>NC_044034.1:35611038-36234667 GCF_901765095.1 Microcaecilia unicolor | reverse complement strand
CATACTTCTAATAGCTGAAGAGAAGCCCTGGCAGTACCAGGATCCAACCTTTTCATTTCTCCCTCAGTTTTGAGCCACGGTAAGGAGGCTGTCAGTGTGTAGGGATAGAGATACAGGTGCTCCCGGGTCATTTGGCTTCTATTTCTTTGGTCTTGCATACATGCTTCTTGTTTGAAAGTAGGAAAAAAGAACACTTATGCTCATTGTGTCCCTGTTCTTCCATGCTAACTATAGCTGTGATTTGAAAGGAGAAGATGGGGAGAAGGAAAATTGGAGGACATTGGAATACAGAAGGAGGAAAAGGGGCTCCTCTATCCTGGCAACAAAAAGATACATATTTATACAAGAGCCCATCCCTAGTGAACATATGTACTTGGGCACCAGGGAATTGGCTCACCACACTAAGTTCCACTATACTGGTAACAAAGATACATATTTATATTTGAATTTGCACCATTTATAGAATCCAGGTTATATAAAAATGTGCACTCTTATCAAATAGTGTGCACTATCAGAAATGTGAGGCTTCATAATCACTTTAAAATACAAATGCCTTACACTCCCCTCTCTCCAGGAATCTTTTCTAGATTCCACCTGAAACCCCTCATGGACTGCTTCAGATTTTTACTCTCTTGGTAAAGGTTCTAGAGATGCTCCCCTGGAACCATTGGGCTATGCAGAGCTTCTGCTTTTCTTACTCCTCAAATTTCTTGAGTATCGCCTATTGGGAGTATCCCTAAAACAATATATTCTCTTGCTTACCCTCCTTGTCATACATCTCCCTGGTGGGTAGGTATGGTGGCCTGGTAATGAATAGTATCCTTTATACATTCAAATGCTAAGACTGAAGCCTTGAACATTGGTGCCACTTCTCACAAGTTTAAAACTTGTGCTAATTAAACTTTTTTGCACATGTAGGTATTGTTGTAGGGTGATCTTGTTGCAAGGTGCAAACAGACTTGATATGTGTTTACCTCGTAGCTAATTTTCAAAGGAAAACTACATTTTCCTCTTACATAAGAATAGCCATACTGGATCAGACCAATGATCTATCTAGCCCAGTATCGTTTCCAAGTGCAGCTAATCCAGGTCACAAGTACCTGGCAGAAACACAAATAGCAACATTCCATGCTACCAATCCCAGGCCAAGCAGTGGCTTCCCCATGTCTGTCTCAATAGAAGACTATGGACTTTCCCTCCAAGAACTTGTCCAAACCTTTTTTTTTTTTTTTAAACCCAGGGATGCTAACCGCTGTTACCACATCCTCTGGCAACGCGTTCCAACATATATCTTTTCATTGAGTGAAAAAAATTTCCTCCTATTTCTGTTAAAAGAAACTTCTACACCATTCAGGATTTTGTAGACCTCAATCACATCTCCCCTCAGCTGCCTCTTTTCCAAGCTGAAGAACTCTAACCTCTGTAGCCTTTCCTCATTGCATCCCCTTTATCAGTTTTGGTCGCTCTTCTTTGAACCATTTTTAATTCTGCTATATATTTTTTGAGATCCGGTGACCAGAACTGACCACAGTACTCGAGGTGAGGTCGCACCATTGAGCAATACAGAAGCGTTATAGTATTCTTGGTCTTATTTACTATCTCTTTCCTAATAATTCTTAGCATCCTGTTTGCTTTTTTGGCCACCATTGTACACTGGGCAGATTTCAGCATATTGTCTACAGAAACACCTAGATCTTTTTCTCGAGTGCTGACCCCTAAGGTGGACCCTAGCATCAGGTAACTGCATACAAGGTGTTTGCTAAACTGTGTCCTCATTGCACCTGCTCTTTCTGTGAGTGATGTAAAGGGGTCAAACATTGCATTTATTTTGAAAATCAAAGCTATGCATTCTGTTTTCCTCTCTCAGCATACCCTTGAGAATACATGTTGCTAACCCAGCATTTAGCCACCTAGGGGGGGCAAATTTTCAACCTGGTAAATCTGACTAAATTCCTATTAGGTAAATCATGTTTCATATTGTCCTTTGAGGCCACATGTTCTGGATTTTCAAAGCTGATGCACGCACATGCAGTCATTATGAAAGTTTAATCCAGGAAAACAGCATGCCAGCATTTTACATCCGCTCTTTGGGTACATCATTTTTGGGGTTAAAATATGCATATTTGAATTTGCTAAAGTACTTGAGTACAAACCCCATCTTTATCCCATCCTTGGAAATGCCACCTTAAACTACAGATAAAGTTACCCGAAACAGTCTCTACATGAATAATCGTAACTATAGGGTAGGCAATTTTATAAAAGCCCTTTTTAAAGGTCAACTGGTAGAAATGATTTTGAGAATGGCTCTCTGTAGATCCAATGTGTGTTTGTGTGTGCATTTTTCTACACAGTTATAATGAAATAGTGCTTTACTTAAAAAAAAAATACTGGGGAAGATAGAATGCTGACATGGCTGCTGGATGGTGAGTTTTGTTGGAAGAAATATGAAATGTTTTTTTACATAGATATCAAATACAATAACTAAATGCTGCTTTCTTTAGAGATTGGATTCATTATTCATTATTCTCAGAATGCTTAAAGACATTTAACTGATTGCCAGTTTTCTATTCATATCCTGGATCTCAGAAATTAGTCTTTTCTTACTGAGTAGTCATATACCAATGTTTTTCAGTTTAAGCACTACAAAATTCCTTCCAGCATTACGCAGGTGAACTGTTTGGCGGTTAGCAACACTTGCCAGCACAGAATGAGAGGTGAATCAAGAGTTTTTTTTGCTTTTGGACATTTATTTGATGTGAATGTGCATAACAGAGTGCTGGCTATTGATAAAGGAGATGAGTTGTAAGTAATTTGGTGGGGTCGAATCATTAGACTATTATAGATTCCACTTAGGGTTATGTTAACTGTTTGTGTTAGCCAGACCGTTGAAATTATCACACTGCTCATGACTTCCTGCTCTATTAATTGCCATTTTAGATGACTTGTTATCAGAGAAGGCTCATATTTCTCTTTTGAAAGTTGTTTAGATTCCAGCAAATACATTAAATGTTACTAAATCAGATTAGCATTAGAGGTCTTATTAATGCAGTCCACAACAGTGGGCCCACTGATGGAACTGAAAGGCACAAAGCCTTATGTTAAAGGAAGTGAAGTTTATTGAAGGACCTGACATGGCCCTTGTTTTGGCAAAGTGCCTGTGTCAGGGGTCTATATATACAAATAAAACATTTAAAATATTAATATGCAAAATCTAAATTGTGTAGTAAAAACATACAAATTGTAAAAAAAAAAAAAAAGTACAGAGATACTATAGGATGCATGTTTTAGGCAATTGGTTGACATGTTCAGTAATTTGGAGAGTCAGGAGATGATAATAGGGGGTGGTAGACTTTAATGGGGTGCATGATCCCCAACTGGATAAAACCTGTAACCCAGATAAGGAAAGACTCAATAGGAGTAAAGGAGTCCCCTCCTTTTGTGTGATTGCTTTGACATTCATGGTAGACCCTTCACCCACAGAAAAGGGAGGGTCTATATGTTTGGATGTCTCAAGGGCCTATGCCACCCAGTTGAGAATAAGATTACTTCTTGGTGACCCGCTACTCTTTTTCCCAAGGTGGTTTGGGCATCTAAAGGTCTCCCATTTATGTATGATTATTCCATGACTTGGATAGAATTGGCTCTGAAGACACAGCAGGAAATGAGGCAGAGGTGGTGGTTCCCCATTTTTCTTTATAGCAGGGCTCCTCAACCCAGTCCTTGGGGGACATCCACAATGAATATGCATGAGATAGATTTGCATACAATAGAGGTAGGGCATTTAAATTTTTCTCATTCATATTCATTGTAGATATCTTGAAAACCATACTGGCTCGGTGTGTCCTGAGGACTGGGTTGAGCACCCCTGCTTTTATAGAGATGAGACTTCTAAGGACTTTTTAAAGAAGTAGTAACAGGACTATTGCCAGTTTAATCAGGAACATACGAACAACCCAAGCCTTTATTGGAGAACTGTTACACTAGCGCTCTATGGAGGGGGAGGGGAAAGGGCAGGAATTATAGCATTTGCTTCCAGAAGAAGGAAAGAGCTGCACAGGGTATTCTTAGAATTGGAAAAGCAAGTAAAGAAAGATAGACAAAGCATTAGGTGTGGGAACATCAGTGGAATTGAAAGCGCAACTGGTATCATACCAAGCCTTCTTGAATTCACTTGTACACCAGAAAGCAAAAAAAAAAAATGATGTATACAATAGGTGTAGGAAAAAGCCTGGGAAGTTACTGGCTACATCTAGTCCAGACCCAATGAAGTGATGGTAACAGTTGTACGGTTTTGCTGGTTGATAAGCTGTCTTGACAAAATGATTGTGTTTCTGGTTCAATAAATTGCTTTAAACATAGTTAGGACAGCCTTTTTGATCTCCTAGTTTTATCCAGATAGCGGTCCTCACTTCTAACTGAATGGCTCCACCCACAGACTGCCCTGGCACTATCTGGATAGTACTGAGGCAGCCTGAGGAAATAGTACTGCTGAATATTTTCTCTCACTTCTCCTATCCTTTGAATATTTATCCCCACATGTCCAGTTCTGGTAGTCTTATGTAATGTGAGACTTTGAATCATTGACTGAGCATTTGGGAGCCTTTTGAATCTGCATACAAAATGTTACAAATTTAACATTTGAAAAACTGTAAAGTAGGAAGTCAGTGACTTTATCCCTATGTCAACCAATGCATAAGGACTCCTCTGTAGAACCTCTCAGCTAATATCACAGCTCATAACAACTGATGGGTGTGTATTAGATATCAGTATTAAAAAAATCCTGATTTCTGGAGATGACAGTAAACAAAGAAGGGAATTAAGCAAACTAAGGTTTGAATTGCATGTAAATAAAAAGTGCTTCCTTAGCCTAGGGGCAGGCTGGATAGTTTAGTGGTTAGAGGAGAATTTGTAAAGCCTGTAGACCTACTGCTGTTTGATTCCTGCTTTACCACTCTAGATGAATCATGAAGTCTTTTAACATCCTGTTCTCAAATAGAGATTGTCAACAGCTAGGGAAAAGAATCTCATGGGGTATAAACAAACATTTACCTGTCAAACAAGATGTTTTGAAATGGTGAAATATAGAGCCAAATTATTGTGGTTGCCTTTCTAGTCCACTTGGAATATGTAGAAACAAGAGTTAACAAACTCACTTAGTCCATCTGTGACTAAAACCTGGTGGTTTTTGCCAGATATTTATGACTTGGATTGACCACTGTTGGATACTGGGCTAGGTGGACCATTGGTCTGTCCCAGTATGGCTATTACGTTCTTATGTATGCTTCTTGTTTCAGTTCTTTAAAGAAACAGTGCAGTTATACTGGATTAAAATTGTTCAGTCAGTTAGGCCTTAGATTTATAAATATATACCATTACGGACGGGTAAAAGTGATTACACAAGTGTTCCTGTTAAGTTCTTTTTGTGTTGGTTTCACACAATTCTGAAAGTTTTGTGTTCTTGTGTGCTCCTTCCCTTTAAGTATTCCTAGCCACTTTGCCTTAGTGTTCATGTGCAGCTATAAGAACTGTTTCTTTTCTCCTGTCATGCAGCTTCTCTTTAAATCCACCTTCTTGTCCGAGATGCTTTCATTTCATGATACCTGCATAAGCGCATTCACCTGATGTGAGACCCGGTTTATTATGTTCGATGTTTTTGCTTTAAAAGAATTTGAATCTTTGCATCAGATGCATGCAGCACCAAAAGAGCAGAGGTGGACAAACTGGAGATACTACCAACTTCCTTTATTTCATTTTATAACTGATTGTAGCAAGGAACCACAGCTGCTTTCATCTTAGTAGTAGAAGCAAACAATATATATTTTAAATATGGCTACAAGTACCCTGTGGCTAAAGGACCCTCAGTGCCTCTATACATTTCTACATGATAAAATGTTATAAATTAGTGACAGATAGCAAGGTTAGGTAGATGGGGGGGGGGGGAGGGGGCAAGTCTCTTAACCAGATGCTAAAAATGTCTTACTGTATGCTAAAATTGCCTTTGGTACCCTAATCCAGTGCTTCTCAACTGGTGTGCTGTGCCACACTAGTGTGTCTCAGGAGATTCTGCCTCCTCCAAATGCACACCCAGTAACAGGCTGCTTTGCACATGCTTTATGCTGCAAAAGACACACATCAACTTCTCCCTGCTGCCCACACCCGCCAGCTCATTCAGCAGCATCTCTCTCTCTATCTCTCTCCCCTGTCCTGCCCCCTAACATCCAGCATCACCCCTGTCTCTATCAACCTTTATCACTCAACCCTCACAACCAGCATTGCCCTTGCTCTCCCGCTGGCTGGCTCACTCATTCATTCATTCATAAACTTCTCCGCCGGTCCCTATGTTTTCCCAGATCTGCAGCAGTGATCCAAACAGTACATAGAAGCCAAGCGCAGGGCCGTTGCCCTACGAGCACCACTGCTGATTCTGCTGGTCAAGCCCCCTCTGATGTAATTTTCTATTATAGAGGGGTGTGACTGACAGAAAAAGCAGATGTGCACACAGGGCAATGGCCCTGCACCAGGATTCTGTGTGTTTGCACTGTCGCCAAAAACCCAGGCAAATGTCGGGTCCAGCAGAGGAGTTGATGAATGAGCCAGCGGGAAGGCAGGTTCAGTAACAAGAGGGAAACAAGGCAATGGTGGTGACAGGGGATGACTAACAGAGTGCAATGCTGGATGGTGAGGGGGGGGAGAGAGGGACAGGGGCAATGTTAGATGGTGGAGGTGGGCTGGGAGAAGGGAGAAACAAAGAGGGAGGCACTCATTGTCAGGTTGGGAGACAGAGACAGGAGATGGGTACATGGCAGGGGAGAGAGAGAAAAGGTGTTGCGTGTCAAGGGGAGAGAGGGCATGAGGAGGTCCTGGATTAGAAGAATTAAATGACCATACAACACAGGTAGAAAACAGTTTCAGAGAGGAGATGTTGCATAGCGGAGGGAGGGGAGAGAGATTAGAGGGACAGTGTTGGATGGCAGGGGGCATTGGCATCTCTAGACAGAAATATTTGGAATAGCAACAAGGAAACAAGCTAGTTATGGAGGGTGGCAAAACAAAGTGGCATTTCTGCACATCACACACCCTTAAATTAATATAAGACTTAATGGCCTTCTATGCATAAAGAAACCCTTCTCAATGGAGCTGTCCCCTTTACAACTCACCATACAAAAAATATTCAAACTGTGATTATCACTTCAGGAACAGCACACACTCTTTCCAATGCCAGATACTTTGTTTAAAACAGACGGGTTTTTGTTTATTTGGTGGTGACCCTACAGCAGTACTTCTCAATGCAATCCACAAGGTACACCTAGCTGGTCAGGTTTTCAGGATATCGACAGTGCATATGCATGAATAGATTTGCATACCAAAAAAGCAGTGAGTTCAAATCTCATTCATATTCATAGTGGATATCCTGAAAACCTGAGCGGTGGGGTGTGCCCTGAGGACTGGTTTGAGAATCACTGCCCTAAAGGATGTAGAAACCGCTAATCTTGAGCATTTTTATTTTGTGTGCCAAGGGCCTGCTTTCAAATAGGGCCAGACACAAAATAACACAAAAACCCTGCAGAAGGCATTCAAAATCTATATAGCAAACTTAATATCATAACAGTCCTAACCCACCTGTGAAAAGGCAGTGCTATAGGTATTACACTGGGCCCTAAAGGACAAGTCCATAAACCGCTACTAAACGGACTTGGAAAACTCCAAAATTCCAGGAATAACATGTATAGAATGTTTGTACGTTTGGGAAGCTTGCCAGGTGCCCTTGGCCTGGATTGGCCGCTGTCGTGGACAGGATGCTGGGCTCGATGGACCCTTGGTCTTTTCCCAGTATGGCATTACTTATGTACTTATAATATACCCGCTACTGAGAAACTAGAACAAGCTGAACTGTAAAAGATTCCTATACAGACTACATGCTAACACACAGGTGGGCATCCACGGTCCTCAAGGGCCATTTCTTGATTTTCATGTCTGCTTCCTATGTATGCAAATAGCTCTCAAGCATATTCATTGTGGAAATCTTGAAAACTTGACTGGGTTGTGGGCCTCATTGACTATGGTTAGTCTGAGATAAAGGAGTCTGTGCTAGCAGAATCCTTTACCTCAGTCACACACACAGAGCACGGCAAATTCTCACCTGACACAAAATAGGGGACCACAAAAAATATGCACACACAAACTGAAATGGAGACCTTCCTCCTCTCTGGCCATGAAAGCCAAACTTTATAAGTAGTGCGAATACTGGTAAAAGAAAAACAGAAATGTATTTTCTCCTGTACTCTACAAAGGTCTTTTTCTCAATCTGACTAAATACGAATCGATTTAGCTTAGCTTACATGGAGGGGCATTTTCAAAAGAAACATCTAAGTCAGAATTTGGACGTTTGATTTGGGGGTATATACAGTGCACTCCATTTAAGTGCATGTCGGATAAGCGCATGCTTTGTTTAATTGCATGCAGTACTTCGGTCTCGTTTTTGGTACCATCAATTTCTATGGTGACAAACTTCGGTTTAGCGCACCACTGATAAGTGCAAGATTCGTTTACATGCATGGTTTAAGACCACACCTCTGCAGGGAAGACTCCGCGTAAGCGCGTGCACGGAATATGGAAGCCGATTGGCGCGTGACAACCAACGAGATCTCAAATTTACCATCCCTTTAGCTGCCACAGGCAGAATAAGCGAAAGAATGTTGTTAGAGCGTACACCGGGGTCGTTGTCATCATTGTGGCGGAACTGTAAGACTTTAACACTGGCTGAATGAATAGAAGTTCTTAAAAAATTAGAAAGAGGTAAAGCATCTATTGCTAAAGAATATGGTGTCAATCCCAGTCAAATTTCATGTGTCTTGAAGCAGAAAGACCAGCTTCTGGAAGACTGGCAAAACAATACAAATCCACAACAGAAACGAAAACGGGCGGGAAAAGCTGAGGAGGTAGAAGATGCTCTTTGGTGGTTTTCTTGAGTCAGGAGCAGACAGTTTCCTGTCAGTGGTCCACTGCTTATGGAGAAAGCTAACCAGCTATCAGAAAGTCTTGGGCTAACTGAATTCAAAGCCACTGTTGGATGGTTGGAAAGATGGAAGGAGAGGAACAACATAAAATTCAAGAAACAGCATGGTGAGAAACAAGATGCTGATGACTTTGGTGCTGAAAATTGGGTTGTTTTAGTTCTTCCTACCACCTTGAACGAGTTTGCACCTCATGACCTTTTCAATGCTGATGAAAACAGTCTCTATTGGCGAGCGATTCCTGATGGAACACTTGCATTCAAACATGCCAAAACTACTGGAGGTAAAACGTCAAAGGACCGACTGATGATCCTCCTTTGCTGCAATATGGATGGGAGTGAGAAGTTGGAACCCTTCGTCATTGGAAAGAGCAAGCAGCCCCATTGCTTCAAGAAAGTTAAGCAACTTCCTGTATCATACGAGGCTAACGCAGATTCATGGATGACTGGGGAAATTTGGAAGCAGTGGCTAAAGAAGTTGGACACTAGAATGCAGGCACAATAGTGTCAGTTTTTGTTGCTTTGTGATAATTGTGCTGCACACAGTGATGATGTCAGGCTGTCTAATGTCAAGGTGGTCTTCCTGCCACCAAACACTACCTCTCTGATCCAACCTATGGATCAGGGCATAATAGCCAATTTCAAACAACATTATCGGGCTCTTGTGCTGCGTCATCTGATGAGCGTTATGGATGACCAGACTGGCAAGGATAAACATGCTGTTGAACTGACTCATAAGCTATCACTGTTGGATTCCCTACATATGCAGAAAGAAGCCTGGAATCATGTTACACAGGCAACCATTGTGAACTGCTACAAGTGGGCAAGCTTTAAGGATGTGGAGAGTGACGAAACAGATGCAGCTGTTGCAAACACGTCAGATGAACAGGTTATTGACACCCAGCCGGTGTTACTGAAGAGGAGTTTCATCGCTACATAGCTGTTGATTACGATCTACAAACAGCTGACAATAGCACTGATGTTGAGCTATGCGCCTACACGCAGGCAACAACGGCTGATGATGAAACAGATGAAGAAACGAGCAGCGAGGCACATGCTGATGAAATTCAACAACCACCTCCTCCTGTCACTTTTGCAAGAGTGCTGGAGAGTCTCAACACCATGCGGGCCTATCTGGAGGCCACTGGATGTCAGTGCTATGACAGTTTTTACCGTCTGGCAGACGTAGTCTATGGAACTCGCAGACCCAATAGTGTACAGAGGACTATAACTGATTAATTCAAGTAAGCCTAACGTCAGTTAATGGAGACTGTATACTGTACGTATAATAATAAACAGTACTGTACATATGTTTATCAGATGTCAAGCTTCTTTGGGTCACAACGGTTAAGTGCACGCTCCGGTTAACTGCATGCATTCGTTTGGTCCCAGACCCTTGCACTTATATATATATATATATATATATATATATATATATATATATATATATATATATATATATACCCGAGTTTGATTTGTCCTTGCCCAGCACTCTTCTTGTACTAAAAGTTCTGAAGCTAACGTCGAAGCCCCTTAAAATTTACACTCAAGCCCATCCCTATCTATTCAGTTACGATCAGGGTAGACTGTAGAAGTTTGCCCAGCACCAGTTTCGCTTCCCAATTACCAACGTCACCACCCAATCTCCGCTAAGATTCCGTGGAGCCATTCCTTCGAAACAGGATTCCTTTGTGTCCCACGCATGTTTGAATTCCATTACCGTTTTCATCTCCACCACCTCCCGCGGGAGGGCATTCCACGTATCTACCACCCTCTCCGTGAAAAAATACTTCCTGACATTATTCCTGAGTCTGCCCCCCCTTCAACCTCAATTCACATCCTCTAGTTCTACCACCTTCCCGTCTCCAGAAAAGGTTTGTTTGTGGATTAATACTTTTCAAATATTTGAGTGTCTGTATCATATCACCCCTGTTTCTCCTTTCCTCCAAAGTATACATGTTCAGGTCAGCAAGTCTGTTCTCGTACAGTTTGCCTATAAAGATTCTGTCAGAATCTTGGGTGTAGTTTTCAACTCAAAAGTCACCTTCAAGCGGCAAATAGATAATGCAATCAGATCATCTTTCTTTGCCTTAAATTAACTCCGTTGGCCCTTTTCTTTCACCACAGTCCATCCGGTCTCTTGTCATTACTCAAATAGATTACTGTAGTCCTCTATTTGCTGGACTTCCACTCTCCTCTCTAAAGTGTTGCAGTCTATGGCTGTTAAACTCGTACATCAGGCTCATTATTTTGACCATGTAATCTCTCTTCACCAACCCAGAAGCTTTTTGATCTGGCAAATAGTAAGTATAAAAATGTTCTCTTCCCCCCCCCCCACCTTCTGACCTGGAATCACCTTAATAAACATAAAGGTATATCTAGGCCAGTATCCTGTTTATAAGAGTGGGCAAGCCAGGTCAGAGACCTGAGTACCTTGTGGAGCAGGTCTTTAGAGCACCATTTGAATATATAGCTCATTATTAAGCCAAAATGTCCAAAAAACACACAATTCATAATCTATAAACTAAGTAAAGTTTTTTTTCTGGTAGAATCATTATTTTAAGCATGTTAAATTGCTGTATAAAGAATAAATTTCTTTTTTTTTTTTTTTGGGGGGGGGGTAGAAGGATGGGATTTGAAGAAGAGAGTCCTCAAAAATACAAAGAATGAAAACAAAGGTGATCTGTTGCTGGAGAATTTGTTAAAATTGGGTTTTCTTCAAGGATAAGGCTTTTGTAGCAGGTGATGTTCTTAAGTCATGAGACAGTCAAATGAAACTTCAGCTCAGAAAGCATTTAACATGTGAAGGTCACAAATCTAAAAGTGCAGAATTTTTATATAGTGTAATTCTATCTTCATGGTAGACTGATTTTTCTGCCTCTTGGATGATTGCCTTAAAACACAGTTCAAAAATGTCTGGGTCAGCCTGGTAGCTAAGTGGCAAAAACTGTGTACTTTACCAAGCTATATTATATGACCCTGACCTGACTGGTTATGTGGATAATTATCTGGATTAAGTTAAGGTGCCTGGTATGATTATTTTAAGTCTATTGAGGTTATCAATAGAAATCAAACAAAATAAAACATGGAAAAGAAAATAAGATACCATTTTTTTGGACATAACTTAATACATTTCTTGATTAGCTTTTGAAGGTTGCCCTTCGTCAGATCAGAAATAAGCAAATGTGCTGCTAGCTGATAGTGTATATAAGTGAAAACATTCAAGCATTACTATGACAGTCTGACAGGGTGGGAGGATGGGGGTGGGTAGGAGGTATGCATGGGGACATCAAAGCATATCATTGATATTCTAACAGGATAGGTGTGGATAGGTGAGGGAAGGGTGATCAACAGAGAAATACAGCTTTATGGTTTATAATGGGCTAGGAACCCTAGATCCTTGTTAAGTCCTTTCTGTTGAGTGTTAAAATATTCAATCATTCTGACTTCAAAGGTCTTACCTTCTTGTATGGTTTTAAAGTTACCTTTCAGGATTCTCACTGTGAAATCACTATCCACACCTATCCTATTAGAATATCAATGATATGCTTTGATGTCCCCATGCATACCTCCTACCTACCCCCATCCTCCCACCCTGTCAGACTGTCATAGTAATGCTTGAATGTTTTCACTTATATACACTGTCAGCTAGCACATTTGCTTATTTCCGATCTGAGGAAGAAGGGCAACCTTCGAAAGCTAATCAAGAAATGTATTAAAAAAGGTGGTATCTTATTTTCTTTTCCATGTTTTATTTTGTTTGATTTCTATTGATAACCTTAAGAGTGGACTAACACGGCTACCACACTCCTCTACTTAAGTCTATTGAGGAAGCCGGTTCTCTTAAAAAAAATCATTTACATCTGTGTTAACCTAGAAGAGTTCTCAAAGTGTCCTCCTGGAAGTTGAAAGACTCTCATGTTTAATTTTGGGAGCGAACAGAATTAGAGCTCTTGCTAGGAGTTAGAGGAATAGAGAACAGTAGTAGGAGTGAGCAGTGGCATAGCCACAACCAGTTTTGGATGGGCATAATTTTCTCTCTGCTACTTCCAACTCAAAATATAAATATTTTAGTTAGTGAAGATCCCCAGGCCTCACTAGCTGAAGACCTCCTCCAAAGGAGGCCAGAACTCTTTTACCAAACTTGGCAGTCAGCAGCAGCATACCTGAGCCACCGATGCTAGCACCCCGCGTAGCACAGTTGTCTTTGTTGGTGGCAGAAGGATGCTGCTGCCCACTACAAGGCCTGGCAAAAAGGAGTTCTAGCTGCCTTCAGAGGAGGTCCTCAGCTGGTGTGGCTTGGGGATCCCCACGAGCTACAGCAAGAGTCAAGGCCAGTTTTAGTCCTGCAGGGGCCTAGGGCAGAAAACAAGGAGGGGGCCCTCCAATCCCCTCTCTCCTCGTCCCCTCATCTCCCCATCTGACATTACCACCATACATTGAGAGACCCTCACAAATACTGAACAAGAGATCACAAAATTGAAATAAAATATGTAGACAAAAATTTATCTGGGGAACCTCAAGAAGTTAAACTTGCCATGTACTGCAACACTGGAAAAATAGAAACCATAAATACATTTCCTCTTCTCCTGAACACAATACAAAGACATCTCTATGCACATTTCCCAAAGCTAGCAAATTCCAGTTAATAAATTCAAACTAAAACATTTTTTTCTACCTTCATTGTCTGGACATTTTATTTTCCCCTTAAATGAAATACCCTGCAAATCCACTAAATATTTCTGTAAATATGGGGAAAAGAACCTCTGAAATCACCCGGTGATATATCTGCCATCACATCTTATGGCTTATTTAGTCACTCTTAGGTAGCCATTCAAACATTGGTTCTAAAAACCCCCCCAACCCAAAACAGATATTGATTTATCATACTGTATCCTTTTATTAAACATAATGATTTTTTAAAAATTCCTTTTAGGTTTTTTTTTTAATAATAAAATTTTAACAGTCCACTTAAGAAATGAAGATGAACTTCATTTATTCACTTATCTATTGCTGGAGATCTTGACAGGCACCCGTTTCACTGAACCTGCTTTCTCAGAGGATCTTCAACATTAATATCAATCTGGAACAAAGAAATGCTTGTCAGCCTCACTTATTGTGAAGCTGCTGCTTAACACACTATCATGCCAGCATGTACAGAAAAAACAAGGCGCCTGTCTTTAAAAAAATGCCTCAAACCTTTATTTTCTCATTATCTTGGTCCGAATTTCTCTCTTCTGCTTCCTTGTCTTGTCTTTTGCTTATTCTCCTTCCGGTGACTGCTGTCTATTTTGTGTTTTCTCCTCTCTCTCCTGCCTTGTTCCATTCCCTCACTATACCTATTTCCTCTATTTTGTGTTTTCTCCTCTCTCTCCTGCCTTGTTCCATTCCCTCACTATACCTATTTCCTCCATTTTTTCTTTTCTGCCTCTGTCCACTCAGATTTCACTCTCTTACCTTCTCATTTTTTTTTTAAACTTTTTACCTGCCTATCGACCGTCTATCTCCTCTCACCATAGCTGTCTCATTTCCCATCTCACTCCTTCTCTGGCCTCCTATTCCCTTCCATCTTTCATCTACTCCCCATTACCACGTTTTTACCCACTGTACTCATTATCCTCCTCCTTGCCACCCCCCTTTGGCCTCTCTCACATGGTTCCACCATTCCCAGCATCTCCTTGCTTCTTTGTCCCCTCCCCAACCCTCGTAGACTGATATCTCCCAGTCTCTTCTACTATATCCCTCAGCATCTTCCTGTCCCTTTTCTCCCTTCTTCAATCCTCCCCCCCCCCCCCATACGATCCAGCTTATCTTTCACTCACTCCATCCCTGGGAATAATCGCTCCCCATCACCCCCCATGTCAACATCTCTCTCTTTCTCTCTCTTTTCCCTCCTCTCTTCATCCCTCCCGTGTGCCCAAGTCCAACATTTGTCCTTCTCTTCTATTGCCCACTCTCTCTCCCCCTCTTCTCCACTCTCAGATCCAGCATTGCTCCCCTTCCATAGATTCATCTCTCTCATTGTCCAGCATTTCCCTCTGTCCCCCCAATCTGCCTTTTTAAGAGGTGTCTGCCTTCATAGGGGTTACCAGCAGCGGCAGTGATTCATGCACACTTCCTGTGGCTGACACTGAAGCCTTCCCTCTGCTGCATTCCACCAAGGTGGAAACAGGAAGTTTATTTATGTATTTATTTTTTTGCATTAGAGGGGGTGAGACATGGCAGAGAGAAGGCTTCCAGGTCAGCCACAAGCAGCATAAGTGAATTTCTTCCATTGCCAGATATCCTTATGAGGAAGGACACCTGTTAAGATAGACCGGGGTGGGGTAGGGGGGTGAGAGAGAAGGAGGGAGATGTTGGACCATGGGTACCTCCTGTAACAGTGGGCCTCTCACCTCCAGTGCTGGTCCTGACATGAGTGCACCACTGTTGGGTGGGCCTGAGCCAAATGTAGATGGGGCCAGGCCCACCTGTGGCTATACCAGAGAGAGAGAGAGGAAACTGGGGAGGCTGGAGCCTAAGGAAGGAAAAGGCAGGAGGGGACTTCAGGACTTATGATTGGGGAATTTTGTGCAAAAACACTTTTGCAGAATTTTAAAATTCTCCTAGGAGCAGTGGCATTCCTGGGGGGGGGGGGGTGCGGTCCACCCCGGGTGCACGCCGCTGGGGGGGGGGGGGGGTGCCGTGCGCGCCTGTCCTCCGTTGTTCCATGCTTCTTCTCTGCCCCGGAACAGGTTACTTCCTGTTCCGGGGCAGAGAAGAAGCATGGAACAACGGAGGACAGGCGCGTGCGGCGCGGCACCCCCCCCCAGCGGTGTGCACCCGGCGGGGGGGGGGTGTTCCTCTGCGGGGGTGTTCTTTCACCGGGGGGGGGGCCGCGCTGCATCGGGGGGGGGGGGGCGGGGCGCATCGGCAATCCGCCCCGGGTGCCAACCCCCCCAGGAACGCCACTGCCTAGGAGTAATATTTTTTAAAACTATTTCACTTTGTTCTTATGGACTATTTGCTTTGTTTCCTAGCTCTTATTTTGTATATTATTGGACAGCCGAATAAGTGGGAATTTTATTTTAATTAAGAGTCTCCCAGCTACGTTTATGCCTTTGACTTTAGTGTACCTAACTATTGCTAACCAATGATAATTTTTAAGCCTGAATTAGGGCATCCTCTGTTAGCCTGTTTTCATTGAAAGTTTTGGGGAGTTTTTTGTTTTAGCCACAGACGCTTTAACTAAAATGTCTATGCACCAGCCTCTGAGGTATTCCTCAGCACAACTAATCTGAGAGGTCTGCTACATGCCTTTTTATAAAATAGATTCAAAGAGCCAGTCCCTATAGTGAGTGAATGTCGACACACATTTTAGATTTGTTCCAAAGCAGTTGTAAATGAATGTGTGTACTCGGGCATTTCATAAAATACACATGTACATAGTTCTGCCAAAACTACATCCTTGGAATGCCGTCATGCATATAAATATGTACTTCTTTGGCACTGCATGTACTTGTACACTCACAGTAGGCTAACATTTTATAAAAGGCCTATTCTGCATATAAAACAGTCTTTACACGTGGAAAAAGCTTTATAAAAATAACCCCCCACAAAATGCAGTCTGCTTCTTTATAAAATGATTCCCATACAAGGCAAATAGTTTTAACAGGACGCTTGCATTTATGCACCACTTGTATGTGTAAATATACAGGAAAATTGGCACTTACATAAGTGGCAACACGCCAACTCTTTGCTATTCTGTAAGTGGCGTAGACCATAAATGCAATGGTGGCATTAATATAGGCAGAACGTTGGAGGGACATGGGGCTGCCACTTTATTTATTGGGATTTTATTAACCGCCTTTATGAAGAGATTCACTCAAGGTGCCGTACATTTACATTTGCCCCTTACAGAATACAGTAAGTAATACGTGCTCTTACTGTATTTAGGTGCTCACTGTTACTATGGGCGGTGTAACTGTGCCTAAAATATAAGGTGAACTGATGCAAGGTTATATTAGTATTCTATTATGGAATCAAAGTGCCCAGTTACCATTGTAGAATATACTATCACGATGAGAAGGAGAATTGGTTCCATAGCAACTTAGTGGGGAAACTGTTAAGCCTTGTCTTTGACTGAGAAATGCTGTAAAACCTAAAAATATAAAAAATTCAGCACCCAGTGAAAGTCACCTTAGGGACATATTGCTAGCATCTCATGGCATAAGAACATAAGAATAGCTACAGTGATTCAGACCAGTGGTCCATCTAGCCCAATATCCCATTTCCAACAGTGGCCAATCCAGGTCACAAGTATCTGGCAGAAACCCAAATTGCAACATTCCATACTACCAATCCCAGGGCAAGCAGTGACTTCCCCATGTCTGTTTCAATAGCAAACTGTGGACTTTTCCTCCAGGAACTTGGCCAAACCTTTTTTAAACCCCAAGATATACTAACTGCTGTTACCATATCCTCTGGCAGCGAGTTCCAGAGCTTAACTATTCATTGAGTGAAAAAAATATTTCCTCATACCTTTCTGTTTTTCACGGATTAATGCATTTTATTACATAAATGCTTTAAATTTTCAGCGACTAACAAGGGAAACAGAAGAAATTATATTAGAGATTTGGAGGTGTTTGTTAGATTCAGTGAAACAGGCTTTTGCTGAAAACAGCATCACTTGATTTGCTTAAGGGTGTACATTTATTTACCATGGCTGTCATGGACCAATTAATCACATGCCAGCATGTTATATCAGATCCCATTATAGACCAAGAAAAACAACTCAGAACTAGACTCCACCCGTAGGAGCAAGTCTCCAGATTGAAACTTATGACAAAGGAAGTAGTAATGAGCAGGATGTTGACAAGGAAACTTAATAAAACTATATGTCCTGTGTCATAAAATTTCAGAATGAGAGTATTTGGCAAACTGCACTCCTCTTAAACTCTTAAATGATTGTAAAGAATTTACCATGGTTTAAAGTGTTTCCCCCACCCCCACACTCAATTAAACAGAAGGGGGGAGCAGACACACCAGTAATTAAGCTTAAGATGAATAATGCTTATTTAAACTAAATGACTTAACCCAGTGTTCATTTTTAACCAATTCTTTTGTTTACATTTGGTTTTCATTTACTATATAGAACGTTTTCTGCAGATTTTCTTATTTCTTATTAAAAGCCTTTACCCTTCTTTATTAATCCAGAATCAATCAAAAGTACCCACATCAGTTCTAGACTTGATGGCGTTCAGTCTGTCCAAAGCTAGTTTCTTTGTCGATTACAGTGGGAGCTCTGAGGCATCCAAAACTATGAAACAGTTGAGCAGCATTCCCTGCCTGTTACTGCTTCTACTTTCCATTCTTCAGCAATATGCTAGTCAGTACAACAAACTGCCTATGTCTGCTGCTTTTTCTCTCCTGGGGCTTTGAATGCTACTTTTACTACATCTTGAGGTCTAGTCAGCTTGAGGGGTAGAAACACATGTCATGCACGAAAATAGACTTGGAGACCTTGTCCCTTATCTCTTAATCTGTTAATAAAAACTAGACAGTTTTTTGCCAGTTGTAATGGCATTTAAGAGGGTAATGCTACTGAAATTATGGAGGTGAATGCTTTACCATCTCTTGACCCTACCTGTCCCTCCAACTACCGCCCCAGTTCCCTCCTACCCTTCCTCTCCAAGATACTTGAACGCGCCGTTCACAGCCGCTGCATTGATTTTTCTCTCCTCTCATGCCATCCTCGATCTGCTTCAATCCGGCTTTCGCCCCCTACACTCGACAGAAACGGCACTATCTAAAGTCTACAATGACCTGTTCCTCACCAAATCCAAAAGTCACTACTCCATCCTCATCCTCCTCGACCTATCTTCCGCTTTTGACACTGTCAATCACAACCTATTTCTTGACACACTGTCCTCCTTTGGGTTCCAGGGCTCTGTCCTCTCCTGGTTCTCCTCTTATCTCTCCCATCGTACCTTCAGAGTACACTCTCATGGTTCGTCCTCCTCCCCTATCCCGCTGTCTGTTGGAGTTCCTCAGGGATCTGTCCTTGGGCCCCTCCTTTTCTCAATCTACACCTCTTCCTTAGGCTCCCTGATCTCATCTCATGGTTTCCACTATCATCTTTATGCTGACGACACCCAGCTGTATCTCTCCACACCAGACATCACTGCAGAAACCAGGCCAAAGTATCGGCCTGCTTATCCGACATTGCTGCCTGGATGTCCAACCGCCACCTGAAACTGAACATGGCCAAGACTGAACTTGTTTTCCCACCCAAACCCACTTCTCCTCTCCCTTCACTATCTCAGTTGATAACACCCTCATCATCCCCGTCTCATCTGCCCGCAACCTCGGCATCATCTTCGACTCCTCCCTCTCCTTCTCTGCGCATATCCAGCAGATAGCCAAGACCTGTCACTTCTTCCTCTACAACATTAGCAAAATTCGCCCCTTCCTCTCTGAGCACACCACCCGAACTCTCATCCACTCTCTCATTACCTCTCGCCTTGACTACTGCAACCTACTCCTCACCGGCCTCCCACTTAGCCACCTATCCCCCCTTCAGTCCATCCAGAACTCTGCCGCATGTCTTATCTTCCGCCTTGACCGATATACTCATATCACCCCTCTCCTCAAGTCACTTCACTGGTTTCTGATCAGATACCGCATACAGTTCAAGCTTCTCCTACTAACCTACAAATGCACTCGATCTGCAGCCCCTCCTTAACTCTCTACCCTCATCTCCCCATACGTCCCTACCCGTAACCTCCGCTCTCAAGACAAATCCCTCCTTTCAGTACCCTTCTCCACCACCGCCAACTCTAGGCTCCGCCCTTTTTGCCTCACCTCACCCCATGCTTGGAACAAACTCCCTGAGCCCATACGCCAGGCCCCCTCCCTACCCATCTTCAAATCATTGCTCAAAACCCACCTCTTCAATGTCGCTTTTGGCACCTAATCACAACACCTCTACTCAGGAAATCTAGACTACCCAACTTGACATTTCGTCCTTTAGATTGTAAGCTCTTCTGAGCAGGGACCGTCCTTAGTTATTAATTTGTACAGCGCTGCATAACCCTAGTAGCGCTCTAGAAATGTTAAGTAGTAGTAGTTTACTTAAGACTTTCACCATCCTCCTATAAGGATTTCATCCTGACTCTTGCATTAAGAGACCATTTAGATGTAGCACATCCGCTTCCTCTCTTTTTTTTTTTTTCGTTTTGTTTTGCAGGACCGTTATGTTTATCCCTTTTCATGTGACTTCTTTCAGGGCAATAACTGGAGCAACTAACCATGATCAGCACAGAAAATTGTATCTCCCTTAGAACTAGCTACAGTAGGACTGTCTGACTTCTCTTCATGTCTTGCCCTTCCATTTCTCTGAGCTGTAAGACTTTTGAGAGGCCCTGAATTGAAAATAGAACAATTCTCTCAGTACACAAAATAGTTCATCTGAGCAACTGGATAAGTTTGACTGTCTTCTATTCAGAAATCTTGTATTTTTGTCCAGTTCTTTCTCATTTCTTCTACCTCTTGAGTTGAAACCAGCATTGACATTTTGGTCCATGAGTCTTCATTTGCAAATACCCGGGGATTTGACTCAAAGTGGAGCATTTCAAGCTCTGGCCCAGTCGTAGTGTGAAAGGCCTAATCCAGGAACTAAAACAGGGGATTCTTTGCAGTTATAAAGAATTCTTTTTTTTTTTTTTAACTAAGTTTAGCAAAATAAAGGAAGCAAAAACATTATACATTAACAAAAACATTTGCTTCTGGCTCAGAATTTTCTTTCATTATCTCTACAAATAAGGATGCATAATACTACAACTGGTTTTTGTTGGAGAATGGACAGTTTCAAGCAGGAGAACAATGCCTAAAGAATTTATTTTCCATGTGAATAGAAATATTTTTTTAAAGATTTTATTTATTGAAAATTTCTGTAATGCCATACATAATATAAATGAAAAAATGTGACCACATACGGAAGCTAATACACTTGGGGGCTCATTTTCAAAGTACTTAGACTTCCAAAGTTCCATAGGTTTCTGTGGAACTTTGGAAGGCTAAGTGCTTTGAAAATATGCCTCATCTTAGTCATCTAGTTTCCCCCCTCCCCCTGGACATCGTGGTGGTGCTGACAACTGTGCCTTTGACTGTTCATAGGGTTATCAAAGCTTTTTAAAAGTCACCATGTGGCCTCATTACAGTAAGTTTCGACATTAGGTATAAGTAATCCACTTTATGCAGTATAAGTTGCATGGATGGTAGAGTTTGTTGCTTCCAAGCCCTTGCCAAAGACAGCTTTGCAGCCACAAAAAACTGAATTGCAAGCTTATGTTGGGAGACACGAATCTCTGGAAGTTTAAAATGTAGCAGGCAGTATTCCGCTTTGCAAGGATAATGTTGTTGCAGTGTGTGATGGACCAGCTGGAGTACTTGTTTCCAGAATGTCTGGGCCACCGGCCACTCCCACCATATGTGCAAAAAGGAGCCCCGAGAACCACAGTTACGCCAACAGTCTGCAGATACCCTGGGATACATTTGCTGTAATCTATCAGGGGTGTATAATACCACCAGTCCAACATTTTAAAACCATTTTCTACCATAGGCTGAGCTAAAGATGGTTTGAGCAAGAATCTGTACCCCTTCAACCAAGTTTCCCGCGGGTGGGTACTCTGTAATGCTAACTCCCATCTTTCATTATAATATAATTGAGGGTTAGTGTAGAATAGGAGAGCTAGATATAAACGAGATACACATCCTTTATCCCCCCCCCCACCTACTCCGCAAGGTCATCTCTAATGCTGTTTCAGTTAGGTCCAGTTCCTCCCTTGCCTGTCTGTGGATAAAGTTTCGTAAGCAGCTATAATAAAATAGGTCACTTTCAACCAGCCCATATTCCTCTTGGAGTTCTTAAAAATTAAGTATCCTCCCATCAGCCCATACCTGTCCCAGACCCGCCCGGGCCCACCGTCTATATACCAGTTCTGAGGAGCCTGCGGGAAAGCCCGGGGCACAACAGATAGCTGTCTGCAAGTAGTATTTTCGATCTGGAAAGAATTGTTTCCGTATGTGGTACCATGTGGAAAGCAAGTGGCTCACCCCCAACGAGACTCTCCAAATTATAGCCAATAAATCACTCCCCGGTAGCCAAGGAGCAGGTCCCCAGCCAGGCTCACTCCCAGTGGAGCCATTTCTTAGTAGGAGCCGGAGTCCATTCCACTAATACTTTCAGCTGGGCCACTTGATAGTACAGATAGAAGTTGGGGACTCCCATACCCCCCCCCCCCAGCGTATGTCTGGTATAGAGAGCTGCACGGGAACGGGGTTCACGGGATTCCCGCGGGGATGGGGCAATTCCTGCGGGGTTCCCCACGGGGATGGAAGCAGCTCTGCGGGGTTCCCGCGGGGACGGAGGCAGTTCCTGTGGGGTTCCCATGGGGATGGAAGCAGTTCTGCGGTCTTCTCTTAGAAGTGTAAGCTGCACCTGCACCAGCCTCTCATCTACCAAATACCAATTTCTTTGAGTGCTGTCTTCTCCTGCTCCTCTTCTTCTTCCTTGCTTTGCTTTAACAGCACAAATGTGGAAAGTCTTCCATTAAGGAGGTGGTAGAGTCACAAATGATGACAGAATTCAAAAAGGCGTGGGATGAACACAGAGGATCTCTAATTAGAAAATGGAAGTTATATAAAACCTAACCTTAAATGGCTGCATGTGTGTGGATGTGTCAAGTGACGCTTAGATGGCGACTCTGGCTGTGATGAACTAGGGCTGATACCTGGCAGACTTGTATGGTCTATGTCTCATACATGGCAATCTGGTTTAGGATGGGCTGGAAAGGGCTTAGCAACTTCAGTGGCTGGAACATGAGGACAGTGCTGGACAGACTTTTACGGTCTGTGTCCCACAAATGAGAAGACGAATAGACTGGAGTGGGCTTCAACGGCAACTCCAGTAATTGGAACATAAGGATAGGGCCAGATAGACTTCTGTGGTCTTTGTTCCAGAAACACGAAAGAGAGACCATAATCAAGTATATAATATCACACTCGTTGATTTAGTGATGAATTGATCATGAGTGTGACTATTGGCAGAGTGGATGGACCGTTCAGGTCTATTTGCTGTCACTTACTATATTACTATTAATCCTCTTTGCTACCAGGCTGGTGCACAGACCTCAGCTCTGACACAGGCACGAGAATCAGATGTCACCTGACCTACTGGCTCGTGCATGCGGCGACCTCTTAGCACACGGTGCAAGTGAATCGGAGACAAGTCTTACGTGTGCGCACCAGAGTGTTCCAACTTCCATTCCTTCCTTGCCTTCAGTGCTGTGGCTCAAATCCAGAGACAGACTGAGGGAGCTGACTGGAATTTTCTTTTATGTACCATTAAATTCTTAGGGGGATGGGTGGGGATGGGTTAAATTCTTGCGGGGACGGGTTGGGATGGGTTAAATTTTTGCGGGGATGGGTGGGGATGGGTAAGATTCCAGCGGGGACGGGTGGGGACGGGTAAGATTCCAGCAGGGACGGGCGTGGATGGGTAAGATTTCTGTCCCCGTGCAACTCTCTAGTCTGGTACATCATGGCCTGGCGCACCTGAAGTGGGCGCTTCCTCCAGATGTAAGCAAACATTTTCCGATTCAGTTGAGCAAAAAAACTGCGAGGAATTGGGATTGGAAGAGCTAGAAATAGATATAATAGTTTAGGGAGCAATATCATTTTGATTGCATTAATACGCCCTGTCCACGATATTGTCAGTCCCTCCCATCGGTCGAACTCCACAAAACGTTCCACAATCTTCTTAGGGTAATTAGCCAAGAATTATCCCTCCACATTGGGTGTTATGTGTATTCCCTGATATTTAAAGGATTTGGCGGCCCAAACAAATGGGAAGGCAGCTTTCAGCTGAGGAATTGCCTGTAGGGGAACAGTGAGATTAAGGATTTTTGATTTGGTAATATTGATCTTAAACCCCGATAATTGGCCATATTGTGTAATAGTTTCCATAGTCTGCTGCAGAGAGGACTCCGGGCAGAACAAGGTCAGGAGCACATCATCTGCAAATAGCATGATTTTATGTTCCCTTCATTCCCTGACCAGGCCCCGAATCCCAGGGTTCCCCCTAATCAGGCTAGCAAGGGGTTCGATGGACAAAGCAAATAGTAGTGGAGAAACTGCACAACCCTGTCTGTTTCACCTAAGGAGCTCCAAAGGTTTAGTATACATGCCAGTTATTTTTAGAGTTGCTAATTGGCTTGTATACAGCAATTTGAGCCGTGCCATGTAACGCTCCCCTATCCCCACATACTTCAGGACAGCAAACCAGAATGACCAGTTCACCCGGTCGAATGCTTTTTCAGCATCAATCGAGAGCAACAGTGCTGGTGTCCGGTCATCTGTTGCCTGTTGAATTATGTGTAGCAAGCATCTAATGTTATCATGAGTCTGGCGACCTGTAATAAACCCTGCCTGGCCCTTGTGTATCAGCCGAGGCAGTACCAGCTGAAGTCTACGTGCTAGGATCTTCGTAAAGATTTTATAGTCTGTATTTAAGAGGGAGATTGGTCTATAGGAGCCAAACTGCTGGGGATCTTTCCCTGGTTTCAACAGCAAAATGACTGCTGCCAATCTCCAGGAATGGGGCAGTTCCTGTGCAGTATCAAAGGAGGTGAAGACTCTCAGCAATATAGGAGCCAATCGCTTAACAAACAGTTTATAAAACCTGTTGGGGAAGCCATCTGGGCCAGGGGTCTTATTATGGGGTAGGTCTGATATTGCTCATTCAATATCGTCTAACGTTATGGGATTCAGATAGAAACGCTGTCTCTCCCTGCGATAGCTGCAGAAGACTAACCTCCTGGAGGCAGCCTACTATGGCCAATGGAGATGGAGTTACTTCAGGTAGGTAAGCTCTGTATAATAATCATAGAAAGCCTCCTGAATTTGCTCCGATTGGCTACACTGAACCCCCGAGGTGTTTTTAATCTTAAAGATATGGTTGAGTTGGGCTTATTTATTTATTTATTTGGATTTTGCTCACACCTTTTTCAGTAGTAGCTCAAGGTGAGTTACATTCAGGTACACTGGATATTTCTCTGTCCCAGGAGGGCTCACAGTCTAAGCTTGTACCTGAGGCAATGGAGGGTTAAGTGACTTGCCCAAGATCACAAGGAGCAGCAGTGGGATTTGAACTGGCCACCTCTGGATGTCAAGACCGGTGCTCTAACCACTAGCTAATAACCTACTAGCTTTGTCACCAAATTCAAAGTGCTCCTGGTGTACCTGTTGCAGTTGAGCTGAGAGCTCAGCCATTTGAACCTCATTAAGCTTTAATATGAGCTAATGTAATGCTTCTGTTCTCTTGGGATCAGAGGGATCTGCTTTGTGCAACTTCTCCAACTGTGCTGTATTGCCTCCACGATCCTGTTCCTGAACAGCCCGAGTTTAAGTAAGATGGGCTTGTAATGCTATGATGTGTCCGCGAAGGACTGCTTTTAAGCCTTCCCATTAAGTGGGTTGTTGTATCTCTCCTAGGTCATTGAATTCTAAATATTCCACAATGTATTTCTCCACAGTTGAAATGTTCTGTGGGTCTTGTAATAATGTCTCATTAAGCCGCCAATATCTGGCGTTGCACAACTTCTTTGCAATCTGAATACTCAGGTAGCTCTGGCAGCCCACGCACCTGTATGTTGGAGCAACGGCTCTGATTTTCTAAATCTTCCACCTTATCCAGTAGTTACCTGCTTTTACTTTTTTGGTCCTGTAGCTGCTGTTCAAGCCTGGTTAGAGACTCTGCGTGTTCTTCCATGCCCACTTCCGTGTCAGCCACGCGATTACCCAGTTCTGCTATTTCTTCTCGGAGGTCTGCTCCCAGCGTTGCCAAATCTTGGCGCATTGCCTTTAAATCTGATCTGATTTCTTGAAGCCTAGTGTGGTCCATGTTTCATGTTGTGGTAAAGGCACCTCTCCGATCTCACTGGGCACCGCAGTTTCCGGCGACAGAAAATGTGGTTCTCCACATTTCGGGCGCCATGTTCCTCGGGGTGCGTAGCTGGAGACATTGCCTTCCGCTGAAATACATACACTTGTAAATTCAGTGAGTTCACTCGCGAGGCCGTCATAACCCACGAGAATGTGTCCTGCGTGATATAGCGTTGAGGAATCTGTTAATTAAGCTAATTCTTGGCAGTGGCTTGGGAGCTCCGTTTTCAAGCTGCCATTAGGGTCTGTGACATCACTTCCTCCCCTGAATAGAAATAATTTTGACTGAAAAGTTGGCACCACCAAACATCATGGTTAGTGTAAAAATTCCCCTTCCCTCACTCCCAAACTCTCTCTCCCCAGCTCTGTATGCAAATATTTACAGTGTTAAAAGGAAATCAAAACATCATATAGAAATGAGTAATAATTAAAAATGTTATCTCAATCAGGCATCATCTCAAGGGATCCACAGGCTGCGAGTACAATAATTAAATATGCCAAATTTCAGTACTTCTCTATTAAGAGAGATTTTCCAAGACAAAGTAACAGAAAACCGGGAATGAAGTCTCGATGAAATTAAAATATTGGGAAATAACACACTATTATTTTTGGGAAAGGAATTATTAGAATATTTTTATACTGAGATACTAGGGTTGCCAATTTTCTGCCAAAGAAGAACCCAACACCTGCCCTGCTCCTTGCCTTGCCCATGTCTCTCCCTCGAGTTCTCATGCCATGCCCCAAGTCCCTTGCCGCATCTACTGTTGTACCCTTCTCTTGCCTGTCTACAACCAACTGTACACACTAAGTTGCCATCTCAAAAGAAAAAACTGCCACATGTACAAACATTCTATTATTATTTCACAAACTTTACATAACAGAGACAGAGTTTGAGTAACCAAACTCTGCAAAAAAACAAACACATTCCATACTTATATATTATAGAAATCCTGTCATAATAAAGCAACATTAATGTCAAGGGCAGGGCAGAGGAGTAGCCTAATTGTTCAAGCAGCACATAAGCACCACCATACTGGGAAAGACCAAGGGTCCATCAAACCCAGCATCCTGTCTCCGACAGCGGCCAATCCAGGCTTCAAAAACCCGGCTGGGAACAAGACTGGGAGTCAGCGGGCCTAGTTCATAATCCTGCCATAGTCCCTTCTGGCCCTAAGCAAGCAACTTAACCCTCTATTGCCTTGGAATGGCCAGGGGTGTCACTGTCAACCTCACACCATTCAGGGTTTGCCATCATCCTTCAGTAGGACCCATAAACATTTCAGACCTTGCTCCTTGTAGGAAGCAGGGATTTGAACAAGAGAATGTCCAGGACTCCATTAGTAACAACCTTACCTGTAAAGAGGCAGCACCCTAGAAAATCAGTATACTTCCTACTGAAAATACAGAACAAGTCAGACTACTACAGATCCCTCTACACAAAATAAACACTAACACTAGCAGAATACCACGCCTTGGTCACATGCACAAACACAGACAGACCCTCAACAAATATGAAACAAGGGACCACACATCAGTAATCGAGATATGAAGACAGAGACTGAACTGGAAACCTGAAAAAGTCAGGTGATGCATGTACAGCGATCTGGAGAAACTGAAATGTAAGATATCAGAGAAGCATAGAAGGCACCTTTGGAATTCTGATGGGGAAGCCAGGGACCTTCTCTGAGGAGAGGTTCACTGGTCTTTCTTCAGATCCACCCTCACCGCATGAGAGAAGTAAATCTCTACTAGAGGAACTCCTTAATTGATTTTGTATGGGAGATGCTCAAGCCATCCCATTTCAGTTAAAGATGGAAGAGAAGACAAGGGCAAGAAGCATTGGATAGCCTCCAATTCCTTAATGCCCCTAAGGAAGCCGTGACAGTTGCCATCACAGAATCCTAAAGGATGTACAGATGAGAATGTAGGAAATCTTCCTCTCTGTATTTTCTATTAATAAGAAGGCTGACTATGTACAGAGTTCAAAAGGTTCCAGGATTCGAAAAACAGTGGTCTCCTGTCTGTTCTATGATGGGCAAATCCACTTTCAAAAGAGTCGAGTTCCAAGACTCACTCCTTGGTGCCCTGGGAGGGAGGTTCAGACATTGGAGTCTTGGAAAGAGACTGTCTGTTTTAGAATGCTATGCTCCTGTTCCACATAGCATCTAGTGGTGAAAGGGAAGAAGTGTGGAAAATACATAGTCCGTGTAACTTATATTTTCAATATGGCATTGAAAACTTCTGCCATGGGGACTGGCTCTTGCAGACTCACCTGGCTGAGTACAGGATGTACAGGAAAAGCTCACTGCCATGCCATTCCGTGCCATGGAACCTCTTCAGAAATAATGTGCATGAAGCTGTTACTCATCAAGCAGCAAATTGTCACCCTTAAGACCTTCTCCAAGCCCACTTCCATCTCAGTCTCCTCCTCTTGGAAATATCGGTGTAGAGGACAATGGAGGTCCTGTTACTCTCACAAGCATAGGTATGATCCACCTTCCCACTCCTCTAGGTCTGGACAGTGTTCTTGCTGTCGACCCAGACAGCAGGGGGCCCGAGTCCCAACCTGCCTCACAGCTAAAACCAGGTACAGGATTTTGATTTGCTTCCATAAGAATATATACAGAACTGAAGCTATTTTCCACATGACCTGCCTATAGGTGGAAGACTAAATGGTTTTGCAGACAGGCAGCCATTTATAACCTCATATAGCTGGGTTCTCAAAATTGTCTGAATAAGATACCATTATCAGTTAGTGGGCTGGCCTCCAAATTTCCCACCTAGATCACCAAGAGTAAGCTCTAGGTTTCAGGAGATATTTATAGAAATCAAACAAAATAAAACATGGAAAAGAAAATAAGATGATACCTTTTTTATTGGACATAACTTAATACATTTCTTGATTAGCTTTCGAAGGTTGCCCTTCTTCGTCAGATCGGAAATAAGCAAATATGCTAGCTGACAGTGTATATAAGTGAAAACATTCAAGCATTACTATGACAGTCTGACAGGGTGGGAGGATGGGGGTGGGTAGGAGGTATGCATGGGGACATCAAAGCATATCATTGATATTCTAACAGAATGGGTGTGGATAGGTGAGGGGTGGGGTGATCAACAGAGAAATACAGCTTTATGGTTTATAATGGGCTAGGAACCCCAGATCCTTGTTAAGTCCTTTCTGTTGGGTGTTAAAATATTCAATCATTCTGACTTCAAAGGTCTTACGTTCTTGTATGGTTTTAAAGTTACCTTTCAGGATTCTCACTGTGAAGTCACTGGTACAGTGTCCTGGTCCTGTAAAATGCTGACCAACAGGGGTGGGAGCCCTACTGGCGCCAGTATTGTTCATGTGATGTCTATGTAAATTGAATCTTGTCTTAAGCATCTGGCCTGTTTCTCCAATATAGCATCCTTCGTTACATTTTTTACACTGAATGATATATACCACATTGGAAGATGAGCAAGTGAAAGATTCCTTTATGTTGAATATCTTTCCTTTGTGGATGACTGTGGGGTCCTGTGAAATGTTTTGGCATAGTTTGCAACTGGATAAATTACAGGGAAGTGTGCCCTTCTGTTCCTTTTCAGTCTGTGATGGAAGTTTACTTCTGATTAGCTTGTGTTTTAAGTTGGGTGGCTGTCGGAAGGCCAGTACTGGTGGGGATGGGAATATCTCTTTCAGTAATTCATCCTCCTGGAGTATAGGTTGTAGATCTCTTCTGATTTTCCTCAGTTTTTCCAGCTCTGGATTGTATGTCACTACAAGGGAGATTCTGTCTGTGGCTTTTTTCTCCTTGTACTGTAGCAGATTCTCCCTGGGTGTTTTGAGGGAGGAGGCAATAAAAAAGGTGGTATCTTATTTTCTTTTCCATGTTTTATTTTGTTTGATTTCTATTGATAACCTTAAGAGTGGACTAACACGGCTACCACACTCCTCTACTTAAGGAGATATTTAGAAAGGAACTCTTCACTCTTACAGACCAATACAGTTGAACCCATTCAACCCTGGGAAAGAGGACAGGGATTTTATTCCAAGTATTTTTTTTTTTTTAATTACAAAGAAGACAGGAGGATTCTGTGCAATCTGGGACTTAAGGGCCGTGAGCAATTATTTCACCTTAGGCTCTCTCACACCATTTCTTCAAAGAGGGGACTGGCTATGTTCTCTAAAACTGGAAGATGCTTACACTTGCTTCCTGTGGCCTGGACATTTCTGTGATTTCATTGTAGAGAAGCACCATCACCAGTAGTGGTGTTTGGCTTTTTGGCCTTGCATCAGCACCTTGGGATTTCACAAAATATTTAATGGCCATCACAGCATATTTGTGCAGACTGGGAGTACACATGTTTCCCTATTTGGATGATTAGTGGGTAACGCACGCAACTCAAATAGAGCTGAAAGATCTATTCATTCAACCATTTGGGTGCTCTTAAATTATCTGAAATCACAACTAGGGCCAACTCAAAAATTGTAGTTCTTAGGAGCTTTGGTAGACTTGACTCTGGCAATGACTTTTTTCCACGACAAGGAGGCTTCACAGCAGCCTTGTGGTTTTTGTGATGTGGCAGTGAGGAATAGAGTTAAGCAATGGTAATTTTAGACCTCTAGCTGGTAAAGTTTACTCTTTACTGTTATGCATATTGCTGTTTTTGATAGTGCTTAAAATTAATACCCCTTGAACCTTTAATTTTATACATCTATGATTTTAAATATTTATTTTGAGAGGGGTTAAAAAGATGGAGAAATTGGTGAGAGGATGTGATATACATAGATAATGACTTAGTTGGGTTAAAAAAAACAAAATCTGTTTTTCTAATCTGAGAGCTCCTTTTACCAAGCTGTGGTAGTGATTCCTGGCATGGCAGATATAACTAAGCACGTTCAATTCCTGTGAGCTTCTTTACATTTGCCATGTAGGAATCACTACCGTGACTAAGTAAAAGGAGTCCTAAATATGGCTAAACCTAACTATAAGGAAATACACTAGAAGATGGTTAATAAATCATTGGCATTGGTTAAGTCTGCAAAACAAGCATGCTTATGCTGATGGAAAAGATAATTTAATTTTGGAATTCATTAGAAATCCTTCTGTGTTAGTTGTAAGAACTTGTTTCTTTGTGCACTTCTAATAATATATGTAATAGTTTGTTCTTAATTTTTTTCCCCTCTCTGTAGGTGATGCTTGGATACTGGTGCATTTTCACACTGGATAAATGAACTCGTGCACAATGCCTGTATGAAAGAGAGAATACCTCTGCGGCAAACATGTGACCTGAATAGCATGGAATGCAGCTCCCTGTTGTGAGCCTGTTGAGTAGAGCTGTAGAAAGGTCATCACCTAATACAAAACAGCAAAACCCTCAAACATTTCTATTAGTTATTGTAACTGAGACAAGTGACTTTCTTCTGCCAAAAACAGACTTGTTTTTGGTTAGTTACTGCTTACAGAATCACAAGACTGGTTATTTACTATTGATAGCTTAATCAAATTGGCTTACAAGATGATCGACCTCAGCTTTTTGACAGAGGAGGAGCAGGAGGCCATCATGAAGGTACTCAGTCGAGATGCTGAGCTAAAGAGATCTGAAGAAGAAAGAATCAGGTAAGAGGTTAATGATTCTTAAATATACGCATATTTCATGGATCAATATTCTGTTGTAGCAGCCAGCAAGTTGTTTTAAATAACGGCTATGGCATTTAATAAAACATATATGGTCAGTGGTGCTGAATTATATGTAGAGACTACTAACTTGCAGCATAAGTACATAAGTAATGCCATACTGGGAAAAGACCAAGGGTCCATCGAGCCCAGCATCCTGTCCACGACAGCGGCCAATCCAGGCCAAGGGCACCTGGCAAGCTTCCCAAACGTACAAACATTCTATACATGTTATTCCTGGAATTTTGGAGTTTTCCAAGTCCGTTTAGTAGCGGTTTATGGACTTGTCCTTTAGGAAACCGTCCAACCCCTTTTTAAACTCTGCTAAGCTAACCGCCTTCACCTCTTTCTCCGGCAACGAATTCGAGTTTAATTACACGTTGGGTGAAGAAAAATTTTCTCCGATTTGTTTTAAATTTACTACACTGTACCCCTGAATTCTATAAGGTCCTTTTACTAAGCTGCGACAAAAAGTGGCCTGCGGTATTGTGGTGCGTGTTTTTGGCATACGCCAGGCCAGTTTTTACCGCATCTGGGAAAAAGGGCTTTTTTTCAATGGGCCAGGAAAAGGGCCTGCAGTAAAACTGAAACCAGTGCACGCCTATTTACGGCCCATAATGCCACCCATTGATCTAGCGGTAAGGGCTCACGCAGTACACGTGTGATAACTGGTCGGAAACGCTGCACACAGCAGGAAATAAAGAAAATAATTTGTCCCGGCGATACGAGTGCACGCCAAATACAAAATTACCACCATGGGGCACGCTAGCCTCATTTTGGTGAGCACTGCACGCGCATAGAGCCTACCGTGCCTTTGTAAAAGGGCCCTAAAAATTGAGCATGCAAGTTAATTGAATAACAAGCCAATTAGCGCAGATTGAGATTTTAACAAGCAATTATTGGTGCTAATTGGATTTAAATAAAATTTACGCATGTAAATTTAGGCACAGGATCCGCGAGGATGCATAAAGGGGCATGGCCATGGGTGAGTCATGGGTAGATTGGGGGCATTGCTTTAATTTATTCTCATTGTTATAGAATAAAAAGGATCCACACCTAATTTAGACATGGGGATTTACACCAAGGTTTCATTGGTGTAAATGGTAACACCTAAGTGTTGTCGCGGTTCCTGGCGTTTTTAGTACCATTCTGTAAACGGTGCTTAACTTTAAGCACCATTTATAGAATAGCACTAAGCACTATTTTTTAAGGTGCCATTTATAGAATTTAGACCATAGTGGCAATATTCGTTTCTATCCATATAGTTGAGCTGTTTAATTCAGGACAGTCGTCTTTTTCTATCCTGAATTTAAACAGCTTAGCTACCATTCTTCCAGTATCTTGATGGTCCCATAGCATTTAGAGGGATTTTTCATTGGCACTATCTGTATAGTCACTATATTAAACTTGGGTTCAAAATAATTTATCTTTTTTTATTTTTATGTATGCACTTTAAAAAAATACTATAAAGTGTTTTAAATTATTTTAAATGTGCTCAGACCATACCGTTTACACCCATTATATCCCCAAGAGGAATATGAGGTGGTGTCATAATGGAACCATCATTGCACATATGATGTTCCACCTCCTAATATTTGTGTATGTACATACAGCTGAGCCCAAGTAGATCTTAATCACCGGTGTATGCGTATATTTATAATTCATATGTATAAGTCATAAACTACTCACATTAAATATTGCTAGACTTGAGCTCAAACCTCCACCCATAAATTATGGTGCTTTCCTTATTACCATCTAATACATGGATAATAAAACATACCATTCAACATTTGTTTGAACCTAAAGGAGGTAAATGTTAGTTCATGACACCCTGATCTCACTGTATAGTGCCATTAAATAGTCATGGAGAGAGGACTTATCTATTTAGCACCTACTTCTAAACATGCATGTCTCTCTGCATATGATCAATCACTTTCTTCTTAAGACTATTTCATGAAAAGTTTGGCATCATTATGTTGAATAATCATTTGCTCTAGTGAATAAAGAATGAGGCTTCCATTTCTGGGTATAGGGTCTACCTTGGGAGTCAACATGCAAGAAAAAGATCTAGGTATCATTGTAGACAATACGCTCAAATCTTCTGCCTAATGTGCAGCGGTAGCCCGAAAACTAAACAGGACGCTAGGAATTGTTAGGAAAGGGATGCAAAATAAGACCAAGACTATTATAATGCCTCTGTATTGTTCTATGGTGCAACCTCAACTTGAGTATTGCGTTTTGGTCGCAATATCTCAAAAAAGATATAGCAGAATTAGAAAAGATTCAAAGAAGAGCAGCCAAATGATAAAGGGAATGGAACTCTTCCCATATGAGGAAAGTCTAAAGAGGTTAGGGCTTTTCAGCTTAGAAAAGAGATGGCTGAGAGGGGATATGATTGAGGTCTTTAATATCCTGAGTGGTGTAAAATGGGTAGCAATGAATCATTTTTTATTCTTTCAAAAAGTACAAAGACCAGGGGACACTCAATGAAATTACATGGAAATACTTTTAAAGCAAATAGGAGGAAATAATTATTTTTTACTCAAAGAATATTTAAGCTCTGGAATTCACTGCGAGAGGATGTGGTAACAGCGGTTAGCATACTTGGTTTAAAAAAAAAGTTTGGGCACGTTCCTGGAGGAAAAGTCCATAGTCTGTTATTGAGATGGACATGGGTGAAGCCACTGCTTGCCCCAAGATTGGTAGCATGGAATGTTGCTACTAATTGGGTTCTTCCAAGTACTTGTGACCTAGATTGGCCACTGTTGGAAGCAGGATACTGGGCTAGATGGACCATTGGTCTGACTCAGTATAGCTGTTCTTAAGGAATCAATCACTTTAAAAATGACTTTAATGGATTTTTGGTTTTCAAACTAAATTGACCTTTGTGATAAATGTGGCTTGAAGACCCTTTAGCCTACATCTTGATTCTTCCCAGTGCTAGAGGTGGTAGCAAGTACTTTGGCTATTTTTTAATAAATGATCATGGACCATCATATGTGTGTCATTATTGGCAGGATGCTGCAGTGTTTGCTGTTTTTTTCTGTAGTCCACAGCACCTGGTCCTCCTCATAGTCTCTTCCCCCCCCACCCCCACACACACCTGTTGTCTCCAAGCCATGTACTAGCCAGACTCAAACCCGCTTAGCTTCCAAGATCTGATGGGTTCACATCCTTCCAAGTAATAAGTCAACTGCTGATGTGTTCCCCCCTCCCCCGAAGCTTGTCTCATAGTAGCTAATGGATGCAATGTAACAAGTACACATTTAATTGTAGCCATACAGTACCAGCTTGATGCCTCATTTGCCAGTTCCAAGTTTGGTATTGATAGGACATGTAACCTCTCCCTCAAGATATTTCTCTGAGTAAGAGGGCATGAGTTGATACTAGGATGAGCCTTGACTGACACTTACTAGCCCTGATAGGGTTCTTGTGGACACGGATTCTACCTTCAAGTCCCAAGGTGCTAGACATGTAACCTGGTCTCACAAACTGTTAATACAGGGATAATGTTCCAAAAAAAGTGTTTACTGTAAAAGACCTTGAACACAAAGAAGTTGGCATCTGATACATGTATCCTTGATGAATACATAACACACAGTTGTAATAGGCAAAATGAGTTTTTGATCCTTCTTTGCACACTTTTTCCTTGGGGTTCCTTGGATACCCTGGTATATCTTATCTCTGGTGCTTGGTCTTTGCTCCATTCTCCTGTGGGCCGTGGAATGAGCATGGAATAGGCAGTGCTCACTTGTCTCCTCCTGATAAGAATGTTGTTACTGGAATGACACCTTGGAGTATCAACTGGGTTAGTTAATCTTCTGACTCAAACCATACTTTTCCAGTCACTCCCTCTTTGTTGCTTAAGGCCTCAGTTTTAACTAGAGCTTCAACCAGGATTTTCTTTCTTCGAATGCAAATCCAGGAGTGAGAGGTTCACTCCCCTAATGTGCAGATATTCTGAACTCAAGATACTAACACAGAAAGAGAAAAGATAGAGTGCTGCCCAATGTACCTCACAGAGGCAATTTACAATTGATTGCAACCCAGAGATAAGGGAGTCTGTTCTTCCTTTTACAAGTTCCATTTAAATATCACTAGAATCTTCTCTTGGATTATTATAGAAACTCTAGGACCATACCATTGAGGTTACAGCTAATGGAAGGCCCTAGCAAATTGTTCAGTCCACTCTCTGCACTTTCCAACTCCAATATGTCCTCCATTGGGTGTAGTGCAGAACCTGGAAAAGGGTTCCAGAGTCCCTTTTATAGACAATAGTAGAAGGGAAGACCAACTATGGAATAGACTGATGATTGTCAGTTTGAATTGAATGTATCTTTGATCATGACTTGAGTATAATCTGTGGTAACATTTGAACTGAGAAGGTAGCTTTGGAAAATGATCTGACTGATGTCTTACAGATTTTTATGATGTGTGTATTATGTTATTGTTTTAATATTTGTTTTTATTTTGAATTTTATTGTGTATGTATATTGTTCTCAGGGTAAATGTCTAAATAATGCTCTTCCTGTATACTTACAAATAAGAGTTATGTAAGTTAGGCGAGTATTTGAAGAATAGTACTCAGAAACCCGGACATATGAATATGTCCACACATGTATGCTGCGGCTAAGAAAGCAAATAGAATGTTAGATATTACTAGGAAAGGAATGGAAAATAAAAATGAGGACATTATAATGCTTTGTATCATTCCATGGGATGACCGCACCTCGAATATTGTTTTCCATTCTGGTCACTGCATCTCAAAAAAGATATAGTGGAATTAGAAAAGGTACAGAGAAGGGCGACAAAAATGATAAAGGGGATGGGATGACTTCCCTATGAGGAAAGGCTAAAGTGGCTAGTGCTGTTCAGCTTGGAGAAAAGATGGCTGAGGGGGGAGATATGATAGAGATCTATAAAATAATGAGTAGAGTGGAACGGGTAAATGTGAATTGCTTGTTTGCTCTTTCCACAAGTACTAGGACTAGGGGGCATGAGAAAATATTTTTTCACTCAACATGTAATTAAGCTCAGGAATTCATTGCCAGAGGATGTGGTAAAAGCAGTTAGTAGGGTTTAAAAAAAGATTTGGATAACTTCGTAAAAGAAAAGTCCATAAGCCATTATTAAAATGGACTTGGGGAAAATCCACTACTTATTTCTAGGTTAAGCAGCATAAAATATATTGTACTGTTTTGGGATCTTGCCAGGTATTTGTAACCTGGATTGGCCACTGTTGGAAACAGGATTCTGGGCTTGATAGACCTTCAGTATATCTCAGTATGGCAGCGCTTATGTTCTTATGTTGGTTTAAGCGAAGCTGAGCCAGCTCTGAGATAGCAACACTCCTCATGGTGTTACTGCTTAGTTAGCATGAAGAAAGCTACATCTGGGGCTCTACTTGAGCATCCATTTGGTATGATGTAGGTTCTTCTCCTCCCTGGACTCCTGTGGAGGGCACAAGAAGATGCTTAGACACTGGAAGCAGGACTTATACTTTTCCCTCCAAAAAGTAATGAATGAGACACCCTCAAGCGCAATGATTAGCAGGCTGATCCAATTTCCATAACTTTGTTTGTCATCAGATTACTCCAGAATGTTCCTGTTTGCTACATGTATATGTTTGATTTTTGTGTCATGTATTGGTCAGAGCCTGGGGGGAGGGGAGGTGAGTATAATGAATGGGCAATTTTGATGCAAAAGAAATGATAATCTGTGAAAAAACCTTTCCTTGTCATCAAGCAGATGAAGCCATTACGTATGGGTTATGTCCATCAACCAGCAGGGGAGATAGAGAGCACTCAAACTTTCACAGTGCCCCTCTTGGCCAGCTAGCTCCACTGCCTCTTCAGTATTCTCTATCTCCCCTAGCAGGGTGGCTGTAGCTTGTTCGAGCTCCAGAAAAATCTGCCGGGAGGTGGTTCCTGGCTTGCCAGTTGTTAACCGGGGTGTTGGAGGCTATAGCAGCTTCACTTTAAAGGCACATAGGTTAGCCCTTTCCCTGCCTTACCCATACCTCTGTGGATGTGGACATATTGCCTTGCTTTCCCTGTCCTTACCCACCAACAGTGGATGCAGGCATATAGGTTCGCCCTTTCCCTGCCTTTCCCACTCATCTGAGCCTCCAGAGTCTTCAATACCTCTGCTTTCCTCACAGCTTTTAAAAAAAAAAAAAAGAACAGAGGTTTTTGACCTGATTTTCAGCAGGATCGTAGTTGTACACTAGATCCTTTGAGGTAAGAGTGTTTTCCAACTCCTCCGGGGTGGGCCCGCGATCGGGGCGATTTTGGCGCGAAACCGCCATTTTGGATTTTACCGCCGTTTTTCGGCGATGGCTGCGGACAATGTAAAGCGCTGTTCCACTTGTGGCAAGCGCAAATCGGCAGCAGGGCTCTGTAAGCCGGCCCGAGCATGGCGAGCGATGTTTCTTCCCGCTCTGAGCTGGCAGCGGGCGCCATTTTGCTTACACCGCATGGCGCGGCCTCCGTGGACACGGAGAGACCTGAGCCGGGTGGGGCACCTCGAGATGAGGTTATTTCAGGAGTGGCTGGCACCGGACAGGATTTGGGTGCCCAGGGTGAGATTTTCTCCCCGGATTTTGTGCTTTTGCTGCATAAAGCATACATGATGAAAAGAGCCCTTCCTCAGGGGTCGCCTGAGGCTCCTCTGATTGCCCCCCCGATGGATTCTGGCCTGGGACTGCCCAGTGAGGCTTTTTTCCCGGATGCTTGGCCTAAAGATAAGCGCAGAAGGGTTAATTCCCCTTCAGATTGTGGTGCACCTTTTTCCCCCCCGTGGTCGGGGTGTGAGGATTCGGAGAACTCTGACAGACGTTCTTGGTCTGAGGAATCAGAGTCAGGTGCGGATTTACCACAGGATCTGGATGATCCCTCCGCGGTGAGGATTTTCCACCGTGATGAGCTGCCATCGCTTATTTCAGATACCCTGCAGGCCCTCTCGATTGAAGATCCTGACAGTGGCATGGCCTCCTCGGGTAATCCCAGGATGGCTAGTACCAAGAAAGCTGCTCGGGCCTTCCCTTTGCATGACTCCATCCTAGAGCTTGTTTTGGCTCAGTGGGCTGACCCCGAGGGACCTTTGAGAGTTTCCAGGGCTATGGGGCAGTTATACCCTCTGCGTGAGGGGCATTTGGCTCGTTTTCAAATGCCTTCAGTGGATGCCCTAGTCACTGCGGTGACAAAGAGAACTATCCTCCCTGTTGAAGGAGGTGTTGCCCTGAAGGATGTTCAAGACCGTAGGCTGGAAACAGCATTGAAACGGTCCTTTGAAATTGCAGGTCTCACTGTTCGGGCGTCTACATGCAGCTGTTATGCTGTTAGAGCCTGCCTAGCTTGGCTGCAACAGGCAGTGGCTCAGCCCGGAGATGGAGCGGAGCCCTTCTTGGATGTGGCTCCGCGGATGGAGGTGGCCTTGTCCTTTCTGGCTGATGCCCTTTATGACCTTGTCAGAGCTTCGGCTAAACAAATGGCAGTAGCAGTGGCGGCTCGCCGTCGTCTGTGGCTGCGACACTGGGCAGCGGACATGGCCTCTAAGCAAAGGTTGGTGAAGTTGCCTTTTCAAGGACTTCTCCTATTTGGTGAGGAGTTGGAGAAAATTGTGAAAGGCCTGGGTGATCCTAAACCCCAGCGCTTGCCCGAAGATAGGCAGAGGCCTTCCTCTAAGGGCCAGGCGGTCCACTCCTCGTACAGACCTCGCTTCCGTGAAGCTAGAAGGTACCGCCCGGGGCGTTCTGCTGGGTTCACTTCACGTGCCCGTGGTCAGCAGAGGAACTCCTTTCGCTCGGACAAGCGTTCCGCAGCCGGTGGCTCAAGACCAGGAGTTCAGGGGCGACCCTCTCAATGATGGTGCGCCGGCCCTCTCCTCGATGCCTGTCATCGGAGGACGGCTTTCCCTCTTTGCCGAGGAGTGGGCCAAGATTTCCTCAGATCAGTGGGGTCTGGACTTGATCAGAGATGGATACAGAATAGAATTCGATGCCCCAGTAAGAGACGTGTTTGTGGAGTCCCGATGCGGTTCTGCCGTCAAACAGGCGGCGGTGGAGGAGACTTTGCAAGGTCTGATTCTGTTAGGGGCTGTGACCCCGGTGCCTCCCGCCGAGCAAGGCTGCGGCCGATACTCCATCTACTTTGTGGTGCCGCGAAAAGGTGGGTCCTTTCGCCCTATTCTGGACTTAAAAGAAGTGAACAAGTCCCTGAGAGTGCGGCATTTCCACATGGAATCCCTGCGCTCCGTCATTGCGGCGGTAGAGCCAGGAGAGTTTCTCACATCTCTAGACCTGAAAGAAGCTTATTTGCACATACCGATTTGGCCCCCGCACCAGAAGTTTCTGAGGTTTGCGGTGTTGGGAAAGCATTTCAAGTTCAGGGCCTTGCCTTTTGGCCTCGCCACAGCTCCCCGAACCTTTTCGAAGGTAATGGTGGTAGTAGCTGCTTTTCTCAGGCGAGAGGGTATCAGGGTTCACCCGTACCTAGACGACTGGCTCATCAGAGCAGACTATGCAACAGAGAGCTTACAAGCTACAGCCAGAGTGGTCTCAGTACTGCAATCTCTAGGCTGGGTCGTCAATATGGCCAAAAGTCACCTGACCCCTTCTCAATCTCTAGAATTTTTGGGGGCCAGGTTCGACACAGTCTCGGGCTATGTGTTCCTACCCGAGCTAAGGCGGTGCAAGCTTCAGAATCAAGTCCGTCTGCTCCTGAGGATGCCCCGCCCGCGAGCTTGGGACATTGTCCAGCTGCTGGGATCGATGACAGCCATGATGGAAGTGGTACCCTGGGCGAGAGCGCACCTGAGACCTCTACAGTATTCCCTACTCCGGAGATGGTCTCCTATTTCTCAGGATTACCAATGCAGACTTACTTGGCTCCCTGCGGCCCGACTCAGCATGGAGTGGTGGCTCTCGGACAGCATGCTGCGGCGAGGAATGCCGCTGACTCTCCCCGTTTGGTGCCTAGTGGTAACAGATGCCAGCCTGAAGGGCTGGGGCGCACATTGCAAGGGGAAGCATGCCCAGGGTCTATGGACACCCGAGGAGTCGGAGTGGTCCATCAACCGCCTAGAGTTGAAAGCGGTGTTTCAGGCGCTTCTGGCCTTTCAAGTGACCCTGGAAGGATTGGCTGTCAGAGTGATGTCGGACAACACGACAACGGTGGCCTATATAAATCGACAAGGCGGAACACGGTGCAGAGCACGAGCCGCGCAGGCCGAACTGATTTGCCACTGGGCCGAGCTGCATCTTCAGTGTCTGTCGGCAGCTCATATTGCAGGTCAGAGCAATGTGCAGGCCGATTATCTGAGCAGGCATCAGATAGATCCAGCAGAATGGAATCTGGCAGACGAAGTATTCCTGCAGATCTGTGCCAAATGGGGCAAGCCCGTGATGGATCTAATGGCGACAAGTGCCAATACCAAAGTCTCGTGCTTCTTCAGCAGACGGAGAGATCCTCGCTCAGCGGGGTTGGATGCCTTGGCTCAACCCTGGCCTCCGGGTCTACTTTATGTGTTTCCCCCATGGCCCTTGATAGGGCGCCTGCTCTTGCGGATTCGGCTGCACCCAGGAGAAGTGGTCCTCATCGCCCCGGGTTGGCCAAGGAGACCTTGGTATGCAGACCTCCGACAGATGCTCCTGGAGGCTCCTCTGCTGTTACCTCTGGTACCGAACCTGTTGACTCAGGGACTGGTAACCATGGAGGACGCCGGCCGCTTTGGTCTTACGGCATGGCTATTGAGAGGGCGCAATTTAGGGATAAAGGTTATTCCAATAAAGTTATTTCCACTCTCCTGCAAGCCCGCAAGTGGTCCACTTCCGTGGCTTATGCCAGGATTTGGTGCCTGTTTGAGTCTTGGTGTGCTTCCAGAGCCATTGCTCCAATGCGGGCTCCTGTCTCGCCGATTCTGGACTTTTTGCAGGAAGGTGTACAAAAAGGCTTGGCCTATAATTCCCTGCGGGTGCAGGTGGCAGCGTTGGCCTCCCTTCGTGGTAAGGTGGAAGGCGTGTCTTTGGCTGCTCACCCAGATGTGGCACGGTTTCTTAGAGGGGTGCTTCGGCTCCGACCTCCAGTGCGAGCACCCTGTCCAGCTTGGAACCTGGGGCTAGTTTTGAAAACCCTGCAGGCATCTCCTTTTGAGCCGCTTCGGCGAGCATCGGAGAAAGATTTGACACTGAAGGCCGTTTTTCTGGTGGCCATTACCTCGGCGAGACGGGTGTCAGAGCTCCAGGCGCTGTCCTGTAGAGACCCATTTCTGCAATTTTCAGAGTCCGGAGTCACGGTTCAGACCGTGCCTTCCTTTATGCCTAAGGTGGTTTCAGCCTTTCACCTAAACCAGCCCATTTTCTTGCCCTCTTTTTCAGAGGAAGAGTTTCCAGAATCTTTTGGGCAGCTGCACCTTTTGGATGTGCGCAGGACTCTGCTGCAGTATCTGCGAGTTACTAACTCTTTCAGGACTTCTGATCATCTGTTTGTTTTGCTATCCGGTTCTCGCAGAGGGTCTCCAGCGTCTAAAGCCACTATTGCCCGCTGGCTCAAATAAACTATCTTTTCAGCTTATCTGCTGGCCGGCAGGGTTCCGCCTGTAGCCTTTAAGGCGCATTCTACTAGAGCGATTTCTTCCTCTTGGGCTGAAACTGGAGCACTCTCTCTTCAAGAGATATGTAGTGCAGCAACATGGGCTTCTAAGCTCTCCTTTGCCCGACATTACAGGCTGGATGTGGCTGCCAGGAGGGATGCGCGTTTTGGTGCACAAGTGCTAGCGCGTGGTGTGGCTTGTTCCCACCCTATCTAGGGATTGCTTTGTTACATCCCATACGTAATGGCTTCATCTTCTTGATGACAAGGAAGGGAAAATTAGGTTCTTACCTTGGTAATTTTCTTTCCTTTAGTCATAGCAGATGAAGCCATGAGCCCTCCCTGTATGATTGTCTGTATGCTGTGAATCTGTTTTTCAGGTTCTGTTCTAATTTCTTGAAGTTCCTTCCTTGGGAGAAAGTTGGAAAACAATCTTCAGGATTCATGTTCAGTTTAAATTTAGGAGGATGTGTTCATTCCCTCCAGTGTGTTGGGAGGATGTGTGATTCCCTCCAGGAGGCGCGTGTGTTCCCCTCCACTTATACAATAAGGAGGATGAGTTTATTCCCTCCAGGAGGATGTGCATTCCCTCCTTTATGAGTTCATGCCCTTGTGATGGGCCATCGTTCGCTGTGAGGAAAGCTCTTGTGATTCCCATTGCGGTTTGCCATACTGCTTTGGAAGCTTCAAATACTGAAGAGGCAGTGGAGCTAGCTGGCCAAGAGGGGCACTGTGAAAGTTTGAGTGCTCTCTATCTGCCCTGCTGGTTGATGGACATAACCCATACGTAATGGCTTCATCTGCTATGACTAAAGGAAAGAAAATTACCAAGGTAAGAACCTAATTTTCCCTTTTCTGTTAAGAAGAAAAAATGGAATAATTTTCAGAAACAGCCAAGGCAAGTAAGTTGGTCAATGAGCAGGTTGAGGTAGTGATGGGAAGAAGCCATTTTAAAGCTAGAAATAACAACACTCTGTAAGTCACATTGAGCCTGCAAAAAGGTGGGATAATGTGGGGTAGAAATGCAATAAATAAATTAATTTGCTCATAAGGGGGGAGGTGGTATATTTAATCCCTATGGAGAACAATGTGTTAAGTGTGTTGGATGGTAATTGCTCTGGTTAATTTTAGATAGAAACAAAGTAACTGTCCAGGTGCATGGTTTGGCATTGGATTCAAATGTAAATCATCTTTGCTATATATAGAATCTTGGTGCCGTAAAAAGGATGGGATTATTTTGAATCATGTTTGTCCAGATAGATTTACTTCTTATAGTGTTCCTAGAGAGGAACAAGAAGAGGATGGCATGCTATTTTTTAAGGAGTAGTTAAAATTAATTTAGAGCCTGCTTTGCCCTAATGGGAGTTTGGAACATTTTTGGGTTAGGTTTATAGAAGTTAAGCAGATGGGGTTGATGTTAACTTATTGAGGTTCGGGATAGGCAACAGCAGCTTTTGAGAAGTAGACTAATTTGATGTGTTAACACCACAAACCCCTAACTTTCATAATCTGCAGGGATTTTAATGGACATCCAGAAATTAGAGAGCAAGGCTGTATCTGTCCTTATTAAAGAGATGGCCCATTTAGGTTTCTGTCAGTGTGTGAATGGCTCTACTCATCAAGCAGATCAGGCGTGGGTCTGCAGAAGTGAAGCTGTAGATATTTATTTATTTTAAAAATGTATATACCATCTGTAACCTAGGTGGTAAACATAATAGTAAACACAAAATTTAAAACTGACTACAAACATACATGAAGTCCCATTAGTGCAACTCTTCATTCCCACAAATCGCTATCAAAACATAGCAGCTCAAAAATGCTGTAACAAAAGATTGTGACTTCAAAAGTTTTTTTTGAACTGAGAAACACTAGCACAAAGATGGAATTGTCCCGAGAGTGCATTCCATAGCAAGATCCCTGCCACAGAAAAGTATACACTCTTATATCAGCATGGTGTACTTTTACTGTTAAATCCAGGGAAACCCGCATAGCATTTTCAGATAACAAAATCCTTCTTGGATGGTAAACATTCAACACTTCTTTAAAATAAAAAGAAGTATTGGAATATAAAGTCTGATGTCCCTTCATTAACTCCTTAAACTGGATTCGTTGAATTGTGTGTAAATTATGGATAGAGAATATTGTAAAGAATGTGGTTCCTTGGTCAGGTCACATTTCTGTGAATTTGAATGTGATGATGTAGAGGTAGAGCAAAATAGGATTGGTAGCAGAAGACTACAGCTATGGACAAATTGCTGAATGAGTGGATGTTAGGCAGAAAATGTTTAGATTGGTAATTAAAGAGGCCTTAATTCAAGAGCTGAAAAGACTTAAACTTGTAATTAGTGTTTTGGGCCTATGTCTCTGTGGGCTGGTAAAGAATGCAGGGAACTGGATTGGGTACTAAATTAACAGAGGTTGTGATTATAACTATAGCTAGTGGTATTTTCCTGGAGAGTTTGAAGTGAACTATAAAGCACCCTTGATAACAAGGAATTTGATCTGGAAGTGAGGGAGAACTGTTCACCAGTTTCAAATTTGTCCTTTTTGGGTAGATTAATTTCAAAACATGTTTTTCTCATCCATTATTAACCTATAGATAATGTATGTGTTAGATGTTTATTCAGAGTTTAGAGTTTAGAATACTGAGGTACTCTTGATATCTTTGATGAATGATCTAATCTATAAGAATGACAAAGGAGGGGGGATGTTGACCTTTTCGTTGGTTGTACCAGCTACCTTAGACACAATATACCATTAGTTGTTATTTGATCAAATAAAGGTGACAGACATGGGGGTGGGAGTGGCAAAGTTTCTGGGATTGTTTTGTAAGGTAGATCACATTAGGCTGTTACGGGGCTCCATTTCTTCCAAGCATGAGAAAATGGTGGGTGCCCAGAGGTAAGTTATTTTCTATTTGTTGAGCCTGTATATTACTCTTCTATTCTGAGTTATTTAAGAAGAGAGACTGACATATTACTGTTATGCTGAGGATGTACAGCTCTGTTTTTCTGGTGCATCAGATAGATTAGCTGAGCAGGAACAGTTGAGTAGTATCCAGTTGAGCAAGCAGTAATGAGCGCAAGATGAGGGTCTGAATTTAAGAATGTGTGGGACAGGCACATGGAATCTTTGTAATGATTGCTGTGGATGGGCAGACTGGATGGGCTATTTGGCTCTTACCTGCTGTTATGTTTCTCTGTTTCTTCTGAAAAAAAAAACACCATGGATGGGCTATTTGGCTCTTACCTGCTGTTATGTTTCTCTGTTTCTTCTGAAAAAAAAAAACACCATGGATGGGCTATTTGGCTCTTACCTGCTGTTATGTTTCTCTGTTTCTTCTGAAAAAAAAAAAACACCATAGATTGCAGCTGATACAGAGCACCACAGCCAGGGTATTGGACAGGCTGAATATCAAGATGTATATATTGCCCATGTTAAAAGGCACTATATTTTGCTGCTGGCTCATGCTAATGTTGAATTTTAAAGTGTAAACATTTTAGGTATTGTAGGATTGTATATCCATCTTTGTCCCGAAATGTTCATTCTCCGAGGACAAGTAGGCTGCTTGTTCTCACAAGTGGGCTCACGTCCATGTCAGCCCAGGAATCGGCATTTTGCCAGCAAAATAAAGTTTTGCTAGAGTTTTCTAGCGCACACACTGCACCTGCGCAGATGACTTCCCGCCCGTAGCGTGAACGTGCTACTTAAGTTTTTTCTTGTCCGCGTTCGAGGTAACAGGTTTTCTTCTCTGCTCCTCGTAAGTCCAAGGAAAGAGTCTGACGACTTGTTTTCTTCCTTTTTCTATTTTAGTTTTCATTTTATTAAAAAATTTTTTTTAATTAGAATCCTCTTAGTTTCTTAGTTTAGTGCTCTTTTAGGTTTCCTTTGTTTTTGAGTGCGGTCACAAGCTCTCTCTCTTCTTTGTGTCCTGTTTTCTTTAAGTAGGCACGATCGCGTCTTTTGATTTCACCGAAGCCGTTTTTCCTTCCATATCATTGAAGACACCCAGCGGCTTCAAGCATTGTACTCTGTGCAACCGGACAATCTTAGGTACCGATACCCACGCCTGGTGTATTCAGTGCCTAGGGCCCGACCATAGCCCAGCCACTTGTAGTCTGTGTCTTCATATGAAGAAACGAACCCAACGTCTTGAGAGGCCCAATGAGAAAAACTTTTGGGGCTCAGTCCGGTCCTTCGACATCGAAGGGAGCATCGACGTTGGGAAGAGAGGTAATGGCTGCTATAAGACCAACTCATGCTGGGAACAGTGAGATGTCGAGTGGGTCTCCACCTGCCTCGAGGCCTCCTGTTATGGAGGCCCCCCGGACCTGGCCCCGAGGAGAAGTGAGGATTCCACGTCCTCCTCATCAGTACCGAGAAGTCTCGATGACGGGCATCAAGCAAAGGCTAAGAAGCATCATCGTTCTCCTTGGCACCTGAGAAGTGTCGACGCCGAGAAGATTGCTCCCCCTCGATACAGGAAGTGCCGATGCATCAGTCTCCTAGCAGCCCAATGCCTGTTCCCGAGCCCCCACAGATTCTGACACCGCCTGTCCCACCGACCCCGCAGCCTTCTCTGATGGCGGCTCTCGACGAGCGCATCCGGGCCTTGTTTCCAGAACTTCTGGAAGGACTGCTGCATTAGTCAGCTTCGGTGTCGGAGGTGCTTGCACCTTCTCTACCATCTGCTGCAGTGGTGTCTGGCCCTTTACCTGTGGTGAGGTCCCCGACCGCGATGCCACCTGCCACCCAGGTCGACTCCCCTTTGACGTCGGTGGAGGGGGCTTCGCCGCAGTCGGACCGGGCATCTACCTCGACATTGCCATAAAGGACATTGTTCCTTGGCGTCGATACAGGTCCAGTGTCGAAGCACCTTAACGTAGACTTTGTCCCACACTGAGCAGGAGCATTCATGGGAGTCAGATGAGGATCCCAGATACTTCTCTTCTGATGAGTCCTTTGGGATTCCCTCTGATCCTTCCCCTCCACTAGAAAGGAGACTGTGGAGGTTGAGGATGAGCCCAGGACTGAGATGCTCGAGGTTCTGGATCATTCTTCTCCACCTAAAGAGGCTGTGACAGTTCCTCTGCATAAGGTACTGAAGGAAGTCCTTATGCGAAACTGGTCAGCCCCTCTGTCTGGCCCCGTGGTCCCGAAAAAAAGCTGAATCCCAGTATTGGATCCATGGTGAACCTGGATTGATGAGGTCTCAGTTACCCTGCAATTCCATGGTGGTGGACTCCTCCCTCAAGAGAGTCAGGAGTACTTGAGACTATGCTTCGGTGCCCCCAGGCAGAGAATCTAGGACTCTTGATTCTTTGGGAGGAAGACGTATCAGGCCGCTATGCTCGCTGCCAAGATCCAGTCATACCAGCTCTTCACAAGCGTACATTTGCAGGACTTGATATGTCAACTGTCCAGCTTGGTTGATGCACGCCCTACGGAGCTGGTCGAACCTTTTCGCCAGGTGATCAGGCAGCAGAAGGCGTGTCGCAAGTTCCTGGCCAGGGGTACTTTTGACACTTTTGACGTGACATCCAGGATTGCTGCTCAAGGTATAGTGATGCGCAGACTCTCATGGCTGCGTGTCTCTGACCTGGATCATTCTGTCCAGCAGCGGATGGCGGATGTTCCTTGCGAGGGGGACAATCTTTTTGGAGAAAAAGTAGGATCTAGTTGATCAAATCAAGAAGCATAATGATGCTATGGATTCTATCTCCCACCTGGCGCCTTCTGCTACTGCCTCCTCATCTAGGAGGTTTTTTGGCAGGAGGAGGAGTGCCCCCTATACCTATTCTAGGCATAGGTACACTCCTGCTTCTCAGCAGCCTGTACGGGCTCAACCCCAGCGCGCTCGTTCCTGTCAACAGCGTACGACTAAGGCCCATTCTGCTCCCCAGCAAAAGCAAGGGACAGGTTTTTGACTGGTTCCAGTTCAGCATAGCCTCAGTAAAAGTGTCCAGACGACTTGCTGGTAGGGGGGAGGTTGATGTTTTTTCACTAAAGGTGGCCCTTATAACCTCTGACCGGTGGGTTCTTCAAATAGTCTGGTTAGGATACACCCTCAATCTGGAATCCAAACCTCCAAATTGCCCACCAGGAGCTCATTCTTACAGTTCCCAGCACAAGCAGGTACTTGCAGAGGAACTCTCCGCCCTTCTAAAGGCCAGTGCGGTCGAGCCCATTCCACCAGGGGACGAAGGGCTGGGATTCTATTCCAGGTACTTCCTTGTGCGTCCCATCCTAGACCTAAGGGGCCTGAATAAATTTTTAGTTCGAGAAAAGTTCAGGATGGTTTCCCTTGGCACTCTTCTTCCCATGTTTCAAGAGAATGATTGGCTATGCTCTCTGGACTTAAAGGATGCTTACACACATCTCTGTACGTCCAGCTCACAGGCAGTATCTGCGATTTCGGCTGGGAACTCAGCACTTTCAGTTCTGTGTTCTGCCCTTGGTCTGGCGGCTGCGCCCAGGGTGTTCACAAAGTGCCTGGCAGTAGTTGCAGCATCGCTGCACAGACTGGGAATTCTCTGCGTTGGTGGACGATTCAGACCAATTTGACCTTGGGACAATCTCATGAGTGGTCACTGAACATGGGCGTTGCCCGCAAGATCTTCCGAGCGTGGGGCACATCCTCGGTGGATCTTTTTGCCACTCAGATCAATCAAAAAGTCCCTCAGTTCTGTTCCAGGCTTCAGGCCCACGACAGACTAACGTCAGATGCCTTTCTCCTGCATTGGGGGACAGGTCTTCTGTATGCGTATCCTCCCATACCTCTAGTAGGGAAGACTTTACTGAAACTCAAGCAAGACTGCGGAACCATGATCCTGATTGCACCCTTCTGGGCGCGTCAGATTTGGTTCCCTCTTCTTCTGGAATTGTCCTCCGAGGAACCGTGTAGTTTGGAATGTTTTCCAACCCTCATCACCTAGAACGAGGGGTCGCTTCTACATCCCAACCGCCAGTCTCTCACGGCCTGGATGTTGAGAGCTTAGAATTCGCGTCCTTGGGTTTTTCAGAGGGTGTCTCCCATGTCTTGCTTCCAGGAAAGATTCCACGAAGAGTTGTTACTTTTTCAAATGGAGGAGGTTTGCCGTCTGGTGTGACAGCAAGGCTCTAGATACCCGTTCTTGTCCTACACAGACCCTGCTTGAATACCTTCTACACTTCTCAGAGTCTGGCTCAAGACCAACTCCGTAAGAGTTCGTCTTAGTGCGATTAGTGCTTTTCATTGCCATGTAGAGGGTAAGCCTATCTCTGGACAGCCTCATAGCTGTCTCATAGCTTTTATCAAAGCCCCCTTTCAAACCTCCACTAGTGTCATGGGATCTCAATGTCGTTCTCACTCAGCTAATGAAAGCTCCTTTTGAGCCACTGAATACCTGCCATCTGTAGTACTTGACCTGGAAGGTCATTTTCTTGGTGGCTATTACTTCAGCTTGTAGGGTCAGTGAGCTTCAGGCCTTGGTAGTACATGCACCTTAGGTCAAATTTCATCACAACAGAGTAGTTCTCCGCACGAACCCTAAGTTCCTGCCAAAAGTGGTGTCGGAGTTCCATCTGAACCAGTCAGTTGTCTTGCCAACATTCTTTCCCCGTCCTCATACCCGCCCTGGCGAAAGCAGTTTGCATACCTTGGACTGCAAGAGAGCAGTGGCCTTTTACTTAGAGCTTACAAAGCTGTTTAGACAGTCCGCCCAGTTGTTTGTTTCTTTCAATCCCAACAGGAGGGTAGTCGCCACCGGAAAACACACTATCTCCAGTTGGCTAGCAGATCGCATTTCCTTCACTTATGCCCAAGTTGGGCTAACTCTGGAGGGCCATGTCACGGCTCATAATGTTAGAGCCATGGCTGCGTCAGTGGCTCACTTAGCATCCATTGAAGAGATTTGGAAGGCTGCAACGTGGTCATCAGTCCACACATTCACATCTCACTACTGCCTTCAGCAGGAAACCCGACGCGACAGTCGGTTTGGGCAGTCGGTCTTGCAGAATCTGTTCAGGGTTTAGAATCCAACTCCACCCCCCTAGACCCATTTTTGTTCTGTTCCAGGCTGCACTCTGTTAGTTGTTTATGGTTTCAGGTCAATCTATGTTATGTCCTCGCCGTTGCGAGGCCCAATTGATGATGATCATTGTTTTGAGTGAACCTGGGTGCTAGGGATACCCCACTTGTGAGAACAAGCAGCCTCTTGTTCTTGCAGAAAGCGAAGATACATGTAACAGGTATTCTCCGAGGCTAGCAGGCTGATTGTTCTCACAAACCCACCCACCTCCCCTTTGCAGTTGTTGTTTGTTTGCTTCTATGCTTTTTGATTAAACTGAAGTAGCACGTTCACGCTACGGGCATCGCGGTGCGTGCAGCTCGCGTGCTAGAAGACTCTAGCAAAACTTAATTTTGCTGGCAAAATGCCGATTCCTGGGCCGACATGGACGTCAACCCACTTGTGAGAACAATCAGCCTGCTGTCCTCAGAGAATACCTGCTACAGGTGAGTATCTTCGCTTTTTATTCATTACAAGAGGGACACCTAAATTGTCAGCTCTATAACTGTGCATTTGCAAATACCTTGATCATGCTTTTGGATTTTAGGCTCCTATTGTGAGGAATGCATTAGCCTGGACATTGAAACAGATGGATGACAATGTCATTTCCTAAATCATTGGAAGCATAGCTATCTTTTTTTTTTTTTTTTTTTTTCAAGTATTCCTAGATTAATGGGTAGGAGGAAGAAACTGATTTTGGATGTGTTGATAGGTTGTAGTTTTAATTGAAGTGGGAGGAGGACCATCATGAAATTGTTTGTGCTATAGGATTGTTAGGGAATGCATATTTTATACGTATGATGGTTTTTAGGTAGATAATTGATGATGCTGTTAACCCTAGCCAATCTGGAGTGGTCCTTACAGGATTATTATATGTTGCTTGGCAGATTGGGAGCACACCGTCAGGGAGGTAACGCTGACTTGGCAGGGTTAGTCTCTCTGGATACTGTACTTGGGTCCAGGTAGGGACTGATATAACTTGGGGGTCTGTTGGTAAATTGATCCACTCTTTCCAGTTTTCATCAACACTCAATAACTCAGTCCAGGCCAGAATTGGGGCTGTGAACCAAAGGTTTAGTAAAAAAAATAAACAAAATAATAAATAAAGAAAAACTTCAATCAAAAGGACAGACTTAAACACAAAGAGCAAAAATGTCATTTACAGTCACTAAATTCTACCTGGAGAGACTTCTCTCTCACTCTTTTCTATTGAACAGAGCTGATTTGAACTCTGATCTGGTCATAGATGCAGTTCCTTCTGGCTGCCTGGCTTCTTCTTGCCCAGATACAGAGGACATCTGTTGTGTCCGCTCTTCCTTGTCCAGGATCAGTGGCCCCCTGCTGCTATCTTGTATGCCTGAGATGTTTAATGTCCCCTTCTGAATAGCAGAGGTGTTCAGGGAAGTACAGAGGATATGCAACCCCTGTCACCTCTCAACATTTCTGCAGTCCTGTTTCCTTCAAAAAGAGGTCTCACTCCTTCCCATTGTGGATATCCTGGAAATTTGAATGGCTAGTGCCTCACCAGGATTTATTTGAGAACCCTCCTTTGTACACAGCCAGCCAGTTGGGTTTTCAAGATGCCCACCATGAATATGTATGAGATAAACTTGCATGTACTGCCTCCATTGTATACAAATCTATCTCCTGTATATTCATTGTGGAAAGCATGAAAACTTGACTGTCTGGTGCTTTCCCAGGAGAGGCTCGACAGTCAGTGCTGCAGCTGAAGCTTACCTCATTGACTTAGGGTGGCCAAGTACGTTAGTTCAGGGTTCTCATCCCAGTCCTTGGAATGCACTCAGCCAGTCAGGTTTTAATGCTGTCCATAGTGAATATGCATGAGAGAGATTTAAATGCACCGTTTCCATTGCAGCTATATCCATATCGTGCATATTTATGAATGATCTCCTATAACCTGTGGCAGGGAGTGTCCTGAGAACTGATCTAATTTTGTTCCTCAGCAGAGAGCTACAGTTCTCAGAAAGCTTTCTTCAAGTATAACCTCGTATTTCTCTTCTGTTTAAGAGGTCAACGTACATGTGGTAGCTCACACATTTGATTGTTTTCATGCGTTTTTACACTTTGTAATCATAGGTCCCACAATTCTTACTTTTGTTATATATACACACTAAATTATGCTTATCCAACATTACTATGTATAATTTAGGCTAGTGGTTCATATTAAAATTTATGTAAAGGATTTGTTTATAAAAAGAGAAAAAAAGGAAACCGAAAACCAATGGAAGCAAGAAGTCAAATCAATGTAAAAGTAACTTGTAAATGTTAAGATTAGTGTGAAAAAGTTCTTGGGTAAATGGTAGACATCATGTGGCTACTGATTGAGCAACAGAAGAAGTATCAGCAGGGAGACTGAGTGGAGCCTGCTCTGATCACAGGGTACTCTGGGTTGCCTTAACGTTAACTTGCTGAGGAAATAGAGGTTTCATGATGGAACATAATGATATGCTTGATGATAGATGAGAATGAATCTTCAAACTGCTGTCTGTGTGGAAAGTGATATGTACTGATATGCTTGTAACCAGTGGAGCCTTATGTTGCAGTATGAGGGAGAATTGACATGTACAAATTCATATTTCTTTAGAAGACAAATGGAATAATTCTTTGCACCAAGTTATGTGGCTTCTTTCACAGGTTCTGCTATTGACTGCTCTCAGACCCCTGAGCAAGATCACAAGAAAGAGCAGACCCAGCAGTGATAAGTGCCTGATCACAGCTGACTAGGGATGAACTGACTTCCAAATAGCTACTGAGCTAGAGAAACTTATAGTTTCCCAGTGTTATTTCCATCTAAGGTGGGGAGAGAAAAATTCTGACTTGGGGATCAGAGATCACCTGCATTAAGCCATTGGGCTATCCCAGCCAGTAATTCAATTTTTTTTTTTGTTACATTTGTACCCCGCACTTTCCCACTCATGGCAGGCTCAATGCGGCTTACATATTGTACACAGGTACTTATTTGTACCTGGGGCAATGGAGGTTTAATGTGACTTGCCCTGAGTCACAAGGAGCTGCCTGTGCCTGAAGTGGGAATTGAACTCAGTTCCCCAGGACCAAAGTCCACCACCCTAACCACTAGGCCACTCCTCCAGAACAGCCATTTCAAAATGGGTGACTCTACTTTGATTATCATTTCCATTTTTTTGGTGTAAAATTTTCTATTTTTGTAGCACCACAATCCATCATAAATTTTGTATTAGTGGAAAACATTAAATTGCAACTTCATTAATAAGTTCCCAGTCCATCAACCCAACCTAGGGGGAACAAAAAGCATTTGTGCTGATCTGTTCACTATGCCTTTGGAAAATGCGCTACTTCCTAGGTTTTGTTGTTAATTTTCACTGAGAGCATTCTCTTGTACTTCCTTAATCACAGCCCAGCCGCTATAAATCCTTCCTGCATTATTGTAGCCTGTCCTGGCATTTGGCAAGCAAATTCTTTCTACTGACTCCATTCAAAGCTGACTTTTTCAGAGGTTTGGCCATTTTTTCCTCTTCATAATATTTTTAGCTATGAAGAATTGGCAGGAGACCGTGCATGATTACGGTGTACTTTTATGTGCAAGTGTGATTATCCTATCCTCCTGCTTAGACAAATTACAATTGATGCAGCTATGCATAGTTTTACAAGGTTGACAGACTGGTTCTACCACTATAAGTGCACCAAATTCTCTCATGTTCTGTTCTGTCAATCACCAAACAGAGAGAGAGATATGGGTGCTTAAAGGCTGTTTAGTCCCGTTTACAAAACTGTTTCAAGTGACTATCCCTCCATTCTGTTCTGCATGGAATGTTTGAACCACAAGCACTGATGTGGATTTTGAGTTTGCTGAGGGATGTATTTTGCTCAGATTACTTTCCACAGTTTTGTTAATGGCAGTAGCATGATCTTTTGGTAGTATTCAGTCTTGACCTGTAAAGCTTTCTATGAGAGGGTAGCCATCCAGCATTCTGCAGCTTTCTGATTTATTGAAAAGGGTTTTGAAGAATACATATTTACACTGTTAATATCAGGAAAATGCAATCTCTTCTGAACTGTTATCGGTTCTAATCAGTAGAGTGTGACTTTCTTGTGACTGGTCATGTTTACATGATCAAGGGTGTGCACATTCTGCTGTTTGATAAGGCTGGAGGCAAATTACAATGCATAGAATACTTGGAAGTAAAATGTTGAGGGCTTCCAGTGATCTTAGACACAGTCCAGTGGGCCCAAGAATGCCATTATGGTATCACCTGAAGGTTAGTTAATCAGCAGAGAGATGAAGAAACAAGATAAATACCACAGTATTTTGAATATTTGCATGGTCACAACACATTACTGTTAGAAGAATAAATAATTCAATGCAAACGTTTTAAAGAAGTATCAGTGAATGATGAAAATCTATGGTACAAAATAAGTACCTGTATATAATATGTAAACCACTTTGATTGTAACCACAGAAAGGTGGTATATCAAGTCCCATCCCCTTTCCCTTTCCCTATGCATATAGAATATTTGCTAAGTTTATGTGTTGGTCAATGTGCCAATAATTCTGTAAAACTCACCCCTGGGTCTGCCAGAGAGTCAGTCATGTGATGATTGGAATATGATAGATTAAATTACATAGGTTTGCTTTAGAATTTCCCATGGTGAATTGGCTCTCAGGAATGTATATTTGGAGAGAAATCAAAAGGAAAAAGTTTTGGCAATTACCACTTTTCCCATAGGTCAATGTAACTGATAATTTTTAATAGTGAGTGTTATTTGTGATTAACGTGCATTAAATGCAGTTAGAGGATAATTCGATAACAGGGCGTCTACTAAAGGTGCTAGTTATGTGTAGTTGCGCCCAAAGTGTAGAAGTCAGAAGGGAAGTATTAAGTTAATCTGAGGGGAGAGGGCTTGACTCCATACTTGATGTCTCAGGTACGTGACATGCTGGACAAGAGTTTTTGCCTTGCAAACTGGGAATCTGCTCTCGAGCAGCTCTTTCTCCATGCAAAAGGGAAGCTAGCAGAAATTTATACTTTCACATTGCTGAAATCTTGGTAGTCACAGTAACTTGAAAAGATCATACAGCAGAATACAGCATATGCAGTTTCAGTTCCCTGAGGAGATATGCTGAAGACTAAGTCTCCAGACCCGATGAAGAGAGAGAAGGGGGCAACTTGCCCAGCAAGCGTAGAGAGCAAGGTAAGCCAATAGAAAGAGTCCCATAAGACACAGGGAACTGGACATGTACTGTGAAAGAGCCTATTACATGGAAGTACAGGATTGCACAGGAAGCCCAGTTCAAATCCCACTGCTGCTCCTCGTGCTCTTCGGTGAATCCCTCCTGTCCTATCCACCCCACCCTGACTGTGGTAAGCACTAATGCTTGCGTGCTGCAGGTTTAAAATCACTACTGCGGAGTGCACTCGGGCTTTCCACAATTGTTTTGGGATCAGTGTGCACATCCCACAAGATAAAAATAGATTTTATTTTTTAGCTCTGGGGGCATGCCTATGAGCAGAGAGTAGGCTTATATTGTGCTAATTGGTTAGCGTAGCTACATTGCCATATGTTAACCTATTAGTGCATGGTTAGAACGAGAGCCCTTACCATCTAGAAAATAGGTGTCGGTAAGTGCTCATGTGCTAATGGGAATTATAGAATATTGGCCATTTTACTGCTGTGCTAAAAGTGGCCGCAGTGTGGGGAAAGACCCATGCCTGGGATAGTTCTGGTTACTTTTCAGCACGGCTTAGTAAAGGGCCCTATGAGCAGGGTTGAGCTGAAGGGGGAGGGTATGTGAGAGAGTCTATAAGTTGCTGCCATGTTCCCTTAAGAACAGTCCCTCACAGTGTCAGGGCCACCATAAACCCTAGTCCCTCCCAAGGGGAAAGTGACATGGGAGGGTTGGAACCAGGAGGGCATGGTCCAGCAAGTATAAAAGACTGGACCATAGCTAGGTTAAGGAGGCCCAGAGGGATGTAGAAAATGATTGTCAGAATGGCAAAAAAGGACCAAGCTAGAGACAAGCAAGAGGAATTAAGGGGTCTGTGGTACCGTGACACCACTGCAGATGCCTCCAACCTGAAGTTGAGAACCTGCAACCACTATGTTCAGGTACGCCAAGTTCAAATTGGAACCTTGAAGGATATTGGAAGGTACCCCTCACACCACCTGCCAAAGAGAAGACAGGCTTTTCTATGCTCCAAGTTCTGTTCCAGTTCATGGCATTACCTTTTGGCCTTCATGGAGCTCCAGCTTCCTGCCAACACCTTGTCGACCATCTGCTTAAGAAACAAGGTGACTACACAGCTGCCTAAGTACATGACATCGTCATCTACAGTACAGACTGGAGGTCCCATCTCATCCAGGTAGAAATGGTACTGGATAGTTTATGGACCACTGCATTGACCATTAATCCAAAAAAGTGTTTCCTAGGAGAACAGGCGGTCCAATACCTGGGGTACTCTATTGGATGAGGTCACATGAGACCCCAGGTCCAGAAGGTAGAAGGGATCACACAGGTTCCAGTACCCCAGACCAAGAAGCAGGTGTGAGCCTTTCTGGGGCTCATTGAGTACTACTGATTTATCCAAGGGTTTGATGAGAAGGCGGAACCACTAGCTTACCTCCTGCAGAAAAAGCCTCTGAAAATATGCTATGGATATTGAAACTAGATACTGCTTTGCAGACTCTGAAGCAGGACATTTGTTTGGAGCCAGTACTAGTCAGCTTGGACTTCAGACAGCCCTTCGTGGTGCAGACAAATGCATCAGATGTTGGGCTCAGTGCCATCCTAGCTCAAGAAGTGGAAGGTGAAGAACACCCTGTGTCCCACATTAGCCATAAGCTGTTTCCTAGAGAGAGGAAATATGCTGTGATTTAAAAGGAAGCCCTAGCTGTCAAGTAGGCCATGGAGACATGTCAGTATTATCTGCTGGGATGTCACTTCTTTCTCATCATGGACCATGAACTTCTCAAATGGATGGCTAGCCACAAGGATTTGAATGCCCACATCATGCGATGATTTCTCAGCCTCCAGCCTTTCAGTTTCGAGATTTGACTTTTGTCGAGCTGAGATCATGGCAATGCTGATTTCTTGTTATGGGAGGTGGGCCCTGATATAGCAGACACTCAACCAAGCAGTGTTGAGCTGAAGGGGAAGGTATGTGAGGGAATCTATAGGCCACTTTCCCTTAGGAACACTCCCTTACAGTGTCAGGGCCACCTTTAGGACCATAGTCCCATCTAAGAGGGAAGTGACACAGGAGGGGTGGAGACAGGAAGACATGGTCCAGGAAGTATAAAAGACTGTATCGGAGCTAGGTTGAGGAGGCCCACAGGGAAGCGGTGACACCACTGCAGACAATTCCACCCTGAAACTGAAAACCTGCAACCGCTATGTTTAGATAGGTCAAGTTCAACTTGGAACCTTGAAGAGTTTGTGTTTCGACCTGGCTAGTTGCAGGCCAGCTATGTGTACCTGCTAGAGACTGTGATGGTGACTCTGGTTGCAGGGATCAAGCCAGAGCCTAGTAGGAATTGTTGCTGAGGAAAAGACATTCATGTATGCTATGGCCCTGCAGGAGCAGTCCACCCAAATCGCTGTTGTGCTTACAGAAGTAGCTTTGGAGATTTTTTTCTTTTTTTTGTTACATTTGTACCCCGCGCTTTCCCACTCATGGCAGGCTCAATGCGGCTTACATATTGTATACAGGTACTTATTTGTACCTGGGGCAATGGAGGGTTAAGTGACTTGCCCAGAGTCACAAGGAGCTGCCTGTGCCTGAAGTGGGAATTGAACTCAGTTCCTCAGTTCCCCAGGACCAAAGTCCACCACCCTAACCACTAGGCCATTCCTCCACTCCACTTCTCCCCTCCTGTGAAATAAACAGGAGCCCTTCCCAGACACATTTAATAAAATGTTATTTGTTTTCACCTTAATTTGTGGAGTATGTGTGACTTGTCTTAACAGGCTCCAGGGCTCATCCTCGATCACAGTACCACAGACCCCTTAATTCCTCTTGCTTGTCTCTAGCTTGGTCCTTTTTTGCCATTCTGACAATCATTTTCTTGCCATCTCATAGCCCAACTACAATATACTGCATTTTCTACTAATCTTTAACAGTGGGTTTAGTTCCCTTTATTTTTGGATTGATTTTGTGTGTGTGTGGTACTACTTTGGTCTTTTATCTTTTTGCCTCTAAAGATAAACAGAAGGCTTAAAAATGTTAAGTATATATACTGTATGGAGGATAATTATTTTGTTCAAATGCTTACGCTTTTCCAGGAGTACAAATAGTACTTGACTTTGTCTTGTATTTATTTTATTTACATGCATTTAGTATATCACTATTAATATTACATTTAAATTGCATGTTAATGGGTTAACTTATGTGCTTACAGTTTGTATGCATGTAAGTTTACTCAGACTGAATGGAGTCGTCTCCTGGGCAGGATTGGGGAGGCATTTTTGCTTTATTCATATACTTTGAAAAACCACATGTAAAGCATCAATTAACCTGTAGTTTTAAAAAGCTTTGCCAACATTAAGGCTATTGAGATAATCACACAAGGGTTTTTCTAATACTATTTACACCGCTTTACCAAAAAGACTTTTCAGTCTATTCCAATTGCTTCAAAACGTAGCCACCAAAATAATAATGTGGGAAGAGCTTAACCCCCATTGTAGTCTTTCTGAACTGGTTTTCTGTCCTTTGCATTTAAAATTCTAGAAATTACCTTCTGCACTTCAGTGGAAGTGGGTTCCTTGTACTTGATAGAGATGCTCCTGTGTTATGCTAAAATGACCATCACATTCTAGTTAGGTTTGTCTATTAGTAATTCCCTCAGTAAATATGATTATTAAATCTATAAATGGGCTCAGAGCTCTTTTTGGGGTTCCTTCTAGATGTTGGAACTTACTTCTTTCAGCCATTAAAATGTATGGTAGAACTATATATAAAAGCAAACTTAATAATCTAGGTACCCGCGTGTATGCACCTCTTGCATACACAGTCTAGATACTAGCACTAAACAGGTATGTGTGCACTTACCTGTGTAAGTGCTACCAGGATGCCTAAGGGCTGTAGTTATCAATGTGGGCTAGTTAAGTGATGTTTAAACACTAATTCATGCTGTTTTATGCAGTGAGACTTAGTTACTAATAACTGGGTTTAACAGTAAAACAGCATGTCTTAACAGTAGCCTGTGTTTATAATTTCCCCCTTAAGTGCTATTCTGCACATATCATGTAACTTAGCTCATATTTGCAAGGAGGACATACACATGGGTAGGGCTCAAACTTACATACATAAATTACAGAACACTGTAAATCACATGCAGTCTTGCTGCATTTAGGTGCCCACGCTTTCATCAGCTGTATGGTTGGTATAAATTTGGGTGCCTAAATGTTAGGTATGCAGGTATCAGGTTACTCGAGTATTCTATGTTGAAACCTGAGCACCCAGGTTCCACTATAGAATAGACTGGGCAGCCTCAGAGCACCTAAATGGAGACACCCACTTATAGAATTGCATCCTAGTCCTTCTCTGTCCTAAACTTGTTCAACTGGAATCAACCAGGCATTATGCCTTTTCCTTCACTGCTCCATCCCTGTGGAACTCTTCCCCTACATATTTGTGCAGAATCTTCCTTTAAAATCTTTAAATCTGGTCTGAAGGCCTAGCTCTTTACTCGGACCTTTGCCTCATCATTAAAAAAAAATATTAAAAAATCCTGTGCAGTTCATGGGGTAGCCTGCTCATGTTTATGTATTTCTGCTACCCCTCCCCTTCTCCCCCTTTTGCCTGTCCCAATTTTTTGTTCGTTTTCTTTTCTATCCCTATATCACTCTCTGTAAGTGTCTTCAGTATGAAAGATTATCTTTCCTATCAAAATTTGTAGTTCCTTTCCATTTTAAACTGTTTTTGATTTATGTAAACCACCGAGATCTGCTAGTTAGCCATGGCAGTATAGCAAATCTAATAAACTATAAATTATCCTATTCTGAAGGGATGGGCTCCACCTTAACCAGGGTGGGACCAGGCTGCTGGCATCGGCATTTAAAAAGGAGATAGAGCAGCTTTTAAACTAGAAATGGGGGGGAAGGCTGACAGTCGCCCAAAAGCACATGATTCGGGATAAGGTATCTTTCAAAGATATCACCAAAACAGGGAAGATAGGGTATCCTGATAGTGAGGTTGCAAAAGAGACCATAGTAGATCAGCAGGCTTATTTTCGAAAGTGATCGCCGGCCATTTTCTGACATAAATCGGGAGATGGCCGGCGATTTCTCAAAAGCGGCCAAATTGGTATAATCGAAAGCTGCTTTTTTGACACCATCGCAGCTTTCCCGTCGCGAGCTGGTGAAAGCTCAAGGGGGCGTGTCAGCGGCATAGCGAAGGAGGGACATGGGCGGGCATGAGCGTGGCTACCAGATGGCTGGCTTCAGCACATAATGGAAAAAACCAAGCCTCAAAAAGGTGTCCCAGCTCACCAGATGACCACCGCAGGGAATGGGGGATGACCTACCCGTACTCCCCCAGTGGTCACCAACCCCCTCCCACACTAAAAAATATAAAAACCTTTTTTGACAGCCTGTATGCCAGCCTCAAATGTCATACCCCAGCTCCATCACAGCAGTATGCAGGTCCCTAGAACAGTTTTTGTTGGTTGCAGTGGACTTCAGGCAGGCGGACCGAGGTCCATCCCCCCCTACTTGTCACATGTGGTGTTAAGTGTTGAGCCCTCCAAACCCCCCCCAAAACCCACTGTACCCAAATGTAGGTGCCCCCCTTCACCCATAAGGGCTATGGTAGTGGTGTAGAGTTGTGGGGAGTGGGTGTTAGGGGGGATTTGGGGGGGCTCAGCACCCAAGGTAAGGGAGTTATGCACCTGGGAGCTATTTGTATATATTTTTTTCAATTTTTAGAAGTGCCCCCTAGGGTGCCCGGTTGGTGTCCTGGCATGTCAGGGGGACCAGTGCACTACAAATGCTGGCTCCTCCCACGACCAAATGCCTTGGATTTCGCCGGGGTTGAGATCGCCGGCATTTTTTTCCATTATGGCTGAAAACCGAGGCCGGCCATCTCAACCCCGGCGAACTCTGACATTTGGCCGGGCCCAACCGTATTATCGAAGAAAAAGATGGCCAGCCATCTTTTTCAAAAATACGGTTGGCTCCGCCTGCTTGCGGCAGCGGAGATGGCTGGCCAGCTATTTCGCCGGCGCCTTTTGATTATTCCCCTCCAGGTGTCCTTAAATACAAATAAAAGACAAAAATTGCAAATTAATACTGTCAAGTACTAAGCATCACGTAAATAGGAACAACAAACATACTTTGAAATGTCTATATGCGAATGCCAGGAGCCTAAGAAATAAGATGGGAGAATTAGAATATATTGCACTAAATGAAAAATTAGATATAATAGGCATCTCTGAGACCTGGTGGAAGGAGGATAACCAGTGGGACACTGTCATACCGGGGTACAAATTATATCGTAGTGATGGGGTGGATCAAATTGGTGGAGGGGGTAGCATTGTATATTAACAAGAGCCTTGAATCAAATAGATTGAAAATTCTGCAGGAAACAAAACACTTCTTGGAATCACTGTGGATTGAAATTCCATGTGATAGGAGTGTACTACCGTCCACCTAGCCAGGATGAACAGATGGATGCAGAAATGTTAAAGGAAATTAGGGACGCAAACGAACTGGGCAACACAATAATAATGGGTGATTTCAATTACCCCGATATTGACTGGGTAAATGTAACATTGGGGCATGCTAGGGAGGTAAAATTCCTTTAGGAAATCAATGACAGCTTTATGGAGCAGCTGGTACAGGAGCAGACGAGAGAAGGAAAAATTCTAGACCTAGACCTTAGTGGAGCAGGTGATCTGGTGTGGGAGGTAATGGTGCTGGGGCCACTTGATAACAGTGATCATAATATGATCGGATTTGATATTAGCTTTGAAGTAAGTATGCGTAGGAAATCAAATACGTTAGCGTTTAACTTTAAAAAAGGAGACTATGATAAAATGAGAAGAATGGTGAAAAAAAAAACTTAGAGGAGCGACTGCGAGGGTAAAAAATTTACATCAGAGTGGATGCTGTTCAAAAATACCATCCTGGAAGCCCAGGCCAATTATATTCTGCATATTAAAAAAGGAGGACGGAAGACCAAACGACAGCCGGTGTGGTTAAAAAGTGAGGTGAAGAAAGCTATTAGAGTTAAAAGAAAATCCTTCAGAAAATGGAAGAAGGAACCGACTGAAAATAATAAGAAACAGCATAAGGAATGTCAAGTCAAATGGAAAGCGCTGATAAGGAAGGCTAAGAGGGACTTCGAAAAGAAGATTGCGTTGGAGGCCAAAACACATAGTAAAAAATTTTTTTTAGGTATATTAAAAGCAAGAAGCTGGCAAAAGAATCGATTGGACCTCTAGATGACCGAGGAGTAAAAGGGGCGATCAGGGAAGATAAAGCCGTAGCGGAGAGATTAAATGAATTCTTTGCTTCTGTCTTCACCAAGGAAGATTTGGGTGGGATACCAGTGCCAGAAATGGTATTAGAAGCTGACGAGTCGGAGAAACTTAATGAATTCTCTGTAAACCTGGAGGATGTAATGGGGCAGTTCTACAAACTGAAGAATAGCAAATTTCCTGGACTGGATGGTATTCATCCCAAAGTACTGATAGAACTGAAAAATGTGCTTGTGGAGCTATTGTTAGTAATATGTAATTTATCCTTAAAATCGAGTGTGGTACCGGAAGATTGGAGGGTGGCCAATGTAACGCCGATTTTTTAAAAAGGTTCCAGAGGAGATCTGGGAAATTATAGACAGTGAGTCTGATGTGGGTGCCGGGCAAAATGGTAGAGACTATTAAGAACAAAATTACAGAGCATATTCAAAGGCATGGATTAATGAGACAAAGTCAACATGGATTTAGTGAAGGGAAATCTTGCCTCACCAATCTACTGAACAAACATGTGGATAAAGGTGAGCCGGTTGATATTGTGTATCTAGATTTTCAGAAGGCGTTTGACAAAGTACTTCATGAAAGACTCCAGAAGAAATTGGAGAGTCATGAGATAGGAGGTAGTGTTCTATTGTGGATTAAAAACTGGTTAAAAGATAGAAAACAGAGAGTAGGGTTAAATGGTCAGTATTCTCAATGGAGAAAGGTAGTTAGTGGGGTTCCCCAGGGGTCTGTACTGGGACCGCTGCTTTTTAACATATTTATAAATGACCTAGAGATGGGAGTAACTAGTGAGGTAATTAAATTTGCTGACAACACAGTTATTCAAAGTCGTTAAATCGTGGGAGGATTGTGAAAAATTACAAGACGACCTTACGAGACTGGGAGACTAGGCGTCTAAATGGCAGATGACGTTTAATGTGAGCAAGTGCAAAGTGATTCATGTGGGAAAGAGGAACCCGAATTACAGCTACGTCATGCAAGGTTCCATGTTAGGAGTCATGGACCAAGAAAGGGATCTAGGTGTTGTTGTCGATGATACATTGAGACCTTCTGCTCAGTCTGCTGCTGCAGCTAAGAAAGCAAATAGAATGTTAGGTATTATTAGGAAAGGAATGGAAAACAAAAATGAGGATGTTATAATACCTTTGTATCACTCCATGGTGCGATCGCACCTTGAATATTGTGTTCAATTCTGGTCGCCGCATCTCAAAGAAGATATAGTGGAATTAGAAAAGATGCAAAGAAGGGCAACGAAGATGATAAAGGGGATGGGACGACTTCCCTATGAGGAAAGGCTAAAGCGGCTAGGGATCTTCAGCTTGGAGAAAAGGCGGATGAGGGGAGATATGATAGAGGTCTATAAAATAATGAGTGGAATTGAATGGGTAGATGTGAAGCTTCTGTTTACGCTTTCCAAAAATACTAGGACTAGGGGGCATGCGATGAAGCTACAATATAATAAATTTAAAACAAATCAGAGAGAAGTTTTCTGCACTCAACGTGTAATTTAACTCTGGAATTCGTTGCCAGAGAATGTGGTAAAGGCGGTTAACTTAGCAGAGTTTAAAAAAGGTTTGGACGGCTTCCTAAAGGAAAAGTCCATAGACCATTATTAAATAGACTTGGGGAAAATCCACTATTTCTGGGATAAGCAGGGAAAATCCACTATTTCTGGGATAAGCAGTATAAAATGTTTTGTACTTTTTGGGGATCTTGCCAGGTATTTGTGACCTGGATTGGCCACTATTGGAAACAGGATGCTGGACTTGATGGACCTTTGGTCTTTCCCAGTATGGCACTACTAATGTACTTATGTACTTATCCATAGTCTACATATACTTAAAATGTGGCTAATTAGTTAATTTGGGATATTTTGTCTTGAAATTACTTGTATTTTCTCTATATGGTTTATGAATGAAACTCTGTGGTAACTTATGCTGTTTAATTTAATGGTTACTGGAGTCTGGGGATCTTGTCAGGGTGGTAGGGTAAAATAATGGTTTTGGTATTAGTTTGATTGCTCATAAAATTCCTTTATAAGATGTGTGCTATGATAACATCGGCACATTTTAATTTTTTTTAACATGCTAATTTGAATTGTGTATTTTATTGTTGTAAGCCATTTTGCAAACATGTTGGAATATAAATGCTGTATTAAAATAAAGAAGTAGAAACATGACCAATTTTTAACCTGCTGATTTAAAGATGGCCAAGCTTCTACAATAGAAGTAGGCAAACCTTTGTGTCTAGATCAAGGGCCCCTGAAGGTCTAGAAATAGGGGCAACAGAAATGTATTTTGGTTAGAGATGCCATAACAAATCAACCCCTGGCCCCACCCTTAAGCTCTGTATAGCCTCAGTGGCCCACCCCATTCTGCTGCCTATGGCTAGGGATGAGGGCCCCCCTCAGATTTGCAGTCCAGGAGTAGGATTTCTTGTAGTTTGTGTCCATTTGGTTTGTGGTGCAAGAAGGATTTACAAAAAGATGATGGATGTGCAAAAGTCTATAGAGTGGAGGCTGGTAACCTTAAGCCTGCTGAGTATGTCTTTTCAAGCATAAAAAATATGCCACAGACTGAATAACTCCGGATACTCTGCCTTTTAGACAGCCCTGGAATTTTGCAGAATTGTTGAAGCCTGTATAAACAGAAGTAGTGTTTTATAGTCTAGTTTTTTGGGGAGGTTGGTTGTTTGTTTGTCTCCCAAACATTTTGGAACAAACGTAATGCCCTGAAGTGAAAAGATGCTGTAATCTGTTAATTTTAACAACCTTGGATGCCATAGTGTCCATGGATAATTTGTGGGAATACGTTCTTCCAGATGTTGATACTCGTTTAAAAAGCCCAGAATATACCATCTTTTAAAACACGGGCAGCATTATAATTAAGTACACATAATATGAAGTTGGCTGGTTTCTTGTATAATCTTTTGGATTGGACAAATGCCTAAAGCATCAGTAGGATCTACTTTAGCTGCCAAGTGAGACCATACTGTAATTCCTACACAGACTGATAGTCATTTCCCAGCAGGGGCATAAATAGATTTTTTTTTAATGTAGCATATGAGAAATTACTGTTTCAGTCCATCTGTGGATCAATGCATATCAGGAACAGCAAATAGCAGCTGAAAAATATTTTTTTATTTTGTGGAAAATAAATTAATGAACAAAATGAAACAAGATTAAATTTTTTAAAAAGAACAGTAAAACACACAAATAGGTATTAAAAACAAATATTGGATTTTTAGAGCAGCGAACATGCCTCACCTTGCTCTGAGGATGGACTGTACTTGTAACATTTTTGTAGCATGAGTTTCTGACTTTGTTGTCCCATCCAGTCTGTCCTGTTGAGATCATGCACTTGTGTAGATGTGCATATGAGTTACCATGTGCAATGCTGACTTCTTCCTGCAATTTTTAGCCTCCTCACTCTTAACGCACCATATCATAATATGCCTAAAATCTGTTTCACTGATGGCCACCACTATCCCTGTGAGTAGTCCATCTCGGGTATTTATATCTTCAGCTTTGCGTCTTACAAGATCAACACTTACCTAACAACCAAACTTTATCCATGTTAAAATTCAGCCTCTCTTAGCTCATTTTAGTTTAGGTTTAATGCCTCCATATCGATCTCCAAGCTTTATTGTTAACCCAAAACTTATAGGGTTGGTGCCACTGCCAACTATGTTAGTACCTTTTGAATACTGCCCTTTTGTGTTTTTTCAAAGCATTCAATCACCTTATGTACTTTTTAGCTATAGTTGGGGTTATTCCACTCAATGTGCATGACTTTGCACTGGTCCAAATAAAATTTCATCTGCCATCTGATCAGTCTTCCAGCCTTCCAAGGTCCTCCAAGGTTTCTCATAATCTGCATGTGATTTAACAACTTTGAATACATTTTGTGTCAGTTGCACTTTTCATCTCCCACTCATTGCTCCCATTTCCAAATCATTTATAAACTAGTAAAAGAGGCCCGTTTCAGAGCAAATGAAATGGGCGCTAGCAAGGTTTTCGTCGTGAACACCCCCCCCTCCCTCCCTGGCCAACCCCTTCGTCGTTCTGCCATTGCCCCACCCCCAACGTCATGATGTTTGACGCGAGGGCGGGGCCCGGAGCAATTCCCCCCCCCCCCCCGCCTCCCTGCCAACTTCTTCGTTGTTCTGCCATTGCTCCACCCTCAAGGGCGGGGCCCGGAGCGATTTTGGTGGCTTCACCACCACGAACCTTCGAACCTTTTTGAAGGAAGTCAGGGCTTGGCTTCACTGATGTCAGCGTCCTCAGAACGTTGAGGGTGAGTTTTATTATAGTAGATAGTTAAAAAAAATTCCCACTGGTCCCAGTACAGATCCCTGTGATACTTCACTGTTCACTTTCCTTCACTGAGAGAATTAGCCATTTAACCCTACTCTGTTTTTTTTTTTTTAACTTTTAACCAGTTTCCAGTCCACAACAGGGTATTGCCTCTTATCCTAAAGCTTTTTCATTTCCTCGGGAGTCTCTCATGAGGGACTTTGTCAAAAACTTAGTGTGATTAGCCTGATGTCAGTGCCAGGTGAAATAGAGGAAACTAGGTCTTTATCTGCCGTCATTTACTATGTTACTATTATAAAGAATAACATTATGGAACACATAAATAAACTTGGTTTAATGGGACAGAGTCAGCATGGTTTCAGCCAAGGGAATTCTTGTCTCACCAATTTGCTTAATCCGAATCATAGTTACCTGATGCTAGCACCCAAGAAAAAGTTCTAGGTGGTGGTGTAGACAATATACTGAAATCTGTCCAGTGTGCAATGGTGGCCCAAAAAGCAAATAGGATGCTAGGAATTATTAGGAATTTTTTAAGGCACCATTTATGAATTTAGTCCTTAGTGACCCTGAACTCACAAAGACATATGGCATTTCACACTTTTTAACACCTCAGCAAATGCTATCTGTATCAACGTTTTCTTCTGCACTTCCATGATCTGACCATTATATGGTCCAGTTTTTGTAGAAGAGTGAGAATGAGGTTCAGCTGCCAGTTGTCTTTAGAAATGCCCAGAACTGGACCAAGGAAATCTTAGCTGCATAGCTGTTAGACGAGCCAGTAGAATGAAATGGATGATGGCATGATGCCTGGTCTTTGGCTGTTGACTGTACTGCTTCCTTGGAACTAGGCAAATACTCTGTGATGTTGAAGCAAACTGTAGTTAAGCTCGCACTCAAGGAGCATAAATTGAAGTGTGCTGCTAACATCTTATTTTTGGGGAAGTTAATTGAAAAGAGCATATATAACCAGTTAAATTATTGCCTGGAGGACAAGATAGTTAGTTCTTCATCACTGTCAGTTGGCATTGTAATCAAGGAATAGGACAGAAACAGTTTTTCTGTATTAACGGAGATACCGGATGGGACTGCCTGAGAGTGTTGCTGGACTTAACATTACCATTTGACATGGTAGGCTAGAGTATTTGACATTGGATGGGATAGTATATCAATATGCTTTCCTTTTGTTTAGAAGATAGGTCAGGCAGGAAAATATTACATCTTCAGCAGGTCCCTGCCATTTGGAGGGGCATAATCGAATGGGGACAACCATCTCTAAGGGCGCCCATCTCTGAGGACGTCCTCACAAAGGGGTGGGGCATCCCGTATTATCGAAACAAGATGGGTGTCCATCTATCGTTTTGATAATACGGTCGAGGATGCCCAAATCTCAACATTTAGGTCAACCCTAGAGATGGTCGACCTAAATGTTGAGATCGTCGACCTTAGAGATGGGTGACCTTGATTTTCACTGATAATGGAAATCAAGGACACCCATCTCAAAAACGACCAAATCCAAGCCATTTGGTCATAGGAGGAGCCAGCATTCGTGGTGCACTGGTCCCCCTCACATGCCAGGACACCAACCGGGCACCCCAGGGGGCACTGCAGTGGACTTCACAAATTGTTCCCAGGTGCATAGCTCCCTTACCTTGGGTGCTGAACCCCCCAAACCCACTCCCCACAACTGTACAACACTACTATAGCCCTTAGGGATGAAGGGGGGCACCTACATGTGGGTACAGTGGGTTTTCGGGTGGGTTTTGGAGGGCTCACATTTACCAGCACAAGTGTAACAGGTAGGAGGGGATGGGCCTGGGTCCACCTGCCTGAAGTGCACTGCACCCACTAAAAGCTGCTCCAGGGACCTGCATACTGCTGTGATGGAGCTGGGTATGACATTTGAGGCTGGCCTAGAGGCTAGAAAAAAATGTTTTTTTAATTTTATTTTTGGGTGGGAGGGGGTTGGTGACCACTGGGGGAATAAGGGGAGGTGGTCCCTGATTCCCTCCGGTGGTCATCTGGTCAGTTCGGGCATCTTTTCGAGGCTTGGTCGTGAAAAAAAATGGACCAAGTAAAGTCGGCCAAATGCTCGCCCTTCTTTTTTCCATTATTGGCCGAGGATGCCCATCTCTTAAGCACGCCCCGTCCCGCCTTCGGTACACTGCCAACACGCCCCCCCGGGAACTTTGGTCGTCCCCGCAACGGAATGCAGTTGAGGGCGCCCAAAATTGGCTTTCGATTATGCCGATTTGGGCGACCCTGAGAGAAGGACTCTCATCTCTTGATTTGTGTCAGAAGATGGGCGCCGTTCTCTTGAAAATGCCCCTGTTGGTCTGTTGCAGAGATCCATCCAGTTCCTTTCAATATTTTTTTGTCCATCTTGATTGATACTGTCGGCAACTGTAATATGGACTGACACCTTTTTGCAGATGACATTCAGCATTTTAATCAGTATGGACTCTGACAAGGAAGACGTTAATGCATGTTGTTATAGGGGGTAAAAATCTAGTTTGGACTTCACAGACTAAGTGAATGCAGATAAAACAATGCATCTTCGGATTCCTAGATGGAGGGAGTTTCTCACCAGTATTGCTGCATCAGATTTAATGATAGAGCCAAATATGATAGCTGCAGTCTTGGGGTGCTTTTGGATTCAGATTGCTCTTTTGTATTCTAGGTGTCATTAGTAGTGCAGTCTGCATTCTTTGGCTTGCACTAGTTAAGATGACTCGGGTCTTATCTGTCTTGATGGCATTTGTGTACAATTAGAAAATAAGAACCACTGATAGCAACAAGACACCTGGGGATCATCGCCTATCCACCAGGACCAAGCCACCTAAAGCACTGCTTAAGAACCTTAGAGCCCCAGAGTCCCTCAGCACATCTAGAAACAGACTGTAGGTGACACTCTTCTTTAAAACATGCTTATACTATTTGCTACAGTGTTATCGAGCAGAGTTGAGGAGAGAATATTCACATATTCCAACAATGAGAAGGGTTGAGAAGGCGAATAACTAAATTCTGTTTGCTTACTACTTCTGCTGTTGTGTCAGTTAACTGTCAAAAAAGACAAGTAAATTCATTGGTTCAGAACAGCTATACATCCAGATACTTAATCCAGCCTGCATGAGCCTGCTGTAAGTGTTGGATTCTGTGTCTAGTTTTGGTTTTCTTCATAAGTACATAAGTATTGCCATACTGGGAAAGACCAAATGTCCATCGAGCCCAGCATCCTGTTTCCAACAGTGGCCAATCCAGGCCACAAATACCCGGCCAGATCCCAAAAATGTACAAAACATTTTATACTGCTTATCCCAGAAATTGTGGATTTTCCCCAAGTTCATTTAATAACGGTCTATGGACTTTTCCTTTAGGAAGCCGTCCAAACCTTTTTTAAACTCCGCTAAGTTAACTGCCTTTACCACATTCTGTGGCAATGAATTCCAGAGTTTAATTACACGTTGAGTGAAGAAAACGTTTCTCCGATTCATTTTAAATTTACTACATTGTAGCTTCATCGCATGCCCCCTAGTCCTAGTATTTTTGGAAAGCATGAACAGAGGCTTCACATCTACCCGTTCAACTCCACTCATTATTTTATAGACCTCTATCATATCTCCCCTCATCCGCCTTTTCTCCAAGCTGAAGAGCCGTAGCCGCTTTAGCCTTTCCTCATAGGGAAGCCATCTCATCCCCTTTATCATTTTCGTCGCCCTTCTCTGCATTTTTCCCAGAGCTTGAGTATTTTCCAATTTCTGGTATTCACCACTATTTTTGCATGCTAGTTTGGTTTTTATGGCATTATGGTTTTACAGAGACAATGATGAACCAGTAAGATATACCCAACCCATTTGGTGATTTGAGTTTCGATCAGCCATTGTGCAATCTGCTTTCCTGTCTTTGGTTAGTGTTCACATGCATATTCATTTCTCTTAAAATAGAAAGCTGTACTATTCCAAAGAATGAAATAACGCTAATATTTAGCATTTTAAGCTTAAAAGAAGATGGAATTGAAATATGACTCTTAAAGATTCTTATTTGCTGCTAAAATAACAAGCAAGAAAGAGTGCTTGTATACTTATGGGGGAAGTTATCAATGTAGGCTACTGTTAAGTTGGGTTATTTTACCACAAGTCAGGTTATTCATTACATAAAATGGGACCCTGTGCTAAAATAACCTGACTTAACAGTAGCCCATGCTAATAACTTCATCCCTTAATACCTATTTATTAAGGCACATAGGTGACAAAGAAAATAAATGCCCTCTTTTAGAATGTCTTTGTTGTGTTGAAAATTGTCTCTACTGCATCTCACCGGTCTAGTCCAAAAGGAAGATGCTTCATAAACTTCACATTTTTTTAACATTAAAAATGCCTATTACGTGGGAGCAGAGTGTAAAGCTTGAAATGGAAAAGGGGAAAAAAGTAACATCCCATAGTATGGAATACACATTTCTAGATCTAGATGCTGCAATGATAGAAGCCAACTTGGATTTAGTGGCGGTCACGAAGATGTGGTTCATGGAGGGTCACGATTGGGATGTAGTTATACCTGGCTATAATCTATACAGGAAGGACAGGGTAGGAAAAAAGGGTGGAGTGGTGGCATTATATGTTAAGAATAGTATTAAAGTGACAGAACTTCAGGATGTGTGGAGTAAGGAAGAAGCACTGTGGGCTAAACTGGTAAAAGGGAAAGAAAAATGTATATACATTGGTGTAATATATAGGTCACCTTCACAGTCAGAAGAAATGGACAGAGACTTAATTGAAGACATCTACAAAATAACCAGGAAAGGGGAAGTACTACTGATAGGTGTTTTTAACATGCCAGACGTTGATTGGGGCATCCCTGCCACGAGGTTTTCTAGAAACAAAGAGATCTTGGATTCTCTACAGGAAGAATTATATCAGCAGTGGCTAACGGAACTGATGCAGGATGGAGTTATCCTAGACCTGGTGCTCACAAATGGGGAAAAAGATTCTGATGTTATGGTGGGAGATCTGGCATCTAGTGACCACCGAATGGTGTGGTTCAATATTAAGACAGAGGAGGAGAGGGCTTATTCAAGATTGAAGGTCCTAGATTTCAGAAGAACTAACTTTGTCGAGATGGGGACATTTCTCAAGAAAGAGTTAGCTGGATGGGAACAGCTGAAGGAAGGAGAATAGCAGTGGGCAAAACTGAAAGGAGCTATTTTAATAGAAAACTACATAAAAGTAAGAGAAAAAGAAGGCTGCTCTGGTTCTCGAACATAGTAGCTGAAAAGGTAAGGGAAAGAAGGTTAACCCTCATACATTACAAGAAGACTCAGAAAGAGGAGGACAGGCAAAAATAATGGGGAAAAGCTGTCAGGAATGTGAAGAAGCAAAATGAAGAAAAGATAGCTGATATGGTAAAATTGGGGGACAAGACATTTTTCAGATATATAAATGACAGGAGGAAGTGCCATATAGCATTGTGACTCAAAGCTTTGTTCATATTATAATTCTTTTCTTTCCCCACTACCCTTCTGTTTCATATGATTGTCTTTTCTATTTTTTCCCATCCCCATCCAATTATTTTGTTTACTCTATAAACCGCTTAGATTTTTGTTTTTGGGGTTTTTTTTTTTTAAATTGTGGTCTATCAAATATACTGAACCTGAACCTACAAGCCCTAGACTAGAAGTGATGCCTCCTCTTAGGCTCACTTTCAGTGCCACTAGCTGGCCAGCAGAGTTTGTTATATCAGCAGCAGCTTCCTTCCTTCCTCCCTGGGTATATGTGAGGCAGCCATGGGCAAAGAAAGTGTTAACTCTGAGAAATTATATACATAAGAAATGATATTAAAAGCTTGAAGTTTGAATTCTCTTCAGTTCTGCAAGTAGTGAAGGAATGCAGGCTGGAATTAATTAGAGTCTAGTTTGGCCGAGCTAAGGTTAGGAAAGGTCAGTGAGAAATGCAACTCTGTCCCTTGTGAATTGCCAATGCTAGCTGGCACATCTGTAAATTATTAGGCTTACTGAATAGTTTTGTAAGCAGGCACGAGCCAGACATATGACATATTGTAGTTTAAGAATAGGCTGAAATACTATTTAGAAGTGCTTAATATGTAGATAGCTTAGATATAGATATATCTTATAAGATATATCTGATTATGCTTATTTTAGAATATGTTGTATTCTGTGTAAATTAATAATTCTGTGTAGGATGTTTGTTCAACTCTGTGTTACTTTTAAAATGATCCTTTGTCTGCTGTTTAAGGCTGCAGTGAGGAGATCAACATGTGTTTTGAGTTTTCTGTGGTCTTAGCTAGTTCTGTGTATGGAGCTGAGAGGTGAAAAAGGTCAGAACTAGTCAGCTCTCTTCTCCTTGATTAATTATAGGTAAAATGCAGGAATGGTCTTGGAAGTAATAACCTGATATGTATGCTATTAATTAAGATTGGCTTTTGACCTCTTTAATGAATGCCAGAGTTTAGTTAGCAGTTAGTACTAGGAATATGAGAAATCAATCATAATAACATGTAAGAGACTGGAGACCAAATGTCTGGCTTAAGGGGCCCCAGGTCACAGGTCAGTTTAGGATGTCTGGAACCTATGTAACTGATATTTCAAAAGTAATGATTGGTTGAGGCAAGGTAGCCAATCAGTTTCTTAACCAATTGGGAGTAAAGGGGGCTAGGCTAGGAGGAGGGCTTAGGACCCTATTTAAGTGGGAGCAGAAGCAGTTTACGTCAGAAGGAGCTCAGAAGAAAGAGAAGGACAGAAGGAACAGACAGAAGAAGGAGAAGACAGCATAAGAAGAGAAGCAGCTGAGACAAAGACACAGAGAGCTGAGACAAAGACACAGAGAGCTGAGACAAAGACACAGAGAGCTGAGAGAGAGGAGAAGAGAGCTAGAACTGATGTCCTGCTTTGTTTGCTGGCAAATAAAGAAGATTTCTCTCTCATACTGGTGTGTGCTGTCTGACTCCTGAAGCATCACAAATTCATGCATCCATTCCTGCAACAATTCTTGGTGGCAGCGGTGGGATCCTGAATCCTGCATTAATCCCAGCACCTAACTGACTGGAGAACATTCGCCGGGTATGTATTTTGTATTCTGTATTGTAATCCTAGCTAGGAAGTTGTAAACCAGCCCCTCAAGAAGGAGGGAAGGAGAATCTGATCAATTCTCAGCGAAGGCCCTAGTACCTTCTAGTCGCGGGGACTAGAAGCGAAAACGCTTGAGCTTATCTGTATTTGAGAAATCTGAAATTGTTGGGTGGGATTTTCTGTATGGAATGTGTGATGAGTGAATGCTAAATGAGTGCGGACTTCTTATAGCTGCATTTCCAATTAACGCGAGTTCAATTGGTCAGCAACGGAAGGAAGCGATTGTTGTCTGTCTACCTAGTGTCTCGAGAGTGCAGACCCCTTACTGCATTCTCAAAAATTCCCCCCCTTTTTGTGTGTTGTAATTGTAAGCATTATGGGTGGGACATCATCTAGACAAATTGTTACCCCCCTAGACTGTATGCTTAGAAATTTCAAGAAAGGTTTTTTAATTAATGATTATGGACAGACTTTAAGCTCAGGTACTTTAAGAACCTTGTGTGAAGTTGAGTGGCCATCTATGGGAGTGGGGTGGCCCCCTAGTGGCAGCTTAGATATTGAAGTAATCCGGAAGGTCTACAGCATAGTTGTAGGAGAACCAGAATATTCTGAACAACTCCCTTATATAGATTCCTGGGACAGCCTTGTGACTGACCCTCCCTCGTGGTTGAAAACTTATATGGGATCCCCAGTAAAATTCATGTTAGGTCGTGTTCAAAGAAAGATTAGAAAATCTAAACTAGAAGAGGGAAAGAGCCCCAGGAAGCTTACCACCCAATCGGTGGCTTCCGCCCCTACCCTGTCCGAGAAACCCATACTCTCTGATGACCCCTCAGACCTTGAGCCACCACCTTATGGCCCATTGTTGGGGTTCCGTGCCACCCCCAGAGATCCACGCCGCCCAGCCCAAGCCTCTCCAGCACAGGCTTCTCCGGATAGTTCTTCCCCTCCTGTGCCAAACCTGCCACACCCTAGGTTGGACTTTTCACCTGGCCTCTACCCTTCTGTGCCAAATCCTCTCCTGTTAACCTCTGTAGACCCACTTTGGGCTCCACTCCCTGACTCCTCAACTCCTGACAGCCCAGCCTCTCCCTCTAGTACCCCTACCCACTCATTAGGGGCCCGGCATCCCTTTCAATGGACTGAATCACCTGTGACCACCTCTCAGTCTATGAGTACCCCTCCCCATCCCTCAGGATTTCAACCTACCTCCACTGAATGGGTTAGACCCGCTGCAATCACCTTTGAGCATGATAGGAGGGTAGCTCCTAGCTCTACCTCAGGTTCCATTCCCACCTCCTCGAGGGTTCTGCCACTCCGACAGGTAACTACCACTCGACCGGATCCTAATAATCAGGGTCAGGTTATACAGGCACAGGCCTATCAGTATGTACCCTTCACAACCACTGATCTCCTGAATTGGAAGACGCATTACCCCTCTTATACTGAAAAGCCTCAGGCAGTGGTGGACCTAGTGACTAGCATTATGGCCACCCATAACCCAACCTGGACTGATTGTCAACAACTTCTCCTGACCCTCTTCACAACTGAGGAGAGGCGGAAGATTTTGCAAAATGCTGAGGCCATCACGCGAGAGCGTGTTCCCGAGAGGACACAGGATCCAGAGGGATGGGTTAGAGCTCGGTTTCCTCGCGCAGCTCCAGATTGGGATCCAAATGATAGGCAGCACTATGAACTGTTGTCTGGCTATTGCCGGGACTTACTGGAAGGTATGAGGAAAGGCATAAAGAGGCCCATTAATCTGGCAAAGGTCTCTGAAATTCTCCAAGGGGCAACTGAATCCCCTGGGGCCTTTCTAGAGCGACTAATTGAAGCCTACAGAACATACACCCCATTTGACCCTGAAGCCCAAGAAAACCAGAGAATGGTGAATAGCGCATTGGTGGCCCAGAGTATGCCAGATATCCGGAAGAAGTTGCAGCGTCAGGAGGGATTCGCAGGGATGAATACCACCCAGCTAATTGAGATCGCAACCAAGGTTTTCATTAATAGAGATCAGGAGGTGCGCCGAGAGGCTGACCGGAAGATGCAGAAGAAGGCCGACCTTTTAGCGGCAGCCATTACTAATTCCACCCTTAACCGAGGTCGACCTCTAGCTAATGGGAAGCCAAAGTGGGACCCCGGACCACCAGCCAGGCCCCGAGATTCCTTCAATCAATCCCGGCCAAGGGGGGAGAATCCCAGACCAAGATTGGAGAGGGATCAGTGTGCCTATTGTAAGGAAAGAGGGCACTGGAAAGATGAATGCCCCCAGAGGCGCCAGGGACTGAGAAGGGGACCAGGAGATCGAGGAAGCCGAGGCCGAGTTCGAGAGGGAAGATATGAGCCTCCTGAATCTGACATCATCGGGATAGCCGAGATGGCAGAATGGGACGAATAGGACAGACCGGGTTCCTACAAACTGGGCTCCCAGGAACCTATGGTCAAGCTAACTATAGGGAGCCGCTCAATTCCATTCATGATTGATACAGGAGCTGAACATTCTGTTGTGACAGAGCGATTAGCGCCTGTGTCTGGAAAAACTGTCCGAGTGGTGGGAGCCACGGGGGTGCAGAACCGGAGGCCCTTTCTGACAACCCGTAGATGCCAATTAGGCTCACACATAGTCACTCATGAATTCTTGTATATGCCAGACTGTCCAATCCCTTTGTTAGGTCGAGACCTGCTGTCCAAGCTTAGGGCCCAAATTTCTTTTGACTCTGATGGCCAGACTTCAGTCTCCTTTCGGCCCCCAACATCCAGCCCTAAGGGTATATTGAGTTTCTGCTGCCCTCTTGAAGAAGAATGGCGGCTGCATCAGTCACATGGCCAAGTTGACCTACCCCTGGCAGACAGCTTTCAGGTCAGTGGGGTATGGGCAGAAGATAATCCCCCAGGGTTGGCCCGAAATATTCCTCCTGTACATGTAGACTTACTTCCAAGTGCCCGGCCAATCCATCTTCGCCAATACCCAATTCCCAGAAAGGCTCTGGAAGGGATTCAAGCACATTTGAATCGTCTGTTATCCCATGGAATTATTCGTCCTTGCCAGTCTCCATGGAATACGCCACTATTGCCAGTTCAGAAGCCAGGGACTGAGGACTACCGGCCAGTCCAAGACTTACGAGTGGTCAATAAATCCACTATCTCATTACACCCTGTAGTGCCTAATCCATATGTCCTGCTAGGATTGATACCTTCTGGGGCTACCCATTTCACAACACTAGATCTAAAAGATGCCTTCTTTTGTATTCGGGTGGCCCCCGCCAGTCAATTGCTTTTTGCCTTTCAATGGGAAAACCCAGTAACAGGAAGGAAGCTTCAGTATACATGGACCCGCCTGCCACAGGGGTTCAAGAATTCCCCCACCATTTTTGGGACAGCCCTAGGACAAGACCTTAAGACTTTTAAATCTGAGCCTTCCAGGCGAGTTTTACTCCAGTATGTAGATGACCTCCTGATTGCAGCAGTGACCCAGGAAGAGTGTTTTGAGGCTACTAGAGAATTGCTGGAGCTACTCTTGGATGCAGGCTATAAGGTCTCACGCTCAAAGGCCCAACTCTGTCAGTCAGAAGTGAAGTATTTGGGCTTCTGTATTTCCCAGGGAAGTAGGAGACTGGATGCTAGTAGGAAGCAAGCGGTAGCTGCAATTCCCCAACCCAAGTCCAGAAGAGAAGTTAGGGAATTTCTGGGAGCAGCCGGATTTTGCAGAATTTGGATTCCAAATTTTGCATTGATGGCGAAACCCCTTTACCAAGCCACAAAGGGGGGTGAAAAGGAACCATTTGAATGGGGACCTACTGCTCAACAATCCTTCATTGCCATAAAGAAAGCCCTACTCCAAGCCCCTGCGTTAGGCCTTCCTGATGTGGAGAAACCTTTCTCACTGTATGTCCATGAGCGACAGGGGGTTGCTCTGGGTGTGCTGACCCAGATGATGGGATCCTGGCAGAGGCCTGTTGCATACCTGTCTAAACAGCTGGATGGAGTGGCTAAAGGATGGCCAGCCTGTATGAGGGCCATTGCAGCAACAGCCTTACTGGTCCAGGAAGCTGATAAGTTGACCTTGGGGCAAGAACTGGTTGTTAAAGTCCCCCATGCAGTTCTCACCCTCATGGAGTATAAGGGCAACCACTGGTTTACAAATAACCGCATGGTTAAGTACCAAGCTAGCTTGTGTGAGAATCCACGGATACACCTGGAAACAGTGGCTACATTCAATCCCGCCACTCTTTTGCCAGCATCTGAGGGACCACCGGATCATGACTGTATCCAAACCATGGATGAAGTGTACTCCAGTCGACCAGATCTTAAAGATGTTCCGTGGAGGGACCCAGATGTAATTTATTTCACAGATGGAAGCAGTTATGTGGAGAACTCCAAGCGATTGGCAGGCTATGCTGTGGTGACAGAGGACAAGGTGATAGAAGCAAGAGCCCTGCCCCAAGGAACTTCAGCTCAGAAAGCAGAACTTGTGGCCCTCATACGAGCTCTGGAGCTAGCAGCAGGACTGGTGACTAACATTTATACTGATTCCAAGTATGCCTTCACAACTCTACATGCTCATGGAGCTTTGTATAAGGAAAAGGGACTCATAAATGCTGCAGGCCAACCTGTTAAGTATGGACCTGAAATACTTCAGCTGCTAGAGGCTGTGTGGGCCCCTAAGAAGGTAGCTGTCATTCACTGTAGGGGACACCAAAGAATAGATACTCCAGTGGCCCGAGGGAACCGCCATGCTGATCGGGTGGCCAAGGAAGCTGCTCGAGGACCCCCAGCAACTACTGTGACTCCCCTGTTCCAAATCCGATTGCAAGAATGGACACCTATGTATACCCAAGTGGAAGAGAAATGGGCTCAAGAAGAAGGTGCAGTAAGGAGACCTGATGGCTGGTTACATCTCCCTGATACCAGAGTTCTGGTGCCACGCCACCTAGCTTGGCCTGTAGTGTCTCAAGCTCATGACCTATCACACTTAGGGAAAACAGCACTAGCCCGTCTACTCAGTCGAGTAGTGGTGCTGGAAGGATTGGATAGTCTGGTTGCCACTGCCTCTGCCCGATGTACTCTCTGTGCCCAGAATAATGCTCGTCAGGGACCCCGTATTCCACCAGGAGTTCAGTCTAGAGGACTAACACCCTTTGAGTCCCTAGTTATAGACTTCACAGAAATGCCCAGGAGCGGTAGGTTCCGATACCTCTTAGTCATGGTCTGTACCTTTTCTGGGTGGGTGGAAGCATATCCTACAGTCACTGAGAAAGCCACAGAGGTAGCTCGAGCCCTCCTTAGGGATGTCATCCCCAGGTATGGACTGCCCCTTGCCATAGGTTCAGATAATGGTCCCGCCTTTGTTGAAGCTACACTTCAGGCCCTGTCCCGCGCATTGCGCATTACCTGGAAATTGCATTGTGCCTATCGTCCCCAGAGTTCAGGGCAGGTTGAGCGAGCAAACAGAACCTTGAAAAATAGCCTAGCAAAGATTTGTCAGGAAACCCAACTGAAATGGCCACAGGCACTGCCACTAGCCCTCTTCCGCCTCCGATGTACCCCAACTAAAGGAACAGCCCTCTCTCCCTTTGAAAGTGTGTATGGGAAGCCCCCAGCCATTTTACAGGGAATTAAGGGAGACATAGGGATTTTAGGGTCTACCCAGGTGCAGGAGCAGGTAGCCCTCTTGGGAAAGATAATTTCTGAGCTTCAGTCTTATGTGAGAGAAATAAACCCTGTCCCCTTCCAGGCTCAGGTACATTCCTTCCTGCCAGGGGATAGAGTTTGGGTGAAAGACTGGAAGCTCCAGCCTTTGGGGCCCCGATGGAAAGGACCTTTTACTGTTTTGCTTTCTACCCCTGCAGCTGTGAAGGTCGCAGGGATAACTCCATGGGTCCATTGGTCTCGAATTAAGTCTGCTGACCAGACTGAGCCCAGCACGGATCAGACGGAGCCTAAACAGTGGAGAGCAGAAAGTGATCCAGCGGAGCCATTGAAGTTGCGCTTGACCCGAACCAAAGAATCTACTAGCTGAAAAGAAGGGTCAACTGCATACTGCAGGAGCGGCTGAACTTCGGCTTCATACTGAGACTCTTTCTGTCCAGATTCTGGCTTTCTTGGAATTTGAAAGCTTGATCCTTATCAGTTGAGGGTCTATCCCAACTGGTATAAGAACTCAAAGACTGAGAACATTATATGAGAGTAATCTGTGATTAGCACAGACTGTTGAAATATTATTGCTTAATTAGTTTGCTGTATTTGTTTTAGATTAAGAAGAAAGAAAATGTTAGTAGTTTGGATGCTTTTGTTGTTTTCTACTCCTTGCCTCCTTGTTCCTAATACCCCAACTCGCTCCAACCTTTGGTTACACTCAGTCCAGGAACTAATTAGCCAAGCAAAGATTACTTCCCCTTGTATTGTGTGTTCCCGATTTTCTCCTTATACCACAGATGTCCCAGCTGTTCCTGTTCCTGTGCAACTTCCAGCTCTTATACCTCCCTACTTTTCGAGTTCAGGTCCTTGGAGCCAGGATTATACTTGGTGGTCCTTTTATAATGCTACTTCCCCCTCTGAATCTTCTCTAAGGCCAGTTTTTACGTCTCCCTATCCAGCCTCTGGAGTGTTTTGTTTAACAAGAAGCATCTCAACTGTTCTTCCCATTCCCTGTAACTATACTAATGTTCTCCCAGAAAAAGGAGAATCTGTGTGGGTAGTTTCTCCAGGTACTCCTATGTGCCCTGCTACCATACCTGTAGATTATGACCCAGGTGATTATCTGGCTCCTAAGCGTACCACTGAGAAGACTATAGTGTCCAAGCTTATTTTCTACTTTCATAAGTCCCCGGGGTATGAAGAGTTACTAACAAATGAGCAGCCTGTCACAATTGGGGATTGGCGCCTATGGTGTGCAAAGTCTCCATTTCGTCTTCGTTCCCCCTGGGATAGGGGCTCGCATTATGGGCACCCTAAGTACCCTGTCCAGCCTGAGCCAACATTTATTGGGAACTTTCCTCACCCTCTCCTTGGTCATTACTGGCTCTGTGATAATGTCCTCCACATGATTCTTCCCCCCACATATGATTTTTGTGTATTGGTAACCTTGAATTATTTTCCTAAAGTTATTCCTCTTAAGCCGCTATCCCCGCACCGCTCTAAGCGAGAGGCTTTGTCCTTACCCTCCTCCGTTGCCACAGAGGATGAGGCGATTGAATTAGCCCTCCAGTATATTAATTCTACTTATCCTCTGACTAAAAAGAGACTTGTAGCCCTTTCTGCCACGGCCTGGATTCCAATTGGGGGCCCGGTAGCGGGTATTACTGAACTAGGTATGGCTACCCGGAGACTTCAATCCCTACTCCATGTTTTAGTTCATGAGCTGAACGTGGTAGTCAATGCATTGCAGGATCAAATTAATGAATTAAGTATAGTTTCTCGGTATAACCGTATGGGTCTTGATTATCTCTTTGCAGCCCAGGGTGGCCTCTGCACAGTGCTAAATTCTTCAGAGTGCTGTACTATTGTCATAAATAGGACGCATGTAGTTAGGCATGCCATGGATAAAGTCCTACAGTTGGCTAGCCTTAATGTGGAGGATTACCGAGGAGGGTTAGATCTTACCTCCTGGTGGTGGTCATTGACCTCCTGGATACGTCCCTTGTTTATTTCCCTAATAGTCTTAGTTTTAGCAGGGTTGTTATTTTGTTTCTTGGCCTCATGTGCTTCGGCAGTATGCCGTCGGACCTTAACAAGTAGGGTAATGGTGATTCATAAGTCTATTCCTAGTTAGGATCACTATAATCTCCAGAGTTTGAGTTGTGAGACTTATCTCTGCATAAGCTGATTTTAGTCTCAAAGGGGGGAATGAGGCAGCCATGGGCAAAGAAAGTGTTAACTCTGAGAAATTATATACATAAGAAATGATATTAAAAGCTTGAAGTTTGAATTCTCTTCAGTTCTGCAAGTAGTGAAGGAATGCAGGCTGGAATTAATTAGAGTCTAGTTTGGCCGAGCTAAGGTTAGGAAAGGTCAGTGAGAAATGCAACTCTGTCCCTTGTGAATTGCCAATGCTAGCTGGCACATCTGTAAATTATTAGGCTTACTGAATAGTTTTGTAAGCAGGCACGAGCCAGACATATGACATATTGTAGTTTAAGAATAGGCTGAAATACTATTTAGAAGTGCTTAATATGTAGATAGCTTAGATATAGATATATCTTATAAGATATATCTGATTATGCTTATTTTAGAATATGTTGTATTCTGTGTAAATTAATAATTCTGTGTAGGATGTTTGTTCAACTCTGTGTTACTTTTAAAATGATCCTTTGTCTGCTGTTTAAGGCTGCAGTGAGGAGATCAACATGTGTTTTGAGTTTTCTGTGGTCTTAGCTAGTTCTGTGTATGGAGCTGAGAGGTGAAAAAGGTCAGAACTAGTCAGCTCTCTTCTCCTTGATTAATTATAGGTAAAATGCAGGAATGGTCTTGGAAGTAATAACCTGATATGTATGCTATTAATTAAGATTGGCTTTTGACCTCTTTAATGAATGCCAGAGTTTAGTTAGCAGTTAGTACTAGGAATATGAGAAATCAATCATAATAACATGTAAGAGACTGGAGACCAAATGTCTGGCTTAAGGGGCCCCAGGTCACAGGTCAGTTTAGGATGTCTGGAACCTATGTAACTGATATTTCAAAAGTAATGATTGGTTGAGGCAAGGTAGCCAATCAGTTTCTTAACCAATTGGGAGTAAAGGGGGCTAGGCTAGGAGGAGGGCTTAGGACCCTATTTAAGTGGGAGCAGAAGCAGTTTACGTCAGAAGGAGCTCAGAAGAAAGAGAAGGACAGAAGGAACAGACAGAAGAAGGAGAAGACAGCATAAGAAGAGAAGCAGCTGAGACAAAGACACAGAGAGCTGAGACAAAGACACAGAGAGCTGAGACAAAGACACAGAGAGCTGAGAGAGAGGAGAAGAGAGCTAGAACTGATGTCCTGCTTTGTTTGCTGGCAAATAAAGAAGATTTCTCTCTCATACTGGTGTGTGCTGTCTGACTCCTGAAGCATCACAAATTCATGCATCCATTCCTGCAACATATGCATACCACTTCTACAGGATATTTGACCCTGGGTGGGATCTGAGCTATGATCTCTTACTCAACAGTGTCTGAATAACAGCGATATGATTTTTTAAAATGTTATATCTGTTTTTTTACACAACTAACAGTGGAAACATGAACTTTTTTTTTTTAAATACAGGCAGTTAGAAGAAACAGTTGATGATAACAGCATGTTAAAAAATATGAGTGGACAGTGGTTTTATGACGCAAAATCCAAAAGACATAGCGACAAAATACATGGAGCAGATCTCATCAGGGCATCAATAAGAAAAAAGAAGCCTCAGACAATAGGTAAGCAGATGACTTTCCACTGTCCTCTGGCACTTCATATAGCATGTAAATGTTGGTACAAAAAGAGTGCAATTATGTCTGAATAAGTTTGATTCCTTACTGTATTTCTATACCTGATTCATATAAATACTGTTCTATCACATGCCCTTCCCCTCTACTAGGGTTTATATGCAGTTCTAGTAAGGAGCAGAAAATGGACTGGGGACCTTATGCGTGTAGCTAGCTCACATTTCTGCAATTAGTGTTAGTTTATAGTCAAATATCTTCCAACTAAGTAACCACCATGAATGACCACAAAGAACATACATTTACATTTTTATTATGTGCACATACCAATTCCAATACAAAACATTTTCTTTTACCATATCCTGCTTCCTCCTCCAACACACGTCATTCACACCTCACACCCTCACAATCAACTCCAACCATACATCCGCAGAAATTCAAGACCACCAACACAACATCGAGCAACAATTTTTTGTCTAAAGTGTACTTTTCAGTATATGTGTTAGATGTGCATAATATGGGTAATAGTGAGGAGAGAAGGCTATCAAAATTGCTATCCTGTTTCTTTCATAGTTTATGGTGCTCTGCTAACATTATCTCAGACTCGGTTAAGGGGATCCCAGTCCAGGACCCCTGCACCCAGCTCCAGACCCATGCTGGCGCAGCATCTTGACCAATACTAATCCCAGAATTTTGAGTTAATTTTATTCCATCTCTAACCTAGGTGTTACATTGCTAGCACTAAAAGAAAATCTGTGCATTAGGAAGTTGTAGCTCTTCCCTTCATTTAAATGGCATTTGCATGGAGGTGCTTTAATTTGAACACACATTTTACTCCTGTTTTTAATACAATTTATTTGTGTACTTAATCCCTTTCCTTCCCTTATTAATGCCTGATTAAAGTATAGCATACAGAATGACATGCTAAAATGGGAATAAAAACTGCCTTGAGCTTAGTGAACCTCATTACATTGGCCTCAGAAGTAGAAATCAGATAGTCCAGTGATGAAATGGCACTTGCAGAGCTGCAAGTGCTATGTATCCAGGAAGCAGAAGATTAAACAAAGCAGCTGCTGAGACTCATGTGTTCAAGCTGCAGATGCTGGAGAGAGAGATGTCCTCAGCTGACATGAGCTGCAACATTAGCACCAGCACCTGCAGTCAGGAATATTAGCATTGCTTTACCACCTTAAAATAGGCATGATGGGTTGACTACGTGCTGACAGTCTGGCCTTTCTCTTACAATATCAAAGAGTTAAAATAAAAATGTTTGCATTAAAGAACAGTTGTTCAGTGAAAGCTGTGTCTTCTGAGAGAAAAGAAAAATCAATTATTTGTGCTTGCATTAATTAACATTATTCTTGCAACACATCTGCTCTGTTGTGACCTTGTGTAGAAATTCTCCTTCCTCTTTTCTCCTGGTGATTCTTTGACCCCTCTTGGAACCAGTTATATTACACATGCTTCATGAAACATCTTTCCGCTTGTCTAAGCAAATAGCCAGGGACAAACATATGCAGAAAACAAGGAAAACATAAGAATGTAAGCATTGCCATTCTGGGACAAACCAATCCATCAAGCCCAGTAACCTGTTTCCAACAGTTGCAAATCTAGGTCATAAGTACCTGGCAAGATCCCTAAACAGATTTTATGTTGCTCATCCTAGAAATAAGCAGTGCATTTTCCCACTTCCATCTTAATAATGGCTTATAGACTTTTCTTTTAGGAAATTAGCCAAACCTTTTTTTAAAACCCTGCTAAACGAACTGCTTTTACCACATTCTCTAGCAACGAATTCCAGAGTTTAATTACACATTGAGTAAGGAAATATTTTCTCTGATTTGTTTTAAATTTACAACTTAGTAGCTTCATTGTGTGTCCCCTAGTCCTTGTATTTTTGGAAAGAGTAAACAAGTGATTCACGTCTACACGTTCCACTTCACTCAGTATTTTTTAGACCTATATCACATCTCCCTTCAGCTGTCTCTTCTCCATTCTGAAGATCCCTAGCCGCTTTAGCCTTTCCTCATAGGGAAGTCGTTCCATCCCCTTTATCATTTTATTTCCCTTCTCTGTACTTGATTGTACTTGTTATAACATGCTTTTCTTGGGAAAAGTGTCTCCAAATGGACGTGAGAATAATGAACCTCACTCCTAAGCCAGGGTATGCAGAGGATGCTCTCTCTTCAAATTTACTGCTAACGCTCACAATTGGTTGCCTACACAAGGCAAGTATTATCAAGGTGTGATTGAAAGTTCATTTTAATCATTTCTATGGTACCCAATATGATGGAGGCATTTCTGCATCTCTTTGACACATTTTCTTGGTCTCTGACCTCACTTCTCTCTCTCTCTCTCCACACAATGTACAGAACAATCACTGTGCATTGATGTTTCTGTTTTTCCTATGAATGAAGCTCAGTTTTGCAGAAGTTAATGTCCTAAAGTTGCTCTATATTATATTATTCAGACTGACACTTTTTTCTCTGACAGGTTACTGTAATGTTATAATAAGTCTTGATCCTTTTATGTAGCATATGTTGTGAAGTAATTTATTTTCTTAAGTGCAAGGACACATTTTTATCTCAACTCATATGAAATCCTTTGAATACAAAAATATATGTTGTAGGTCTCAATGCACGGCTTTCAGAAAAACAAAATTAGAAAACGAACATATTTTAATATTTTGATGATCTGTAATTTTACTGTGCGATTAAATTTATATTAGTCTTGCATGAAGTATGCTTCTGTGTTCTAGCTGAACTGAGTCAAAGCAAAGCAGACAAGAATAAGAAGAGCTGGGTGAATAATGTCAATAGAGATATTTTTGTGCCTCCTGAGCTGTTTGGTGTCATTGAAGAGCCTGAAAAAGAGGAAGAGGAAGAGCTAAAGCAGACGCCCTCATATCACAGGTATTATTACTGCTTTCTGGTGTGCATATGAATATGACAAATTTGGAGGTTCACTTGGTGCACCTTTTATCTTCTGGCTTATCCCTGGGATGCTGCCACTAGTCATCTTGAGATGAACCCATTTCATGTAAAAATGTGTTGGTGGAAGTTTCTTTTTATAAATGTTCTTTCTTCGTCAAATTCAAAAATATTTGTTGTTTGATCAATTTAAAACTCTTGCACAGTCTTTAATTCTGACACAACTACTGTAATGTCTTGTATTTGAGTTGCTTGGCTAATAGAACAAAAATGTTAGCAGCTCATATGATCCGTAGAGCAACAAGATATGAGTGTTTCACCACTTTTGATCAAGTTACACTGGCTCTCCATAGAGACAAAGAATCATATATAAATGATGTATGTTTGTTTTTAGGGCTTATAGCTTTGGCCCAGGATATCTAGTGGAACTATTAGAATTTGCACCTTCTTGTAATCTTACTCGAAAATGTAGATCTTTGTTATGACATTATCCTTCCCTTCCGTGAAGGGAATTAAACACAAGGTAATGTTGTTGTCTTTGATGCTTTGTCTTGCTGCTCATTGGTGGAACTCTCTTCCATTGGACATTAAATGTGAGATTAATTACATATGGTTTTGGAAGAAACTAAAAACTTACCTGTTTCAGAAATATTTGAGTCTAGTCAGTGTGGTTGATCTTTGCCTATATTTCATAGTAATGTTCTAGTTTCTTTTTTGTAATCTGCATAGAACCGGTAATACTGGGTGACTGCAGTCTGTAAGAACTGTATTGTATTGTATAAGTGGGTCATTGTTTTATATCAGCAGTATTTTCTGCAGGTAGGAGGACACATCAGTGAGAACTGCCAAGGTTATTTTCATTTGAAGTAAGTAGCTTCTGTTTAGGATAAAACTACATGGTTGGAGTTAATTTACTTGGGAAGGGAAAAGTAGGTATATTGTAGCTCAACTATCTATATTTTCCTGTAATATTTTTCATGTCAATGAATGCTGATTAGTTGCTAGATACACACTGATTAGGCAGTCAGGGGGTATGGCAAGGAACAGCGAGGCCGAGAACCCTCAGGTAATTTAACTTCAGTTGTTTTTATTTATTAAAGCAGGGTAAGGTTTTGGCTACCTTTATGCCTCTGTGATCCCAGTTGCCCTCTAGCATCTCATGGATTGCCAGGGCAACACTGCCTTGACTCTGTTGACATCAATTATTCTGAATGGATTTTTTTTTCTACTACTCTGATAAGGTTTGTCCTCATACTCACAGAATATTAATTTAGATATATTTTTTTTTTTTTTTTTGCTAGAGCAGTGATCCCATTCTGTGTGTATTTTGTACAATAAAATATTTTACAGTTTGAAGAACTGTGCTGCAAACACTGAATCAATCTGGTTAATGATCCCAGGAAGTCGGATGCAGTCCCAGTACTTTTGGATGTACTGTGTCCTTGATCATATTTTATTCTAAAAACCAACCTAATCCACCTCTGATCCCACATATAGAAATAGAAGATGCAGTAATCTCTACGTTGGATGCATAGGAATAGGTTATTCATTTTCCAGTGTTAAAACAAATTAGTTCTCGTATCCAGTGTGCCAGTCCTGTCCCTCTGAAAGAATAGCAACACTGGAGTACTGCTTCTACTAATGTTTCCTAACTGCATTGTACTTCATCATGCGCTGTTCCTCTTTGTACTCATAAGTACATAAGTAGTGCCATACTGGGAAAGACCAAAGGTCCATCTAGCCTAGCATCCTGTCACCGACAGTGGCCAATCCAGGTCAAGGGCACCTGGCACGCTCCCCAAACGTAAAAACATTCCAGACAAGTTATACCTAAAAATGCGGAATTTTTCCAAGTCCATTTAATAGCGGTCTATGGACTTGTCCTTTAGGAATCTATCTAACCCCTTTTTAAACTCCGTCAAGCTAACCGCCCGTACCACGTTCTCCGGCAACGAATTCCAGAGTCTAATTACACGTTGGGTGAAGAAAAATTTTCTCCGATTTGTTTTAAATTTACCACACTGTAGCTTCAACTCATGCCCTCTAGTCCTAGTATTTTTGGATAGCGTGAACAGTCGCTTCACATCCACCCGATCCATTCCACTCATTATTTTATACACTTCTATCATATCTCCCCTCAGCCGTCTCTTCTCCAAGCTGAAAAGCCCTAGCCTTCTCAGCCTCTCTTCATAGGAAAGTCGTCCCATCCCCACTATCATTTTCGTCGCCCTTCGCTGTACCTTTTCCAATTCTACTATATCTTTTTTGAGATACGGAGACCAGTACTGAACACAATACTCCAGGTGCGGTCGCACCATGGAGCGATACAACGGCCTTATAACATCCGCACACCTGGACTCCATACCCTTCCTAATAACACCCAACATTCTATTCGCTTTCCTAGCCGCAGCAGCACACTGAGCAGAAGGTTTCAGCGTATCATCGACGACGACACCCAGATCCCTTTCTTGATCCGTAACTCCTAACGCGGAACCTTGCAAGACGTAGCTATAATTCGGGTTCCTCTTACCCACATGCATCACTTTGCACTTGTCAACATTGAACTTCATCTGCCACTTGCACGCCCATTCTCCCATTCTCGCAAGGTCCTCCTGTAATCGTTCACATTCCTCCTGCGACTTGACGACCCTGAATAATTTTGTGTCATCGGCGAATTTAATTACCTCACTAGTTATTCCCATCTCTAGGTCATTTATAAATACGTTAAAAAGCAACGGACCCAGCACAGACCCCTGCGGGACCCCACTAACTACCCTCCTCCACTGAGAATACTGGCCACGCAATCCTACTCTCTGCTTCCTATCTTTCAACCAGTTCTTAATCCATAATAATACCCTACCTCCGATTCCATGACTCTGCAATTTCTTCAGGAGTCTTTCGTGCGGCACTTTATCACTGCCCACCCCAGCCAAATAGTGACATTTCAGATCCCTAGAAACTCCTTGGTGGTGATGTTCTGAAACGGGAAGATTTATTTATTTATTTACTGCATTTGTATCCCACATTTTCCCACCCATCTGCAGGCTCAATGTGGCTTACATTGTTCCGTCATGGCGATCGCCATTCCGGAGTAAGAAATACAAGAGGTATTCCATAAAGATCATGAATGACGTAGTAGATTAAGCAATCAGGTATAAAAAGTTCATGTTCAGAATGAGAGAGAGAACAGTATTCCATTAAAAGTTCATAGGATGGGTCATTGGATTACATCTTGATGAGGACATAGATTCAAATTCAGAATGGGAGATAAAGCGGTATTACGTTAATGTTCATAGGAGGGATCTTTGCGGTATGCCTTATCATTAGTTGAAATACTTGTGGCAAGGGTAGATAAATAAAATGTCAGTACTAAGCAGCTTTTATGGTAGATGCCTGGAATAACCATTCAGAAGAGGGAGGACAGAGGAGCACGTGAAGTCACTGGGCACTATTTCAGATCTCAGTGCCAGTGGGGATCAGTTTGGGAGGTGCAGTTTCTCCTATCCCTACTTAACCTTTTAAAAACACCCAGATGGGCAGATGGGGGGGGGGGGGGTCATTGCCACTTGATCAAGTTGTCAGGGGTAAAGGATTGTGGTGTGCATGAAGTCACAGGGCAGGGAGGTGGAGGGATCCTGCTGGTGTAATTTCTTCATTGAAATCCTGGAATGGAAGATCAGGTTTGCAGACCTTTTTATTAAGATCTGAGAGATGTTAAGTGTTAATGTTAGCACAAATTGCATTACCTTGAGTGATTTGCACTAAGCAAGTTTAATATTCCTAAACGTCTTTGCATGTTAAGTGTAAGCTTTTGATCTAAGGCATTTGTATTAGTCATTGCTAAATCTCTCTGTTAAGGTTAACACAGATTAATATGTTATGATAGATTAAATAACAGATTTGTTAATGCTGCTGCACTTTTGTTTGACAGAAAGGGTTAGTACATCTGGTGATTAGATTGGTTAAATGACGTGAATAAGGTTTAGTGGCAGTAAGTGAACAAAAAAAATCAAACCAGAGGTCACAGTTTTGTGGTTCCGAACTCCTTTTACTTTAAAACACAGCAAAGTCTCTCTAAGCTAATATATAGGGTTCCTTTTACAAAGCAGCACTACTGATTAGCAGCACACTAAATGCGAAGCAGCTAATTTAACTCCCATGGGCTTCTTTGCATTTGGCCCACGCTAATCGGTAGCGCTGCTTTATAAAAGAAGCCCATAGAGCGCAGTAAAAACAAAAACCTATTCACGGACCCATAAAAGGATTCTTTTTGGAAGAGATGAACAGTCTTTATATTTAACCTTTTGCCCCCATGTTCCTAAGGAGGGAATAACTAGAGTAAACTAAAACCCATTTTTTTTTTTTTTTAATGGGTAATAAAACAGCCAAAAAAAAAAAAGGAAAATAAGATGATACCTTTACACTATAACATAGGGGTCTTTTATGGAAGCTTAGCGTGCGCTGTGTGCCACGTAGCCCATAGGTATAAAATAAGATGCCCAGCATTTAGCATGCTCTAAGCTTTAGTAAAATGGCTCCTTGATATATTTTTGACTAGCTGTCAAAGGCCAGAACCTCCTTCCTCAGCTCAGGACAGTATGAGTCAAAGGTGACAATATCAGATTATATAAGTGAAATTTAAAGTCATTGCAGTGACAGTCTCAAGGAGAAAGGTAGCGTTGAGAAACTGGAAGAGAGGTAGAAGGGTGATCAGAAAGTGACAAAGCAGTATAATATGGTTCATCATGTGGTAAAAAAAAAATCTTAGCTTTTAAAAATAGATGTAGCAATTATGACACCTGATGGTAGTGCTGAGTGCCAACAAGATGTATAAAAGTTTGTGTCTTACCATGAAAATCTGCTAGTTTGCCACAGAGTTGGGGCTTTATTATACTATCGGGAATGGCAGTTGTCAACTTTGTAGGTAAAAAGACTGCAGTCATTTCCTGGCTACAAAGAGTGTTTCATAGATTGTCAGCATCTAATTTCTTGATGGAGAAATGATATTTTACAGAGACTAAGGAATGAAGTTTTTCTGCATTTGTGATATATAGTAGAACTTAGTTATAAGGGTCACTCGGATATAGTGGACACTATTTTTAGTCCCAGTTGAGAGAATAAGATATCCCATGTTTTTAATTTTGGTTATGGTGGACTCTGGTTATAACCATTTTACAGAGCCCAATGCTTCATTGAACCATGTATATAAGAGACTGACATCGGAGTTGTGCTATGAGTGAACTGACTTTCTTAAAAAAAAAGAACATCTGTATCAGACTACTTTAACTCAAATGTAAGTGTTGTTAAACCTTTGCAATTTAACGTAAACTGTACATTTTGTTGTTAACGGTAAGCTGTGATTGAGTAAACAAGTTCATCAATGTGCAGTTTGGATAATTTTTTATCAGTCCCCAGAAGTCCCTTATATGTTTAATTTCTTTTATTGATTTTCGATACAAATACAATCAAGAACTCACAACATAACAAGTAACATTTTACAAAGAAAGGCAATACCGGAGCTCAAATGTATTATTTATTTATTACATTTGTACCCCGCGCTTTCCCACTCAAAGCAGGTTCAATGCGGCTTACATAGTAATTGGGATTACAAAGTATTGATGAAGAGAAATAAGTTGGATGTTATCGGAGTAATAAAAGAAGTAAGAATGTAGAGATGCAGAGATGAGGGGAGTAGTATAAGGATGGGCAAGGGTAAGTGAGCAATTGGAGAGGCAGATGAGGGAATAGAGCAAGGGATAGGCAGGGGAGAATGTGGCGGGAGATGTAGTCTAGGTCATTATCGTTGTCTCCTGGATATGTGATGGATAGAGGTTTATAGGAATTAATCTGGGTCATTTGGGAAGGCTTGCCTGAACAGATGGGTTTTTAGTGTTTTCTGGAAGGGCAGATGATCATTGAGTGATCGGATTGGTCTGGGGAAGACATTCCAGAGTTGGCTGACTAGGAAGGAGAAGTTGGATCCATAATAGGTTTTGTACTTGAGTCCTTTGCAATTGGGGTAATGTAGGTTGAGGTAAGTTTGTGATGTAGTCATGTTCCTGGTGGGGAGGTCAATCAGGTTGAGCATATAGCTTGGAGATTCACCGTGGATGATCTTGTGGATTAGCATCTGGACTTTGAAACTGAGTCGTTCTTTGATAGGGAGCCAATGAAATTTTTTTCGAAGAGGTGTTGCACTTTCAAATCGTGGTTTGCCAAAAATGAGTCTGGCTGCTGTATTTTGGGCAGTCTGAAGTTTTTTCAGAATATGGTTCTTGCAGCCTAAGAAAATATTGTTACAGTAGTCTGCATGTGTAAGTACTGTGGATTGCACCAAGTTCTGGAATGTTTTCAGGGGGAGATATGGTTTTACGCGTTTCAGTATCCACATCATGTTGAACATTTTCTTTGTAGTGGATTTTGCGTGATCTTCGAGTGAGAGGTGGTTATCTAATGTTACTCCAAGGATTTTTAAGTTGTCAGATATGGGGATTGTAGTGCCGGAGATGTTAAGGTTGATAGGGAGGGGTAAGAAGTAACTATCCATATCTAGGTTTAAAATTAAGCTAAGAAAAGAGATAGGCAGAAAAGAGAAAAAGGAGGGGGGCTGGGAGGGTACAGATCAAAGTATAAAACATGCATAGGCCATAAAATACATCTAATTGAGTGCTTATCGCTGTACAATGCCGAAATATGATACAAGTGGTAGCCATTTCTCCCTATATGCAGCAAAGCAAAAAGATTTCTTTGCAAGGTGTGATTTGTATTTGTAGATTTGGAGCACTAAGTCCCACCATTCCTGGTAGGTGGCTTGGTGCAAGGATTTCCAATGTGAGAAAATTACTTTCAATCCTAAAGATACCATGGTGCTAACAAGAGACCCTGCACTATGAGTCAGCAAACTTCTATAGCACTGATCCCTAAGAATCACAAATTTATAAGTGATCGAGCCAGGAAAGTGAAAGATGTCTACCAGTTGTGACCATATTTCTAGCCAGTATTTACAAAGGCACAAACAGTCAAATATAAGATTCTTTATATTACCCACTGGAGAATGGCAAGACCAGCATACACTAGGATTAGAGGGAGAAATAGTTAAGTTCTACTGTATTATTGAAATGGAATATTTGCTTTGGGAGGTAGCCTGAGTATGAAAGGAAGATAAGTACAATGCATTGTGAATAATCAGAAAGAACTTGTCAAAACCAACTCTGATGATAGAGAGTATAAAGTTAGGTATAAAATCCATGAAGCGTTATCCAAGATTACATAATAGCAGATTCTTTCCACAGGTTGAGGGTCAATCTGGGTTTTGCACTATTACATTTATGAACTAGTAGCTTCAGTTTCTTTTTGAAAGTCAAGTGTCTGTGATAATGTGGAGTCATCTAATATTATTGTGCACATAGGCGCTCAAAGCTTGACCCATTTAGCTGCAGACAATTGGGATTCTCCTCGTTTAAGAGTTCTGTGTACAATTTTCCTGTCTACTAATAATTAGAAATTGCTCTTGTTGAAATATTCATGAGATTGACCCTTGTAACCTGCACAAACCACAGGCCATGGCCAACATTTTTCACCCTTTAATATGTTAACCCTATTTTTACTTCTTTTCTTGATTACTTAGCTTTTAACAAACTACCCCCTTTTTTCATGGGCTCACTTCTGTACATCCAGAGGGATATAGATTAAAAAAAAAAAAAAAAAGTAACATAGCAGTAAGGGGATCGAACCTTTCAAGCTGCTGCCCTGATCCCTGCTCCATCTCTTCTCCTGGTCACAGACACAGATTCAGCAGAGTCGCAGACAAAGCACACATTTTAATTTCATTATTTTTTTAAACCTCACTGTTTTCTTCTAGATCAGACACATATTTTGCATTAATGGGCGTGCCATTAGCGCACAGCCGGTTTGTAAAGTTACCACATGAGCCCTTACTGCCACCCATTTTTGTGGACAGTTAAGGTCTCCTAACTGGTTAGTGCAGGAATGCCCCCTCAAAAAATGAGAAAAATAATTTACTGCAGTTAACATGTGCCGATTTCAGAGTTACCTTAGTACTCCATTTTTTTTTTTTTTTTGCTGTGTTAGGTGCACATAAGTGCCTAATGTAGCTTAGGAAAAGGACCCCAAAGTTAAGAACATAAATCTTCAGACTATTGGGCCCTGAATTTATTTCTTTTAGAACAAACAATGACACATGTTGTAAATGTGGTGTGAGAACTGTTTGCTTGTAACAGAAACATGTACTGTTTTGTTACAAAGAGAACATTCTGGCTATAAGGTAGCAGAGAGTTTCCTGGCAACAGGTTCTAGCAGTGTAATTTGTAACCAGTTTTGCAGGCATGGTCCCACATTCCAACATTTCTATAAAAGCTTGTTCAGTGTGGCAAGGATGACGACAGCCTTTTCATGGAAGAAAGCTGATTTTTGATCTGTCCAGTTTTCTGAGATGAGAGGAAAAGTTTTTTTTTTAAATGAGTCATTAATGGAGATGCTTGGGTTTGGATACCAATTTGCTAATTGTAGGGTTGTGCTTCCTGATCTTATATAATGAGCTGTAATTTGTAAGACTGCAAAGCATAATGCTTAGAGGGCTGTAGCACCAGAAACAACCCACCCGCCAAAAATCAGCGCAAATGATATTTAAATGCATGCAAAGGGCTGATTAAGAGGGTCAGCAGATATTCCCTCTCATACTCGGGAGAACGATGCCCCCTAACATTGATAACCTACCACCAGCTCCAAGCTTGAACGCAGTGACAGAGGAACAGGATCAGAAAAGAAGCAGCAGGGACTCAAAAAGTCTGAAGGGTAAACAAAAATTCTGAAGTGAAGTACAGCCTCTCAAAAAGAGAAAGAGAAGCGGTGTTTCTGATAGCAAGGTTAGGCTTTTCTTTAGGTAAAAAGAGAAAAGAAAGATGGGCTCAGAGTCTCTGTGCTGAGAGGAAGAGTTCCTGCAATGGGCTGGCTCCCTGCTCCCCAATTTGACTAGGCATGCACACAAGAGTTATGCTTACCGCGCAGCTGTTGTGCACATATGCCAGGCACGTTTCTTCCCCTTAACTTCCCAATGCTCAGTGTTAACAGCGCGCATAAAATTTGCATACTATTAATGTTGAGCATTGGGAAGCTCCCCCCCCCCCACCCCCCCTTGGTGCTTTCTGGCGGTGTTTTCTGGTGCTATTTCATACAGCACCAGACTTTTGTTGGTATATTAGGTGTGTGTGTGTCTGCTTTTTCTTTCTCTGGCTGATACTTAAGATAGTAATCTAATCTACAGTCTTCCGGAAAATCCCCAGTAAAAGATACCCACGTTATTTTTTTTTGTAAATTATTATACAGCTTGGGATAGGGAAAGTTAAACAACAAAAAGGGTGGAACTGGGAGGAATGAACATATTGTGAGAGAAAGCAAATGTGACTTGTAGATGGCTATCAAAAACAAACCTTGGGTGAGTAACTGACTGTGGCAGCCCTGCCAGATACACTTCCTCAGTTGTGGACTGGATTTGTGACTTGAGCAAGGGAGTAAACAGCTTAAACACATGAGAGCCTTAACAAGGCAGTGGTTTTTAAACTGGTCCTCTGTAACCACCCAGACAGGCTTTTGTGAGGCTAGCTACAGTGAGTACACATGAGATACATTTCGCATGCACTGCCTGTGCCACATGCAGATCTGCTTCCTGGGAACAGCCTGAAAAAGAGTGGCAAGATTAATGTGTGAGTCACTGCCTTAAGGGTTTGTCTGGTCCAAATAATTATCTTGAAGGAACGCCCTTACAATGTAAGAAACATTTTTACCTTGCTACTGTACATGGTATATTTTTATAAGTGTGTGTTCCTTTCAAAGATCTCCCCAGCTGTTTTGTCACATTAGTTGAGATAAAGGGCTTCAGGTCTCCATTATGTTTGGTGACTTGTTAGTTCTTCTTCAACCAAACAGTATATTAATTACAGTTGAGTAACTTGAATAGTTTTGAAGCTACAACATAAGAAAAACGATTTTGTGGAATTAATTGCTGGCGGAGTAAGCTCCTTGGAGCAGGGACTGTCCTTTATGTTAATCTGTACAGCGCTGCGTAACCCTAGTAGCGCTCTAGGAATGTTAAGTAGTAGTAGGAGCTGCTTAAGGCTAGTGGTATAATTGGGTTTGAAGATAGTTTTACCAGGTTTTGAAGGATAGTTCTATTAGTAATTATTAACCAGTTACATTTAAGAAGTGAAAAGTGAGAAACTGGGCATGGATCTTTCCATTAGGACCTACCAGCAGTGGCGTAGCTAGGACTAAATGAGTCCTGGGTGGAAAAATGATACTGTCTCTTCAGAGGTAGTGGGGATTGTGAAACCCCTTCAGAGTTCCAGTAAACAAACTGTGAAAATATCAAACATTCCAGACCTATATAGAAATCCTGTCCTAATAGAAATAGAAACTGAAATGCAAGATGTCAGAGACGCACATTTCCCAATGCTGACACATCACAATGAATAAATTCAGAAAAATTACATTTTTCTTAACTTTTATTGTCTGAACATTGGTCCCAGTGTTTCTTTTATGCTGTTTTTTATGTTTTTTTTTCCTTAAATCTCTTTTCAGGATCTCTTGTCATTTTGACACCTTTTCTCTGTCTACCATCTGTCTTCCCTCTGCATCCCTTATCTTTCCTGTCCAGTATCTCTCTTCAATGTCCCTGTTCCTGTGCTCCCTCAGTGCCCAGCATCTCCTTTGTGTCCCTTTCCCTCCTCATGCCCAGCTTCTCCACTCTTTTCTTCTTCCTCTTTTACTTCCCACTCCGGATCTAGCATTTAACTAGATTTTGGAATAAAGGGTCCTATTACTAATGCATGGTAAGGTTATACATTTAAAGCCTGAGTTCTAACTGTGCAATAATTGCAGTGGCAGATAGGATGAATGCACGTATACCTCCTCTTATTTAGGCCTTTTTGGGAAGCAATAAAAGGGTGATTCTCTAACTGGGCACTTGCATTTACATACCCTTTGCATACATGAATGTACAGAACACTAGCACTTATATAAGTGTGCATTTACCCATGAAAGTGCCAGCAGGATGCCTCAGTGCTATTCTGTAACAGTGCATATAAGTGGCATATCCCCTAATTGTGTAATCATAGCACCTAAATATAAGCTGCATTTGCACACTAAGATTATAAAATATTAGCACTTAGAAACAGAAACAAGACGGCAGATAAAGGCCTTATGACCCATCCAGTCTGCCCATCCTCTGAAACCCCTAATTCTTCCTGTTCCCAAGCGATCCCACATGCTTATCCCATGCCTTTTTAAATTCTGGAACAGTCCACCACCTCCACCAGGAGGCCATTCCACGTCTCCACCACCATTTCTGTGAAATAATACTTCCTTAGGTTACTCCTAAGCCTATTCCCTCTTAACTTTGTCATATGCCCCCTCATTCCAGAGCTCTCCTTCATTTGAAAAAGGCTCTCTTCCTGTTCATAAATGCCCTTTAGATATTTAAACGTCTCTATCATGTCTCCTCTCTCCCTCCTCTCTTCCAGCGTATACATGTTGAGATTCATAAGCCTGTCCCTATAATTTTTGCATTCAAGACCGCTTACTAATTTCGTAGCCGCCCTCTGGTCCGACTCCATCCTGTTTATATCTTTCCACAGGTGCGGTCTCCAGAACTACATGTAGTACTCCAAATGAGGCCTCACCAGAGACTTATACAACGGCACTATCACCTCCTTTTTCCTGCTGGTCATGCGCCTCTTTATGCACCCAAGCATCCTTCTGGCTTTGGCTGTCGCTTTTTCTACCTGTTTGAAAGCTTTAAGGTCATCAGACACAATCACCCCCAAGTACCGCTCTTCCTTTGCACACTGAAGCACTACACTCCCTATACTGTACCATTTCCTCGGATTTTGGTGACCCAAGTGCATGACCCTGCATTTTTTGGGTTAAACCTTAGTTGCCAAATATCGGTCCATTCCTCTAGCTTCGCTAGGTCCTTCCTCATGTCATTCATACGCTCCAGGGTGTCCACCCTCTTCCAGAGTTTAGTATCATCCGCAAAGACAAACCTTACCAGACAGCCCTTCCGCAATATCACTCACAAAGATGTTAAAAAGGACTGGCCCTACGACCGATCCCTGCAATACTTCACTGACTACATCCTTTTCTTCAGAGCAAGCTCCATTTACCAGCACCCTCTGTCTCCTACAATTCAACCAATTTTTTACCCAATCAGTTACTGTAGGTCCCACATGTTCAGCAGTATTCTAGAATGTGAGTGCACAGGTCACACAGTGTGTAACTGCAAGAGGAGGTCCCACGTATACATGCATAATTCTATGTTATGTGCTAAAATGCAACATTTATATGGCCATATTTACACCTGCCTTTTACACAGCATGTGTGATAGTGCCTAAATGTTGGCATGCAAATGCCAACATATGCTCTATTCTACAACAGAATCTGGGTGCCCAGATAACAATTTAGAGTTTGTGCTCAGCATTTTGGTGTCCAAATTTGGGTGACCATTATAGAATTGCACCCATAATGTGTATTTGCAAGGGGGCATACATATGGGCAGAGAATGGGCGGGACAAGGTCTCTCACTTACTGTATTCTGCAAGTTTCATGTGTATCTTACATGAGTTCGTCGCATATGACCAAAGTTATGCCAGCTCTGTGACATGTAACTGTGGCCACACAAATGTAAGGCACACTAATACTGGGTTATGCTTGTGTTCTGTAATGAAATCTAGGTACCTAGATGCTACTGTAGAATAAGCTCTCACTGTGCAGCATTGAGAAACCTGAATGGACGTGCTTAATTATAGAATTGTGCATCTGCATTGATAAGAGAGCTCACTGCACCCTACGCCTGGAATAAACTTCCCGAGCCCCTACATCTTGCCCCATCCTTGGCCACCTTTAAATCTAGACTGAAAGCCCACCTCTTTAACATTGCTTTTGACTCGTAACCACTCGCCTCCACCTACCCTCCTCTCCTCCTTCCTGTACATATTAATTGATTTGATTTGCTTACTTTATTTTTTGTCTATTAGATTGTAAGCTCTTTGAGCAGGGACTGTCTTCTATGTTTGTGCAGTGCTGCGTACGCCTTGTAGCGCTATAGAAATGCGAAATAGTAGTAGTAGTAGTCATGATTAAGTACTGCTTGCTGATTGCAGTGTGGAGTCCAGTTTGTGGAGCTAGTGCACGCTGATTCACCCACTGTCATTCCAGTGCGGTAAAGGATTCTGTGGGCATGTGCTAAGTTACTTCATGCTAATTCTTGTGCAAGCTCCTTAGCGCACATTAGGTAATAGATCCCTAAGTATTTTAGTAATAATAATCAGTCATAATGCAACCCCAAGCCATATAAAAGCCTTGCCATCTCTGCCGTGCATTTTTAATGCTTCCTATGTATTGCCTTCACTGAGGTAATATTGACAGATTCTGAGTCATTGTGTTCATTTTGCTCAGAGGTACACTCCCAAAAATAAATGTAACACCCAGCTAACAAAAGATCTGGCATGTGTGAGAAAATATTACAGGAATGTTATATCAGCTGAAGTTTAGTCATTGTTATGGCTAAAATCAATAAATACTCCCTGAAATGGAAAAGAAGGAACACCGGAGAGAGGTGGGGGATGTCCACATTTATAGCAGCATTTGCAACCCATTCTAGGACCACTTAGATTTTTAGAAGATGGTAAATGCTCCATCTTTGATTAGGCTTTATTTATAGTCTAGTCAACAGTTAAACACCATGGCCAGGATTTGTTTTAAGGCTTCATTTGTATATTGGATGGCCATTGGCCCTTCTCTGCTCTTTCCTCCTTTGGATTTACCTATCTCTTGTCCCCTTGGGTACCAGCATTTATTTTAAGCATGAGCCATGGTGTTTAATTGCTGATATTCATCACTTTATGAATAGTGAACAGCACTGAATATCCATGCAGTGACTGTACTATCACTGTCTGAATAGTGACAATATTCAGTCCACTATCTGTTTAAAGTTAGGACAGCCCTCCCTCCCCCCGAAGTGGCATAGAAGAGCTGTTTGCATTGAAAAAACTGAACTTGCCTTCTAAGAAGGTACCGTATTACGTTGTCATTAAGTTGTCCTGAAGTTAATCAGTAAAGTTGGAATTCTTTATATATCATTGTGTGTTGTGGTCTTATTTCTTAAGACTGAAGAGTTTGGGAAGACTGGACTTAAGTTGCTTATGCATACCTGTTTGGCCCACCTTTTATCAAAAGGGTGCCCGGCAGGGAACTTGAGTGGACACCAGTTGAGTAGTGGTGTAGGGCATGCCTGCAGAGAGGGGGGGTCGATTCCTCAGGCATGGCCTCAAAGGGGGGGCCAGCTGACCCAGAGGCATATGGGGAGCCTGGGGGTGTCCACATTGGGCTTGGGCCTGCCCAAATCCCGCCAGCCAAATAGCTCCGAAACCCGAACCTCACCTGGTGTAAGGAAGTTGACACCATGCTTTCTATCAGCTGTTACTGGCACTCTGCGCATGCTCAGTTCGTGCTCATGAACTGAGTATGTGTGAGGAGTGTCGTCATCTGTGGTTAGAAAGCTGACTTCCTCACACCAGGGGAGGTTTGGGCTGTGGAGCTACTTGGCTGGCGGGGCTTGGGTATTCCTGCCAGAAAAGGTAACTTTTTTAATGGGGGGGGGGAGGAGGGAATGGAGTTGGAGAGAGAGAAGAAAGGAATGGGTGGTCCCAGAGTCCCTCCCCCCCCCAGGCTGCTGCCTACACCCCTGAATTTTCTGCCTGATGGTGTGAAGGCCCCTTAAGACTGTTTACCTCGGGCCTGCATGTGTCTTGGAGGCCCTGGTATAGGACCAGGGCCTTGGAGAAGTCTTCCTCCCTCTCTTTGTCTTCCTGGTGCTTTTGGGATTCATGAAAATATAAAACTTGTGCTGAAACTCAGAATCTGCGTCTGCCAGCAGGGTTTTGCAGAGGCTTGCTTTAACATTTGATATGTACACCCTAACACCCCAATATCTGGTAAATCTGAAGGGTCCAGAACAAAACTAAACAGGGAAACTACCCCTGGTAACAAACAGAATGATAGAGTTACCATTGAAATATTGTGCAACACAAAATAAATTATATATGCCAAGTTCACTTTTTGCACAGGGCCCCAGGTAGCTTATAGCCAGCTCTAACCTAAATCAATAATTGTCGCACATCAGCTAAAATACTGTATACAGTGATACCTCGGTTTTCGTCGATAATCCGTCCGAAAACAATCGGCGAAATCCGAAACCGACGAAAACCGAGGCAATTATTTCCATATGAATAAAAAATGCAGAAGAACACTGGAAAGCAATGAAATTGTTTGGCTAGACACGAGAAACAACGCCACACTGAGCAGGAGAATGCATTTTCGCAAAATTATTTTCATTGTGGAGAAAAGGGGTCGAGTTGCCCAGGGATCCTGTTTCTGGAAGTAGATTTTGTACCCCCACTACTATAACAGTCGGTGGTTTTTGTCGTAAAGCATATGGGGACAAGCTTAAAGATTTCAACATGCATACTTTGGAAGAAAGGCGGGAGAGAAAAGACATGATAGAGCCATTTAAATACGTCTGTGGCATAAATACAAAGGAGTGAGTCTCTTTCAATTAAAAGGAAGCCTTGGAATGAAGGGGCATAGCATGAAGGTGAAAGGGGACAGTCTCAAGAGTAATCTAAGGAAATACTTCACGGAAAGGGTGATGAATTCATAGAACGACTTCCCGTTGGAGGTGGTGAAGACAACATTGCTTCTGAATTCAAGAAAGTGTGGGACAAGCACATAAGATCTCTTAGAGAGAAAGAGATAGTAGATGGTATAGATGGGCAGGGTGGATGGGCCATATGTTTATCTGCCTTCATTTTTTCTGTTTCTGTATTTTTATGCTTCTGTGCATCTTTCAGCTGAAATCAGAACTTCAGATACCAAAATGCAACAGGCTCACAAAGGGATAGAAATAGTGCAAGTCTAAAAATTGTGAGCAGTAGTGCCAATTGTCAAGGCCTCAGCTGTGGCCTCTGTCCATTCATACACTTTTTTTTTCATATACATCTATAATTCAGTCATCTTAGATACTTCACTTTAGGTAGATTTTTATATCTCATTCACGCAACAGTAAGGGGATCAAAAACTCTGTACTGCCCTAGAGCCTCACTACAGAAACTTGATTATCTACTATTTATGAAGATTGGCGGATGTGATGATGGTGGTAAGCTTGATGGGAACACTACTGTTAATGGGTTTAAGAGGCTAGCTGTAGTTAGGGCCAGGATGGAGTGGAGGAGTAGCCCACAGGTTGGAGCTAGGGAAGCTAGCTAGGGTTGAGATCCTGCTTTTCCCACTGAGACTTGTCTTAATCTTGGGCTTGACCTTCTATTGACTCAGGTACATGCTTCAAATATAAGTCATCTGGGCTGGTAAATGTATCAGAAATGTAATTTGTTTTAGGCATGGTTTGGAAAGGTGAGTAATAGCCTTCACCTGAATTGCTTACACATGACTATTTAGGAAATTAGAAGATTAGATTTCATGGATTAGTGACAGACTGCCTTTCAACCTACCCAATTGTGTAACTCTGATTTTTTTTTTTTTTTTAATTACTTATTAACTGCTTATCCAGTGAGGCCCCAAGTGGTTTAAACATGAGATTATAAATTGGGCCATTCCTTTCTGCCAAATTTTCTGAGAGATTTATGGGGCTGACTGATCAAATGAGACTGCAGAACTTGCGTCATTCATTCAACTGGAACATGATAGGTGGATAGAATGCAGCTGGTGGTTCCCATGCACAATAGGAATAACATGATTGGGGCTGAGAACACAGTACATGCATCTTCCTAATAGTACTGTGGACACATTTTAGTATCATCCTTTGTTTAAAGTAATAGAAAGATACTTCTTTGAGGAAAAAAAATTTCTGAAGGGGTTTCCACAAGTAAATTGGCATTTGTATGTATGGAAAAAGAAACACCTTTGAAAAATATCTGCCACCACCAGTATGGAGAAAAGGGGCAGAATTAGGGCAGCGCTATCTAAACATGTTCATAAAGACCCTCTGCTGAACCAGTAGATTTTTAAAAGAAAACTGAGTGACACTTGTTTGAAAACTGGAAGGCTCAAGAGAAAAATGTACTGACAAGGACTCTGAAAGCTAGTCTCAGAATGCAATGTACCATCAAAATGCTGTCAAATAACTTGTGGATGAACTATGTGCCAAACAAAAGCAAACACGTTGAACATGTCATATCCGTAGGACCATATAAGTATGTCTTTGCGTGTAACAAAATACTCTCTTTATACAACACGAGAGGCGTGGATCTGCTCAGTTCCCAAATAATGCAGATCACGAAGAACACCAAACATCAATAATCTTCAGAAATAATTTATTGTTACACACAATGAGGGACGATTCTCATGAAGAGCCCAATGTGGTCACGTCTCACCAAAAGGCTGCATCAGGGGCACTCCATAAGGTTGAAAACTATTGTGGTATTTGTAGTTCTTGATTTTACTTTCTGAATGTCCTTGGTAATCCGTACTGCAATCTCAGCACACCCTCATCTGCCCATATACTTCTTAAAAAAAAAACGCCAAAAACCTATTGATGCTTCCATTTTAACATTCTGCCAAAAAGCACCTCCTTCCAGCAAGCTGACCACAATGTTTTGTGATGAATATACAAGAAATTTCAACTTTTAATTCTGTTGATTCTTGATCCCACACAAGGATTATTTAAGTCTTATTTGCAGCACAGTCAGTCTATTGTGCTTTGCTGGATTTGTGTGGATTTGAGTTGCTCGCAGAGGGAAGCACTGATTTTGATGAAACATGGCCATAGTAACATAGTAGATGAGGGCAGAAAGAGACCTGCACGGTCCATCCAGTCTGCCCAACAAGATAAACTCATATGTGCTAGTTTTTTGTGTATACCTTACCTTGATTTGTACCTGTCTTTTTCAGGGCACAGACCGTATAAGTCCGCCCAGTACTAGCCCCGCCTCCCAACCGTCTCTGTCACCCATTCAAGGCTAAGCTCCTGAGGATCCCTTCCTTCTGAACAGGGATCCTCAGGAGCTTAGCCTTGAATGGGTGGCAGAGACGGTTGGGAGGCGGGGCTAGTGCTGGGCAGACTTATACGGTCTTGTGCCAGAGCCGGTGGTGGGAGGCGGGGCTGGTGGTTGGGCTTTTTATGGGAATCGTCCCATATTATGTGCAGCAATAAATTATTTTTTGAATATTATTGATGTTTGGTGTTTTTTGTGATCTGCAGTGTTTGCTTTTCCTTACAAAGTAATCTCCAGAACATCAAAATACAGGAATAGTTACTCTGGACAACAACAAGGCCCCCAGAACATCTTTAATCCTGCATCAAATAGTAGGGATGGGCTGTCGCTTGTGATAAAATGTCACCGCTGATAAAAGTGTGCACTGGGCTAGATTCTATATATGGAGCCTGTAAAATCCACAGGGAATAAATTTCTGCCTAAGCGTATTCTATAAGTGGCGCCTCAATTTAGGTATGGTATATAAAATACACTTAATTGATATACCAGCACCTAGAACTATATGCATCCATTTGCACTAAGGGAAATGTGGCATAAATAATGGTGCATAGATATAGGCACAAAAGGCCATATTCTGTAACAGCTTGTGTAAATTATGGAGCACCCATGAAACGCCACTTTCCCAACACATAACCATGCCTCCTTTTGGCTCCGCGCATTAGAATTTAGGTGCTGTGCATTACAGAATATGCTTAGCGATTTATGCGTGTAAATTCTAATTATTGCCAATTAGTGCTCATTATTGCTTAAGTGCTGTTAAAAACACTGATTGGCTTGTTAAGCCAATTAAGTTACATACTTTGTTCCAAGTTATATACTTGGATTTTATTGCGAAACACTAGGTGCAATATATAGAATCCCGGGGGCTACACGCACAAAGGGTGCACTTTTAATAAACAGTATTTAACAGTGTTTAAAAGTATTAAACACATACTTTCCTGAAAGTGTGCAAACCACCATGCATGTATGCACTATCGGGGAAAAGAGTAATGCATAGTCTTTAAGAAAAGTGTGCCCTCTTTACACATAGTGGACTAGATTCAGTAAATTGCACTGAAAAATCATTGCAGAAAAAATTATGCATCAAGCAGTATTCTATAAAGGGCATCCGCATTTCATAGCATAGTGCCTAAGTGCCTAATCCATGTTTAACTTAAGTTGCATGCATTTATACCTGTCTTCAACAGGCTTAAATATTAGCACCTAAATTAGGAGTGGATCGAGCATATTCTATAAGAATGCGCAAAATTTATAGGAGCAACCCCAAAACACCCCCTAAACACACACAAAAAAATATTTGTCCTAGGATTTATGTGCGGATCGTTAAAACACTTGATAGGATTCACTTTTTTGTTGATAGTATTCACTTTTTTGCACTCTGTTTTCAAGAGGACATTTCTTATTTTGTGTTGTTGGGAAACATAGGACTCATTCTTAATTTTGTGTTTAAAACAAATTTCAGACTAATGAATTTGTTTTTTTGTAATTTTAGTGCATCCAAAGTGAATGCCTTATCAAAAGAAAAACCAAAAGAAACATTTATTACAGTTTCATCACCTGGAAAGGTAAGCAGATACTTTAAGTAAAATTTAATATTGATGGTTGAACATATATCTCCCCGTCAGATCCATATATGGTATTGTTTCTAATAAATACCCGGTCTGCTATTAGAAACAATGGGTTTTCTGGAGACTAGGGTGGGCTATTAATGGAGGCACCATTTCTCTCCTCCATTCCATCCCCCTTCAATGACCAAATCTCTTGCCTTCTTCTCAAGGTTATGGCTGGTCTGGTGCAGGGCCTAGAGCATGAGCATCTGCACATGCTCAAGGCCCCGCACCAGCCCAGCAAAATAACCTTTAGAAGAAGTAAGAAGAGAAATCTGATCATCGGGGGGTGGGGGGAGGGGTTGGTGGAGGAGAGCAATGCCAATTACCTTGGAAATCTGGGGGGGGGGGGTGGAGGTGTTGATTATTGGGGAAATCTAAATTTGGATTTAACATGAAATTTACAGCTTAGTAAAAGGGCCCCTATGCATAAGGAATGTATTCCAAATCTCAACATTTTCTACATTGTTATATATTTTTCGTAAGCTGAAAAAAATATTATACAGGACAGATAAAGAAAACAATGCTTAATTCCTCCATTTTTTTTTTCTTTCTTTCTGTTTAGTGATATGGTAAGATTTTAGAAGCTACTTACTTTTTAACATGTGATTTCTCCTTTTCATGCTGAGTAAAACTAATTTGGGGCCCTGTTTACTAAGGCACGCTTGTAGGTGCGCACACTTTTTAGTATACACTAATGAGAGAGACACCCATCATATTCCTATGGGTGTCTCTAGCGTTAGCTTATGCTAAAAAGTGTGCACGCCTTCAAGCATGGCTTAGTAAACAGGGCCCTTAGTTTAGAATTCATTGACTTAGTAGAGCAATGATATTTACTCCCAGTCCTCAAGAACCACCAACAGGTCATGTTTTCAGGATATCCCTCATGTATATACGAGAGAGATTTGCATACAGTGGAGATCATAAGCATGCAGATCTCTCTCATGCATATGAAAACTTGACCCTTGGGTGGCCCTCAAGAACTGGCAATGAATACCACTGTTTGAGTCAGTTTCATCATGATTTTATTACTGCATTGGGGAAAGTGGTGGTGGTAATATATCCATAACACATTCAGGGAAAGAAAATTGATAGTGTTCCTTTAAATGTTAACCATTATCTTTTCACAGCAAAGAAAAAATCCATTTAATGACTCAACCTTGTTAGAAGAAAGCTTTGCTTTAAAACCAGAAAATCTAATATCAGAAAATGGAACTGTTCATTTACATGAGACACCTGAAGAGAGTAAGTATTATATTTCATAATAAAAGTTTGATTTTTACCGTGATTTGGGATATTACTGAAAGTCATTGAGCTATATTACAAAGCAGTCACCTATTCACTTAGAATCATAATAAATCAAAATATAGTTCATTTCCAAATGATGTTATGGCCTAGTATGTGTTATCAAACTAATCTACTGACTGTTTTATTCTGTTTATTTGCTTTGTAGCTGTCCACTGTGTGCTGTCTGAATCCATACAGTTCCTGCTTTTTTATGAGTTGTATGCATTTTGTATTTCTCTCTGTACTCTGCATTTTGTGCGGTCTGTGATGTTTCAAGTGTTTATATGTCCTAGTTAGCAACAGTTGTATATTGTTTCTCAGCTAATTATCATTTTTTTAAAACATTCTCCCACAATTCTATTGTAGTTCTAGTCCCTTTTTTCCTTGGCCCTCACTGAAGCAGGCCAGGGGCCACTTTTGAGTTCTGTAGAACACTAACCCTTTTGCTACAGTCCCAGAGTAAAGATATTTCCATTGGGAGGCGGCATGGCTGCTGCCTCCAAAGAGATCACTCACAGTACCTGAGTTCACACTCTGAAAGTATTTTTCCAAAACAAAAAGGATCTTTACTGAAAGTAAAGCAAAATTAGTTCAAGAAAACAGATTGTGAAAAAAGAAGACAATTTATAGAAACGTAACAGAACAAAGCAAGGGTAAGGGTAGACCAAATAACCTCCAGCCACCAAATAAAGTGGAAAACGAGTCTTTATTGGAAAAGCACATATATGTATACAGTGCAATCCGCTTAAGTGCAAGGGTCTGGGACCAAAGAAATACATGCAGTTAACCGGAGCGTGCACTTAACCGTTGTGACCCAAAGAAGCTTGACATCTGATAAACATATGTACAGTACTGTTTATTATACGTAAAGTATACAGTCTTCGTTAACTGACGATATACAGTCTCTGTTAACTACTGATAGGCTTACTTGAAGTATTCAGTCATATTCACCTGTACACTCTTGTGTCTGTGAGTTCCATAGACTACGTCTGCCAGACGGTAAAAACTCCAGCGCTCTTGCAAAAGTGACAGGAGGTTGTTGAATTTCGTCAGCATGTGCCTCGCTGCTCATTTATTTATTTATTTATTTTATTTATTTATTTGCATTTGTATCCCATATTTTCCCACCTATTTGCGGGCTCATTGTGGCTTACAATACATTGTGAATGATGGAAGTGCAATTGGTTGCAGTACAATTCTGAGTTACATTGTGAAGAGTTATAGAAAACAAAGTAAATACAGGGTATCATTTGGGATGGAACAGCGGAGTATATGGGAGTACAGTTGGTTGCAGTGCGCTTATAGGTTACATTAAGAAGAATTGTAAAAGACAGAGTAAGTTCGGGGTATCATTCGGGAATAGAACAGCGGAATATAACAGTGGCGAGTTGAAAAGGGGGACAAAACAGTATCAGGGGACATGAAGGTCTAATAATTTTATCTGTGGGAGGGGTTTTAGGATTGGTGGGAGTGCGGGAGAGGGGACTTCAAGAGAGAGTGTGTAGGTGCGTATCTGTTAAATTGTATGGGTTTCATGTGTTTTGATCCTTGCCGTAGATTTTCTCGAAGAGATAAGTCTTCAGTAATTTGCGGAAGTTGGTCAATTCGTAGGTCGTTTTCAAGTTGCGTGGTAGTGTATTCCAGAGTTGTGTGCTCCTGTATGCGAAGGTCGATCCGTGCAGTACTTTGTATTTTATGCCTTTGCACTTAGGGAAATGGAGATTGAGGAAGGTTCGGGACGATCTTTTAGCGTTTCTGGGTGGCAGGTCTATTAAGTCAGACATGTATGCAGGGGCTTCGCCGTGAATGATTTTGTGGACTAAGGTGCATACTTTAAAAGTGATGCGTTCCTTGAGTGGTAGCCAGTGTAGTTTCTCCTGTAAGGGTTTTGCACGTTCGTATTTTGGTTTTCCGAAGATGAGTCTGGCTGCTGTATTCTGGGCTGTTTGAAGTTTCCTCAGTATTTGTTCTTTGCATCCTGCGTATATTGAGTTGCAATAGTCCAGGTGACTGAGTACGAGTGATTGCACTAGACTGCGGAAGACAGATCTTGGAAAGAATGATCTAATTCTCTTCAGTTTCCACATGGAGTTTCATCATCTGTTTCATCATCAGCCGTTACCTGAGTGTAGGCGCATATCTCGACATCAGTGCTGTCAGCTGTTTGTAGATCATAATCAACAGCTACGTAGTGATGAACTCCTCTTCAGTAACACCGGCCGGGATGTCAATAGCCTGTTCATCTGATGTGTTTGCAACACCTGCATCTGTTTTGTCCCTCTCCACATCCTTAATAAAGCTTGCCTGCTTGTAGCAGTTCAGAATGGTTGCCTGTGTAACATGATTCCAGGCTTCTTCCTGCATAAGTAGGGAATCCAACAGTGATAGATTACGAGCCAGTTCAACAGCACATTTATCCTTGCCAGTCTGGTCATCCATTGCGCTCATCAGATGACGTTAGCACAAGAGCCTGATAATGTTTGAAATTGGCTATTATGCCTTGATCCATAGGTTGGATCAGAGAGGTAGTGTTTGGTGGCAGGAAGACCACCTTGAAATTAGACAGCCTGACATCATCACTGTGTACAGCACAATTATCACAAAGCAACAAAATCTGATGCTTTTGTGCCCACATTCTAGTGTCTAACTTCTTTAGCCACTGCTTCCAAATTTCCCCAGTCATCCATAAATTTGTGTTAGCCTCATATGACACAGGAAGTCGCTTAACATTCTTGTAGCAACGGGGCTGTTTGCTCTTTCCAATGACAAATGGTTCCAACTTCTCACTCCCATCCATATTGCAGCAAAGGAGGATCGTCAGTTGGTCCTTCGATGTTTTACGTCCTGTAGTTTCGGCTTGTTTGAATGCAAGTGTTCAATCAGGAATCGCTCGCCAGTAGAGACCGTTTTCGTCAGCATTGAAAATGTCATGAGGTGCAAACTCGTTCAAGGTGGTAGGAAAAACTGAAACAGCCCAATTTTCAGCACCAAAGTCATCAGCGTCTTGTTTTTCTCCATGCTGTTTCTTGAATTTTATGTTGTTCCTCTCCTTCCATCTTTCTAACCATCCAATAGTGGCTTTGAATTCAGTTAGTCCAAGACGTTCAGCTAGCTGGTTAGCTTTCTCCATAAGCAGTGGACCACTGACAGGAAACTGTCTGCTCCTGACTTGAGAAAACCACCGAAGAAGAGCATCTTCTACATCCTCAGCTTTTCCCACCCGTTTTCGTTTCCTGTGTGGATTTGTATTGTTTTGCCAGTCTTCCAGAAGCTGATCTTTCTGCTTCAAGATACGTGAAATATGACTGGGATTGACACCATATTCTTTAGCAATATATGCTTAACTTTTTCTAGTTTTTTAAGAACTTCTATTCGTTCTGCCAGTGTTAAAGTCTTACAGTTGCGCGATGACAACGAAGACTCCAGTGTACACTCTAACAACATTCTTTCGCTTATTCTGCCTGTGGCAGTTAGCCAATGAGATTTCAAATTTACCGCCCCTTTGTCACGTGCCAATCGGCCTCCATATTCCATGTGTGCGCTTATGCGGAGTCTTTCCTGCAGAGGAGTGGTCTTAAACCATGCATATAAGCGAATCTTGCACTTATCAGTGGTGCGCTAAACCGAAGTTTGTCCCCATAGAAATTGATGGTGCCAAAAACTGGACCGAAGTACGGCATGCAGTTAAAAAGAGCATGCGCTTATCCGATGTGCACTTAAATGGAGTGCACTGTATTCTGCTTTTCCAATAAAGACTCATTTTCAAAAATTTGGTGCAGAATTCCCCCAGTAATAAGATTTTGAGGTACCACTTGTGTTGTGCCGTCTGTCAAAGCTGACATTAACCATACCTAAGACTTTTGCTTTGAAGTATCAATCATTGTACGAAAAATTTGCTTTTTATGCCATGAGAAGTCAAATCAACCGTGCTCTGCTGATTCTACCATGCCTCATTTGCTTGGTAGGGAAGAAGGGTGGGTATCTGGCATTTTCTCACAGATTTGGTGAGTAAGGTCAAAACCTGGGGTACTATTTCTTTTTAATATGCCTTCCTTTGGTAGTCCCTCTCTCCCTTTCAATCCTGCTATTTTCCCTAATTTCATCAGTCCTACCCTTTGATTTGTTGAAACCTCTATAGCCACATTTCTTTTTTAGTTGCACCTATTTTTTTCTTATCAACTCCCTCAATTTATATAGTTAGCATTAAAATCAGAACGTTTCTTAAACAATCAAATAGATGATAACTTAAATGTGGAAGGTACACTTTGGACTAGGTTCAATAAATGGGTGCCCAAAGTTAGGCATCGGGATGATCTGTGCTAAGCTAGTATTCTGTAAAGGATGCTCTGTGTGGACCGTCCTTTATAGAATACTAGCTTAGTGCACATTTCACACCTAACTTTGGCCATGAACATTCACGCTTGTCAAAAGGTGGTGTGTGTTCAGCGCTGCGTGCGTCTGGTAGCGCTATACAAATGCTAATAATAATAGTAATGCTGGCACCCAACTCGTGCACAACTCATTGTACCTAATTTCTGGGAACGCCTGTGACCCGCCCATGTTTCTCCCAAGGCCACATACCCTTTGCAGGTGCATGCTATGAAATTTAGACACACATGTTATAAAACAGGGCATAGGGTAAATCTGCCTGTAACTCTTAGTTACTGCGAATTAAGTGCTTCTTAACTCCAATAAATTGTTAGCACCTAGTTGACTAATTTATGCACAGATCCTGGATTTCCCCCCAGATATAGGTGCCCAAATCAGAGTGACCTATACAGCATCCAAGAGGCATATGCCTAGACCTTCTGTCCATTGACTGCTAGGCAAGGATTTCCCCTGTAACCAAGAAATGAATAATCCAAGTTATTAGGCATTTCAAATAGCCTTAAACAGTATTCAGAGTACCATATTTTCATTTAAATTTTTTAATTTATCACAGAGTATTCTGTTTGGGAATGTTTATGTTTTGTAAATGTTTTGCTGTTTTGTTATTCCTTTCAACATGTATTGTCTCTTAGACTGCATTTCAGCCTGCCTGTATCTTTTTCTCCTTGAATTTCTATATTAAGTCTATCACTTTTACTAAATGCATGCTATTGTGACCTTTCTTGCCTAGAGTATTTTTACCCTTGCCTTGTATGCACATTTTTTTCAGACACATTGTCATCCTCATTGGAAAATGTAACCAGTAAAAATGTACAAAACAGTGAATCAAAGAAATCTAAGAATTCTAGAAGTGTTGCTAATGGATTACAAAGATCTTCAGGACAGCCTCCTGTACCAAAAGCGAGAACAATGACCTATCAAATAATGGATGCACAGTTAAACTGTGATAGCACATTTCCCAAAACAGCAAAAAGGAATGATTTGAACAATGGCACAGGTACACGCAAGGGCATTCTGAAACGCAGTTCAAGTTCAAGTTCTACTGATTCAGAAATCCTTCGAATTGGTCAGAATTTTGATACCCAAAACAAAACTCTACCCACTTCACCTATTCTGGATGGAGTCATTGAGAAGAATTCTGGTGTGGAACAATCAGAAGAATCATCACAAAATGGACTGGATAAACTAAAACATGTGAGATTCTCATCAAACGTTAGTCAAAAAGCCCTCTCACAGGCTCCTGAGTTACGCAAGGGCAAAGAACTAGGAGAGTATGACTTGTTAGACTCTGATCTTTCCAAAAATGGACCCCATGGATTAAAAGAAAATCAGAATGAGCCTGGAGGTTCTAAAAGTTCATTTGTTTCACAGCCGTTATATTCAACTACAGATGCTCAAACAACGGTAAATGTGCCTGATGATGGTCATGGGCTAACCAAAGATATATTGCTTTCCTCAGTTCAGTCTTCATCTGTAAAGTCAGCAGTGGATGTTTCTGAGGAAAAATCTGAATTTTCAAACCAATCCTTGGAGAGAGATCCCAAATCTGTTACTCATATACCTCAAGACTATAGATTTTCCAAGTATTCAGTGCCCTCAGAGTCCAGTTCCTCTGCCATAAATGCTCAGTCAGCTGCAGATGTTTCTCAACAAGAGCAATTTCCTTCAAGTTCTTCTACCAATCATCCCCATCTATCCATTAGTGAAAATTCACAGCAAGAAAGAAGATCTGAAGAAGCTAGTGAAAGAACAAATTCCAATGAAATCTCTGCAAATACAAATAAAGTGTCAATTGAGACATTGCCCGAAAGAGAGCCAGCACAATTGTTGGACCTCGACACACAGACAACCAAATTTTCTGTTGGTAAGAGAGCAACTGGAATATGCATCACAACTGAATGGATTAATATTTAATCATCATCTTACTACTCATGTGATTAGCAAGACCCAAAATTTTAAATAGTGAATAAAAGCTATTTGATTTAATATTGATCAATAGTTTTCCAATCACCAATTAAATAAAAATTCTAAGCTTTATTTCTTGAGTCACAATAGTAAATTATAAAGATTTTAAATGTTTTTAATCTATTTATATTTTACTGATTTGCAATTGCTTAAATGCATACTAACATTCTCACTGCATGTACTAATCAATACTTCCTCTGCAAATCAATTAGCTAGTATTTTAAAGATGATGTAGGTACTTGTTTAATATGCTTTATTAATTTTATAATATATATAGAACTTCACATGGAGTTGATTCACCCATATCACCACTGGGAGTTGTCTAGAGATAAACGGGTATTCAGGCAACCTGTTGAATAAAAATTTTGTAATTTACAATTTTCTTGGGCCTCTTTTACCAAACCATGCAGCATTGCCAAAGAAGCCCAAAGTGAATGGACTTTGTCGGCATTGCTGTGCCAGAAGTCACTAGTGCGGTTCGGTGAAAGGAACTCTTGTCTCTGTTCTATCTAATGAACCTCATTATCCCTTTTTTGATTATGCAGACTTGCTCACTTGACATAGCAACATCTGGAACGTGGCACAGAAAATGAAAGAAAACCAATATAATATCCAAAATAAGGACAAAAAAATCATCAATTCACAAATTAATGTCCTAAAAAGATGCCAAGAAATACAACTAAGTATTTAAAAATAACCAAATATTTAAGGGTCCTTTTACTAAACTGCAGTAAAAAGTGGGCTTCACCTTTATTCGGCTCTTTCCCACATGCTAAGGCCATTTTTAGCACAGCCCTAAATTGGCCAGTTTTCTATTTTTTTGTATTAATGGCCATGTGCCAATGTTGCCTTTATTGTGCAGCCATTTTTAAAATTATCACAGCAATTACTGCCACCCATTTTGTAGGTGGTTAGGGCTCTCACGATATTCCTGTCCTAATACCGTGTTAGCTGTTTAGCACAGGAACACCCACTCTCTGCCTCCGATACGCTCCCTCAAAAAACAAATTGGTGCATGGCTAGTGTGTGGATATTGGGCATGTCCTATGGTACACCGTTCTAAGCTATGTTAGGTACATGTTAGCACCTAACGCAGCTTAATAGAAATGCAGCTTATATATTAGTATAAGTGCCCCCAAATAAAGGAGGTGAAGTCTCAGAATGTACCAGCTGCTTGAAATATACAAGCTTCTCAACGCAGCACCAAAATCAGGTGCTAACCAATAGTTGCCATCAAGGCATTACCAGCTGTAATTATAATTCTCCGAGGTCAAGCAGACCAGTTAATACTCACATGTGGGTACGTCATCCACGTCACCTGGTGTGGAATGGTTTAATAACTTTGTCATGTGCTAGCATTCCCACTACTCATGCATGAGTGCCTTCCTGCCTGCTGCCAGAGCATAGAACCAGCAGTCTCTTCTCATCCGCCGTGAGGAGAGAACGCGCTGTCCGCGGTTCCTCAGTGTCTGGTGTATGAGCAATATTTTGAGCATTTTTTCGTGCCTTCCCTGTGGTATTTTTATCTTGCTTTATTTTGATTTTCCTTTCAGGTATTTCTCCTTTCCTATAAAGGTTTAGTTAAGTTTTTCCCTACTTGTAGGCTTCTTTGATTTTTTTTTTTTCGCACTCTATAGGCCTTTCTAGACATGACCTTTGGTCAGGTGTTTTTCCCTGTCTCTTTCTAGTGCTTTGCCCTTTTTTGTAGTCACCATCAAGTTACTTGATTTGACCATGTCATCGAAGATTCCCACTGACTTCAAGTGCTTTGCTTGGTGAAAACGGACCATCTCTGGTACAGACACTCATTCTTGGATTGTCATCAGGAAACGCACAATCTCCAATCGGCTGGCAGATTGTATTTCTTTTACTTACACCCAGTCATGTCAAGGCTCATAATGTCAGAGCCATGGCTGCGTCGGTAGCCCACTATAGAAGAAATTTGCAAGGCTGCAATATGGTCTTCAGTCCACACATTCAAATCTCACTATTGCCTTGATCAGGGTACCCTGTACAATGGTTAGTTTGGACAGACAGTTCTGCAGAATTTGTTTAGGGTTTACAATCCTAACTCCACCCCTCCTATGCCCATTTTGTTCTGTTCCAGGCTGCACTCTCGCACAGTATGTATATAGTTTCAGGTTGATTAGTATTTTGAACTTGCTGTTGTGAGTTCAAATTGTCCTACCATTGTTTTTGGTGAGCCTGGTAGTTAGGGATTCCCACGTGCGAGTATTAACTGGCCTGCTTGTCATTGGAGAAAGTGAAGATACTTACCTGTAGTATGTATTCTCCAAGGACAGCAGGCCATTAATTCTCACATATCCTCCCACCTCCCCTTGGAGTTGTTCTTGTATTGCTATTATACTGTACTGCTGATCCTGTGCTCTCGCAGCGGGTGGGAAAGCACTTGCGGATGTGCAGTGGGAACGCTAGCACTTGGCTCTTAAAGTTATATAGACTATTAAAGCATTCTGCACTAGACGACATGGATGATGGCACCTACATGTGAGAATTAATGACCTGCTGTCCTCAGAGAATACCTGTTACAGGTAAGTATCTTCGCTTTGCTGACTGATGCCTCCGCCATAAGAATGTGCAAATTTCTATAGTCCTTCAAAAATGTTCTTTCTTCAAATAAACTTCATAACTTATCAAAGTTGCTCTGGTTCTTTCAGTCGCCATCAAGCCCAATATGTGCCAAAATTCTTCGCTATAAACAATGTCATGGACTGGAAACTGCTGGACCACTTGATGGTGACTGAAGGGATCAGAACAACTTTAAGAAAAGTTATGAAGTTTATTCTGCATTTGGAATAACGCTGTTTGTGACATGTTTATTTGATGAAGAAGAGAGAGCAGCTGGTCGCACCTTGATGGTAGCTATTGGTGAGCACCTTATTTAGGCACTGTTGAGAAGCTTTTATGTTTCAAGCAGCTGGTATATTCAGAGACTTCACTTCTTCATATATTTAAATATTTGTATTTCTTGGCATCTTTTTAAGACATTTCTTTGTAAATTAAGAGAAAATTAATGACACGAGCTGGCTATTTTCATGGCATAAACTAAAAGCAAGAAACTGAAAATGCTGCCCGAACTTTGGCTTAACCTTTAGGTAAACTAGGTGGGTGCCTGTGGTGATGGCTTCTGAGGAATGGCACAAGAGCAGCTGCACCCAAAGGAAAATGACAGCCGCATAAAGTCAACCATCAGTGCATATTGTTACCTGCAAGAGTGGTGGGCAATTTTCAAACAGTTATTTATCCCAGTAAATGACTTTGAAATTGTTCCTGTGTCTTTATAAAATAGTAGCACAACATCCTGCAGAAATAGTGCCTAAGTTGAAAGCCTGGACAATTACACCTTCACAGGAGCAGGCCTTTGTCAGTATGTGAAATTCATGCCCACATGTTTCATTAAGTGTGTGCAAATTGCAACTCCACCCAAACTCCTCCCCAAGCATGCCTATGGTACAAATATACCCCTACTTGCACTTCATATACATTGAAGTTTTGCTTTAAAATGGTTTATAAAATGCCCTTTTTAGATATTTATGTAAAACCAAGTTCAATTATTAAGTGTATTTCTGGGATGGTTGATATTGGGATAATCAAGCTGAATTTATCAAATACTGGGGGATAGGATGGAGAATGTAAAGCTTGAAGGTTCACCTAGGGTGTATTATATACTTGAATTGGCTTTGGTTCTTGCATAGCCTCCTTTGCATAATCTCGGAAACATTTATTCACCCTCCTCTTGTGGGTTTGAAGGAGGAAAACAGCAGCACACAAACACCTATAAAAACTGCTTTTCACAGGCACTGAACATATAATGTATTACGTAGAAGGGTGCCAGGAATTGGTGTAAAAAAAAAAAAGAAAAGTAATTCGCATTTACACAGTATTTATTTTGTATCCTTTCATCACTGCATCGCCTACCTAGAATCCCCAGTATGTATGTTACTTAAGATACTTGGAGGCTGCTTTCTCAGCCTTTAAGGGATTGCCAAGAGCAAAATAAGTGGGTCTTTTACTAAAGCTTAGTTCAAGTTATCTGCAGCAGTGCCCATTTTATTCCTATGGGCCCTGTTGCAGATAACTCGACCTAAACTTTAGTAAAAGACCCCCTTAAAGATTTAAAAATGCAATATATACAAACAACAAAAAGAAAGCCTAAGACCAAACAACAAATCGTAAATAACAAAACATAGTTGACTGCACCACTTATAAAAAAAATAGTCCCTTGTGCACAATAAAGATAAACTTTACCAGCCCATCAAATTCAGAATAGCAATGCAGAAGGGAAGCTCAAACTTGGATAGAGTTGTGAAGGGAAATTCTGTAACGTAGTGCCTACACTTAAATACCACTTACGTCACATGTGCCAGATTTGGCAGTTATGCACATAAGTGCACTAGTGTGCTATTCTTTAAGGTAGCATTGTGTACCTTAGTGCATAATTGCAAGGGGGCATACACATAGGTGCAGCATGGGGAGGGGCATTGGCGTGCCTCCAACTTCATGTATTACTTGTTATGCTTGTCACATGGTACATTTATGCTAGTATTCAATAACAGTGTCTCGGCTCACAGGTGCTCAGCACTAGGCATTGGTGTAGCTAACTAGAGATGCCAAGTTATAGAATTGTAGAAACAAACTAAGCCCCCACTTTATTTGTGAAAGAAAAGTAATTTAATACCAGAGAGAGGACTACTCCATAAAAGGACCATCTGAACTCTTACATAAATTCTCTGTATTTCCTAAATGGTGGTGCACAGAGAAAGAACCTCGAACTCTTGTATGTGAAAAATAAATTGGAATGGTATATACCAGCCATCAAATAAGATAATCAGTTTCCTTCATAGCCCTAAATACTGCGGTCAGAATCTTACATTTTTGCCCAAGTATTAATGGGAAGGCAATGCAAGGTATGTAATAATGGATTGCCAAGCTCCATCTTAACCATCTAAGTATTACCCTTGCAAGCATATTCTGGACCTCCTGTAATCTGTATGAGCCAGTCAGGAAGGCCCATGCATAGACCGTTATATTAGTCCAGCAATGAGATTAGCATAGCTTGCATCACAATATTAAGATTTAAGGGAAAGGGGGAGGGAGACTGTCTGCAGAGAGTGGAGGAGTGGCCTAGTGGTTAGGGTGGTGGACTTTGGTCCTGAGGAACTGAGTTCGATTCCCGGCACAGGCAGCTCCTAGTGACTCTGGGCAAGTCACTTAACCCTCCATTGCCTGCCGCATTGAGCCTGCCATGAGTGGGGAAAAAGCGCAGGGTACAAATGTAACAAAATAAAAAAATAAATCTCAACTTAGGAAAGCAGTCCAAGCCACTGCAACAGTCTGATGCTCAAGAAACATTGAATACCATGTCACCCTTAGATCTCTAACAACTGTGGGAACCAGATTTGATTCCACTTGAACCAAGGGAGGGAGGGGAAGGGAGAGACTATCAGATCATTCTTCTCAACCATAGAACTGAGTTGAGCACCCCCGAGGTGATAATGCATGTGAAAATGTGGTGCATTTTTCATAGTGGAGAGCTCAAGTAGGCAAGTAAAAGATATATTTCTGCAGGGGAGGGAGGGATGGGTGATAATCATCATTTGGAAAAGTCAGAACTGATTCATGTAATAAAAAGGGTAGGCCCTCCTGTGGAGTCACCTATCTTCTTCCGGCCCCCGCCCCCACTCCAAGTACCTTTTTGAAAAAAGTTTCAGAACGCACTGCGGAGTGGTCAAATGGTCACATTTCTTTTTATATGATAGGGGAAGGGAAGACAATTTCAGAAAATCTCTGACTCAAGCTCACCACTGGGGTGAATGAACACCTTAGTTAATGATGCTGATTGTTTATTAATAAGGGTGAAAAAAATTGAGTGCTTATTTTTATCTATAAAGAGAAAACCAGACGCTCTGCCCCCCACCCCCAGCTTCTTCCAAACCCTAAACACTATCAAATTTCTGCACAAATAGCACATAGCATCACACTGAATCAATATCATGGATTGGTCCAGGCTTCATGCACTCTGCATACTAAAAGCTGTGAACTGGGCTTTAGAAAATGATTTCAGCTTTACAGAATCCTTCATCTGAAAACTGAAGCAAATTGATAGTATCACAGGCAAACTTAACCATCCTAACTGCCTTCTTATATGAACCATCTAATTCCAAGGAAATACTGACTCTGTGGGATTGGGGGGGGGGCAAAGGGGGACAAGTTTTATGTTTAAACTGTTTTATTGACGATTATCACAATACAGATTAACTTAGAACATTCATATAACATTGCTTGATATACAAAACAGCATTCTTACAGCTTATTCAACATCGCCAAACACTTTTCTTCCCCATTTTTCTCCCCCCTCCCCTCTGAACAATTACTTGTCAAGTGCTAATATTAGATGTTAAATGGCTTCTATTCCTAATATCATACACTTTAAGTACCTCGTTAGGTGCAATAGTGCTTATCACAAAGGGGGACAAGTTTTAAAAAATCCAATTCTAAGTTAATGAGAAAATGCATATATCATATGTAAGCTAAATTTCCAGGGATCTTTTAGGCAAAAATCTTTCAGCATTGATTAAATTGACTCCTGTATATTAATAATTTTGGCTTTGGATATGCCTCTTGTAATGCATGTGTGATTAAACACAGAAATGTCATGACATCACCATGGTTATTCAGATAGTTAAGGGGCCTATTTACTGTGTTAGCTGTTAACATAGCAGCTAACAATGCCGCCACTAACAATGTGGATGGGGCATGAAATGGGTAGAGAATGGGAGGGGACTGCACTTTACATTAATGAGGAGGTAGTTACCACATGTTAACTGTTAATATAGCAGATAGTAGGGCGCAGTTAATGCCACTTAAATAGATGTTGCTAACTGCATTGCATTATGTGCAGTGCAGTTAATTCATAACAGTAATATTTCCTCTCTTCTAACTGAATGAGAAACAGTTGAGGACACCCCCAACGGTTAGCAGATTTTGCAGTTACTATGCTTTAATTGTGGCAACTAATACGCAGTAACTGCAAAATTTTACTGCACTTTAGTAAATAGGGCCCATGGAGAACAATTTTATATTTAGGTGCCTGTTCTATAAAGGAAAGTAGCTGCCTACTTTATTTAAAGAATACTAGTGTAACAGGTAAAATCAGTGGCGTACCAAGGGGGGGGGGGCAGTGGGGGCGGTCCTCCCCGGGTGCACGCCGCTGGGGGGGGGGGGGGTGCCGCGCGCCTATCGGCTCTTTGTTTTCATGCTTCCTTTGCCCTGGAACAGGTTACTTCCTGTTCCGGGGCAGAGGGAGCATGAAAACAAAGAGCCGGCAGGTGCGCGGCACCCCCGCCCCCCCAGCAGCATGCACCCGGGGGGGGGGTTCTTTCACCGGGGGGTCGGGGGTTCTTTTGCTGGGGGGGGGGGGGGTCGCGCTGTTCCATGGGGGGGGGGGGGGCGCTGCACCTGGGGGGCGGGGCGCATCGGCGATCCGCCCCGGGTGTCAGCCCCCTAGGAACGCCACTGGGTAAAATATATACCTGTAATTGACTCAAGCATTTATGGCAGCCATAGAGCTGGTGCAAATACTTTTGCCTAAATTGCTGAAACGTGTGTAAATTATAGTATATTATAATTTACACATGTGCTCCACCCATGTGTATGGCCACATGTATGCTATGTAAGATATGTGCGTATTTACAGAATAGTGCTTGGCTGATTTGGAATTTATGCACATATGCTGGTTTTCTAATCAATTACTCATGTATTTGGTACATACATGTTGGTGCCCACTGTATAGAATTACTCCCTAACCTCCTAATTTTGTAACAGGACACCCACATTTACATGCCACTTGGGTGTGTTAAGTGTACAAAACATTCACTTTCATGGGTAAATGTACACTCATGCATGTAAGTGGCAGCAAAAACGTGTAAGCGCTCTTCTGTAAGGGTGTGTGTAAATGGCACAGTATGCAAATGCAAGGTGGGGGGTGCGGAGCATGGGGGCAGGCTGCCACTTATGTGCATAACTAACAGAATAATATGATGTGTCTGCCCTTGCCACATTTAGCCACGCACACCGTTACGTCAGGTCTATGACTGGTGTAACTGTGGGTGCTTAAATGTTAGGTATGTTGATTCTGGGTTACACTAGTATTCTGTAACAGAATCTGGGCATCCAGATGCCAATAATAATATAGAATAGGTTTTCATTGGGTAGCATTGGGGCACGTAAATGGAGGTGCCCAGTTATAGAATTGCCCTTGCATGTTTTAACATTATTGTTATGCCTTTAAAGAGGAGAGCTCACATGGTACTGTTTTAGTAGCTTCATTTTTCAACTTTGATAAAGATTCCATTATCAAGATTTTCCTAAATTTACATGTCAAACTTTCTTTTGACAACAGTACATTTTGATGGACTTTTGTTAAACTTAAAGTAGGAAATTTAAAAGGACAAAATATGAAAGAGCAAATAATTTCCTGATGTCACCTTCATTTCTGTATTTATCCAGTCAAAATGAAAAAAGAAGCCTATTCATTTTAAACCATTCTTCTTATATTTACTTCTGTGGAAAGATAACTGTGTTCTTTATATTACAGATCAGCAGCCCATCTATGCAGAAATTAACAAAACCCCTCAGGTATCAAAACCCAACCCTGCAGATCTCCAGCAAGGTAAGCCAACTCTTGTAAAGGATTACAGACAAGATGACTCCCCCAAGTATAATAATTCTGGATACACAGATAATGCTGAGTTCCCCAGAGAGGCTGAAGTAGAACACAGGTATATACAATCAAATAATCTTGACCAAATTTATGAAAAAATATATGAATATCATAAAGAAGAACCTTTGTTGTTTGGAAAGACTAAATGTGGTGGAGGTAAAATATATTTTAAAACTCCAAGTATATTACATGAAGCAAATAATGCCAAAAGAGAAACACATCCAAAGTCTAGCAGAGATGATAAATGCAAAGGAGATGTTGGCTCTTCTGAAGGGTTTATTGAAGAATCAAAATTAGAAGGAACTACAAAAATAATAAATGCTAAAACACCAGCAGATGCTGTTCAAATTGATCATAAAGAAACTGTGGGCAAGGAACCTCATTTTCTAGATAAAGATAACATGCAGATGGATGTAGTGACGTGGAGACAACCACATATCCTAGATGAAAATGAGTTAGGACAGCCATTTAAGATTCTGGAGCCAGATCAGGATAAAAGAAGCATAAGTGATATAAATTCATCCTGGAAAGGTCAGAAAACTATTATTATTAACAACAATCTAGCATCTAAAGAACAATCAACTTCTGTTATTCAGAAACCCAATAAAGAACATAATCAAGAAAATATTATTGGCACTAATTCAGAACACTGCACAAAGGAATCCAGGGATCCAAACAAATATGACCTGGTTTCCTTCAAAAGAATTGCAATACAAGATGATGATCAACGTTCTACAGGTAATAGTTATTCAGAAGATTTTCCACATGAATCTACAAATCACAGTGACTATACTCTGGTATCTTTCAAAAGAGTAGATTTAGAAGATGATGATGAGTCTTGGTCTAGTGCTACACAATTAAAATCATTATGGGAGAAAGAAAAGGGTAAGCCAGTTAAACCAAACACAGATTCTGATCTTTATAAGTCCAGGAAAACCGCAAACTTTTCAGGCAACAAGAGTGAAGTCCTTACAAGATCACCTGAAACTGAAGACTTGCGACTTACAAAAGTTGTTAATGTCACAAAAGTCGGCAAAAAATATAAAAAAAGATTTGACTCTGATTCTTTGAAAATGGGCAAAAGTACTTTACAACATAAAATTGTAGCATTAAAGGAAAAAATGAATGAGAGTTCTACTGATCAAGTGTCTAATCCCTCACTGTTTCACAGTTTCAGAAGCTTTGCTGATCAGAAACTAAAGACTGCTAAGAGTCCAATAATGTTTGCAAGTATGAATGAATCTTTGTCCTTTGATGCTCAAGGAGATAATGAGTTAAAGGAAGTAAAAGATCCCATAATTGAAAAGACTGACTCAGAACTGGAGACTCACGAACCAAACAATATTCAAGAGAGGCTGTCCAGGGAAGAAGTGAAACAAGGTTTGAGAAAAACATTCCTGCTCGACCAGATTACTTCCACTGAGTCAAATAAAAAAACAGAATTGCCAGCAGATGCGGCTGAAGGGACAATAGAAAAAGCTGTCTCACCGTCAAAGTCTAAAGACAATACATTTAAAGTTGGCCTAGAAAAACTCATCCAAGAAGCATCAGACTTTCCTTTACCTCCTTATCAGGAACCATTAGCAGAAGTGACTACTCAGCACTATTCTCCACCAGTTCAGGGACAATATTTTGAGAATGTTATCCGTCCCATCCCTAATACTTCCCTTCAGTATCAAAAGGAAATAGAAACCCTTCCACAGGAAGTTAAAGAAACAATAGGAAAAAATATTGCACCATCAAAATCCAGTCATAATGAATTTCATATCAATGTCGAGAAATTATGTAAGGAAGCTTTAGAAGGACCCTCTCCACACCATATGCTACCTTTTGCTGAGGATAAGGTTCATAAAAATATCTTTTTATCAGAACAAAGATCCTTACAGCCTGTCTATACTGCTCCAGGTGATTCATGGATGACTTTGAAAGACCCAAGAAAAGAGGTTACAGAGGCTACAGAAAAAACAGTGGCTTCTAAAAAAACTGAGCACAGTGCATTTAACACTGGCATACAGAAGCTACTGAAGGAGACAGAGATTGCATCAACCTTACATCAGAATAATGCAGGAAACCAATTCTATAACTTAGCTTCTCGACCAGAAGAGAGAGGAAGCACTCAATATTTAACAAGGTTTAAGCATTTCAATAAGGTGCAAGAAGATCCTCAAGAAATAAGAGAGAGAGTAGAGAAAACAGTTCTAATATCGGATGTCAGTGATTTTAAAATGGGGTTAGCAAAACTGTTAAGGGAAGCATCAAAACTGTCGTCTTCTCTTCACCCGGATGACTTAGCACAGGCCTTTTCTGAAAAATATTCTACAACAGATCAAGAACAGTATTTTGAGTATAAGGTCCACCACATTTCTCCTGATTATCGTGAATATCAGAAGCAAAAAGAAACACCTCCTCAAGAAGTTAATGAATCCTTTGAAAAATCAGTTGCACTATCAAAATCCAATATTAACAAATTTCATATTAGCTTAGAGAAGTTATGTAAAGAATCGTTAGAAGCACCCTTTCCAAGGTGTCTTATTTCTGTTGCTGAGGGCAAAATTCATGAAGACATTTCTTTATCAGAACAGCAAAGATCCTTACAGTCTGGCTATACTGCTTCTGGCGATTCACTGGTGAATATGGAAGCCCCAAGGAAAAAGGCTGTAGAGACTATAGAAAAAAATGTAGCTCCTCAAAATGCTGAGCACAATTCATATAACACTGGCATAGAGAAGTTACTCAAGGACACAGAGATTTCATCAGCCTCACATCAAAACAGTGAAGAAAACCAGGATGACTTAACACAAGCATTTGCTGAAGAATATTCTACACCAGACCAAGGAAAATATTTGGCATATAGGGTCCACTATATTTCTCCTGATTCTCATGAATATCAGAAGGAAATACCTCCTCAAGAAGTTAATGAATCCTTTGAAAAATCAGTTGTACCATCAAAAAATAGTATTAACGAATTTCATATTAGCCTAGAGAAGTTATGTAAAGAAGTGTTAGAAGCATCCTCTCCAAGGTATCTTATAACTGTTGCTGAGGGCAAAATTCATGAAGAAGTTTCTTTATCAGAACAGCAAAGCTCCTTACAGTCTGACTATACTGCTCCTGATGATTCATTGATGAATATGGTAGCCCCAAGGAAGGAGGTTAAAGAGACTATAGAAAAAACAATAGCTCCTCAAAAATCTGACCACAATTCATTTAACACTGGCATAGAGAAGTTACTCAAGGACACCGAGATTTCACCAGCCTCGCATCAGAACAATGCAGGAAACCAGTTCTCTTATGATCCAGCTTCCCAACCAGAAAAGAGTGGAAGCTCTCAGATGTTAATGAGGTCTAAGCATTTCAGTAAGAATCAAGAAGATCCTCAAGCTCAAGAAATAAGAGAGAGACTAAAGAAAATAGTTCTATCAAAATCTGATCTCGGTGATTTTAAAATGAGGTTAGCAAAACTGTTAAAGGAAGCATCAGAACTTTCATCTTCTCTTCACCAGGATGACTTAGCTCAGGCCTTTTCTGAAAAATATTCTACACCAGATCAAGGACAATATTTTGAGTATAAGAACCACCACATTTCTCTTGATCCTTGTGAATATCAGAAGGAAAAGAAAACACCTCCTCAAGACGTTAATGAATCATTTGAAAAATCAGTTGCACCATCAAAGTCCAGTATTAACCAATTTCATAATAGCTTAGAGAAGTTATGTAAAGAAGCGTTAGAAGCACCCTCTCCAAGGTGTCTTATTTCTGTTGCTGAAGGCAAAATTCATGAAGAAGTTTCTCTATCAGAACAGCAAAGCTCCTTACAGTCTGGCTATACTGCTCCAGATGAATCATTGATGATTATGGAAGCCCCAAGGAAGAAGGTTAAGAGACTATAGAAAAAACAATAGCTCCTCAAAAATCTGAGTGTAATTCATTTAACACTGGCATAGAGAAGTTACTCAAGGACACAGAGATTTCATCAACCTCACATCAGAACAGTGAAGAAAACCAGGATGACTTAACACAAGCATTTGCTGAAGAATATTCTACACCAGTCCAAGGAAAATATTTGGCATATAGGGTCCACTATATTTCTCCTGATTCTCATGAATATCAGAAGGAAATACCTCCTCAAGAAGTTAATGAATCCTTTGAAAAATCAGTTCTACCGTCAAAAAATAGTATTAACGAATTTCATATTAGCCTAGAGAAGTTTGGTAAAGAAACGTTAGAAGCATCCTCTCCAAGGTATCTTATAACTGTTGCTGAGGGCAAAATTCATGAAGAAGTTTCTTTATCAGAACAGCAAAGCTCCTTACACTCTGACTATACTGCTCCTGATGATTCATTGATGAATATGGTAGCCCCAAGGAAGGAGGTTAAAGAGACTATAGAAAAAACAATAGCGCCTCAAAAATCTGAGCACAATTCATTTAACACTGGCATAGAGAAGTTACTCAAGGACACCGAGATTTCACCAGCCTCGCATCAGAACAATGCAGGAAACCATTTCTCCTATGATCTAGCTTCTCAACCAGAAGATAGAGGAAGTTCTCAGAAGTTAATGAGGTTTAAGCATTTCAATAAGACTCAAGACGATCCTCAAGCTCAAGAAATAAGAGAGAGAGTAGAGAAAATAGTTCAATCAAAATCTCATCTCGGTGATTTTAAAATGAGGTTATCAAAACTGTTGAGGGAAGCATCAAAACTTTCATCTCTTCTTCACCAGGATGACTTAACACAAGCGATTTCTGAAGAATATTCTACACCAGATCAAGGACAATATTTTGAGTATAAGGTCCACCACATTTCTCCTGATTCTCGTGAATATCAGAAGGAAAAGGAAACACTTCCTGAAGAAATTACAGCATCTGTTCAAAAGGCTGTTGCTCCATCAAAACCCATTATCACTGAATGGAAGAAGCACTTAGAGAAACTGTGTGAAGAAGCAGCTGAGGCACAATCTCCATTGCTTCAGGCAACTATCACTAAAATCAAGATTCAAGAAAGTGTTTCTGTACAAGAATCAGAAATTTCCTATGAGAAGAGGGTGTGGTTCAGCCAAAGTACTGCACCTGACAAGCAGAAATGTACTGAATATGCAGCAGAAGAAATAACAGAAAACATGCCTTCTGTTACTCTGCAAAAATGTGAACTTCAGGATTCTAACAAAGATTCACAGAAACTGCAATGGGATGTTTCCAAAAGGTCACTTAAATTACATACGACATCTGCTAGTGAGGAAGATATGTATCCCAACTTTCCTGGGTATGATCATTTAAGCTCTTATGAGGTAGCATATTTCAGGCTGACTGCTCCCAGTACCTCTAAAGAAGAATATATGCTGGGTAATATAGACCTAGAGACTCCAAAATCTACACCCCAACCAGTAAAGAGGAAAATTTCTACAAAAAAGATACAGCTTAGTCGCAGTGCTTCTTTAGGTTACCAAGTAAAGAAATCTCTTCCCCAGGAAGTAAAAGAGAGAGTAAAAAAAACTGTTGCACCACAAAATTTAGAAACCAGTGCATTCAATGCTAGTTTAGTAAAACTGTATCAAGAAACTTTAGAGAATACATCTTTATTGTTGCAGAGAGATAAGAAAGATGCCACTTTTCCTGATCAAGGATTTGAATTGGAACAGAGCCCAGTCTTGAAAGAAAATGGGGAAACATCCATTAGAAGCAGTTCTGTAGCAAATGAAAAAACAGTTTCCAAGGTCCCTGAAAGATATCTGGCAGTCCTAAACCATTTAATCATTGCAAGTGAGGAATCTGTGGAAATAGAAAAAAAAGAATATGGAAATGAAGAACTTAGAGGAGAAGAAGGAAAAGAAAATAGAGAAAATCAGCAAGATTCAGGTTTAAATGTTTACAGGCATCCTGTTGAAATGAATACATCTGGCTCTGTAACAGAGAGAATTCAACTTGAAAACACAGACGCCTTTAGAAGCGGAGCTGAACTGTACATGCCATCTCCTTATAAAGATGAAGGCTTTTTGAAAAGTTATAACTCAATTTCTTCAGAAGGAAATACCAACTTGTATGCAGTAAGCCAAAGAACTTCATCCTGTGAGCATTTTCTTTTTTAAAATGTATTAACTTCTTTCAATCAACAATATTTTAATTTTTTTAAAAAGAAGCATGCTTAAATTTGTAAGCTTGTATTGAACAAATTATTGCTTTCAGATCATAAATGCATTTAGCAGAGTTAGAATAAATGAATGCTGCCATTTATAAAATCCATTTCCATACCAATTTATTATTGGGATTCTATTTTATTCCATTTCATCTACTTCTGCTGAAAAGCTGCTATTGCAGGTCAGAACTTTGATAGAGTGGGTGAGTATCCTGCTTCGGGATCAATGATGGGGTTGCTTTTTAAATCAGAAATCTGTAAGTTGGGTGGAAGTTGAGGCAGGAACTGTATTTTCTTACTCTTCTTTTAGTGTGAGTAATTAAGTGAGCTGCCATAACACAAAAAATGAAAAACAAATGGTCATTTCTGAGTTTCCAGCTCCCTTCCATATCACCATTGTTTTGAGCCACATCACCAACCTATCAAATTTTGAGAAAAGAATTTGGCATTCTCATTGACAAATAGTTTAGTTGTAGTGTCATGATAATGACAGTAATATTCTATGTATCAGGCATTTATAGTATAATAATGTCCTCATTGCTACTAGGGCTTCATTTGCCAGTACTGTACTATTCTTATAACTAATGGCACTCAAGCAGAAAACAATTTGACCATACTAAACAATTGAATTAGATAGTTAAATGGTACACATTAGTTGTATTTGGTATGTCTCAATGTACAGTTCTCCAAAATAGTTCAAAATTTTTTCTGATAGCAGCGTTCATGCCTCTTTGATGCTTTTAATACCTACAATTTTTATTTCTACTAAAGATTCATTTTAACAATAAGTTGCTAAAATTTGTATTTCAGAAATCCACTTCGTAGTTTTATAGAGGGAATATTTTAATTGATTTTTATTTGCAGTTTAAGAACATAATAAATAGAAAAGATTTTTAGTTGTAATATATATTTCTATTTTTAACTAACATGAAAGAAGAAATTGCAGTTCAATGATTCATCCTGTGTTATATTTTGCTTCTTATGGAAGGACAACTGTTTTTTATATTACAGATCAGCAGCCCATATATCCAGTGATTAACTCTCCGCAGATGCCAAAACCCAACCCTACAGACCTTCAGCAAGGTAAGCCAGTCCTTATAGGGGATTACAGTCATGACGTCACCTCAAAACCTGATAAATATGCTATCGAGTTCATGAAAGCAACCGATGAGTCCATATCAAAAGTATTAGATTGGTTTAACAGAAGCTCACAGACTGGTGATGGCATAGTGCTCCAGAGTAATGAAACAACAGAGGAAACAAACGTACCACTGAAGACAGAAGCAAATACCATGTTTACAGAAAATACCAGTGCAGCTGCAGGTGATTTAAGATTCATATCTTCTACACAAAGATTCAAATCTAATGTAACTGATAATGATTGCCAATTACATGTTTCTGAAAACACACTTTGGAGAGGGGAGTTGCTATCATTTGGAAACAGTAAAAATGGTGGTGGTAAGTCTGGAAATATAGATAATGTTAATCTCCCCACAGACACTGAAACAGAAGACCAGAATATCCAACCCACATACCTTGACCAAAAATTGAAGAACCAAGATATGGTACATGGAAGAGAACATTTGCTGTTTGTAAAGAATAAAGGTGGTGAAGATAAAACATACTTTAATGCTACAAATAAACTACAAGAACCAAATAACATAAACAGAGAAGCAGATCTCAAGTCCTTCAAGGAAAGAACAACAATGAATGTTCAACCATATGAAGATTTCCTCAAAGAACCAGACCTGGAAGGTACTACAAACATAATTGAGACGTCAAAAGAAAAAATTGGATTAGATGGTCATAGAGAAGCAGTGGAAAAGCAACCTGATGCTCAAGATCAAGAAGATATGCAAATTGGAATTGCTACATGGAGGAGACCGCGCATTTTGGAGCAAAGTGAGTTCATGCAGCCATTTGAACCTGTGGAACCATCTCAGGAGAAAAGAAGAGTAAGCGACATGAAATCAATTTGGGAAGAAGGAAGAGATTCTACTACTACTACTACTGCCAATAGAGATTCCAACTATAAGGAATATTCATCTTTTGCTAAGCAAAAGCCTAATCAAGTAAATAATCAAAAAAGTATTGATACTAATTCAGAATATTGTCCAACCGAACCTAGAGATCCAAGCAAATATAACCTGGTTGCTTTTAAAAGAGTTGAAATTCAAGATGAGGAACAGCCACCTTCTAGTATTACTTACCTAAAATCTTTGTGGGAGAAAGATGAGATGGAGAAAAATACGATTCCAGATAAACCAAGACTAGATTACACTACTGATAAATCAGGGAAGACCATGGTCTTTGTGGGAAAAAATCCCAAAGAGTTTGTAGGATCACCTACTACTGAAGACTTTCAGCTTAAAAAAAAATCTAATATTGCAGGGATGAGTAAAAATTTTGAAAAAAGAAATGAATCTCATTCTCCCTTGAAAACTGACAAAACATATGCTTTACTACAGAAGGCAAATTTTAGTGTTTTATCTCTGAAAGAGCGACTGAATGAAGATCCTAAGGATCATGTATCTAATCCTTATCAGTTTCAGAGTTTAAGGAACTTCTGGAATGTAGGAAATAAATCTCAAGACAAAATGGATGTCAAACCTTCAGTTATTCATAGTCCAAGTGTAAATAATTCCATACCATCTGATATCCAAACAAAGAGTGAGTTAATGGAAGCAAAAGAAACTATACCAGAAAATGTCCAGGCAAGACTGGAGTCTCAGGGCCAAAACCAACTGTTAAACATTCAAGAAAGGCGGCTTCCTCGAGAAGAAAAATATCAGAGCTCTTCTAAAAAGACAATGCAGCCTGACCATATTGCTCCTGTTGAATCCAAGAAAAAAGACCACTCATCAAAAGAAGCTGTTCAGACTGAGGAAAAATATATTTCACATCCAAAGACTGATGATAATGCATATGATACTGGATTAGAAAAACTTTGTCAAGAAGCACAAAAAAATCGGGATACTATGTACCAGCCAATTAATGCCAAAGGTAAGAGCAACGATAACAATTCCAGACAACCGTGGCACACTTCAGAGAACATGATGAACCTTAACCAAATTGTTTCCACTGATGTCCACAAAGAGGTGGAGTCTCCAAGAAAGGAAGTTGCAGAAACTGTAGAAAAGGCAACTGCCCCATCCAAAGCTGACCTCAATTTATTTAATGTGGCATTAGAGAAATTGGAAAGAGAAGCAACTGAAATTTCAAATTACAATATATTGTCGAAAGAGCCTTCTCAAACGGAGCAGAGAAAGTTTTTTGAAAAAGTGATGGAACGTAGTCATAATGAATCATTTGACTTTCAAAAAGAGAAACAAGCATGCCCTTCAGAAGTCAGAGAGACTGTTTTAAAGACAGCTGTACCACTGAAAACTGATCTCACTAAATTTAATGTTAGTTTAGAGAAACTGCATAAGGAAGCTTCTGAAACACCCTCTCCATTGAATTTGGCAGCTGTTGGTGACAGTAAGGGTCAAGAAAATGTTTCTAGAACAGAACAGCAATGTTCCTTTGAAAAGGAAATGCAATCTAATCATAACTGTTCAACTGATCCCTTGAGAAATGTGGTAGAAGGTTCTACAAAGCAGAAGATAGAGACTGTAGAAAAAACAATGGCTCTACCAAAAACAGAGCACAATACTGGCATAAAGAATGCATTCAAAGAAGTATCTGAGCCTTCACATGCTTCATGTCAGAACATTGCAGGAAACCAAATCTCCTCTAGTAGAGCTTCACAACCAGAAGAGAGAGGAGACTCTGAAAAGATGAGTTGTCTTAAAGAATACCAAAAAGAGAGAGCATATTCTCAGGAAGTAAGAGAGGTAATAGAGAAAACTATTTCTGCTCCAAAAACAGATGTCAATAATTTTGAAATTTGTTTAGCAAAACTACAAAAGGAAGCATCAGAACTTTCATCTCCTCTTGATCAGGGTACAGTAGCAAAATTGCCTTCTGAAAAGTATTCTCCACCAGATCAGGAACATTATTTTAAGAAAGCGATAGACTGTAATCCTAATTATTCCATAAACTGTCAAATAGAAAATGAAGCACATCCTGAAGAAGTGGAAGTATCTATTGAAAAGACAGTTGCTCTTTCAAAACCTGGTATTAATGAATTTAAAATTAGCTTAGAGAAGCTATGTGAGGAAGTGGCTAGAGCCCCTTCTCCACTAAATCTGACTACTACTGAGGAGTGCAAGATTCAAAAAAATGTTTTTGGACACAAAATGGAAAGTTCAGATAAGATGATACAGTCTAGTCATAGTACTGCCGCTGACATCCCAAAAAAGAGAGAATATCCAGTAGAAGTAACAGAAACTGTAAAAAAAACAATTGCTCCGGAAAAGGCTGAGCAAAGTATTTTTAACATTGGCTTAGAGAACTTGCGTAAGGAAGCTTCTGAGATGTCACCTAAGTTAGACAAAACATCTGCTAATAGGGAAGATATGTATGCAAACATCCCTGGTCCTGATGAACAAGAAAACATAACACCTTCAGATGAAAACTCCAGAAAAATGTACCATCCAGAAGAAACTAGAATTTCTGTAAAAAGTATAGAATTTGACCAGAAGGATTCTTTAGGATATCAGCAAAAGATTGATCTTCCCCAGGAGGTAAACGAGTCAGTAGAAAAAATGGTTGCACCACCAAATGCAGAAAGCCGTGCATTTAAGACTAATTTAGAGAAACTGTATCAAGAAGTTGTAAAGGGGGCATCTCCACCTTATCAGAGAACTGATGATACCTTTCCTCCTGATCCAAACTCTGAACCACAACAGGGACCATTTATACCTAATATTACGCCTACTAATCTGAATTCAAGTCAGTCCCTTTTACAAGTGATGGCACCAGTCCCAAAAGACAGCATGAGACAAAATGATGAAAAAGATAAGGAGCAGTCTGTTATAGGTGATTTTGTGGCAAGCGATACAACAGTGCCCAAGGTCCAAAAAACACCACTCCATGCAAATGTGGAGTCGGTTGAAATTCCTGTAATGCCAGGAGAAAAAAATGAATTGATAAGTAAAGTGGTTGAAGAAGAGAAGACATTTGAACATGAACATATAGACAGTTCCTTTGATAGTGATAAGGAAGTTGTTGGCTCAGATGTCCATGAGCATAAAACTGAAGGAAATGTATCATCCATCTATGTAACTGAAAGTACTCCACTTAAAGATGCAGCCAGTTCCATTAAAAGGAGCACGATTGAACTTTACCTTGCATCACCTTATCAAGAAGACGAAGACTTAGCCAAATTTGATGACTCAAATCTTTTAGTTGGAAACACAGGTTCCTGTTCATCTAATGGACGTACTTCTTCCCGTGAGCATTTTTAATTTCTTTTCCCTTATTCACTTTAATTTTGCAATTAGATTTTTTCTTAATAATATGCAGAGTTAAACCTGTGAAACGTTATTGAAAATATTGAGGATTTGGAAATATACTGGTGCAAGCTGAATATGATTTTTGCTATTCATAAAATCCATTTTCCTATATTAATTTTATTGCAGGCCTTTCATTGTTTCAACTTTTTACCCACTCTTTCTCAAAAGCTGCTACTGCAGTGCCAGTATCCTAGCTGAGAGGGTGATGATTTTGATGTGACATCTGACATGGTAGTAATTTATGTACATCGGGAGGCTAGTTTTTTAACAGGGTGCCTTGGTAGGGAAAACATGTGAAAGACAATTCTAGAAGTTACACGCACCTGTGCATGTTAAGTGCACTATTCTATAATACGGTGCATGAGTGTTATATCGCATAACTGCAAGGGGGCACATATGTGGGCATAGTATAGGAGAGACGTGGGTGTGCCTCCAATTTCTGTTGCATGGGGCACTTAAGTACGTCCATTTATGCCTGACTGATCTGATGTAAATGGCCACACCTAAATTTAGATATGCCAGTGCAGATTTACACTAGTATTCTATAACGGAATCATGGCACCCAGATTCTGTTATAGAACAGGCATCTCCCACATAGCATTGGAGGCGCCCTGTTACAGAATTGCCCCTGTAGAAACATAACATTGCACCTTCTTAATAAAGGCAGGCATATGTGTCTTTATTTAAATAAAAAAAAAAGCCCACCTAGAATCTCACCCAAAGTTACACCTGCTCTGAAGCAAGCTTGTTTGCTTTAAACTTGCTGTTGTGCCACAGATCTTATATAAGGAGCTATCGTCAAATGTCTCCTATGCAGCAGAGTTCATGGGTAGTTTGTATCCATACAGTTTGCTGTAAATTTTAAGGGGAAATTACATGAGTAATTTCCCTTTTGAACCTTGCAGTCAGTAGAAAGTACATATGAGCTGCCGCTTCTGCTTTTTGTGATGCTGAATTCTGCAAGGAATGTACATGTAGACTGGAAAATACAATCTATGTGCATTTATTTATTACATTTGTATCCCACATTTCCCCACCTATTTGCAGGCTCAATGTGGCTTGCATGGTACCGTGAAGGCATTCGAGTGTTTTAGGTACAATGGGATCGAGGGGAGGAAGGTTATATATTGTCCATTACGAACTTTGGTTTTACTGTGTTGCAGGATGTAGATATTTAAGTTGGATGGGTGGGGTGGGGTAGGGTGTTCTGATCCTACTGAAAATACCACCAGGAAGGCTACTTCCAAAAGAGACTTAATCTCCACACATTCTGAAACCTAGCACATACTTTTAACTGTATTGAAGTAGGATAGTTTTCCCAAGGCCATTTTGCATGGGTATGTCATTAACCTGCTAAGCAATTTCCTTATAATAATTTAAGAATACTAATTACATAGAGGCCAATATTCAAAGCAATTTAAACAGCCAGGAGAGGCAGCTGACTGTTTTAAATCACTTGTGCGAGGCTATCCAAGGATACTGCTGCTGAATATCCCCTCTTGCTGGGTACGACTGGTAGCGCTATAGAAATGATTTGTAGTAGTAGTAATCATCCATGCCAAAACCGGCTAGTTTGTGAGTGGTCCAGGGGTGGAGTTAGGGAGCAACAGAAACTTAGCCAGTTAGCAGCTATGTTCAGTCCACAAACAGCTATGTAATTTTATAAAGTTAGGATAGAAAAATAGCTGCCCTAACTGTATGCAGCAGGTTAACCAGACACTGGTCTGAATATAGGCTGGTGCCCAGTTAGCCTCTGGGTAGTGGCAAAGGAGTTCAGGCTGATTCTGATTCTCCCTTCTGATTCTCCCACCTATCCCCCAGAACAGCGTACACCTTCTGATAACAGCAGGCTCGAGCCCCCGCCCCCCCCCCAACTGCGATGCTACCTCTAGAGGTCATGGCAGCCATTTTGAACAGGCTGCCGCACCAAGCAGGCAAGTGGGCATCGTTCCTGCCTGTTTACCCCACTAGACTACCAGGGGCCATCAAGGTAAAGGGTTCTATGGGGGTGGAGGGTAGGCCTGCCATAATCTTTGGGGTTGGAAGGGGGTATGCTGTTCCCAAGGTGGGAGGGGAGGATGCTGTAGTTCCAGGGGTGGGAACTCCACACCTGCACAGAAACCCTTATGAAGGTCCTGGCCAATATTCAGCCTGCACAACTTTAATTAGTCCCCGATATTCAGTGCCAGTGTCCAGATAGGACCTGGCATTAAATATCTGGGGCTTATGCCTGCAGCAGTCAGTGTGTTAAAAAAATGCTGACCTCTGCGGGCTGAATATCAACCAGAGAGTTTATAGGAAAACTTAAAATGCATTCCTAAATAGGCATGATATATATATGAATATTATGCCATAAGGACTGCATCACTCTTTTTGAGACTGAACAGCAGAAATTATAATAATGAAGTACAGTAAGGAGTTGCACTTACTGTGCTTTTAGGAAAAAATTAAAGCACAGTAAGTGCAAAGCCTGTGCGGTAAATGCACAGGGGTGTGGCCAGCAACTGCCCTGCATTTACTGCATAGAGAGCAGACACTCACTGCAGTTGCACCACATTATATGCCAAGGGCAGGTCCACCTGTGCTGTCTGTCCAGGCATGCAATGTAGCTCAGGAGCACAATGTGAAACCCATTCAAACTCTCCATCCCTCCCCCCAGTCTGATCCTCTGAGTCCCTCTCACAGTTCCCTAAGAAAACCCTTCCCCCAGGACTTACCTGGGAGTAATCCCTGGGCCTTTAGTGGCACAGGGTGGGGATGTTCTTCCTCTGCTCCTACTCCGTCTACCTCTGGGTTCCAAAATGGCAGTGATGACCCTTATCTGTAGTCTTGTGGTACTACTGCTAGGGGTCAGCTTTCTGAATACAATGGTAGTATTGCAAGACTACCACTAAGGGTTGTCAGCATCATTTTGGAACCTGGAGCTGGATAGGGCAGGAGTGGAGGGGGACTGCTTCTGCCTTGAGCTACTAGTGGACCAAGGAGTAGTTGGTGGGGGGTCTGGGGAAGGGTCTGAGGGGATGGAGGATGGTTGCCTTGAGGATCGGGTAGGGGTTCAGATTTTGAGGATGGTGGGCAATCGGTGGTGCCCTATGTTAAAGCTATGGTCATGCTACTGGAGTGCAGCTGTGCTGTCATCAGTCGTGACAGCACATGGTTCTGCTCTGTTCACTATCTGTTACTGTCAGTCACTCTTTCGCACTTGTCCCACCCTGCCCCAGTCATGCCCAAGAACCCTCCGTTCCCAAGTTCAGCAGATAGCGTGGGTTCTCTACCACACTGACTATTCTGACATGCTTTATACAGCTTAGTAAAAGGGCCCCGCAATTTCTGTAGCAAGTCCCTATTTAAGATGCATTTGTGGATCAGATCCATATACTAAAATATGGATTCATAACAAAAATGTACAAGCCATTTTTTGCACATTTAAAGAAAACAATGGGGTTGATAGTCAATCAGCAGTTCTCATCATTTTGCTGTTCACTGCTGATGCTATGCCTGGAAATTCAGTCCTGGGCCATGTCTGGGCTTCGGCTTTGAATTTCTGGAGATGGCTACACCATAGCCGATTAAGTGCAATATTCAGCACTTAACCAGCTATGGGGCACCACATAAAGATAGGACTAAATTCCTTTTGGTCCTATTTATGTGGTTAAGAGCTGAATATCGGCACTTAACCAGCTAGGTGCCGACTCCGTCCCGAACACCCCCAAGATAGTTGGTTTTCCTTTATGCGCTAGCCAGTCATTTTCAGCAGCACTAACTGGTTAGCCCCAAACAGACAATTTAAAGAGCCAGAACCCATTTCTGGCCAGTTAAATCCCTTTGAACATTGACCCCAACATTTTTGAACCCTTCATGCAGCCTAAAAATGAGTATTTTGTTTCATGTTAGATTATTACCAGATTTCAAAATGCTGTCAAGTGAATGCAAAACTTGGACTACTTTCAAGGACAGTTTTTTTAATTCTTTCTCCAAAGTAGGCCTATGCAGCACCATTTAAAAGAAAACTTTCACTTTGTAGCTATTGTATGTGTGCAGTGTTTACATGTTTTGTTTTAAAACAGGTTCAGAAGAAGAATTAAATATCATTTTGAGCGCTTTGAAAAGAAGCACAGCTAAGTCAATGCCTTCCAAAAGTCTAGAGGACATTCCATCAGTCACATCAAGTGAGCACAAAGCTTATCTGCTGTCTTCCATGCCCCAACTAAACCTACACCTGACCTACCCTCTCCTTCCATTCATAGACATTACATGTGGTGGTTCAGTAGGTTCTCAGAAATGAACATCAGATTAGTTAAAAAGAGAATCAACAAAGTAGTTGGGTAGGCAATAATAACTTTATAAGTGTAACAACCACTTAAAGTTGTAATCTTTATGGTACTGCTAAGTCTTCCTTCCTTTCATTTAATTTTTAGCAGACTAACATGGTGCATTCTCACTCCTGTCTAAAATAACAAGTTCATCATCTTTTTATCTAACTTCTTTGGTAAGAAAGATCTGTTATTTTCCAAGCTTCTTGTGTACCATTTGGAGAGCATAATCTTTTTTCCCCCCCTACACTTTTAGGTTAAACTGTTTTTATTTATTTGCAAAGAACGCTTTAGAACTTCATTTATTTTCTTTCACCATTTTTTTGTAATGGTGATTTGCACAGGGGATCAGCTATAGCAGATTACAGTATGATAAATCTTAAAATTAAGATGCTTTATATAGGCATACCCCAATTTCATAACTTCAGGAATATAGACAGGGGAAATGATCCTGATTTTGTATTGTAGTCATAAGGACATAGGAATAGACATACTGGGTCAGAGCAGTGGTCCATCTAGCCCAGTATCCGGCTTCCAACAGTGGCCAATCCAGGTCTCAAGTACGTGGCAGAATCCCAAATACAAGCAACATTCCACACTACTGATCCCAGGAATAAGTAGTGACTTCCCCCATGTCCGTCTCCATAACAGACTATGGACTTTTCCTCTAGGAATTTGTCCAAACCTTTTTTAAACCCAGATATGCTAACCGCTGTTACCACATACTCCGGTAGCAAGTTCTAGAGCTTAACTATTCTTTGAGTGAAAAAATATTTTCTCCTATTTGTTTTAAAAGTATTTCCATGTAACTTCATTGAGTGACCCATGGTCTTTGTACTTTTTGAAAGAGTGAAAAATCAATTCATTTCTACCCATTCTGTACCACTCAGGATGTTATAGACCTCAATCATATCCCCCTCAGCTGTCTCTTTTCCAAGCTGAAGAGCCCTAACCTCTTTAGCCATTCCTCATATGGGAGAGTTCCATCCCCTTTATCATTTTGGTCGATCTTCTTTGAACCTTTTCTAATTCCACTATATGTTTTTTGAGGTATGGCAACCAGAATTGAACTTGGCATTACATTGGCCACCTTACAATCTCTAGGTACTATGAATGATTTTAACAACAGGTTACAGATCACTAACGACAGACCAGCAATTTCATGTTTGAGTTCTTTCAGTACCCTGGGGTGTATGCCATCCGGTCCAGGTGATTTATCACTTTTGTCAATTTGGCTCAGTATGTCTTCCAGGTTCACCAAGATTTCTTTGTTCCTCCACATCGTCACCCTTGAAAACCATTTCCAGTCCAGGTAAATCTATTACATCATCTTCTGTGAAGGCCAAAGCAAAGAATTCATTCAGTCTCTCGGTTTTGGCCTTGTCCTCCCTGAGTATCCCTTTTGTTCCTTCATGATCTAATGGTCCCACAGATTCCCTTTCAGACTTTCTGCTTCTGTTGTACCTGAAAAAGGTATGAGTTTTTGTCTCCACAGCAAGTTTTTCTTCATAGTCTCTTTTAGTCTTCTTTAGCAGTGCTTTGCATCTAGCTTAATGCTGTTTTACTTTTTATTTTCTTCATTTCGATCCTGTTTCTATCCTTTGAAGGATACCCTTTTGGCTCTAATAATCTCTTTCACTTTACCTTTTAACCATGCTGGCTGTTTGCTCTTCTTTCTGCCTTTGCTAATACTTGGAATACATCTGGTCTGGGCTTCCACAATGATATTTTTAAATAACACCCACGCCTGAGTTTAAGTCCCAAACATTTGCATCTGACCCTTTTAGCTCCTTTTTAACCATCTTCCTCATTTTGTCTTAGTCACCCCTTTCAAAAATTAAATGCTGCTACAGGTGATAGATTTCTTTAGTAATTTCACTCCAGATATCAGCTCAAATTTGATCATGTGATGATCACTGGTTCCCAGTGGATCAGCACCATTACTTTTCGTACCATGCCCTGCATTCCACTAAGGCCTAGATCTGCAGTAGTTTACCTTCATTATCCAGTTATTCTAATTGTGCATAGTATAACAGATTTCAGGCTTAGATTAAAAGCAATTCACTGGTGCCTTTGTCTAATCCCCCCTGCCAAAAAAAAAACCCTAAATAAAAATAGAAACTAAAAAAACAATACACTGGAAAAAATGGAGAATAGATAAGTTTCAATGGAGCCAAACCAATATCTGTTGCTGGTTTTATATAATGTTTATGAAAGTGAAAAGTTTGTTAAAGACTTACTAGAGTTAAAAATATATAAATATGCATACAATACAGTCATAATATTTTTAATTTTAACCCATTAAAAGTAGAGACAAAAACTGTGACGGAATTCAAAAAGGCGTGGGATTAACACACAGGATCTGTAATTAGAAAATGGATGGAATAAAAAAAATCCCAAAATTGAAATAGCTGTATTTGTGTGGATGTGTCAGTAGTGTTTAGATGGTGACTCTGGCTCTGAAGAATTAAGGCCCGTGCCGGGCAGACTTGTATGGTCTGTGTCCTATACATGGAAATCGAGTTTAGGATGGGCTGGAAAGGATTTTGACAGCAACTTCAGTAGCTAGAACATGAGGACAGTGCCAGGCAGACTATTACAGTCTGTGTCCCGCAAATGACAAGACAAATTCATGTAGGCTGGAGTGGGCTTAGACAGCAACTCCAGTAGTTTGATCATATGGACAGTGCTGGGCGGACTTCTATGGTTTATGTCCCAGAAATGCCAAATAAAAACCATGACCAAGTATTTTATATCATACTCATTGTTGGTTTAATAATGAATTGATACTTGGGTAGACTTGATGGACCATTCAGGTTTTTATCTGCTGTCATTTACTTTGTATGTTACTATAGTGCCCCAGTATGTGTCCTTTTTCAAGTTCACTATCCCTAATACTAAGATACGTTTATTTGGATGTAGCTCATGCTTTTTCAGTTGTATCTCAAGGTGTGTTAAGTTAAATATTGTAGATATTTTCCTGTCCCTGGAGGACCTACAGTTTAAGTTTGAGAGGATTAAGTGATTTGCCCAAGGTCACAAGGAGTGTGATTGGGATTTGAACCCTGGTGAACTCTGGTTTTTCTAGTTTTCAGCCTGATGCTGTGACCACTATGCATATTTAGCCAAGCATGACCATTGTTATATATTTTTTTTGGGGGGGGGGGGGGGAGGGTTGCAGTTTTTTCATTCTCCTGTTGGGCTTCCAGTTCAATTGAAGTTGGTCTCTATTGGACTGTGGTGTCATAAGCCTTCATTCACAAATACCTATAACATTTTCCCAAATTTCAATATTCTCTGTGCCACTTAGTCCGGTCATTACGATGATGGTTCTGACCAGGGTCCACAAACCACATCTCTCTTCTATATCCTGTAACATGAACCTGAGTCTCCATTAGGTCTTGCCATTGAGTGATGGCTGAGACTCTTCACTTTTGACTGCTCTGGACACTGCCTCTGTAGCATGAACCTGAGCTCTGCACTGGGAATCAAGCCTAAGTTCTCGACATGGCTGTATGCCGCACTTGCTAATGAGCCACTGGGCCAGCCCTGCATTACCAATCTTACAATTATTGCACTGTCCACTAGCTATAGTATCATTGTAGGCTTTCTAGTAGTGAAATACAGGGTGCTTGTACAGATTACATACATGTATTTGTACAGATATGCCAAACTTCATACATACATCCAAGCATCTGATTATCAAAATGACCAAAAGTATATTAAAACATATCATCAGTTCTCTGGAAAATCCATTTGCTTAGGAAGCATGAAAATAACACATCCTGTTTGTCACTTTTATATAAATTCAGTGTCTTCACTGTATTTAGGAGTTTTGACCAGATCGGGAAACCCAAAGGGATACTTGGACCTATGCAATTTCCAGTTTAGGCTTCAAATTCTGGGTTGTTTTTATGACTTGAAGCTAGTTGTAGGTTTTAAAATCTGAACACTAGTTTGTCACACAAACAGAGCATTGCTCTTTGGAAAGCCGAAGTTCAGTTTTTAAAATGTAGGGTCAAAAAGCCATGTGAAGTCCACATTTTAAGGATGAAACTAAGATGACAGCATAGGCAGTGAGGTAGCTGTTTGTTTTTTTAATAAACCTTCAATTTCCGGAGATAACATAGCCAATTGTCTTCCAGGTAAAAAGCTTCTGAAAACCATTTTCTGGCTCCAATCTAAATTTTAAAACATCCTACTGTAGAATTTTTGTTCAAATTAATTAAGGCATGAATTAAATTTATCTTAAAAGCATTTCTGGTTGCATTTTCACCAAATATGAGGAATTATATTGCCATTTAGGGCCAGATTCTATATAAGGCGCCTACAAAATCCGCATGGAAAACACTTCCGTCTAAGCGTATTCTATAAGTGGTGCCTAGATTTAGGCGTGGTAGGTAGAATACGCTTAGTTGATACCTCAGTGCCTAAAACTTCATGCCCCTATTTACACCAATGAAAATGTTGTGTAAATCCCTGCACGTAGATTTGCGAGTGTTGGGTCATATTCTATAACTATGCGTGTAACTTTTGGAACACCCACAAAATGCCTGTTTCTCCACTCAGAGCCATGCCCCTTTTGAACTGTGCATATTAGAATTTAGGCACAGTTCATTGCAAAATACGCTTAGCGAGTTGTGTATGTAAATTCTAATTATTACCTATTAGTGCTCATTATTGCTTATTAAGTGCTGTTATCAATCCTGTTTAGCTTGTTAAGCCAATTAAGTTACGCACATTATTATAGGATACGCGTAAATCTCTAGGCATGCTGTATAGGATCCGGGGGTTAGTGCCAGTCCTCTGTATAATTACCCAGAATACTAAAGGGGCATTCTTATGTTAAAGCAAAGAAAATCAGCACTCTTCAGACTTTGAGGTCATGTACATTTATTAACTACTTGTATGCTGAAGTCCCAAATGGTGAGTAGATATCTTTGATTACACAATGTAAGATCTTTTACCAAGCCACGGTAGCATTTTTAGCTCTCAGTAGAAATAAGCCGGTGGTAAACACTGAGATGGCCATAGGAATATAATGGGCGTCTGAACGTTTACCGCCAGCTGATTTCTGCTGCAAGCTAAAATCACTACCACAGCTTAGTAAAATACCTCCTGTGTTCTGTATTGTTATATACATATATTTCTGCTATGCGCATATTCATATATAATATGCACATATACACACACACATTCACATTCATTTTTTTTCTTTTAACTTTTCTCAGTCTTTTTATATAAGTGTGGATATCTGTGTCTTTTATTATTGACTGTTCTATGTAAAAATAGATCCCTTTCTTTTGTCCATAAGTATGTCTTAAAATAAAACTATATTCCCCTCCTCTCTTCCTCCCCTTTAGACAAAGGATGGGAACACAGCCTTTTTAGATGAAGCCCTTAATGTAAATCTGCATGACGCTTCTTAATATATACTAACAGTTATTTCTCCTTCCAACTTTATTCATAATTGAGATGCTTCTGTGGGAATTCTCTCTGTATTATCTTTCTCTGGAAAGACCCTATTTTGTTGCGCAGGGGGAAAGAATATATAGATATAGGTATAGAAGGTTTAAAGTCTAAGAATTGCATTTAAATAATTTGTGTAGCTTTAACTTGACAATTAAATTATTGTGTCCCATAATAAACAAATTAGGAGGTCAAAATTCAAACATTTTGAAGTCATTCAGACAAATCTTAGCTTTTCAAAATTTCAGACTGGTTAAATGTATGAAGGGAGTGCCAGGACAAAAGTTGAATTTTAATTAGCACGAATGTTCAGTGCTGTCCAATTAAAATAACTGGTTATAGAGCCGTGCAAATACCGGTTCTAAAAACTAACCAAGTAAATTATCCAGTTAGCATGGGGAGGGAGTGGGTTTAGTTATCAAGCTGTGTTACAGCTATAATGTTAAAAGGCACTAACCCAAGTTATCCTACTGTTACACGAGGTATTAAATGTTACTGTGGGTTACATAGTAACGAGATGCAAAGCATGCAAATGTATGCAAATACTTCATTACTATGTAAATTCTATAATGCACCACATGCCATGCTATAGCAGGAAAAATAGTCCCAACAAGAAGCTGGAATCATTTTAATGTTCCAGAAGCATCTGGTCACAAAAATGAGGCCCTCTACGGGCCTTATATTAAAGGGGCCAGCTCTTGCCCCCTCCCTCTTTTCCTCCTCCCCTGGATGAAAGCACAGCATCCCAAGACCATACCCCCCCCCCCCCCCCCCCCCCCAAAAAAAAGGAAGAGCCAACCTCTTATTCTCCTATGGAAGACTTCTCCTGGGCCTCCCTTCAAACATCCCTGATCTCTAGTGCAGGGCTTCTCAACCCAGTCCTCAAAGCACAAGTCCCATCAGGTTTTCAGGATATCCACAATTAATATGCATGAGATAGATTAGCATGCACTTCCTCCTTGGTATGCAAATCTATCACATGCATATTCATTGTGGATATCCTGAAAACCCAATGGGTCTTGGTATGCCCCGAGGACTGGGTTGAGAAGCCCTGTTCTGTGTCAGGCAGGTGCAATCCCCAGTTGCTCCTGCCCTTGCCAGTGCAAGATTCAAAATGGCATCAGTGACCCCTACTAGTTGTCTTATAGTACTACCGCTAGGGGTCAAGTGTTCATATAAGGACCTTTTTGCCCTTATACAGAAATTTGACCCCTAGCGGTATTACTGTGAGGCTACCACTTGAGGTTGCTGGCACTATTTGAACTCAGTGCTAGCAAAAACAGAAGCAGCTGGAGATCTCTCCTGCCTGACCCCACTAGAGACCAGGAATGTTTTGATGGTAGGCCCAGAAGGCTGGGAAGAGTCCTTCTAGGTAGGTCCTTATGGATAAGGGTTGGAGGGTGTGAATTGGTGGGGAGGAGTCTGGCTTTGGGGTGCTACCTGGGGCAGAGGGAGAAAGGGAGCAGGCAGTTTCTCTGGTCAAATGCTGGCCCCTTTAAAGTGCAGCCTAGGAGTATTGGACCAATCCCGATGCTCTTGAGAAAGTAGAATAATGCTGCTTGCGAGGTGGCTCACAAGCAGTATTATTCATATACCAGAAGTCAGTAACCTGTGGTACTGAGCTACCACCAGTTGATGAATCCTGTGGTGCATTAAGGTGCAACAAAAGCCTGCCTTTTACTGCATCATGATAATTACCTCCCTTAGGAAAATATGTTCAGCAGTCAGAGGTAAATGTTAACTGGATATGGGATACTGTATAGTTGTCCCTATGAATTCAAATTTTCTAGTATAATGTTTTTACTAAAAATTTGTAATATTGTTAGCTTCATTTATAGTAAAATTGTATATAAATACATAGTTATTTGTATAGCCATACGATTAATTAACATTGCTGTACAGAGACACATAGAGTAGACTGTAAGTACCAGGAAGCAGTTCCTGATTAAAACAGACTGACAAGAAACACAGGCACAAACAGGGGAAGTAAAAGATAAAAAAAAGTAAGGCCATAGTTAGAACTAAATAATATGGGTTATAGGTGGTGCTGACTGAAGGAGGGTTAATATAAAACTGAATGTTGAGAGGCCTCTTAAAACTCAGTATTATAAAGTTGCTTGCTCAACTGATTCTGAGGAAACGTGGACTTCTGAGGTGATATGCAAAACAAATTTGTGATAATGAATGAGTTTTAAAACAGCTCAGTGCCAGATGGTTTCGCACCTGCCTTATTTATTTGGATTTTGCTCACACCTTTTTCAGTAGTAGCATTTGTAAGTTAGCAAATATATTCAGATTTTGTGATAAATATTTAATGAAATCAGGCAGTTACACCCCTTTTCTCATGTGCATATTAATCTGTGGTAATGTTACATATTGTTCATTGTGGGCTGCATGCCATCCGATAGGGCCTATTTACTAAATAATGCATGTATTGCGTACAGTGACATTAATGGATTACCATATGTTACTGAATAGGCCTCCTAATGATGCGGCATGTTCCTGGAAAAGGTAGCTAACCTATCAGAAGCTTTTTTTAAGGAATACATCTCTCACCTGCTTTTTTGATTGCATTGTCCTTGGTAACCTTCTTTCCTGTCTATAAAGTGGATTCCAGAAAACCCCATATGATGCAGAATACTGAACCCTTTATTAATGTCTCCTGAACAGATCAGAGAAAAGTAGATCTTCCCAAGGAAGAATTAGTACTTAGTGATGAAGATGGTAAATATTTCATTTGTATATGCATGAACTTAATGTGCATTTTGAACATATGAATTGTATTTCAGGTGATTTCATTAATTCACTATTTTGTAGTTATTTTCTAAATATACCTATAGCAAGCATATCTGATTTTACTTCATCGTATAAAAGGAGAAAAAGACCTCAGATGCTCGGCTTATTGTTACAGTTAGTTCCACAAAATTGCCGTACAAACTTCCTCACCGGTCTAAAAAACCTCCTGAGGAAGACCGGTGAGGAAGTTCGCACTACAGTTGTGTGGAACTAATTGCAACAACAAGCACAATGAAATAAAATCAGATATGCTTGCTATTAGGTATTTTTAGCAAGACATTTGCCACATAAGCGTTTTCAATACTGCAGATATTTTCTAGCAAACTAATAAAATGAAGAATATTTGCCATTCAATGTTTACGTAAAAATAGTAAATAGATTACTTGGTTGAAATTTGGCATTCCCATATCTAATATAGAGCTCAGTTTTCCTGACGTTTTACTAGATGAATCGAACCTCACAATACAATGTACATGGAACATGTCTCTTGTCCACTTTGTTTACTTATTAAACTTGACGTACCACTCAGGGGGAAATTATTAATGTGGGCTACCATTAAGCAGGCTGTTTTACTGTTACGTTATTAGTAATGAGGTCCTGTTGCTTAAAAAAGCATGAGTTAATCATAAAATAACATGTCTTGAAGGAAGCCCACATTGTTAACGACATCCCTCAATTACAAATGACCTTTGGTGGTTTACCGTACCAATAGATTAAGTGCATAAGTAATGCCACACTGGGAAAAGACCAAGGGTCCATCGAGCCCAGCATCCTGTCCACGACAGCAGCCAATCCAGGCCAATGGCACCTGGCAAGCTTCCCAAACGTACAAACATTCTATACATGTTATTCCTGGAATTGTGGATTTTTCCCAAGTCTATTTAGTAGCGGTTTATGGACTTGTCCTTTAGGAAACGGTCTAACCCCTTTTTAAACTCTGCCAAGCTAACCGCCTTCACCACGTTCTCCAGCAACGAATTCCAGAGTTTAATTACGCTTGGGTGAAGAAACATTTTCTCCGATTTGTTTTAAATTTACTACACTGTAGTTTCATCGCATGCCCCCTAGTCCTAGTGCTTAGGGGGCATGCGATTTATTATCCATATAACAACCAACTAAGCATAAAATCAAAAATCCCTCCATCCCCATTTCTACAAACAACTCAGAAACAAAGTAAATAAGTTGATGCCATCTCATCTTCATTAAACAATCACAAAAATGAAATAAAGAACAATAGAGGGTCTCATGACACCCTGTGCTAAAATAACGTGACTTGTAAAATAATCTGACTTAACAATAACCCACGTTGATAACTTCCCCCCACAGTCTTGTATTGTCACCAATACAGTCTAGAAAGTCTGGATAAATGAATAAAATACAGCTTAAATTTAACCAAAGAAAAAAGCCTTCACTTTTTCTCTAAGCATTAAATATGATGGTTCAAGCATGATTTTTTTTAATGTAGCTGCATATTTGTGCACATTCAGCTTCATATGCTGTAAAATAATCTTTTACATTAAGGATCAGGCACAAAGAATATCAAAAGATGGCAAACCGGTTTGCACAGTTTTGAAACCATGTACATTTAGCTCAAGGATCTAATTTCTTACAAGCAAAAAGTTTTAAAAGCGCTACAGCTCTTTTTCCAAAATGTGGTACATTCACAGTTATTTATGTGGTATTTCAGAAGTTGCCACAGAACTGAAAATGCTCTAAAAACAGCTTACAATTCTGAATAAGCAGAAGAGCATTATCAACACACAAGTCACTTTAGGCATATGACGTGTTCCAAAATAGCTGTGATGGCTTACAAGCAGTTTATGCGGAGAACCTCTATAAAGGTACAGATATAAAATAGAGGCACACATCAGCTATGGACAGGGATGTTCTTTTGCCTTTAGCAGCCCTTGTTCCCCACAGGATGAGCCCTTGGGTTCAGGCAGATGTCAGGATTTCAGTGAACAAGACCAGGTCTCAAGTGGAAAACTAGAATTCAGAAACAAGAGCCAGGAACTAGGCAGGAATCTTGAACAAGGACAACATAAACAAGGCGAGGGTCCAGAAACAAGACTGGAATAAAGAAAGAAGCCATGATGAACCAGCAGCTGGCACAGGAACTGGCTGAGCACAAATAGGCAAGACATCTCTGTATGAGGAACTAGCTATATAGCCTCATTACTGATATCAGCTGGGAATCATCAGAAAGACTAAGCCCCACACAACATATCTCATACCCAGGAATAGGCCACAGCAGCCTTACCCATTATAACACAGCAAGAAAAGGCACGGCCTACTATCGAGAGGAACAAGACACTGACAATCATTCCACTCAAGTGGTTTACAGGCTTCTTGTGGTTTGTCCTAATTTTTTCAGATTCATAAATCTGATCCTTAACTATCTAAAAAGTTATGAATATGGCCTTTCTAGTCTCAAACCCAGCTCTTTTTGAGAGTTGTTATGGCACACAGTTCAAAAGCTGCTGTGTTGGGTATCTGTAGTCTTTGTGGACCCAACTGTGTGAGCAGACTGTTTTCACCCTTGTAGTTTACCTATTACTGTATATACTAGAATATAAAACATGATTTTGGGGCCAAAAAAGTGTCTCGGTTTATATTCGAGTTCCCACCCGATGACCGGTGCTTTTGTCCTCTCCTCCCCACCTGATAACTGGCACTACCGTCCCCATAGTATCCACCTTTCCCTCCTTTCCCCGAGGTGCCCTGCTGCGGCCTGCTCTCTCTCTCTCTCTCTCTGCCTCTGCCCTGCAGAGTAGGATATTATCTTGGCCCTCATAACATCTTTAGCTGCTTTCCAGTTCAGGGATTAACATCTCCTTTATTGTTTTCTATCTCAAATGCTTGTCACGCCTTGTGCAAGTAAATGTGAATGTCACTGTCCAAATATAAGGTAGGGTTCATTTTCCATACCCTAGACTTTTCACTCGCCCTTCACTTTAAGTCAAATGGGATCATGATCAGAGACACCAGAATCCCCTATATGCTAACTTCATTGTTAAGAAGACTTCATGTAATATATAATCTAAACGTGCATGAATGCCATGTGAGTGTGAATTAAAGGTAAAATGTATCTCCTTTGGGTCACTGGTGATGTTAGTCTCCTGCAATCACAAGTTGATATGTATCAAATTCTGCAAGCATGGTGATCAATTTGGAGAAAATTTTATATGAATAAACATTAAGGGTGTATACATTGCGGAGAGCTATTTTTCATCCCCAGAGCTCCCCCTCTACGATTAGGAAATAGCCATATGGATCTTGGAAGATGGTATGGGGTATGAGGGTCAGGTTTTTGTTTACCACTCCATGTTGCCTGCCACTATATGCTGCTGCAAATATATTAACCACCCAGGTTTTTAACCAAATGTTTGCACCTCCTGTACAAATGCTATATCTGTGCCCTCTCATCAACCTGTAACGTTTTACCCAGAAGTAATGTAATCATAGAAGATGTTAGTATAGATGGATTCTGAAACCAAAAAACTTTGATTTTACTAGCATTTAACCTGGGCAAATTAGTATTTGTCCAGTTCTGGTTCTTATCCATACAACAGGAAATTTTCTGAAAGTATCTTCCAACTTCACACATACTGGAACCAACATCAGCATAAGAAAGTAATGGTTCACCTTCAATCAGTGGAATTGTTCCCAAAGAACTCACAAACAGATTAAACAGCATGGTTGACAAGCTGGAGCCCTGAGGCATTCCACAAGTTGAGTGCGAACTTTGAGAAGATTTACCATTTTTCCCAAACACAATAATATCGATAAAGCAAAAAATCTCTAAACCAATCCAGAACAGGACCCACCATTCCAATCTCACTCATTTTATTCAATAAAAAGTAATGATCCACTGAATCAAAAGCAGCCGATATGTCGTACTGAAGAAGAATAATCTGTTTACCCTGACAAATATTTTTTTTTCTCTGTAGTCATGGCCAGCTTCAGTGCTGTGTTTAGTCCTAAAGCCAAATTGCGAGTAATGTACATATGAAAATTTTTCAATGTACACAGACACTAAACTCCTGGAAACATATGTAAGCAGGCAATTAAGTAGCGAAATACCCGCAATAGGTCTAAAATTTGAAGGGGAAGATAAATCAGAACCCTGTGAGTTAGATATGGAAGTAAGTGCTATTTTACCCATTTCTAATGGTAGCATGATGTGTCACAGAAATGTTAAAGTGACTGAAAAAAAATAAGGAAGTATATTAAAACTCTGAAGAATCTGAAAACAAATAAAAATCCTGACACAAAACATGCACAGACTATATTTCTGCTTCTAATTTGTCCTTTGGTGATTTTCACCATTTTATTTTTGTTACATTTGTACCCCGCACTTTCCCACTCATAGCAGGCTCAATGCGGCTTACATATTGTATACAGGTACTTATTTGTACCTGGGGCAATGGAGGGTTAAGTGACTTGCCCAGAGTCACAAGGAGCTGCCTGTGCCTGAAGTGGGAATTGAACTCTAAAGTAAGGCAATTTAAGAGACTTTTCAAATGTCATCTGTTTGTGAAGGCCTATAATGGCAGCACAAATTAGCAAATGATGTAACCAGAGGCGTATCTGGACTCTGGCGGTAGGGGGGGCCAGAGCCAGAGAGAGGGGGCACATTTTAGCCCCCCCCCCCAACGACCCCCCCCCCCCCGCCACTGCCGCCATTGCCAGAACCTCCCCACCAACGACTCTCCACCCTCCCCCCCCCCGCCGTCAACCCTCCCCCGCTGCCGTTATTTACCTTTGCTGGCGGGGGACCCCAACCCCCCACCAGCCAACCCGACGTCTTTAAAGTTCTTCGGCCTCCGTGGCCGTGCTGTAGTTGACTGTTCAATCCAGTTCGGAGTCTGACGTCCCAGCATGTTGTCCTGCACGTACAACGTGCTGGGACGTCAGACTCCGAACTGGATTGAACAGTCAACTACAGCACAGCCACAGAGGCCGAAGAAGAACTTTAAAGACGTCGGGTTGGCTGGCGGGGGTTGGGGTCCCCCGCCAGCTGAAGAAATATCTTTAAAAGGCGGCAAGCGGACTTCGGCTGGCGGGGGGTTGGGGTCCCCCGCCAGCAAAGGTAAACAACGGCAACGGGGAGGGTTGACGGCGGTAGGGGGGTCCAGGGCAAAATCTGCGGGGGCCCAGGCCCCTGTGGCCCCACACAGATACGCCCCTGGATGTAACAGATGTAGGGCCTGCCTACTAAGCCGCGCGATGGGTGCAATCGCTAATGCTAGAGACACCGATAGGAATATATGGGTGTCTCTAGCGTTAGCATGTGCTAATTTTTAGCGCATGCTAAAAACACTAGCACACCTATAAACAGTGCCCATAATAATTGAAAAAGTGCAAGAAAGTGTTTGTGAAGACATAAATTATCGTTATATTATAGATGAAACATTAGTATGCTGTATTATTTGAGTGCCTCTTTTACCAAACTGTGCTAGTGAAGGCCCTAAGTTTGTAAATGTTTGGTATTTTTTTAAAATATATTTTATGTATAAGTTTTAAGATTTCTGTTTATATTTTATGTATATAGTATTTGCACGCCACTTAGTTTTATAGGCGGGTTATAGATGAATAAATCTAAATCTGTAGGAAGTTGGAAAGCTGGTATTTTCTCATTGCGTTACTGGCACTGTTGGCATCTATACAATAACCTGAAAAATTTATTTTTTACTGAAATATAGAGCTTAGGAAAATGGAGACAAAATAGTTTTATTAGGTACTGTATTTGTCTGATTTCAATGAGAGCCTTACTTGTTCCTGTATTATATATAGAACAATTTTTAGGGGGCAGGGGTGTGGTAGGGGATGGAATTTGATATACCACCTTTCTGTGGTTACAATCAAAGCGGTTTTCATATTATATCCCGATACTTATTTTGTACCTGGGGCAATGGAGGGTTAAGTTGCCCAGAGTTGCAAGGAGCTGCAGTGGGAATTGAACCCAGTTCCCCTGGTTCTCAGGCCACCGCACTAACTAAGGAACAAATGGAAAATCTTTTAAAATAAACTTGATGTAACTCAGTTATTAAACATCCCATTTGTTTAATTGTTATCAATATTGGATTTCTAAGCAGATCAGAAAACAGATCAGCCACAGGAGACACATGAGGGCATGCCAAGAAGTGAGTACTGGGATCCCTCTAGCAAAAGCCTAATAAAACTCACGACCACTTAATTTCATGCGTCTCCAGCTCACAAACAACTAACTAAGCTCCATAATATCTCGGCTCACTACTCTTTACTCTAAATGCTTGGCGTGGCTGACACATTTGCTTCTAGCTTAATATCTACAACTGCACGTTAAATTCACATAGAAGCAGTAGTTGCTTTGCAAATTATTTGGTTTATACTAACAGCAGTTACGTTAACCATTTACAACTGGAAAAGACATATATTATAAGTTGCTTCAACTTGCATGCATGTTTTGCAAGCTCACATTTGGATTTCTGATGGAACTGCAGAGATACAACAGGTAGAACATTGTTGCAAATATACAGTTGGCCTGTTTCTGGCATGCTGAGCATCTACAAAATTTCAATCTATATCGTGCATGAGAGACATTTAAAAAACAAAACTGTGTGACATCTGTAGAATGTTTGAGATCTAGAAGCCATGGTGAAACACTTCCAAATCTCAGAAACCCATTCATCTGTTTAAACTAGACTTTATCTAATAGAAGCAATTAAAATTACGTGCCAAATAGAAGTTTGTATGGTTGGTCAAAGTTGCTATTAACCCACCCCATTTACTATTTATCACATCATAACCACTACATCAATTCCAGTGGTCTCAATATATGTGATGGTATCTGTTGACCTTTTTCTTACCACTTTATGCCCCTGTAACATAGTAACATAGTAGATGACGGCAGAAAAAGACCTGCACGGTCCATCCAGTCTGCCCAACAAGATAAACTCATATGTGCTACTTTTTGTGTATACCTTACCTTGATTTGTACCTGTCCTTTTCAGGGCACAGACCGTATAAGTCTGCCCAGCACTATCCCCACCTCCCAACCACCAGCCCCGCCTCCCACCACCGGTTCTGGCACAGACCGTATAAGTCTGCCCAGCACTATCCCTGCCTCCCAACCACCAGTCCCGCCTCCCACCAAATACCTGGCAAGATCCCAAAAAAGTACAAAACATTTTATACTGCTTATCCCAGAAACAGTGGATTTTCCCCAAGTCCATTTAATAACGGTCTATGGACTTTTCTTCTAGAAGGTCCAAATCTTCTTTAAACTCCGCTAAGCTAACCGCCTGTACCACATTCTCTGGCAACAATTCCAGAGTTTAATTACACATTGAGTGAAGAAAACTTTTCTCAGATTCGTTCTAAATTTACTACATTGTAGCTTCACTGTATGCCCCTTAGTCCTAGCACTTTTGGAAAGCGTAAACAGACGCTTCACATCTACCCGTTCCACTCCACCCATTATTTGGAACGGAGAAGCTGGACAAGGATCCAATAGAAGATATACAAAAGATTGATATGAAAGGGGAGGTGCTACTGTTGGGAGAGTTCAACTTGCCTGACGTGGATTCGAACATCCCGTCGGCAGAATCGGAAAGAGAGATCGTGGATGCCTGAAGTGCCTTGCTCAGACAATAATAAAGCTAGATGATTGCTTATTAATATATAAATATGTGACAGATCTCAAGAACATGCCAAAGAGCTTGCTTCACCAGATGATTAAAGCCAGAACTTTTACTCTCTTCAAACTGTTACGTTAGACAAGTTGGTGTATTTATTTTTTGTTTCCACCAAAATGTTTTCCTACCTTCAGCCACCCCACCATTGACTCTGAACGGTAGAACGCATTAGCAGGCTGTAATACATGCTAAGCAGTCATCAAGCAGTAAAACATTCAAACCACTTGCACAGTAGTTTGCTGTATGGGCTAATAGACAGCAGAGAGCATATGGCACTGCAGGAAAAATAAATTGATTTTCAAACAAAACAAACATCAATATTTTAACGTCATGTTTGGTATTCCTTTGAAATGCCAGCTGTGGAGTTTAAACGTATATCCAAATATTCAGCGCTGGCTGCGATCCAGATTTTGCCTGTTAAATGTCCGGGTATACCAGTGACTGCCGCCATTATTCAGACGAGTGTTACTCTACACTACTGTCCAGATAATTAAGGATAGCCTTTTATTTTGGGCTGTCCTAGTTATCTAGATACCATGCTGAATATTACCAGTTTCTGGATAACTCTTGGCTCTGCCCCTCGAACTCTCTAGCACTAGCCAGATAACACTGGGGTGGTCTGTGATAGTTTCAAGTGGCATTATCCAGATAGTGATGCTTAAAATTGCCAACTGGCCTTGGTCGGCAAGACTCATCCAGGCAGCAGGTGCTGCTGCTCAGACAAGTTGTTTTTTTGTTTTTTTTTAATATTGAGCCTTTAGGTACAATATAATAAGTTTACTTTTATTCTCATATTCATTCCTAATAACATAAATGAAAAGCTTCATAGCGCTATGGGTGAGACGTTTAACCGTATTTTCTCTTCTGTATGTTTCTGTTTTGCTTATTCCTAGTACGGTTTACAGGTGCGTAGCCAGACACCCAGTTTTGGGTGGGCCTGGGCCCAAGATGGGTGGGCAGAAGAACTCCGCTTTGTCCCACAAGTGATATGGTCTCGCCCTCTCTCGCCTGCATGCCATATGGTCTCTCAAACATCTCCCCGCCCCCGCATACCTTTTAAATAGATTTTCACCCGCAGCAAGCAGCATCTAATACACACTGCTCATATTGGCCCCACAGCCTTCCCTCTGATGCAACTTCCTGTTTCCGCATAGGTGGGGGAATACATCAGAGGGAAGGCTCTGGGTCTGGAGCGAGCAGTATGCATCAGTCGCTGTTCACTGGAGGCGAAGATCTGCTATTTTCAAGGTACCCAGGAGGGACAGTTGTTGGGAGTTTTCGGCTGGTGGGGCTTGGGGATCCCTGCCAGTCACATCATAGGTGTGCTGCTACTGAGTGGCCCTGAGCCCAAAGTGGGTGGGCCTGGGCCCATCCCGGCCCACCCTTGCCTACGCCACTGACGGTTTAGATGGTTCACTATTGTCAGAGTCTAACAATTTGACTAAACAAACAAGTTCTTCTATTACCATCCCACTCTTGTTCAACTGAAATTTAAGTGCTTTCTTGTCAGAACAGTGTAAAGATGTTGAAACTGAAATACTACTGTTTAGTTTCCACAGTGCCTTCATTCCCAGACAACCAGTTTTCAAATGCTGAAAAACTTAAAAGGTTGAGCCAATCTGTACCAGCATTGCTGCAAGAAGAGGCAAGTCTTAATTTATACTATGAAAAATGTGATACTTGTTATACATGTTTGTGTTTGAAATTTATCTTCAATAATGAAATGATCAGTATTGTTATAGACTTGAAAATGGGCTTTAATATTTTTGGGACTTGTGGGGAAGGCTTGGGGGTAGGGTTTGAGCTAAATGGAATGGGGCCTGGGATCCAGTGCCATGAGCTTTCATTAGCAACTGAGTGGGGGTGTTTCCCCCTGTACTACCCCATCCCCAACATACTAGTTTGGTCATTGCAGTGACAGTCCTTGATCAGGGGCCATGTGCATGGGGGCTCCATGGAACCTGAATCATGGACCCTGGATCCAGAAGGTCTCTCCTAAGCAAATAAAGCTTGCATAGCCAAATATTTTAAAAAAATTTTATTGGACCTCAGTATGGGGGTCAGGTGATGTTGCAATTTTAATCACTCTAAACTGCACAAAGTTGTCACTGGTCCATAATAGATTTTTATATGTTTTTTTTTTCTTCGCTTTCTTCAATGCTTTCATCCATATTATTTTTGTAAAACTAATGAATATAATCTGTTTCTTAGTTGTTGAATTGGCTGTAGAGTGTTATTAGCGCCCGATATGAATCATGTTTTGCAGACTTGCGGCTTTATCAAGGATCAGCCCCCCCCCCCCCCCCCCCATTTTTACTGCCAAGCCATTGTGTGCCGAGGTTTTCTTGTCGTCTTGATTCATGATTCATGTTGGGCACTAATAACCCTCTACAGCCGATACAAGTTAAGTAACAGCTAAGTGACAGCTTAGAATAATATATATAAAAAAATAATATATATAAAAAAAACTGTTAAGGACCAGTGACGACTTTGAGCAGTTCAGAGTGATTAAAATTGCATCATCACCTGACCCCCATACTGAGGTCTGATTTAAAAAAAAATCTTTAAAATATTTAGATATGCAAGCTTTATCCTATATAATAAAAAGTACCTCCAAAATTCTGAAGCTGACTTCGTGGCACTGTGGCAGTGTAGGGTTCGTAAGTCTGTAGTTCAGCGTTTCATTGGCTCTCACTGTCCCCGCCCTCATGTCAAGGTAACGGAATGCTGCATAGTTGCCAAGTAAACAAATGCGATGTCACAGGAACGAAGGGCCAAACAGACAGAATGGAACTTGGAGGAGGGAAATGGAGTGGATTGAATCTCTAACAAACAATCATATACAGGGAGGTACGAACATCAGTGGAAGCAAGTGCACAGAACGGAAGGGAAGACAAACATTTAATCACTTTGTCACTCACACACATCACACACAGACTTCACACACACACTCAATCACTCTGTATATCTCTCTCTTACACTGTCTGTAAAATGCACTGTCACTCTGTCTCTCGCATGGGCAACTGTATGTTGCATTCTCACGAGTAAGGAGCTCTTCTGATGTGATTGTTAAACTGATTGAAGGGCCTGAACAAGGAAAACTTTTACCACATTGTAACACAGTTTACACAAAAAATATTGTATATAAAGAAATCTTACAGATGTAAACAACAATTATATTCAGAATACAACCGTGGAAACATTAATGGCAGGAACTCATTACATTGCTAGCGCCCGTTTCATAGCGTTAAGAAATGGGCCTTTTTTACTAGTTTTTTTTATAAGCGGTGACTAGTTTTGTGATCAAAGCTTGTGAAATTTACCATTAGTCCTTCCTATAGGATTGGATCTCCTAAGCAGCAGCAACCTCACACCCCATTCCCTACTGACCTCTGCAGCAGAAGACCTGAGCTGGGGATCAAACCAGGGACTGTCCCCATGGCACTACACAGCACTACCACTGAGCCACAAGCTAGACCTTAGCTTTATTGTTTTGAGTGTATTATCTAAATGTTTCTAAATGTTGTTGTAATGTACTGTTAGTACATTTCAGAATTCTTAGGATTTTGGTTGGTCCCATCATGATCCTGTTCATGATTAATATTTTTGGGTCCTTAGATAAAGTTAGTACAAAGAGGCTGCAGTCTTTAATGGATATAACATTTGTCTAGATGATTGTGTTTTCTAAAACTGCTATATGGCTCTGTTAATTGCTACTTTAGATATAAAACGGCCTTCACCCTCCTGGATTGTCGTGCTTAATAAACATTCATTTTTAGTTTATTTTGACTTGATATACCGCCCTTCAAACAAATCAGAGCAGTGTACAAATAAAAACAGAAAAGGAAAGGAAGTTCAATAAAAGGAAAGAGAGAGAGAGGAAAAAAAGCAAACAAATTCTAGGATCGACTCCACTGCCATGGTACAATTTAGGTTGGAGAATTTGGAAAAGCTGTCCTAAAAAGATGTCTTAACTAATGCTTTAATACAGAGCCCGCTGAACATGAAGTTTTTCAAGAATTCCTCCCCTTCCCTGAGAGATTTCTCTCTACTCTCCACCCTCCCACCACACCCTCTACAATCTTTTCTGCTGATTTTCTCTCTTCCTGTCTTTCCATTATCCTTTTCCTCCTTGAATCCTGCCCCTCCCCCCCCCCCCTCCTTATGCAATCCTTTCCCTCCATTGATTCTCAGCTGTCTGGCCAGAAGGCATGTGATGCTGTGGGGATCTTTTACTAAAGGTTAGTGCATGTTATCTGTTACAGGACCCATTTTATTCCTATGGATCTTGCTGCAGGTAACATGTGCTTATCTTTAGTTAAACCGTCCTCCCTCATGTCTGCTTGCTTATTACACCAGTAATGACACTCTGTAATCTCTCAGGATAATGCTGAGTGTTCAGACTGGAGTTGGCCTTGGGATAGGATCAAGCTAGGGAGATCATATAGAATGGAAAGGAAAAGGAGTGTAGGAGAGGACTAAGGATCAGGAAGGGGGTAACTGGGTTAACTGGAGAGGGGAGGAGGAAGCAGCTATGCCCATCCCTGGCACAGGGCCTGCTTCAATGTGGCATGCTAAAGTTTTAATCGATTGTATTTGTATGATTCAGTTATGAATGTGGGCTACTGTTAAGACATGTTATTTTACCATTAACTCGTGCTGTTTTAGCACAGGTTCCATTGTATGCACCTTCATAGTTTCTAATAACTCAGGTTATAACAGTAAAATAACACATCTTAATGGTAGTTCATGTTGAGAACTCCCCCTTATATGGATTTCACAAAACTGCACATCTAAAGAGAGCCAATTAAGGAGTTAAGATCCAAAACTCAATTTTTATTTTTGAGGTGTGTTTTTTTTTTAATTTGAATTTTTACTGAATTTTCAAAACAGAGAACAATGCACTTAAACATCAGATTTGATAGCCAATAGTATATGAACCAATCCTAGATCATTGTCTGCATTATATGAAGTGAAAACAAACTTACACAAAACAGGATACAGCCTGTTGCAAAACTGCGAGATGGTAAATCTGTTCTGTTGGTGAAGAAGTGCTGCAATATATTTGGAGACATTATAACTATTAGGGGAAAGCTGGGTATTTTCACCTATAATTTCTGACCCCTGACGCAGCCATAGGGCAAAACATGGCCACATTGGGTATTTGTACTAATAAATTTGCCCAGCACTCCTATATCTTTGATATGCTTTTTGCTTGCGAGTTATCTTGTTGGGCAGACTGCATGGACTGTGCAGGTCTTTTTCTGCTGTTATGTACTATGTTACTATATTATCTTATGTTATGTTATGTTAGCTTTAATCATCTGTATGTAAGTATTCAACTGCCTGGTACCAAACGCTGGGATATGGCTGAAAGTTTGCTTAAGTCTGACTCTTTTATATAGCTGGCTATCTTGCTGCTGTGCGCATCACTGGAAATTCATCCCACAGGGCAGGGCTGAACAAATCCCGGGCGCCAGATTGCCATGGCGCCTAGAAATTGCACCCTGCTGCCTGGGATTTCATACCCCCATAAGCTTTTTTACGCTGTTCACAGCATTGCCTCTGAAATGGCTTTTCTGGCTCTATACAGCAATCGGGCTCTCCACATACTTGAGCTGTGCTGTGCAGGAAGTTCGGGAAGTCTCGTGGGACTTTAAACTGCAAGACTTCCTTCACAGTGTGGCTCATATTTGTGGAGAGCCCGATCGCTGTGCAGAGCCAGGAAACCCATTTCAGAGGCAGCACTGCGAATAGGGAGGCGAAAGCTGGTGACTGTGAGAGGAGGGAAGGCATGAGAGCGTGACTGGCTGAAGGCTGGAGGGGCAGAGGTTTGAGAGAGACTAGGTTAAAGCTGGAGGGGAGGCATGAGAGCCTGGCTGGAGTTGGGGCATGAGAGAGACTGGGTAAAGGCTGGGGGCCATGAGAGAGACTGGGTGAAGCTGGAGGGGGCATGAGAGACTGGCTGGGTGAAGGCTATAGGGGATGGCATGAGAGACTGGCTGGGTGAAGGCTATAGAGGATAGTATGAGAGAGACCGGCTAGGCGAAGGCTGGGGGGGCATGAGAGAGACTGGCTGGGCGAAGGGGCATGAGAGAGACTGGGGTAAGGCTGGAGTGGGAGGGGGGATGAGAGAGACTCACCAGGGGAAGGCTGGAGGGAAGACATGAGAGAGACTGGCTGGGTGAAGGCTTAGGGGCAGCATGATAGTGACTGGGTAAAGACTGGACAGAGGGCATGAAAGCCAGGCTGGAGGGGAGACATGAGAGAGACTGAATGGGGTAAGGCTGGACAGGGAGCATGAGAGAAACTGATCAGGGGAAGGTTAGAGGGGGGCATGAGAGACTGGCAGAGCCAAGAAAGCCATTTCAGAGGCTGCGCTGTGAACAGGGAGGCAAAAGCTGGTGACTGAGAGGAGGGAGAGAGGGCATGAGAGAGTGACTGGCTGAAGGCTGGAGGGGCAGTGGCATGAGAGAGAGAGACTAGGTTAGGGGAGGCATGAGAAGCTTGGCTGGAGGTGGGACATGAGAGAGACTGACAGGGTAAAGGATGTGACGGGGCGCATGAAAGACTGGCTGAAGGCTAGAGGAGAGGAGCATGAGCACTGACTGGGTGAATGCTGGATGGAGGGGGTATGAGAGAGGGGTAGAGAGATTGATCAGGACCCAATCCATGATGATATGTGAAACAGAGACAGTTGCCTCTCTACTTTACCTATCAAAGTAGTGCTGTCACATAGCTGATAGCATGCTGTGGGAAGGGAGACTGCTGGGTCTGCCAGTGATTTGCAAAGGTACCTTGAGGAACTGATTTACTAAAGTTTCATTGTCCAGGGACATAGAATAAGAAAAAAACCATAGTAAATCAGTTTCTGAAAGAGCTACTGCTAATCTAGCAGGTGATTCCCAGCCCTCTCCTCTCCCCCCCCCCCCCCAAAAAAAAAGAAAATTCACTGTGGATAGTTTTGGAGGGGTAGGGAAGGAGAAGCGAGAGAGAAACGGCTGCGTACGTTTTGGGCTCCTAGATTTAATGAAAATTTGTCAAGACCTGCTGTAGGGTATGGTAGCAAAGGGGCCAATAACGATTAAACATTATTGTGTTTAATCCTTTAGATAAACTTGAACAGTAAGTGTAGCAGTGTGGTGAGAAGTTGCTTCCAGGATTGTCAGAGCTGCAGCCTGCATTGTTTCATGCTCGCACCGTTGCCTGCTTAATTCTGAATAACGTCAACAGCCTGTTTCTTTGTGCCCTGTCTTATAGAGCGATGACAGAGAGACAGACTCAACCTCAGAAAGCAGTTTTCAGCTTGGCAGACACAAGAAGAGCCCCAGCTCTCTAACCAATCTTAGTGGCTCCTCTGGCATGGCGTCCATGTCCTCTGTATGTAAAAGAAGGCTTCATTGAAATAACTCTCTGCTTTCACTAATCTCTTCTGTGTGGGCTTGTTATTAATTAATCTGAAGCTTATGTTACTATGATAGTTGGTTTAGACCAATCTGGTTTGATCTAACAAAGTGCATGTTTTCTGCTTACTGTAACAGAATGACCTCACTCAGAAATAACTGTTGAAGGCCCTGAAAATGTCCTTTTGTTTGGAATTTTTTTTTAGATTAGAACAGTGTGTAATATTTCAAACAATATTACAGTTGTGTTTCATTTTACATTTTTTGTGCTTGCAGTACATTTTTCAGTATGATTAGTAAAACTGAATACTGTTTCTTTAACCCTTGCTTCACCATGACAAAATGATGGAAAAAAATTGATATTATTAGGGAACAACAAATGGCATACTTAAGAGTAATTGAAACTCCAGAAACTATATGGGGGCTTCCCAAACCTATCCCAATGATCTCACAGCCAGCCTGGCTTTCAGGATATCCACAATGAATGGACTGTTCATTGTTGGAAACAAGATACTGGGGCTAGATGGACCCTTGGACTGACCCAGTGGGCAACTTATGTTCATAGGAGATAGGATAGCATAGACTGAGTCTTTAATTCATTTAAATGTAGCTAATGCTTATTTAGTGTGGATATCCTGAAAACAGACTAGTGGTGGGGTCATTGGGACAGGTTTTAGAAGCCTTGCTCTATACGGAGGTAATTTTATAACAGGCCACCCATGTGGAACATCCAAAAGGAACCTTTTTTTTTTTAAGCTTATTTTATAAAGACTGTAGATACCTCTATGCTATTTATAAAATAGGCACCAAGAACCTGTCCTGAACATGACATAATTTTGTGTGTGTATTCTATACATGTACTTCTGGATTTTTGAAATGGGTGTACATCTCGTCTCCACCCCCAAGAACGCGTACATGCAGATTCCATAGAAGTAGATGCATTCTTTCAGTATGCCAATTTTTTTATGCACATATATCCCTGTGAAATTGTATAATAGTTCTTTTTCCACATATAAAACATGTTTTACACATGAAAAATGTTTTTATATGTCATTGTTTCATCTTCTTTTCAAAAACATGTTTGGTTTACTGCTTTCCATTTGGCTTTTGGGAAAGAGTTGTCACACACAGTGTCCGGTTCATTCTTATTTTCTCACAGACCTCCTGTGTGTGTGATTTTTTTTTAAACAGTCCTCGTCTTCAATACCAGACCAGACCAATGGGTTATGTCATCCACCAGTGGAAGGAGACAGAGAAAATTGTTCCATGTACTTTGCCTCTTAAGGGTATTGTGCAGCCTGACAAGCTCAGTATTTTCTCTGTCTCCTAGCAGATGGTGGATGAATGTGCAGCTGCTTGGGATGGTTGAGTAAGGGGTGAGCTGGTAACCCGAATTTGGGTTCTTTACAATGATACTCAGTGCTCCTGAGTTCCTCATCTGCCAACTAGGGGATAGTTAGTAATTCTGGGTCCCTCCCCTCCTCTCTCTCGCCTGAGGCTTTTGAGGCTCAGTAGGCTTGGATATGGCAAGGTGCGGGCTGATTTTTCCCTCTTCTGGGCCATCTGTAGGGCAAATATGTGTGGTCTTTACCACTTCCAAAGTGAACTGTTGCCTCTGCTCTGCCTGTCTTTTTGTGTGAGGTAAGCTGTTTTTTCTTTTCTTTGCTGCTGGCTCTTCTCTTTGACGCTTTTATTTCCCCAGTAGTTTGCTGTTGTCACAGGGTTTTTCGTTGGTCAGGACGACGCACTCTTTTTATCTTTCTTTTTGGTGGTCTTTCAGGGGGTTGCTGGTGGGCCTTCTCTTTGAGGTCTGCTGCTCCGCTCTGTTTCCTGCATGCTGGCGTCTTTTTGGGCAAATTTTTTGCTTTGGTTACGGTGCACTTTAGTCCGCCGGGACCATTGTTTTCTTCATGCTCCCAGGACAGCCTGCCAAGTCCTGTTCCTTCTGGCGTGCTTCGTTTGGGGAAGCCTATTGTCCAGCATACTCGGCTCTGGACCCTGGCTAGTATTGGCAGCAGTTGGGTGTGGACCGCCATCTCTGTTTCCAGCCTGACTTGTCCCTTTGATCAGATAGGCTTGCCTTTGGTGTTTTGGGTGAATTTTCTCCCCTTATTCTGCTCTCTCTTTGCTCGAGTTCTCGGGCCTTTACAATTTGTTTCACTCAAGCTGTCTTTTTCGTGTAAAAAAAAAAAAAAAAAAAGGAAACGATCTAGTGACACTCTGTGCAGGCCATTTTCCGCACCCTGCCTTCTGTTGCTTCAGGCAGTGTGTCTAGTTTTACCACAGCAGTATGCGGCTGCGGGTGCGGCATTCCTGCTAGACTACTACACTGTGAGATATTGGGAAAGCTGAGGCTGTTTTGGGCTCTGTTTTCTCTGGGATGTTTTGCTTTTTGTAAACAACAACAACAAAAAAAAAACCCAACCCCCCCCCCCCCCCCATATTTACAGTAAGAAATGTTGCTTAGTTCTTTGGGCTAGTTCTGCTCCTAATGTGTCTGGGAAGGATTTTTTGTGCCCAGTGCCTCTGGGAGGATTTGTCTTCCTGGTCCCAGTTGGAATTTATTTTTGTTTCTGGACTTTTTGTTTCCTTTTTTCCTCAGACTATGCTGGGGGGTTTTTTTTTTTTTTGTTCCCTCCGGTGTGCATTCCTCTGTAGCCTTTTATCAGCGCAGGCTATTTTTTCACATCCTTTCTGAATAGTATAAACGGCTGCAGGTGCCTTCATTTACTGCTCTTGCTAGACTGTCTTGTTATCTTCAGTGCAAGACATTTCTTTTCTTTCGAACCTTCTGGGGTTGTTTTCCTTGGGGAACTGTTTTTGGCTATCCTTTGATCTGCTTCATTCTGAGAATTCTGCAGATCTAGCAGTCTGCCTTGTACTATTCTTCTTTGTCTGGCTTTGGGACAGGTTCAGTGGAAGTCTGTTCACCCCTTTTGTTTCTCTCCTGGGTCTGCTGTTCTTTGGAGTTGGCTGGGGCTGAGTGCGGGTATTCTGTTCATTTCCGGGACTGGTGTCTGCATACATGGCACCTTATCTCTATCGATGCATTATGGCTTTTACTGGACTGGCATTCATTCTTTTCTCTGATTGGGTATCCCTCTTTTGAGAGACTGACAGTCTGTCATATCAGTATGTGCTGCCATCCCATCTCAGGGCTGGCATCCTATTTCTTGTAGGCTGGCCAGCCTGTTTGCTGGCTGATCTGTCACTTGATCCTCTTAGGGCAACCATTATCTCTCTTTCAAGGATTGTTATCTTCTGTTGGCTCCATACTGCTGTGTTTAGGCTTGTGATATTGAGCATTGCTCCATCTTTAGAGTTTAGTCTTCCTTCTCCATCTTGGTAGATCTAGTCTTGCTCCACGTCTAGTTTTTCTGCAGTGTCCGTCGTGGATGGTTCAGACTTGCTCATTCTCTGAATGGCACCCTATTTCTAGATGGTGAGCCTTGATTCTTCTCTGGATGGCGAGCCTTCATCTCTGAATGATGAGCCTTACTCCATTTCTGGAGGACGAGCCATGCTCTGACTATGGTGGTTGGATCTTGCTACATCTCTGGCGGTTAAGATTTCCTCCATCGCCGCAGTTTGGGTCTGGCTCCATTCCTGGCTGTGGGGTTTTACTTCATGTTTCGTTGCTGATCCTTATGTCATCTCTGGGGATCAGGTGGGTGCCCACTCAGGATATTGAGTTTGTCTCCAGCTCTGAGGGTCAGCTTTGCTCCCTCTCTGGCCGTGGGGCCTTGATCCGTCTCTGGCTGTGGGACCTTGTTCCAGCTGCCGAGCCATGTTTAATCTCTAGACTTCAGGTCTTTTCTGTTTCTGGAAATCAAGTTTTCTTGCTTCTCTGCTGGTCGGGCTGAGTGCCTTCTCAGGAAGATAGCTTCAGGACGCGCCTCACTCGCTATGGCAGGTGAGGATGGTACTGTCTCTGGTGTTGAGCCTGGTGCAGTTCCGGATTTGGGATCTAGTCACCTCTTTCCTTGTCTGCTGTGTCCCTTCCCTGCGAGCTTGGCGTGGTTCTCTTACTGCGGGTTGTTAACTTCTGAGAGCTCTAATGGGACTTTGTTTCTGACTCTGGGCATGTCTTTTTCTTTTCGTTCTCCTTAGGGAGTGTTTTTGTTTCTTGGTTTTCTCCTGTCTGTGATGGCATGGCTCTTGTCCTTTCTGGGCGGGGAGCATAGTTCCACCTGTCTTTTGACCTTACCTCCATCTCAGGCTGCAGGACCAAACATGGCTGGTGGCCAGATGGCAGTTCTTGGTCTTTGGCTCTGAGTCTTGTGTAACTCTATTCTGTTCCTTTCCCTCTGAGGAGGGGATGTTCCTCTGTGTTCTCCTGAGTGTTCTGAGCGTCTATGCCTCAGGGTTGTGGTCAGTCTCATTTTTTAGGGGCTTCCTTTTTTTTGCTTGTGTGTGCCTTCCTCCGTCTTTGTTGGTGGGCCGTAGTTCGCTTAGTCCTTTGGTCAGTGGTTGCAGTTCCACTTCTGTGCTCTGGGCTTTTCAAACTCCTTAGGCTTCTTCCTCGAGCTCTTCAGGTTTTTTTTCTGGGCTCTGGTTTCCTTACAGATGTTTTTTCCTTTCTCTCTTTTCGGGGAGTCTGTCTTCTCCCAGTAGCTCGCGAGCCTCTGGTTTTCTACATCTCAGGTGAGACATCCTTAGAATGCTGCTCACTGTCTTCATAGACATTTCCATTGTCTCTTGAGGCATTGGTGTTATCCTAATCATAATGTTTCTTTCCCACCCTAATATTGTGACTGCTTTGCTACGTCCCATTAGTCTGGAGTGGCCTGGAATTGATGACAAGGAAGGAAAAACTATGTTCATACCTGATAATTTTCTTTCCTTTAATCATACCAGACCAGTCCAGACACCCACCCAGGCTGTTTTCTTGGTTTGTTTCCTTGTTGCTTCTTCTAGGATTTGACTCCTCCATGTTGGTGATTGGATCCATTTTCTGCTTTTGGATGTGGTGGCCTTTTCAGGATTCATCCTTACTTTATATTCTACTTTGCGATTCCATCTCTAGATGGCTCTGGGCTATCCTTCCCTGATGAGCCGCTTCTCCTGCTACAGGAGTGTGTCTGCATGATGGACAGAAAGGTTGAGTGGTACCTCTCCTTTGCCTTGGACGGGTGGTTTGGCTGCCCTTTGTCGTGCAAGAGCCCAGTAGGTTTTCCACCTGGGAAGTCTTGGACTTCTGGTAAGCTCTGTTTTTCCTGTTTCCAGTTTTTTCTCTCTTCTTGTTTATAGCAGTTGAGAGCACCATTGCTTGCTATTCGAAATACTGAGCATTCCAGGCTGCACAATACTCTTAAAAGGCGAAGTACATGGAACCGTTTTCTCTGTCTCTCTCCGCTGGTGGATGGACATAACCCATTGGTCTGGACTGGTCTGGGGTATGAGTAAATGAAAGAAAATTATCAGGTAAGAACATAATTTTTCCTTACGGTGTTCTAGCTTGGGGCTTCATAGTTTCTCATCTCTAGCCATTCTACAACTCAGGCAGCCTTCTGTCTGCACGGGCCTTTATTCATAGGCATTGGGTTTTTCCCTCCTATTTGCCTGTTGGTGTTGCTGTTATATGAAAGCCATGGCTCCCTCCTCCATTCTTAGGGGCTGTGAATGCTACATCTGCAGTGTTTCCAATCTTTTCAGACCTGAGAACCAAGAGCCTGGGCCTGGGCCTTGAAACCGAACCTGGGTCTCCCAAACTGGGTCATTGGGCTGACCAATATCCCCTTCCTGCTTAAAACTGCATTTATGGAATGGCTTTCATATTAACCCCTAGGTATGACTATGCTTTTGTGTTCTACAGCTGTGTGCAAAAGTTTAGGCGCCCTTGCTCAAATTGTATGCTTTCAATGAATCCCTAAGTATACAGAAACTGACACGGCCTCCATTTGGTTCAAAGTTAAAACATTTTCTGCAAATTTTAATGCAGCTTTGTTTACATATTGAAAATAATTTTTAAAAAGCTAATGAATATGGCAGGTGTAAAAGTTTGGGTGCCTAGTTAATTCATTACTACTTTTAAAACAATTGTTAAGGCCAAAAAAGTTGATTGATTTCATTAGGCTATCAGTTAGTCAAGGTGAAGGTAATTCTATTTTTTTAACAAATACTCTGACCTCTAATGTCTCAGAGTGTGATAGTTCTATATCTCTACAACCACAGGGTCCTCTAACCGGCTATCTGAGCATTTGAAAATTCACTCTTTAAAAAGAAGGGGAGTGCTATAAAAATATCTCTAAGTGCTTCCAGCTATCAATTTCATATATCATTAATTCAGTAATACTGTTAAAGTTGGAAGACCAAGAAAAACCTGATAAAATTTCCCCAAAACCAGTCAGATCTAAAACAACTCACAGATCACAGCAGATGACCTGCTGGAAAGCTTAGCTTACACTGGAGTAAGTAGTAGTCCATATATGTAGTAGTCTTACATATGCACACAGCTCTGGAATTCTCTACCAAAACGCCTGAAATCTACGAATAATCATCTAGAATTCCGAAAAAACCTAAAAACTCACCTGTTCAAGAAGGCATACCCCACAGTATCTGAGATAAATACCGAACAATGAAATATGGCATTTTAATCAGGAAACAGACAGTTTTCAACCCCGACGCATGATCACACCCTAACATTTTGTCTGAATCACCCCAACCTATTTACTGATACTTCTTTAATGTACTTGTCACTTTAATAGTACCCCTATACTGTATTTGTTCACACCGGAGCCACTTTGAGCCTACTAATAAGTGGGAAAAGATGGGATACAAATGTAACAAATAAAATAAATATATCAACAGGACAGCATTACGTATACAACAGTGACCTTGCATGAGAGAATTGTCAGAAGGAAACTTTTTTTTCTGCAGACTTATAGTTGTACTGGCTTCTTATTAGGGAGTGATGCTGTTTTAATTGATTGGCTATGATGATTAAGTTTTTACGGAATCAAAAGACTGAATATTTACATGCTAGGGAGGTGTTTGCAGTCTTTGCAGGGTAATTTGTTGGTGGTGGTTCTTGTGAACATTATGCAGAACATAGTTGGCATTCACAGGTCTTTGGGGCAGCTGTCCCAGTGGGATGGAATAAGCTCCTTGTTTATGGGATTTCTAAATCTTTTGGTATAAGGGTATTTATATACTGTGAAATAGAATGGTTGGGAACTGTGAAAAAAGTTTGTAAGAAAAAGGAAGATTATTTTAATGTATTATTTTAGACTTTTTGGTCATCTGTCCAATAACAGTTGACATGTTTAAACTTTTTAGTTTACAACATATCAAACCAACAAAATACCTTCAATGAGGACTCAGGAAAATGGTCTAAACCTTTTATAAACGAACTAATTGTCTAAAGCAGTGGTCTTCTAGTCCTCAGAGACTACCTGGCCAGTTGGGTTTTTAGGATATCCACAATGAATAGGCATATATGAGACTTACATACCAAGAAGGCAGTGCATGAAAATCTATCTCATGCATATTTATTTGGAGGAGTGGCCTAATAGTGCAGCGGGTTATGGACCTGAGGAACTGGTTTCGATTCCTGCTCCTACCTTATTGTCAGCAGTGGGTAGAGATCCTGGGGAACTAGGTTCAATTCCCTGTGCAGCTCTGTGTGGCCCTGGGCAAGTCACTTAACCCTCTGTTACCCTCTGTACCAGGTACAACAGTAGTACAATGTATTCTTAGATTGTGAGCCCACTAGAGACAGACTCAGTACCTGTAAAATGAAACTGTAAACCGCTTAGGTCTAAGCAGTATAAATGTAAGGGAAATAGGACTTGATATACCGCCTTTCTGAGGTTTTTTTTGCAATTACATTCAAAGCGGTTTACATATATTCAGGTACTTATTTTGTACCAGGGGCAATGGAGGGTTAAGTGACTTGCCCAGAGTCACGAGGAGCTGCAGTGGGAATTGAACTCAGTTCCCCAGGATCAAAGTCCATTGCACTAACCACTAGGCTACGCCTCCATATAAATGCTTGAATGAATGAATGAATGAATGATATCGTGAAAAACCTGACTGGCCAGGTGGTCCCTAAGGACTAGGCTGAAAACCACTGGTGTAAAATATGCTTAGCCTGAAATTATGTGAAAGATGCATTGGGAGAAGAGAGTGAAGCATTTTAAGAAAAGAGCACCTTGAAGGATGAAACATGGGGTTGGCTCTATTATGCTTTAGGGCTGCCTGGTAACTGGTGGCAAATGAAGGATTATATGGGTGAGAGGAAGAGTGAATTCAAGTAAATAACGTATCATAGATGTTAATGTTCCACAGTCAGTAAAAAAAATTGAAGCTGTAAAGAGGTCGAATATTTCAGCAAGTCAACAACCCAAAACATACATCGAACACAACTGTTAAGTATTTACAGACAAGAAGGATAAAGGTTTTGGAATGGCCTTCACAATTCCCAGACTTGAACATTACTGAAGATCTGTGGGGAGATCAAACATATACCGTGTGTGCAAGGAGACCTAAGAATGCTTCTGAGATAGAAGTCCTTATAGAACTCTGATAAAAAGTAAACAGATCTAAAAGCAAGAATGGAAAAAGATTCTCATCTGGCTACAGGAAACATTTGGAAGTTTCCAAAAGAGGTGCATATTTGCTGTTTTTGTATACTGAATCTGTAAAAAAAAAAAAAAAAAAACCCAAAACAAACAAACCCCCAAGAAACCAAGCAAACAAAAACTCGCTAATAGTAATTGTGCAATAAATTTGTAGAAATATGTGGAACCCTATTTTACATAGAATGTAAGAACTGAGATGTCTAAGTTGGACCTTGTTGAGTTTCAGTAGTGTTTTAGAAAGGATCTGCCAGCATAGAGTCTTCTCTAAAATACCTGCAGCAGTGCACATGTATTTGCAATCAGGAGCAGCCATTTTACAAACATACACGTTAAAAAATAACATGGACCTGGCAGCGTTCACATAGAGTTGTTGGCACTCGCATATATGATTGCTTTGCTTTACAAACCTGCACATGTAATTGCTGCTCATTAAGAAGTGAGGCCACAATTTTAATATAGTGATTGAAGAGAATGACTCCCTTAATCCCTTGTGTAAAGTCCAGGCCAAAAGGATGTGCGTTTCATTGGGTGTACGAGCCATTGGTTAAGCTTTTTTTCTTGCATTCTTACTTATTTATTTCAATTTGTTTACCGCCTTTTTGAACAAAATCTCCTAAGGCAGTTTGCAGCAGGTATAATCCAGACATAAGCAACAAACATATATAGCAGTAAAAATATTCAAATAACAGTACGCATTATGGCATTGCATTCTTACAATGTCAACACAATATACTTAAAACACCTTAACAGACAGCACAGAGTAAGCAGCCAATGTTAGTCCTTGTGTGTTTGACTAGCTATTTAGTCGCTCCTTAAATAGAGAATAAATGTGTAAAGATTGTAGTCCCACACAAGCCCCACTATGTGGTCCAGATTTCCATATGTCTAAAAAGACTAGTATGTCCACTTGGAGATTGTGAACAAGGCTTTTAAAATAACCCCCGTTGTGTTTAATTTTGTACCATGTAGAGGCTATGTCAGTTTCTGTTCATTGAAACATAGTTTGACTAGGGGTGCCGAACGTTTGCGTACAAAATTATTCTTAGGGATTCTGAGTATCAGGCTACAGCATTTCTGGTCTATAACAAAAGCAAGGATCAGAAGAAATACACAGCTCTCCTCCATAGCAGGGTATGGTCCTTCACTGCCTCTCATCTGGCCTCTTCATTTTACTCTTGGATATTGCCCTGGTGGTTTTTGTCACTCAGAGGAAACTTGCTTCTTAAAGTGGTAATGAAAATGTGTGTTTTTTCTAACACTAACAGGTGAGTGGAAGTGTGATGAGCATCTACAGTGGTGATTTTGGTAATGTGGATGTTAAAGGAAACATCCAGTTTGCCATTGACTATGTTGAGCAGTTGCGAGAGTTCCACGTTTTTGTTGCTCAATGCAAGGACTTGGCTGTGGCAGACGTGAAGAAACAGCGGTCTGATCCGTAAGTAGAGTTCAGTTTGGCATTGTTATGGGTCTCTGCTGTTGTGAACTCTGCAGTTTATTGGTTAAAAGAATACCAAGCAATGGATAGATGTCAAGTCATGATTACAATGCAAGACTTTTTTTTTTTTTTTTAATCAGTAAGTGAATGAAGAATAAAATCACTTAAAATAACCAGGCTTACTACTGACTTGTAACAAGTTACTTCAGTTTCTTTTGTCAGGATTCCGTTTGACATTTCTCAAATTAAGCTTTGAAGAGCATCATCACTTAAACAGGGTAATTCTAGAGGCAAGTTGATCATGTGGTGTTTTCATGTTCAAGTAGTGTTCTGAAAAACATGATTCTCCGAGGACAAGCAGGCTGCTTGTTCTCACGACTGGGTTGACGTCCACGGCAGCCCCCACCAACCGGAAGAAAACTTCGCGGGCGGTCCCGCATGCAGGGCACGCCCACCGCGCATGCGCGGCCACCTTCCTGCCAGTGCGTGACCGTTCCTGCTCAGTTTCTTCTTTTCTGCGCTGGAGAGAGCCGCGTTCGTCTCTCTCTCTGTCAGCCCCGGAAACCGGATCGCGCTTTCGCCGCAAACTTTTTTACTCTTCGTGTTCTCCGTTTTTCTCTTTTCATTTCTGTAAAAAAAATAACCGCTGAACTTTGTTTTTCCCTCGTCTTTTAGCGGGGGCGTCTCGTTGCGGCCTTGTGGCCGCGCGGTCGATTTATTTTCGAGGTGTGATTTTACCGCCACCATCGACGACTTTGACTTCACCGGCGCGATTTTTCCGTCGATGTCCTCGAAGGTCCCGAGTGGATTTAACATGAGTACTTGAAGTCACCTTTTGAAGATAAACTGTAACTCTGCCTACCTGTTGGCATTGTTTCACATAGCTGGACTGTGGTGTGCATACAATATTTTCCAACAAAAAAAAAACAACCAGAAAACCAAACAGTCCCACAAAGGTCAACATGAAAAAAAGGGGGAGGGGTGGGAATGAACAATTCGATAAGTCAGGATAAAAATACAACTCCTTTATTCATATATACACCAGTGTTTTGCTTGAAGACAGTATGTATATTTATTTATTTATTAGGATTTCTTTACCGCCTTTTTGAAGGAATTCACTCAAGGTGGTGCACAGTAAGAATAGATCAAACATGAGCAATAGACAATTATAGCAGTAAAAATATTCAAAAACAATACAAAGTATGGCATAGTATACTACTTGCGATGTCAACACAATATGTAATAGAACGTTATAATTGATAGTGAAGGGTAAAGCAAAGATGTAACATATAGATAGGTAAGAAAGTAGGAAGAGTTACAAAGTAAGAACATGATTTGAAGAACATTGCACATGAGGTCAGAGACATGGTTAAATATCTCAGCTAGGGTAGGAGTGGATAAACATGTCCCGCTGCAGTATATGCAGCCCGAGTCACTCCTTGTGTGTGTGAGTGAGACTAACGAGTTAGTTACTTTTTCCATTAAAGGCCTGGTTGAAGAGCCAAGCTTTCACCTGCTTCTTGAAGTAGAGATAGTCTTCTGTTAAGCGCAGACTTTCACAGGCAGTGCATTCCAGAATGTGGGGGCTACTCCGGAGAAGGCTCACTTGCCGGTATCACATTGTGTAATGTCTTTTGGAGAGGGTGTGGTTAGTGAAAGTCCTTTGGAGGACCTTAGTGTCCTTGGCGGTGTATGGAGGATCATCCTATTTTTCAGGTACTCGGGGCCATTTCCTTTCAGGGCCTTGAAGATCAGACATAGAGTTTTAAATTTAGCCCTGTATTGTACTGGTAGCCAATGAAGTTTTTGCAAAAATGGTGTGATGTGGTCACGTCGCTTGCAACCTTCTATGAGTCTTGCTGCTGTATTCTGAAATCAACTGGAGGTGGTGCAGGCCCTTTGTAGTCAGACAAGAACAATAGGCTCCATCTAAGAATGGGCTCAACGCAGTCCGTGTTTCGGCCAGTGTCTTCATCAAGAGTCCAGCAGTTAAGATGAGCACAAAAATAGTGCTGAAAAGAAACAATGACGCTAGGGTCTGTGTTGAAGGTCCTCGGATGTGCAATTACTCAAAATATTGATGGCATTTTAAGTTGTACCTTTGTATGATTTATGTTATTGTTTTGCCTGCCTTATTTGATATGTTGTAATACTTTGAGCTCTTTTGTTAGAAAAGCATGAATAAATGAGTATGGGGTAGTGGCATATTTACAAACCCCTTAGTAATGAGCTTTAAATGCTCATTTAGACACACATTTCTCTTTTCTGTCCTATTCATTTTAGATACGTGAAAAGTTACCTGCTTCCAGATAAAGCCAAAATGGGCAAAAGGAAGACTGCTGTGAGGAAGAAAACATTAAATCCTGCTTACAATGAAATACTGCGGGTATGTACCAAACTTCTACAACTCTGCTGCAAGCAACTTCCTCTAAGTTACATTTCAGAAGTTCATTAGAGCCTCTCCTCTGAAAAAGGATAAGAAAGGTGATTTATCCTTGGACTGGCCCAGAATATCTGTTTGCGTCCAAGTATCTGTCACCGAAGCAAAGGCCATGAGCATTTATACTCTGTATGTATTTGAAGATGTACATGCCTGTTTCATTTCTTTTTATTTGAAGAACATTCCGGATTCCCAATGTTTTGTGTTTAAAATGCTGCATCAGGGGTACCTAAAATAGCTATTGGAGCTGTGAAGGTGACGGTGTAGCTGTAAATTTTCAAGATGCTGGGAACATCAAGTTATTGCCCTGACACAAAATTGTTAACTTGAAACATTGGCCGTGTCAGGGTTTCTTTGAAAGAGTTTTGTCAGTCGGCGTTTGGTATCCAGTATATTTGACTTTACAATGTTGACGTGAAAATAGATATGTAACACATTGTGAGATTTTACTTGCATTATAAAATTTCAAAAACTTGTGATATTGCTTGTTCTGAGACAAGGGAATTTTAAGGATCATGCAATGTCCTTGACTATTGCTTGCAGATTTAATTGGAGTTACATTCCAGCTTTTATGGCTGAGTGATAATCCTTACAGTACTTAATTATTCTATGTGATTGTCTTTTTGAAACTATTATATACATGATTTTGGAAGATTACAGTATATTGCCACAATGAAGTATTTGCTCAATAGCTCTTTTTAATGCATTTATTACTTGTGCTGGCAGATTACACTTTCTATTGTGAGATGTTTTTTGATTGGCATCTTCCTTTCTTTCTCATTATTTTCTTACCTTTTTTTCCCCTCACAGTATAAGATTGACAAGAAGACTCTACTGACCCAGAAACTAAACCTATCGGTCTGGCACAATGACACCTTTGGACGCAATAGTTTCCTGGGTGAAGTAGAGCTGGATTTGGCAACCTGGAACTGGAACAACAAACAAATGAACTGGTTTCCACTTAAGCCAAGAGTAAGATCAGTTTGCTTTATATATTTAGTGTGGCAGCATTTTTTTTTGTTTGAATACTGTTTAGTTTTTTTGTTCTTGTTCTTTTTTAACTTCACCAAAACAACTGAAATTAAAATAATAAAGAAAAGAAATAATTAACTTCCAAAGATTATTCTTTTTTAAACATTGTGGAGAAAGTTTTTATAAAGTTATTCCCACAATTTGTGGCCACATGCACATGTAAATAACCTGTCATACTGACCAACGTAAAAGTATGCACATTGGCATCAAAGTACATATTTTGCCAGAAGGCATACACAGGAATGGAGTTTGAGTAGAGCATGTGCAAAGTTTGCACGTACATGCATAAATTATAACATGCTTAAATCTATGTGTGTAGATGTATGAAGTTGGTATGTTCATTTACATGAACAAATGTCAGTGCCTGTGCCTATGCTCAAGGCCCACTCTATGCCATATGTGGTAGTACTTTGTAGGGACCTATTTGTGTTTATAAATAATGCAAGTGCCCTATTTAAATTACATTCTTTCGGCCTGATTTTGTATTAGGACACCTATATGAGGCGCCTGTTCTGTAACAGGAACATAAGAATAGCCATACTGGGTCAGACCAATGGTCCATCTAGCCCAGTATCCTGCTTCCAACAGTGGCCAATCCAGGTCACTATTACCTGGCAGAAACCCAATTAGTAGCAGCATTCCATGCTACCAATCCTGGGGCAAGCAGTGGCTTACCCCATGTCTATCTCAATAGCAGACTATGGACTGTTCCTTCAGGAACTCATCCAAAACTTTATAAAACCCAGATACGCTAACCACTGTTGCCACATCCTCTGGCAATGAGTTCCAGAGCTTAACTTTCCGCTGCTTTTGACACTGTCGATCACAGCATACTTCTCGATACCCTGTCCTCACTTGGATTCCAGGGCTCTGTCCTTTCCTGGTTCTCTTCCTACCTCTTCCTCCGCACCTTTAGTGTTCACTCTGGTGGATCCTCTTCTACTTCTATTCCTCTGCCTGTCGGCGTACCTCAGGGTTCTGTTCTTGGTCCCCTCCTCTTTTCTATCTACACTTCTTCCCTTGGTTCATTAATCTCATCCCATGGCTTTTCCTACCACCTCTATGCTGATGACTCCCAAATCTACCTTTCTACCCCTGATATCTCACCTTGCATCCAAACCAAAGTTTCAGCGTGCTTGTCTGACATTGCTGCCTGGATGTCTCAACGCCACCTGAAATTAAATATGACCAAAACCGAGCTTCTCATTTTCCCCCCCAAACCCACCTCCCCGCTCCCCCCGTTTTCTATTTCTGTTGATGGCTCTCTCATTCTCCCTGTCTCCTCAGCTCGAAACCTTGGGGTCATCTTTGACTCTTCTCTCTCCTTCTCTGCTCATATCCAGCAGACCGCCAAGACCTGTCGTTTCTTTCTTTACAACATCCGTAAAATCCGCCCCTTTCTTTCCGAGCACTCTACCAAAACCCTCATCCACACCCTTGTCACCTCTCGTTTAGACTACTGCAATCTGCTTCTTGCTGGCCTCCCACTTAGTCACCTCTCCCCTCTCCAGTCAGTTCAAAACTCTGCTGCCCGTCTCATCTTCCGCCAGGGTCGCTTTACTCATACTACCCCTCTCCTCAAGACCCTTCACTGGCTCCCTATCCGTTTTCGCATCCTGTTCAAACTTCTTCTACTAACCTATAAATGTACTCACTCTGCTGCTCCCCAGTATCTCTCCACACTCGTCCTTCCCTACACCCCTTCCCGTGCACTCCGCTCCATGGATAAATCCTTCTTATCTGTTCCCTTCTCCACTACTGCCAACTCCAGACTTCGCGCCTTCTGTCTCGCTGCATCCTAAGCCTGGAATAAACTTCCTGAGCCCCTACGTCTTGCCCCATCCTTGGCCACCTTTAAATCTAGACTGAAAACCCACCTCTTTAACATTGCTTTTGACTCGTAACCACTTGTAACCACTCGCCTCCACCTACCCTCCTCTCTTCCTTCCCGTTCACATTAATTGATTTGATTTGCTTACTTTATTTATTTTTTGTCTATTAGATTGTAAGCTCTTTGAGCAGGGACTGTCTTTCTTCTATGTTTGTACAGCGCTGCGTATGCCTTGTAGCGCTATAGAAATGCTAAATAGTAGTAGTAGTGAGTGAAAAAATATTTCCTCTTGTTTTAAAAGTATTTCCATGTAACTTCATTGAATGGTCCCCTAGCTGTACTTTTTGAAAGAGTACAAAATTGATTCATTTCTACTTGTTCTACACCAGTCCAAGATTTTGTAGACCTCAATCATATCCCCCCTCAGCCATCTTTTTTCCAAGCTGAAGAGCCCTAACCTCTTTAGCCTTTCCTCACATGAGAGAAGTTCCATCCCCTTTATCATTTTAATCACTCTTCTTTGAACCTTTTCTAATGCCGCTATATCTTTTTTGAGATAGAGTGACCAGAACTGAATGCACTACTCAAGGTGAGGTCACACCATGGAGCAATGCAAATATATCTATATAGACTCATGGATTCAGCTCCGATAATGCACAAATGCTGATGTCTGCATCACTCAAACATATTGGGCTGTCCAATTCATTAACAGGCTTTAAAGTAGAGAATTACATGGGGACAAAGTTTGTCTCTGTCCCCGTCCCCATCCCCACTCTTAAGTTACCATGGGTTCCCGTCCCCGTGTCATTCTTGATACGTGCCCACCCCCAGTGTCTGAGACAGGCCTCTCAGCCATAAGGATCGATGCACCCAGTACAACTCCTGATGTTGATACAGACCCTGAGGTTTCGGACCAGGCTCCAAAAACTTTTTCACTTTGAGCATCTCTGGCCAGCTGGGTTCTTTTGAGCTGCTGGATTCCTGTCATCTGAAGTACTTGACCTGGAAGGTCCTGTTTTTGATGGCTGTTACTTCAGCTCGCAAGGTCAATGAGCTTCAGGCCCTAGTAGTGGATCCAGCTTTCACTAAATTTCATCATAACAGAGTAGTTCTCCGCACACACCCTAAGTTCCTGCCTAAGGTTGTGTCAGCGTTCCATCTGAACCAATCGATCATTCTTTCCCAAACCATATGCCCATCCTGGTCAAAGCACACTGCACACCTTGGATTGCAAGTGAGCATTGACCTGTTATTTGGAGCAGACTAGGCCCTTCAGACAGTTCACACAGCTTTTTGTTTCTTTTGATTCCAACAGGATGGGGGTCACCATCAGGAAACGCACAATCTCCAGTTGTCTGACAGAATGCTTTTGATTCACAAGTCCAGGCTGGGCTGACTCTTGAGGGTCATGTCAAGGCTCACAATGTTAGAGCCATGGCTGCATGCATCAGTAGCCCCCTTGAAGTTAGCCTCCATTGAAGAAATTTGCAAGGCTGTGACGTGGTCTTCAGTCCACACATTCACATCACACTACTGCCTTGAGCAGGATACCCGACGCGATAGTCAGTTTGGACAGACAGTTCTGCAGAATTTGTTTGGGGTCTAGCATCCAACTCCACTCTCGTAGGCCCATTTTGTTATGTTCCAGGCTGCATGCTTACACAGTTGTATGTAGTTTCAGGTAAATTACTATTTTGTTCTCACCGTTGCGAGGCCCATTTGACCTATGGGTGTTCTTTTTGGTGAGCCTGATAGGGATTCCCACATGTGAGAATATGGCTTGTTTGTCCTCTGAGAAAGCAAAGAAACTTATCCTGTAGCAGGTGTTCTCTGAGGATAGCAGGCCATTCATTCTCATATACCCTCCCACCTCCCCTTAGAGTTGCCTCCTTTTTGTAGTATGCTATTTTATGCTACTGCGGGTCCTGCGCTCTCACGGCTGGCGGGAAGGCACTCACATGTAGGCAGTGGGGTCACTGCACATGCTTTAAAAGCTTTAGTAGTTCATTTTCGCTGTGCACCAGGTGACGCAGATGACATCACCCACATGTAAGAATGAATGGCCTGCTGTCCTCGGAGAACACCTGCTACAGGTAAGTATCTTCACTATATAGTCCAGACAGATAAGAAAAATAAGTGTTTGGGGTGAAACAGGGCTTACAATTTAAAACTGACTCAGAAGGAGGGTTTGTGTTTAATTGAGGATAGGGACCACTTTGGGTGAAGCTGAAAGAAACTGAGCCTTTGCCTCACTGATAATCTAAATAAGAAAAGCGGGTGGGTGAAGGGCAGTAAAAGGTTGCATTCCAAATAAGACAGTGTTTTCCCTTGCTTTCAAAATGCCCACATTGTAGTTACACCGATGCCCAAACAAGTTAAAACAAACTTAGATGTGGTGTTAATTTCCTAATTGGTGTCCCCTAAACCGGTATTTCCCAAGTCCAGTCCTGGAATACCCCTTGCCAGTCAGGTTTTTAGAATATTCACATTGAATATTCATGAACTTGATTTTTATACACTGCCTCCATTATATGCAAATCTCTTTCATGCATATTCATTGTGGATATCTTGAAAACCTAACTGGCAAGGGGTACTCCAGGACCAAACTTGGGAAACACTGCCCTAAATTCTATGAAATATAAAAACAGGTGCTGTTTACCTAGGTTAACGAGTATTTTTGTAAATTTACAGACACCAGCGGCTGGTCTTGCAATTGAGAACAGGGGGGAGATAAAACTTGCCCTTAAATATGTCCCCCAACCATCCACAGGTAAGTGGGTAACATCGGTCTATCCAGAGCAGGACAGGTAGAAAGATAGTATTACGGGCGTGTGAGGCCAAAAATTTTGTTCTGATTAGTTTCCTGTGTTTATAGGATTTTTTGTTTTGTTTAGCTCCTTAAAATATTCAGAGAGCAATGCCATGGAGATCATGCATTAATGAAAAATAGTGTGCACTATTCATGACATAAGAAAAACCCTAGAATTTTATGATTCCCCCCCCCCCCCCCCCCTCCATTTCAGTCTAAAAATGATATGAAATGAGATGAGAAATGTTTGAAATGAATACACATCCCTTATAGTAAAAATAGAGAGGACACAACAATTATAACTCATTTAAAGGACATGCACAGTGCTAGTTAGTCCTGTTAAATAAATGGAGGACCCTAGCATACTCATGAAGAATACAGACAATATTATTTCATACTATACCAAAAAAATATTCAGAAGCTTATGGGGGGACCCCTGATGATGTATGACGTTTTGGAATGCTGGCATGTACCTGGTCTAATTATTGAATTTACTTTTATATTGTTTATTCTTTGAATTACCTGGATATTTTGAAGTGTAAAATAAAATTGTTTTTATCCTTCTGATTCTTTCAGGCGTCTTTTGTAGTGGTGTGGAGAGAGGTATTGTTCTAGATTGAGGGTTCTCAGTCCGGTCTTCAGGACACACATAACTAGTTTTCAGGATACCCACAATGAATATGCATGAGATTACATGTATTACCTCCATTCTATGCATATGTATCTCATGCATATTCATTGGGAGTATTCTGGAAACCAGACTGGCTAGGTGTGTCTAATTGATTGAGTTGAGAACCTCTGCTCTAGATGTCTGTATGATATTTTGGAAATCATTATATTTATATCCCCCATTCCCCAATATTTAAACACCCTGGTCACTGTTAGATTTAAACACCAGCCATAGCATTTAAATCTGTGGTTCTCAACCAAGTCTTCAGGGCACACCCAGCCAGTTGGTTTTTGGGATACCCACAATGAATATGCATGAGATAAGTGGAGGGTAGTGCATGTAAATTTATCTCATGTGCATTCATTGTGGGTATCCTGAAAACCTGACTGGTTGACAATCCCTGGTAGTAGATCTATACCTGAATATTCACTGCTGGACAATACCCAGATATCGGTGCTGAATATCTAGGTATAGACTGGCCAGTAGAAGTTATCTAGATACTGCTGGTACTCGGCATATCAACAGAGCCTGAATAATTTCCAGTTCCACCCCCAAACTGCCCTAGTGCTACTCAGAGAGTCCTCAAATAATTAAGAGACCAAACACAAAATACTTTCAAAAATATAGAATATTCATATAAATATATCATGCTCAGAACTCTGTAACCCAGCTGGCAGGAGGCAAGTTACTTGAATATAATCATTGCACTTTCTAGTAGCAACATTAAAAGTAAAGATGAAACATTGATGTTAAAGTTCACTTATCTTTTGTAGATGTCAACATCTATGCCACTTGGTAAAATAATTCTCATGTCCATTCCTAAGAACCCCAAGTCTAGCATGAGTGAAGTATCCAATTACAGACCGGTGGCCTCCATACCACTGTTAGTAAAGGTAATGGAAAGTCTGGTGTCCAGTCAAGTCCTGGAATACCTTCTGACTCATAATATCTTACATAGTTCTCAATCGGGGTTTAGACCTGCATATAGTACAGAGACAGTTCTTACCACCTTGATAACCAATTTCAGGATGGACCTATGTCAGGGCAAGAAAATTTTGATTTTACAGTTTGATATGTCCAGCGCTTTTGACACAGTTGACCATAATATTTTACTGAGTCTGATGGATCAGTTTAGCATTTGTGGTGAAGTCCTGCAGTGGCTCAATGGTTTCTTAACTTTACTTGATATTGTCTTGACTTTATCTGGTAACATTTCTTCACCCTGGCTCTGTGTGTGTGGGGTGCCCCAGGTTCCCCCCTTTCTTCCATTCTGTTTAATATAATGATGGTCCCACTAGGTAGATTATTGGAATCAAATGGCTTTGATACCTTTATGCTGATGATATCACTATTTACATACCATTTAAAGAAAACTTAGATGAAAACTTGCCTAGAATTAAGCCCGTCATGGATCTGATGGAATCTTGGGCTGCCAATTTTACATTAAAACTGAATAAGGGTAAAACCAAGTGCATGATCTTAACCCATTCTGCCCACCTATTGAATAATAAAAACTTCAGTATTGATAATGTGTCCTACCCTTTTTCTACCACCATGAAAATCTTGGGAATAACTATTGACCAATACCTATCATTTGAACCTCAGGTTTCTGTGGTGATTTCTAGTGTCTTTAATTCTCTGTGGAAATTGAAAAGACTGAGGCCTTTCTTTTCTCACTCGCTTTTTCAGTCTTTAGTGCTATCCAGTTTTGATTACTGTAATGCTGTTTACTCAGGCCGAAAAGTCTCTCTTATCAAAAACCCAAACAGCTCAGAACACTGTGGCTCGTCTCATATATAAAGCCCTTCAATTCACCAAGTCAGCTCCTCTTTTAATCAAACCTCATTCGCTTCCAATAAACACAAGAGTTACTTTTAAACTGTGTACTTGTTTATCAAATTTTATTTGGTCTTTTACCTGACTCTATGCAATACTTGTTAGTTTCTTGACGTTGAATGAGCATTACCTAAAGGTAATTCTATCTTCTACTCCATTTTCCATGTTGTAAAAATCTTCATTACAGATCTATTCATGATGCAAGGTTCACATACCAAGCTACTAGGAAATGGAATTCCCTACCAAAGTTACTCAGATATGTTACTGACTACTTGAAATTTCGTAAATTGTTGAAAGCATTCTTTTTTTAGTAAATTTCCTCGCCACTGTTGGTGATTGTTATTTTTTTAGTTAATTTGTTATTTCAAAATGAGTCATCTTCCTTGCTTAGATATTTTACCTATTATTGTTTTGTATTTTTGTTATAGTTCTCTTATTGTAATTTGCTTTAAAAGTTTGATGTACGCCACATTGAACCCAAACTTGTTTGGGATAATGCGGGGTACAAATGCCATAAGTAAATAAATAATCCTACTGAAAATCCGATTATAGCCCCAGTGAGCGACAGTTATACATGTAGAAGCAGCTCCCACCCTTATACTTGCTGCTTGAATGAAAGGCCCATAGTTTATTTTTTGTATATATGTTTAAATTTCAAAAGATTTTTTTCAAACCGAGAAAAACCTGAAGCCTAACGTTTAGGTTCTGGCACTTATACCAGCTATAGAGCTGGCATAAGTGCAAGCATAACTTATAATAATCTGTAAGTTATATGTATAGGTGGGACCCCACCTATATCCTGCCCAAGTTCCGCCTTTGTTACATTACCTTGCAAATATATGAAATGGAAGTTAAGTAGATATTTGCAGAATGTTGTTTACGCAGAATGCTTGTTTTGTGTACATATATACACATACTAGTAAGAGAGGCCCATTTCTGGGAGAGATGAAACGGGCGCTAGCAAGGTTGTGGGGCAGGGGGAGATGGGGTTTGCAGCCTGTAGAGGCATGTTCAGCGACCCAGCTGTCCCCGAAGCACCCTGCAGGCACAGGGAGATAGCGTCCTGCAGGCACGGGGAGATAGCGTTTGGAGCCTCGCAAGCGGATGTGAGCGAACCAGTTGTCCCCCAACCCCCCTCCCCCGGTCGTCAGCGAGGCAGCTGTCCCCGAACCCCCCTCAAGGCACCTGCGAACTCCGTGATGGTGTTTCCATTGGGATTGCTCGTTACTTTTGTGCAGTGTGCTCCGGCACAGATATTTCCTGACGCGAGGGCGGGGCATACAGCAGTTCAGAGTTCAGACTTCCGATTTGCAGGCATGGGCAAACAGGATATCTCTGGTGCCTCACTGTTCCGGTTTAGAGGGGCTTTTGAGGCTTCATTTAGAACGTTGCGGTTGCGAATTATGTCCGGAAGGGGCGTGGCTGAGGGCGGGTCCTGAGTGACAGTGAGTGGTGCATGAGTGAGAGTGAGTGTTCCGGGCAGCCTAGCCTTCAGTGTTTCCCTCCCACAGAGTGAGCTTCAGAATGTTCCAGGTGAGAATTATTATATAGGATATGTGCCATTAGTCTAAACATTTATGTGCATAACACACGGTAAATGTAGGTGCCTAAATTATAGAATTGCCCTTTTTATGCTACAGGTTCAGTATTTAAACATCTATTTTACTTCCATTCCAATACAATGTATTCTTTCTTTTCCTGTTCAGGCTTCAGTCTTTTTGTTTTGTTTTAATTACAGGAAAAAAAGCTCTTGAGACTGGAGAGGTGCATATCTGGGTGAAAGAGTGCAGAGGTCTCCCACTTCTAAGGGGCAACCGTATAAATTCTTTTGTTAAATGGTAATGGTGTTTCTTCTAATGTTTTTTTATACAGTACTATGGTTCTCATCACCACCCAGTTGTGTTCGGTATATTCCTAATAAATATGCATAAGATACATTTTTATGTGATGACTTCTGTGTATTCAAATAAATCTCATACACACTTTAGCGTACCAAGGGCAGAGCGATAGGGCGGCCTGTCCTGGTTGTAGGCCGCAAGAGGGTGCGACGAGCAGTGGCACGGCTGTTGGCTCTGCTGGTCCCATGTCCCGTCTGATGTCAACTTCCTGTTCCAGGACAGGGGACAGCAGAGCCGACAGCCGTGCGACTGCTAAGCATGCCCCTTTTGCTTGGAGGAGGTGGGGGGGGGGGGGGGGTTTCTGTGCTTCAGGTGGCAACTATGATAGTACGCCACTGCTTACATATAGTATTCATTAGGGCAGCCATAAAAACTGATTTGGCTTGAGGGTGGGGAGATGGGGCTGAGTTCAGCACCACTGATATGAAAATATGCAGGTTTGAAATGTTCAGTCTCTCTTGTCTGGTAGTTAGCACAATAGTTTAAACCTTGTTTAAAATCCTAAGACCCATACAGTGGAGGCAGTGCATGCAAATATATCTCATTAATGTTCCTTACACTCCACTTACTAACTGTTATAAGTATTTTTGTCTTTATTAAATCTTCAATAAAAAATAGTATACACAGATTATATTCCCTCACAATATACTCTTGTAAAGAAAGGGGATAAAAGATAAAGGTTATGCTTATGAGAATGTATGATTAGTGTGAATGAGTAGAATGCATGATTATTAAGTAAGGGAATATAATCTGTGTATACTGTTTTGATTGAAGATTTAATAAAGGCAAAAATATTTATAACAGTTACTCAGTAAGTGGCTTGGTATGTTTTGTAACTAGATATTGTTAGATACTCAATAGATGAGATTATATTAATATGCCATAGGGATATCCTGAAAGCCTGAGTTTGCGGCCCTACAGTACTGCAATAATTATAGAAATATTCAATAAGTAATTAAAAGTAAGAAACCAAAAGATTTTGATTGCATAAGTCTTCACACTCTTTATCAAAGCAAATCCCATATGTACATAAGCTTTACCAAAGATCCATTAAGTGTATCCTATTTCCAAGAGATCCCATCCAGATCACAAGGACCTGGCAGGATCCCAAACAGTACCAAGAATCCATGCTGCTTATCCCCAGGGGATAAGCAGTGGCTTTCCCCACTCTACCTAGATCGCAGTTTATGGACTTTTCCTCCAAGAACTTGTCCAAACCTTTTTAAATACAACTACGCTAATTGCCTTTACCACATCCTCTGGCAGTGAGTTCTAGAACTTAATTATGATTTTTCCTGTTTGTTTTAAAAATACTACTTAACTCCGGAGTCTCCCCTAGTCATTTTATTTCTTGAAACGGTAAACAATCAATCAAGTCGCGTCTACTTGTTCCACTGCACTCATTGTTATAGCCCTAACTTCTTTAGCCTTCCTCAAAGGTGATTTATTCATCACTTTTATCATTCTGATTGCCCTTCTCAGCACCTTTTTTAGTTTTGCTATATCGTTTTTGAAATAGGACAATCAGAACTGCATACAATACTCAAGGTTAGGTTGGACCATGGAGTGTGTACAGAGATATGACATTTGTTTTATTCTCTATTTCTTTCCTAATAATTCCAAACATTCTGTTTGCATTTTTGGCCCCCACCGCATACTGAGCAGAAGATTTCAACATATTGTCCATGATGATGCATAGATGCTTTTTCTGGGTGTTGATTCCAAATGTGGATCCTAGTATTGTGTAGCTATAATTTGAGATATCCTTTCCAATATGCATCACTTAACACTTGTCTATATTAAATTTCATCACGCTTGGTGCCTCCAGTGCCTCGGGCCGGAGCACAATACCAAGACGTGCACCTTGTGTCTCGGTTTATGGAAACGGACACAGGTGGCGAGGCAAGTTCTTCGGGACTGTCTTTTTGGAACTTGCGCCGGCCCCTCGACGTCGACTTCGACGGCATCGGTGTCGACGGCCGCATCTTTGGTACTGGTACCAATGTCCACGAAATCGGCACCGACGGCACCGACCCCAGGAGCACAGGTTCCGTTGGCCCGCCGGTCTTCCGGAGATGGCAGGGGTGAGCGGCCGCGCGGGCAATCGGCCCCGGTCACTCCCTCTACCCAGGGCCATCGGGACCGAACCCTGTCGGACCCGATCCCTCGAGGCCGAGGGGGATCTACTTCCTCCTCTTCGGTACCGCCGAGCGCCGATGACGGGCACCGGAAGAAGGCTAAGAAGCACCGTCATCGGTCGCCCACGGCGCATATGGATGGCCAGTCTCCCAATCTTGCAAGGTCCTCCTGAAATTTCTCAAAATCCTCGTGTGATTTATCAGCTTTAATTTTGTCTCAACTGCAGATTTGATCATCTCATTTGTTGCTTCCATTTCTAGATCTAGATTTAACAATTGGTCCCAATACAAATCCCTTGGGATTTCCACTGTTCACCTTTTTCCACTAAGAAAATTGGCCATTTAAACTTTAATTTCTTTTAACTAATTTCCAATCCACAAGAGGACATTGAGGCAGATTTTAGATAGTATGTGGAGAAGGAATACACACGTCCAGGTCGGGACATGGAGAATTCCCATAATATTTTAGAAGAGGATCTGCCAAACATAGAGCGTCCTATAAAAAAAAGACGTGCAGGACACACACGTGTAGGCCTTGCCACATATAGTGGGAGCAGCAATTTTAAAAAGCTGCACATGGGAAAAGCCTATGCAAGGACCCCCATGTGTGTGGGAGCAGCTTTTTTAAATCACTGCTCCCACATCGCCTGAGCCTGATCTCAGCAGTAGTACCTATCCATTCAGAGGAAAAATGAGAGAGGCAATTAATTCCAGTGGTGAACAACCAGTCCAAACAGGAAAAGTTGGAAACCAGTATGGCGAAAATCACTTTATTAGTAAAACATCTTATCTGTAGAAACCCAACGAGGCCACATTTTAACAATCACCTGCATCAGATTAACAACACAGTCAATGTGTTATGTTGAAAAATGCTTGTATGCAGTGATCTATAAACTGACCGACTTCCGCAAACTACTGAAAACCTATCTCTTTGAGAAAATCTACGGCAAGGATCAAAACACATGAAGTCCATACAAACCAATAGATACGCACCAAAACACTCTATCCTGAAGTCTCTTCTCCCGTATCCTCACCACCCTTAAAACCCTACCCACAAATAAGAATGTTAGACCTTGATGTTCCCTCGATATTGTTTGTCCCCCTCTCAACTCACCACTGTTATCCTCTGATGTTCTATTCCCAAATGATATCCTGTATTTACTCTGTCTTCTATAACTCATCATAATGTAATCCATAATCGTACTGTAACCAATTGTACTTCCATCATTCTCAAAGTATTGTAAGCCACACTGAGCCCGCAAATAGGTGGGAAAATGTGGGATATAAATGCAAATAAATAAAAAGTTCCAAAAGTGACGTCTTAATTGAAACGGTTTGTGATGAAACAATGAATCCAAAGTTGGCATCTAAATGTTGGACTGTGATCGCATGCAAAAATCATCTGAAGCACTGGATAGTTATCCTAAATGACTCATGGCTTTTTGTGCACAGAAGGGGCTTCCACCAAATATTTATTTATTTACTTATTAGGATTTATTTACTGCCTTTTTGAAGGAATTCACTCAAGGCAGTGTACAGTTAGATTTGAATTATAGGGTGTGAAAACTTAAGAGTTTTGTTTGCATTTACTTGTTGAATATTTCTATAACTGTTCTTTCACATTGAAAATGTAGCATATGTTGTGTAGAACTGTGAAACAAACTCCTATTTTAATGCATTTGGAACTGTATTACAGGGATGTGAATACTTTTACAGGCACCTTAACTGCATGTGCAAGAAAGAGCTCAGGGTTGATGCACTGGAAATATTTAAATCGTATCTTTTGATATTTTCTTTTCTTTTCTGAAGTACCATTCTTCCAGACACCAGTAGAAAGAGTCGCCAAAAAACCCGATCTGTGGAGAAAACGACAGATCCAGTATTCAACCATACAATGGTCTATGATGGCTTTAGGTCTGAAGACTTGAAAGAGGCTTGCATAGAACTTACAGTTTGGGACCACAACAAACTGGCCAACCACTTTCTGGGAGGTCTCCGTATAGGTCTTGGAACAGGTACTGTGAAAGTCATTCCGTACAATTAAGAAACATATATACATTTTTTTATATTGTAAAGAACTGTATGGTAATGGGGAAATACACAGACATGTCAGGCACTGCAAAACACTGAGTGAAGAAGAAACTATTGTTTATGCTGCGAGAGGAAAACGAGTGTAGTGAAGCAGAGTTGGGTGCAGATTAGAGAATGACACGGGGACGGGGAACTGCAGTAACCACGGGGACAGGGACAGATCCCACGGGGATGGGGCGGGGATGGGAACAGAGCCCACGGGGACGGGGCGGGGATGGGGACAGAGCCCACGGGGCGGGGATGGGGACAGAGCCCACGGGGCAGGGATGGGGACAAACTTTGTCCCCGTGTTATTTTCTACATTGAAGCCTGTTAATGAACTGGACTGTTGTTTATGTTTGAGTGATGCAGACAACGATATTTTGTTGTTTTGGAAAAACAAGCAAACGTACTGGCCGCAACTAGCAAAATTTGCATGGGGGATCCTGTACATCCTGCTACCAGCACATCTTCTAAGAAGGCAACTTCTATTCCAGGAAGGACTGTTTAAGACAGGAGAGCTAGATTGAATCCTGAGATTGTTGATGACTTCTTATTTATCCACAGATTAAAAAACCATAACAGTGCTTCATAGGACATATTTTTCCCCTCTAGGGCATAGAGAACAGGTTGTATTTTATACCCCTGGACACTTTAACAGTGTGAATTAGGATTCCTTGTTGTAGTAGAAATTACCTGTTGTTGGGGTTGGAAGGGTAGAGGGTGGTGGTGGGAAGGAGGGTTATCATAGCTGCTCATTGTTATTATTCTCTATTTGTAATTTATACACAACAGTTGCACAGCATATTGTTCCTTTTTATACTTTAATAAAAAGATTCATTAAGTGTTCAAGGCTTCTGCAGATGAGGACAGAGCCCACGGGGACGGGGCGGGGACAGAGACAGAACCTGCGGGGACGGGGCGGGGACAAACTTTGTCCCTGTGTCATTCTGTAGTGCAGATGAATGCCTATTTTATGTCTTGGAGCTCATATAGGATGAGTTAATCCAGTTGTATTAGATTCCAAGAATCATGGTTCAAAACTACAAAACATAAAACAAAAAAAAACAGACCAGACCACACCAGTACAATTGTTCCTTTATTGGGACTGTCAAGGTTGCTGAATTATGAATGGTACATTTCTTAAGTAAGCACCTATGTTGTCTTTATAGAATACTTCAAAAAAGAACTGTATCACAGAACCAAAAAAATTGATTCAAAACAAAATACTGTGCTAACAGACTTCAAGTGCTTAAAAAATAAAATAAGGAGAAAAAGACCTCAGAAGCCCATAATGCTCAGTGACAATGCACAAACAGTTAAGCACTAGAAGGGCAGTTGTTTCATCATAGGTCAGAAAATCCTCCTTTTTATTTTTATCACTGTGTTTTCCTCAAATGTGTATTTGAAAACAAAACATTGTATAAACATTAATATCTCTTTCCAGACTTCTAGATAGAAACAGCACGAAAGGCACTTAGTTTAATTTCATAGCTCCCAACGGGACCTGTTTTGCTCTTCAGCTTTCTCAAGGGAGTTTAAACATAAGTGTGTCAGCATGCCATCTGCAAAAAAAAAAATGATAATTACAAAATCAAAAAGCAACAAAAAGAAATGTGTCAAAGCTTGGAAACTTTCTCACTCGCTGTTCCATCTTCAGGCATCTTCTCAGCATACGCATTCCAACATGGCGCCCACTGCTTAATGGAACGCTGGCAAAAAACTGGCCAATCAAATTCATAGGAACAAACTATGGAAAGCCCATGTCGTGTAATATACGACTTACGTTCAGTCATTCTTACATGCAATCTTCTCATGGTCTTCCCTACATAAATTTTATTGCAAGGGCACCTTAATATTTTCCATATTTGTGGAACCACAATTTGTCCTAGAGGTCAATTTTATAATTTTTGGAATCTACCGGATTAGTGAACTTGGTACATTCCAACGTGATGTTACAAGTACTGCAGTTTCCACATTTTAAATGCCCCTTGAATTCTTCCGATCCACCAGTGTCCAATAATGGTAAATCTGCTGGGCTCAACAATTCTTTTGAATTCCATCCTCTAGAAAAGGCTATACATAATGTTTGAAATAGAAGATGTGTCTGCATATTCTCCGAGGACAAGCAGGCTGCTTGTTCTCACTGATGGGTGACGTCCACGGCAGCCCCTCCAATCGGAATCTTCACTAGCAAAAGCCTTTGCTAGCCCTCGCGCGCCGATGCACACCGCACATGCGCGGCCGTCTTCCCGCCGGAAACCGGCTCGTGCCGGCCAGTCGTCTTTTCTCCGCGCTCGGTACGGTTGTGTTTTGCCGTTCGTGCCCCGAAAAGTCGACCTCGCGCGTCGTTTTCGACTCGTTTCCGTGAGAAACTTTGAAAATTGTTTCGGAAAGACCTCTTTTGGTCTTTCCCTTCCTGTACTTCGAGTTTTTTGGCCCCGGTAAGTTTTCTTTCGTCGTCGGGGTAGGCCTTAATTAGGCCCCGGTCGAAATTTCCTTCTCGCTATTTTTCTGGTGCCAAATTTCGCCATTTCGACTTTTGATCTCGCCGGCATGATTTTTCCGCCCATGACATCGAAGCCTTCCAGCGGCTTCAAGAAGTGCACCCAGTGCGCCCGGGTAATCTCGCTCACTGACAGGCACGCGTCGTGTCTGGGGGCTGGGCACCGCCCTCAGGCCTGTAGTCTGTGTTCCCTTTTACAAAAGCGGACTCAGGTAGCGAGGTTAGCCCAGTTGAACATTTTGTTCTCGGGCTCTTCGTCGGCATCGGCACCGGGGGTATCGAGTGCATCGACGTCTTCAGCGTCCAGACCTTCATCCTCGGCTGCCAGTGCATCGAGTGCATCGAGGCATCGACCCTCTGCATCGGCGCTGAGACATCGGACGACTGTATCGACGTCGGTGGTACCGGGACCTCGTCTACTGATGTCGGACGGTGGTGCTTCGTCTGGAGTGCAGGTGAGGGCTGTCCATTCCTCTGCTGGTGGCGGTGAGCCTTCGGGTGGGTCTCCCCCTACCCTGAGGGCTCCTGCGGTACAGCCCCCCCGAGACCGACCCTCTTCGGTCTCGGCCCCGAGGAAGAGACGGCTGGATTCTACGTCCTCCTCGTCGGTGCCGGGAAGCTCCGGTGACATGCTTCGTAAGAAGTCGAAGAAGCATCGACACCGGTCCCCTTCCCGCGTCGGCACCGAGAGCTCTGGGTCGCCGAGGGAGTCGGCACCCAGCAAGCATCGGCACCGAGAGGACCGCTCACCCTCTGTTCAAGAGGTGTCGATGCGCTCCACTCTGGACAGCCCGGAACAGCCTCCACGCCCGGAACAGGTTCTGACGTCGACGCCTGCATCGACTTCCTTGCCTTTTTCTGCAGCCGCTCTGAACGAGAGCCTCCGGGCCGTTCTCCCAGAGATTCTGGGAGAGCTGCTGCGCCCTACCCCTCCGGTACCGGCGGTGCTTGCGCCACCGATACTGTCGAGCGTGGCGCCGGCTGGTCCATCGCCCGGGGTGAGGTCGCCGGCGTCTGTGCCGCTTGCGGTACCGACTGCCGTCGCCTCCCAGGAAGGCTCCCCGACTATGTCGGCGGAGGGAGCTTCGCCGATGCGGGCCAGGGAGTCTACCTCTCGACGCCCCCATCGTGGACGTGGTTCCACAGAGTCGAGCCGGGCGCGGTTGCAGACACAGGTTCATGAGCTTGTGTCTGATACCGAGGGTGAGGCCTCGTGGGAGGAAGAGGAAGACATCAGATATTTCTCTGACGAGGAGTCTGAGGGTCTTCCCTCTGATCCCACTCCCTCTCCTGAAAGGCAGCTTTCTCCTCCTGAGAGTCTGTCTTTCGCTTCCTTTGTCCAGGAGATGTCTACGGCCATCCCCTTCCCGGTGGTTGTGGAGGACGAGCCCAGGGCTGAAATGTTTGAGCTCCTGGACTACCCTTCTCCACCTAAGGAAGCGTCCACAGTACCCATGCACCATGTCCTGAAAAAGACATTGCTGGCGAACTGGACCAAACCTCTAACTAATCCCCACAGTCCCAAGAAGATCGAGTCCCAGTACCGGATCCATGGGGACCCAGAGCTGATGCGCACCCAGTTGCCTCATGACTCTGGAGTTGTGGATTTGGCCCTAAAGAAGACTAAGAGTTCTAGGGAGCATGCTTCGGCGCCCCCGGGCAAAGACTCTAGAACCTTAGACTCCTTTGGGAGGAAGGCCTACCATTCTTCTATGCTCGTGGCCAAAATTCAGTCCTACCAGCTCTACACGAGCATACATATGCGGAATAATGTGCGGCAGTTGGCGGGCTTGGTGGATGCGCTCCCCCCTGAGCAAGCCAAGCCTTTTCAGGAGGTGGTCAGGCAGCTGAAGGCGTGCAGAAAATTCCTGGCCAGAGGGGTGTATGACACCTTTGATGTTGCGTCCAGGGCCGCTGCTCAAGGTGTGGTGATGCGCAGGCTCTCATGGCTGCGTGCCTCCGACCTGGAGAACAGACTCCAGCAGCGGATTGCGGACTCGCCTTGCCGTGCGGATAACATTTTTGGAGAGAAAGTCGAACAGGTGGTAGAGCAGCTCCACCAGCGGGATACCGCATTCGACAAGTTCTCCCGCCGGCAGCCTTCAGCATCTACCTCTACCGGTAGAAGATTTTTTGGGGGAAGGAAGACTGTTCCCTACTCTTCTGGCAAGCGTAGGTACAATCCTCCTTCTCGACAGCCTGTGGCCCAGTCTAAGCCCCAGCGCGCTCGCTCTCGTCAGCAGCGTGCGACTCAGCAAGGCCCCTCGGCTCCCCAGCAAAAGCAAGGGACGAGCTTTTGACTGGCTCCAGCAGAGCATAGCCGACATCCAAGTGTCAGTGCTGGGCGACCTGCCAGTCGGAGGGAGGTTGAAAGCTTTTCACCAAAGGTGGCCTCTCGTAACCTCCGATCAGTGGGTTCTTCAAATAGTCCGGCAAGGATACACCCTCAATTTGGCCTCAAAACCTCCAAATTGTCCACCGGGAGCTCAATCTTACAGCTTCCAGCACAAGCAGGTACTTGCAGAGGAACTCTCCGCCCTTCTCAACGCCAATGCGGTCGAGCCCGTGCCATCCGGGCAGGAAGGGCTGGGATTCTATTCCAGGTACTTCCTTGTGGAAAAGAAAACAGGGGGGATGCGTCCCATCCTAGACCTAAGGGCCCTGAACAAATATCTCGTAAAAGAAAAGTTCAGGATGCTTTCCCTGGGCACCCTCCTTCCCATGATTCAGGAAAACGATTGGCTATGCTCTCTGGACTTGAAGGATGCCTACATGCACATCCCGATACTGCCAGCTCACAGACAGTATCTGCGATTTCAGCTGGGCACACGTCACTTCCAGTACTGTGTGCTACCCTTTGGGCTCGCCTCTGCGCCCAGGGTGTTCACAAAGTGCTTGGCTGTAGTATCAGCGGCACTTCGCAGACTGGGGGTACACGTGTTCCCATATCTCGACGATTGGCTGGTGAAGAACACATCCGAGGCAGGAGCCCTGCAGTCCATGCAGATGACTGTTCGCCTCCTGGAGCTACTGGGGTTTGTGATAAATTATCCAAAGTCCCATCTTCTCCCAGTGCAGAATCTCGAATTCATAGGAGCTCTGCTGGATTCTCGGACAGCTCGCGCCTATCTCCCAGAGGCGAGAGCCAACAACTTGTTGTCCCTCGTCTCGCGGGTGCGAGCGTCACAGCAGATCACAGCTCGGCAGATGTTGAGATTGCTGGGCCACATGGCCTCCACAGTTCATGTGACTCCCATGGCCCGCCTTCACATGAGATCTGCTCAATGGACCCTAGCTTCCCAGTGGTTTCAGGCTGCTGGGGATCTAGAAGACGTGATCCACCTGTCCACGAGTTTTCTCAAATCCCTGTATTGGTGGACGATTTGGTCCAATTTGACTCTGGGACGTCCTTTCCAAATTCCTCAGCCACAAAAAGTGCTGACAACGGATGCGTCTCTCCTGGGATGGGGAGCTCATGTCGATGGGCTTCACACCCAAGGAAGCTGGTCCCTCCAGGAACGCGATCTGCAGATCAATCTTCTGGAGTTGCGAGCGATCTGGAACGCTCTGAAGGCTTTCAGAGATCGGCTGTCCCACCAAATTATCCAAATTCAGACAGACAACCAGGTTGCCATGTATTACGTCAACAAGCAGGGGGGCACCGGATCTCGCCCCCTGTGTCAGGAAGCCGTCAGCATGTGGCTCTGGGCTCACCGTCACGGCATGGTGCTCCAAGCCACATATCTGGCAGGCGTAAACAACAGTCTGGCCGACAGGTTGAGCAGGATTATGCAGCCTCACGAGTGGTCGCTCAATTCTCGTGTAGTACATAAGTACATAGGTAGTGCCATACTGGGAAAGACCAAAGGTCCATCTAGCCCAGCATCCTGTCACCGACAGTGGCCAATCCAGGTCAAGGGCACCTGGCACGCTCCCCAAACGTAAAAACATTCCAGACAAGTTATACCTAAAAATGCGGAATTTTTCCAAGTCCATTTAATAGCGGTCTATGGACTTGTCCTTTAGGAATCTATCTAACCCCTTTTTAAACTCCGTCAAGCTAACCGCCCGTACCATGTTCTCCGGCAACGAATTCCAGAGTCTAATTACACGTAGCTTCAACTCATGCCCTCTAGTCCTAGTATTTTTGGACAGCGTGAACAGTCGCTTCACATCCACCCGATCCATTCCACTCATTATTTTATACACTTCTATCATATCTCCCCTCAGCCGTCTCTTCTCCAAGCTGAAAAGCCCTAGCCTTCTCAGCCTCTCTTCATAGGAAAGTCGTCCCATCCCCACTATCATTTTCGTCGCCCTTCGCTGTACCTTTTCCAATTCTACTATATCTTTTTTGAGATACGGAGACCAGTACTGAACACAATACTCCAGGTGCGGTCACACCATGGAGCGATACAACGGCATTATAACATCCGCACACCTGGACTCCATACCCTTCCTAATAACACCCAACATTCTATTCGCTTTCCTAGCCGCAGCAGCACACTGAGCAGAAGGTTTCAGCGTATCATCGACGACGACACCCAGATCCCTTTCTTGATCCGTAACTCCTAACGTGGAACCTTGCAAGACGTAGCTATAATTCGGGTTCCTCTTACCCACATGCATCACTTTGCACTTGTCAACATTGAACTTCATCTGCCACTTGCACGCCCATTCTCCCAGTCTCGCAAGGTCCTCCTGTAATCGTTCACATTCCTCCTGCGACTTGACGACCCTGAATAATTTTGTGTCATCGGCGAATTTAATTACCTCGCTAGTTACTCCCATCTCTAGGTCATTTATAAATACATTAAAAAGCAACGGACCCAGCACAGACCCCTGCGGGACCCCACTAACTACCCTCCTCCACTGAGAATGCGACAGATCTTCCAGGTGTGGGGCACCCCCTTGGTGGATCTCTTCGCATCTCGAGCCAACCACAAAGTCCCTCAGTTCTGTTCCAGGCTTCAGGCCCATGGCAGACTAGCATCGGATGCCTTCCTCCTGGACAGGGGGGAGGGTCTGCTGTATGCTTATCCTCCCATACCTCTGGTGGGGAAGACTTTGTTGAAACTCAAGCAAGACCGGGGCACCATGATTCTGATTGCTCCTTTTTGGCCACGTCAGATCTGGTTCCCTCTTCTTTTGGAATTGTCCTCCGAAGAACCTTGGAGATTGGAGTGTTTTCCGACCCTCATCACACAGGACGAAGGGGCGCTTCTGCATCCCAACCTACGGTCCCTGGCTCTCACGGCCTGGATGTTGAGAGCGTAGACTTTGCCTCTTTGGGCCTGTCAGAGGGTGTCTCCCGCATCTTGCTTGCTTCCAGGAAAGATTCCACTAAGAGGAGTTACTTCTTCCATTGGAGGAGGTTTGCCGTCTGGTGTGACAGCAAGGCCCTAGATCCTCGCTCTTGTCCTACACAGACCCTGCTTGAATACCTTCTGCACTTGTCTGAGTCTGGTCTCAAGACCAACTCTGTAAGGGTTCACCTTAGTGCAATCAGTGCATACCATTACCGTGTGGAAGGTAAGCCGATCTCAGGACAGCCTTTAGTTGTTCGCTTCATGAGAGGTTTGCTTTTGTCAAAGCCCCCTGTCAAGCCTCCTACAGTGTCATGGGATCTCAGTGTCGTTCTCACCCAGCTGATGAAACCTCCTTTTGAGCCACTGAACTCCTGCCATCTGAAGTACTTGACCTGGAAGGTCATTTTCTTGGTGGCAGTTACTTCAGCTCGTAGAGTCAGTGAGCTTCAGGCCTTGGTAGCCCAGGCCCCTTACACCAAATTTCATCATAACAGAGTAGTCCTCCGCACTCACCCTAAGTTCTTGCCAAAGGTTGTGTCGGAGTTCCATCTTAACCAGTCAATTGTCTTGCCAACATTCTTTCCCCGTCCTCATTCCTGCCCTGCTGAACGTCAGCTGCACACATTGGACTGCAAAAGAGCATTGGCCTTCTATTTGGAGCGGACACAGCCCAGCAGACAGTCCGCCCAATTGTTTGTTTCTTTTGATCCCAACAGGAGGGAAGTGGCTGTAGGAAAACGCACCATATCCAATTGGCTAGCAGATTGCATTTCCTTCACTTACGCCCAGGCTGGGCTGGCTCTTGAGGGTCATGTCACGGCTCATAATGTTAGAGCTATGGCAGCGTCGGTAGCCCACTTGAAGTCAGCTACCATTGAAGAGATTTGCAAAGCTGCGACGTGGTCATCTGTCCACACATTCACATCCCATTACTGCCTGCAGCAGGATACCCGACGCGATAGTCGGTTCGGGCAGTCAGTACTTCAGAACCTGTTTGGTCTTTAGGATCCAACTCCACCCCCCGAGGGCCCTGTTTGTTCTGTTCCAGGCTGCACTCTCAGTTAGTTGGTAAATTTTTTTAGGTCAATCTCAGTTATGTCCTCGCCGTTGCGAGGCCCAATTGACCATGGTTGTTGTTTTGAGTGAGCCTGGGGGCTAGGGATACCCCATCAGTGAGAACAAGCAGCCTGCTTGTCCTCGGAGAAAGCGAATGCTACATACCTGTAGAAGGTATTCTCCGAGGACAGCAGGCTGATTGTTCTCACAAACCCGCCCGCCTCCCCTTTGGAGTTGTGTCTTCCCTTCTCTTTGTCTTGCTACATATGAGACTGGCCGGCACGAGCCGGTTTCGGGCGGGATGACACATGCGCGGTGCGCATCGGCGCGCGAGGGCTAGCAAAGGCTTTTGCTAGTGAAGATTCCGATTGGAGGGGCTGCCGTGGACGTCACCCATCAGTGAGAACAATCAGCCTGCTGTCCTCGGAGAATACCTTCTACAGGTATGTAGCATTCGCTATAACCCAGTTTATTTTGACAATTGTAGCCACCTCTTCACCTCCCCCCTCATGTATCTCAATACAAAAGTCTATTAGTACATAAGTACATAAGTATTGCCATACTGGGAAAGACCAAAGGTCCATCGAGCCCAGCATCCTGTTTCCAACAGTGGCCAATTCAGGTCACAAATACCCGTCAAGATCCCAAAAATGTACAAAACATTTTATACTGCTTATCCCAGAAATAGTGGATTTTCCCCAAGTCCATTTAATAATGGTCAATGGACTTTTCCTTTAGGAAGCCGTCCAAACCATTTTTTAAACTCTGCTAAGCTAACCGTCTTTACCACATTGTCTGGCAATGAATTCCAGTTTAATTACACGTTGAGTGAAGAGACCCATCCTGTTAGAATATCAATGATATGCTTTGATGTCCCCATGCATACCTCCGACCCACCCCATCCTCCCACCCTGTCAGACTGTCATAGTAATGCTTGAATGTTTTCACTTTTATACACTGTCAGCTAGCACATTTGCTTATTTCCGATCTGACGAAGAATGGCAACCTTCGAAAGCTAATCAAGAAATGTATTAAGTTATGTCCAATAAAAAAGGTATCATCTTATTTTCTTTTTCATGTTTTATTTTGTTTGATTTCTATTGATAACGTTGAGTGAAGAAACATTTTCTCCGATTTGTTTTAAATTTACTACTTTGTAGCTTCATCGCATGCCCCCTAGTCCTAGTATTTTTGGAAAGCGTGAACAGATGCTTCACATCTTACCCGTTCAACTCCACTCATTATTTTATAGACTGCTATCATATCTCCTCTCAGCTGCCTTTTCTCCTAGCTGAAGAGCCCTAGCCGCTTTAGCCTTTCCTCATAGGGAAGTCGTCCCATCCCCTTTATCATTTTTGTCGCCCTTCTCTGCACATTTTCTAATTCCACTATATTTTTTTTGAGATGTGGCAACCAGAATTGGTCCATAACAAATTTCTATCATTATATTTCACTGTTACATATGCTTTCCTCACTGTTTGAGCTGGATACCCACGTTATATCAATGACTTCTTTAACTTTTGCCTGGACCTTGAAATCGTGTTTGTCCATACAAATCCTGCAAAATCCCAAAAAACTGGGAATATGGCAAGCTGTTCAAAACTCGAGGATGGCAACTATCATCTGAAGAAGCGTTCTCCTGTCAGTAGATTTTTAAAAAATATTTTAGTGTTAAATTGACCATTCTCCCAAGATACCTCAACGTCAAAAAAATGGATACTTGACCTTGAACTTTCATAGGTAAATTGTATGTCCTGGTCACAATGATTCAAAAAGTCCATAAAATTTTACAAAATGTTCTCATCTCCCATACAAATCATGAAAACATCATCAATAAATCTCATCCAGAAAAAGATGGAATCCTTAAAAGGTGATTGTCATAACCATCTCTCTTCAAAATCTGCCAAAAATAAATTTGCAATGGTGGAGGCAAATGTCACCCCCATTGCTACACCTGTCAACTGAAGAAAATATATACCTTGAAAAAGAAAAAAAATTCCTGTAAAGCTACCTTTGTCAGCAAAAACTCAGTGGGTACTTCATCTGGTCTTGATCTTTCTTCGAATGCTGCATTAGCCACTCTCAATGCTTGATCCTGTGGTATAGACTTGTAGAGAGTCTTAAAGTCCAAACTCACTAACAAAAACTTTGCAGTCTTTGGAAATGCCAACTCCTATAGTAAATGCAAAAAATGCTTTGTGTCACGCTGGTAAGACCAGGCGAGAGGAACTAAGAGCTTCAAGAAATAATCAACAAACACACATAAGGCTCTAAAATTGAGCCATTAGATGACAAAATCGGACATCCTGGAGGTTTATTAGGATCCTTATGTACTTTAGGGAAGGTATATAAATAACATGGGGACTCTAGGAAACTATTTTAAAAATAGTTGCTGTTATAAACCCCTCTTGCTCTCCTTTAGAAGTCATCTCATTTATCAAGGCTTGTATTGTGGTGTGGGGTCTTTACCTCCTTTTTTTTTTTTTTTAAGCACTTGAATTCTATTAGCACAGTATTTTGTCTCTACAGAATAGGCAGAAAATAAGTGTGTTTCGGAAGTGTATAGGCATCATGTGATTTTAACCATAAAAGTAAATGTACTTGATAGTAGTAGTAGTACTCAGTGGCGTAGGAAGGGGGGGCGGTGGGGTGGTCCACCCTGGGTGCACGCCGCTGGGGGGGGGGGGGGGGGGTGTCGGCTGGTTCCCTGCTCTTTCTGCCCTGGAACAGGTTACTTCCTGTCCGGGGCAGAGAAAGCAGGGAAGCAGCAGAGCCGACGCAGCTCACAGTGACGTGCACTGGGGGCGGATCGGCCCTCCTGCCTGCCCTCCGCTGCAAGGTAAGGGTGCGTTTTGGGGGGGAGGTGTGCCGTGCCCTGCACCTGGGGGGGGGGTGCGCAGCGGCGACCCGCCCCGGGTGTCAGGCACCCTCGCTACGGCACTGGTAGTACTACTCTTACCAAACCCCTCATATCCTAATTATAACTAGGGATTTGTCAATGTCTTGAAAAGAGGTTTGACAGTCAGTTCAACAAACCCATAAAAATACCTGCATATTCATAAAGTTGGTTTTAAACGAAAAATCCATTTTCAGCAAAATCTACAGCAGACTGGAGTAAATCCACTACAAATTTTCCTGGGTCGGTGGATCTGCTCCAAATTTTTGAAGACAGTGACTGGCAAATAGCCCAAGTAGTGAAATCTGCATTTTGCATTGAACTTAGACTCAAAACAAGCGTATTTTCAGCCTGTTTTAACTTTGAATTGTTTGCACATCATTTTTTTTTTACAACAAATGGATATATTATTTGTTGTAACAAAATCCTCATCAGCCCAGTATTTCTCAAACTTCTATTGCAGCAGCACACATAGCCCTAGATTTATTCTGTGACAGTACACCAGCAAAACTGGTTTCCACTAGAAACTATGCTTTTAGCTGTTTTTGGTCAAGTGACTGGAATTCCTTTATGTTAGGGCACTGGTTCTCAACCTAATCCTTGGGACACACACCCAGATAGGCAGGTTTGTAGGATATACTACTACTACTACTACTGATTTCTATAGTGCTACTAGACGTATTCAGTGCTGTACACTGAACATGTAAGAGAGTCCCTGCTTGACAGAGCTTACAATTTAATCAAGACAGACAAAAAGAACAACAAGGGAATTACTTAAGGTGTCTGGAGTTCGCTGTGGAGGAGAAGGGTACAGATAAGAGAGATTTACCGGATGAATAGAGTTCCCAGGGAGGAGTGTATGGAAAGATAAGAGTGGAGAGGTACTGAGGAGCTGCAGAGTGAATGCACTTGTAAGTCAATAAGAGGTGTTTGAATTGTATGCGGAAATGGATAGGGTGCCAATGTGAACATATTTTTGAACAAATTGAAGGGGAGAGAGATGGCTTAGTGGGAGACCTGTGAGAAACAAGTTGCAGTAGTGTAAGTGAGAGGTGATAAGAGTGTGGATAAGGGTTTTGGTAATGTGCTCAGAAAGGAAGGGATGAATTTTGGTGGTAATATAGAGAAAGAAACGCCAGGTTTTAGCAGTCTTGGATATGTTCAGGAAAAGAGGATATCCAAATGACTACGCATCGCTATCTCCACTGTATGCAAATCTATCACATGCATATTCATTGTAGTTATCCTGAGAACCCTAAGTCTTGGGTGTGACTCAAGGACTGGGTTGAGAACCACTGTGTAAGAGACACAGGAAGAACCTGGTTTCTTGGTCAAATGGGGGGAAAACCTAGCTATTCTCTCAGGCTAGATGAGGAGGAGTGGTTGGAATGTCCAAGTTAACCTGCAAGTTTCTAATGATTTGAAATATGTTTTTATTTCATAAAGTATTTTAATATATAGTTATAGTATTAATATGTTTTGATGTTTTGCAATCTATTTCAATCCTCCCTTCTCATCCCCACCCCTCTGACATCACCATCATCATCTTATTCCCTATCATCCCTTTAGCATCTCCTTCTCTTCTCTGCTCTGCCCCCTCCCACTTAGCTCCTGGAATCCTCACATCTATTCCTTTGCTCCCCATCACCTTTACATCATCATCATCCCCTCCCCTACCATATTAACATCACCACATCCCATTTCTATTATTCCTTGATATTATCTTCCCTTTCCTATTTGGAATTAAACTTCATCTGACAAGAGAAATCACACCAGAAACACATATTACCTTTCTTTTGCCGCCTCTTCTCCTAGCCTCCTTTTAAAGTTGAAACAGCAGGGGCGTGCAGAGTCTTGCACGACCCCATGGCCCTAGGTACTTCTATACCAGATTTTCTCTGGTTAGGAGGCAGCAGCAGATAAGATATGCTACTCCCTGTCTCCCCGTCATCTGTAGGGAGTGGTGCATGGATTAGTAGAAGAGAGATCAGTACATTGCCACTAGCAGCAACAACCAAGACCCATCCTGTCTTCTCTCTGCATAGCAAAACTTCTGTAGCTTACCTTAGATTTGCTTGTGGAATACCAGAACCTCTGGACTAGTTCATCAGGTTTAAGGAATTACATAGTAGCATAGGGTAGTTGTTCAGCGGTGGCAGTCAGTGTTCTAATTTAAACACCAGCCCTTACCTAGTCTCCTCTATTTCTCTTACCCCATCTCTGCCAGCTCATCTTTTATTCCACTCATCCCCCTCCCCTCTATTGGCCCCGTTCTCCATCCTGTCTCCTAGTCTTCCACACACCTCCCCTTACCACCTTCTATTGTCCCTTGTTCTCCTCCTGCCACATCCTCTACCCCAGCCTCCATCATCTCCCCTTCCACATGTACCCTTGCCTTCTGTTGGCTCCAGCTCTTCTCCCCCACATACACACATCTGCTATCCCTCATCTCCCCTTCCACACATCTTACCCTCTATTGTCGCCCGTCTTCCCACTTCAAACATACTACCCCTCCAGCTTCTCTCTCCTTCCATAATACTCTGCTTATCCAGTGCTTCCTTTCCCATTGTTCTTTAACCCCCCCCCAGTTTGTGCCTTTCCCAGCTTTTCCTCTTAGACTCTATCTCTGCTGGTCACTGTAGTTGTTGGATAACACAGGTCTCTCATTCAAACTCAGTAGTTGCTGTTGCTGCCTTGACCTTCCTGAACTTTGCGGCTCTTGCGGCATACAGTCAGTGTGGTCCTCGAAATCCTCTGCTGTTCTCATGTTTCTAAGGATAGCACAGGAGGCCCTGCATCATACTGATTGTATGATGGAAGACTATATGGTGCAGAAAGGCTGTGGCACCAGTTGAGTTTCAAACAGGACTTCATCTTCTTACCTAGATGTAAATTCTATGCCTTGGAGGAATACTGCGCAAATTCTGCAATGTGCATAATTCCCCTAGGAGTGATAGATATCCATGCTACCAGCCACAGAGTGTGACTGCCTGCAACATCTTTCCTTATCCAAGAGAGGGTTGTTTGGGTTTTTTTGTTTTCCACCATCTTGGCTACAATAACATATAAGAGCTCCCACTTTTCCAATGTCCAACCACAAAATTCCATATTAATTTAAGTGACCAGAAATAGTAGCATGATCAGTTCCCAAAATCTAGCCTTCTAGGTCCCTACTTCAGTAGTTCTCAATCCAGTCCTCAGGGCACACCAGCCAGTCAAGTTTTCATGATATCTACAATGAATATGCATGCACTGGGTTGAGAACCACTGCCAAACTGACCCAGCAACATGAGCACCCGTTTCCCCTAGTACTTACAGATATGACAATACTTGGAGCCTGCCAGACAGACCTGGTTGCTGCTCAATACTACAGCTGTGGCCTGCTAGAAAAATTCATGCATGTGGTTGCCTTTGTATCCCCTAAAACTATTAACCTTAACCACTGCACATACTGTAGAAGGACTTGCTTATCCACTCATATTCTGCTAAGATCGTTTTCATGCAGTTTTTCCTTATCTTAGTTATCCTTAATTTCTATCTAACTCCTATTACTTTATCAATCTGTCTATATATTCCACTTCTGTTTAGACCCTATACTGTCTGTCAAGATGTTTTAATGTGTATTGTGTTGATAGTATAAGTAGAGTATATGGTAATATGGTTTCTTAATCTAAATGAAATTAAGGGAATGGTGCAAAAATGTATATTTTAAGGTGCCCTAAGCACCTTCTTGCAGTTGTATTTTTTTTACAGCTGTTTTTTAAATATATATATATTTTTTCCTTACATAATTTTCTGTTTCAGGTAAGAGTTATGGTACTTTAGTGGACTGGATGGACTCCACAATCGATGAAGTATCCCTCTGGGAGCGAATGATAAGGTCCCCAAATGAGTGGGTGGAAGATACACTGCCACTCAGAATGTTAATGCTGGCAAAGATGGCAAAATGAACAAAATTACTTTATACGTACACATATTTGACAGCCATTATGCTTGCTTATGGCATCATTCGAATGAGGTCATCAGTGTGGTGGACATTAAAAAAAACACGCAGCTGGTACTGGAGCAGAATACTTGGGGACTCTGTCTTACAGGAAGTGCTGCCACAATCGTGATCATCTCCCCATTATCGTTGAATGGAGCAGATTAGCTACCTCTGAACAAAACAGCTTCATCAAACAGCATACATACTTTAATCTTTATAGCCCATCTGGAAGTTAGGTTTGTATTCAACTAAAACTACATGTGATCAAAATGGGTTTTTTTTTAAGTAAATGAATTTATTTTCCCAGATGAGTCAACGTAAAAAAGAGAAAATAAAAATATACAGTACACTGCAGTTTACAGTAAAGACCCCAAGCAGAAAGCGATACATAACTGTCATAAAAACTGCCAGAAGTATGTGCCATAGCTGATATCACTAGTGCAGAATAAATGCATTGATATCTTTATGCATATTAATATCATATGCCCAAAGTATATTTCTAGCTGTCATCTTATCTAAACTTTAGTGATAAAGTTGGTTTTTCAAGCTGTATAACTACAGAACATTTCCAGTTAAACTGCTGCTTTTTTTTAGATATCGGTTTTCTTTTAAATTATATTTTGTAGTAGTTCACTTTTCTGTTTAGAGGCTGATTCAATCCTTTGATATGGTTGATATATAGACAGATATGGAGAGGTGATATGTCAGGAAAATGTGTTCGTTGCATCATCTTTTTGGTAAACCATATAGTCCACGTAAATGGTTTGAGCCAACCCATCTCTGTGTTGTGGATGTGTAAATTATTTTAATGTTTTTGCTGCCAACATTAGGACACAAGAAAAATTGGGTGTTCTTGGTTTATGTGGGCCTTTCATATAAGTTTAAACAGTGTGTACTTTTATCAATAAAAGTGGTACATTACATCTACATTCATGAGAAGAGCCAAAAATGTCCATTAGAATTCAACTTATAATTATTTTTCTTGCAATTAGTATAACAGCTATTCTAATTTTGTATAATTAAGATAACATACATTGTTCTTTATTTAAATAAATACAAATGTGATACCAACTATATCTCTAGATTATTTTGTTAGTGATCTTGACTTATAATAGGTGAAATATAATGACTGTAGGTTATACCCTAACATGACACCCCCCCCCCCCCCCAGGGAATGGCCTGTGAAATGACATGAAAAGGGCTCCAGGAAGAGGCCACTAGAAGGTGCTCTAATATCAAAGGGGCTTGTGCTATCCTGTGGAGGCCATTAGAGGGAGCTCTGCCTCCCTGACAGCCAAAAGCCAAGAAGCTAAAGGCCAGGGAGGGCCCATAGCAGTAGGAAGAAGATAGTTCACCTGTAGGGAGGGCTCAGAAAGGGGTGAAGAAGCTAATAGGAGCCCCATAAAAAGGCACTTCCCAGTGGGAGGAATTCAGAAGAGAAGGGGGGCCCTGGAGAAGAAAGGATGCAGAGTGATTGGAGAGATGGACTACAGCAGGCTGGAAACCCTGGGGTATGGACCCCAAAGGAAGATCCAGAAAGGCTGGAAAAGGAACTGGGGAAGGCCAGACAGAGGGCACTGGAGCTTAGAGGCAGAGGTGAAGAAACAAGACCTGAGAGAAGGTACGTACGTAAATGCCAGGATAATGTTAAAAACTATGGTATGGATCACAGTGTGTCCTTTGAACTGAGACTTAGACTAACAGCAGGGGGTGGAGGACAGGACTGTAAGGTTATGGTGAAAGTTTTAGGGAGTTGGCTGTTTTAACCGAGACTCCAGTTGGAAGATTGCTTTGATTTTTTTTTTTTGACGAAGAATTCCTCCCACAGATTGTGGTTGGTGAAGGCTAGATGGAGCTAATTTGCATAATGGTACAGCATGAAGGTAACCTAATTTGCATATCATCTGAAGCCTGCTAACCTAATATGCTTAGTCCTATGAAAGGTGCCACACATGAGCAGGACCAGAATTATTGTTTGATCCAGGGAGAAACTTCACGGAGGTGTTTGGACTGGAAAACCAGGGCTGTGGAAAAGTCACCCTAAGAGTAAAGAGGTCCCGTATCCATGACACTGCTAGTATGTGCTCTTGATTAAAGCATCTGTCTCGGATCACCTCCATATGAGTATTTTTTAGTTCAGTTTTTAATGTTTATATTTTTTATTTCCTTATTTCTTTTTTCCTTTAAAATCTAATACTCAAAATGCATCTTGTGCCACGTCTTTAAGGCTTCCTTTTTAACAAAGCTAGTGGGTGAAATGGGTCCCAATCAGATGGTGGTGAAAGCTAGGAAAACTTAGAGATAAGTGCCATATATCTTCAGTGGACTTTAATATAAAAGTTTAAAGACTGGTACAAAATGCATTTTCAGTATTAGATTTTAAAGGAAGACAGAAATAAGGAAAGAAATATAAATATTAAAAACTGGAGAAAAAATATTCATATGGAGGATTTTAGCTAGTGATGATGCAACTGCTTTGGTCAGTACTAAGAATTCTGTGATATCTGAGTATTCCAGATTGCTCTGAGGTCTTTTCCTCCATGTTAATGTATATGCTATATGGTTTATAGTTCTACCTCTTTTGACCACAACATAATCTTGTATTTATTATCAACCGAAATGGCAAACGCTGTTACAGTACTTTGTAAACCACATTGAGCCTGCAAACAGGTGGGAAAATGTGGGATATAAATGTAGTAATAAATAAGTCAAAAGCACTTTAACAAGTTCCACACTACATGGTTTGAACATATTTTCTTGGTTTTATGGAAAAAGCTTTAGTATTGGGACTAATCTGTACGTAAGAATAGCCATACAGGGTCAGAACAGTGGTCCATCTAGCCCAGTATCCTGTTTCCAACAGTGGCCAATCCAGGTCACAAGTATCTGGCAGAATCCCAAAGAGTAGCAACATTCCATGCTATCAATCCCAGGGACAGCAGTGGCTTTCTCATGTTTATCTCAGTAACAGACTATGGACTTTTCCTCCGGGAATTTGTCCAAATCTTCTTGTAAATCCAGATATGCTAACCACTGTTTGGTGTTACTTTTACTCAACTAACTTAGAACATCCTACTCCCCAGTGCTGAAAATGCTATAGCCAGCTTGTGGATAAACCCATTGTAATCGTGTCACAGTTGCTCTCATAGTATCTAATGAAAGCTGCATGGCTCCAGTTTTCTTGACTAGATTTATGTTAACCTCAAGTATGAGTAAATATATTTGTGGGCAGGGGTTCACAAAAGAGAAGAAAAGATGTGCATGGATTGAAAGAGTAGTCTTAATGGCTAGCAGCAGACCAGGAATATCTCACTGATGCTCTTTTTGATCTTGAGTCATTTTATTCGCTATTGCCTCAGATACAGTAGATAAGTCCATTTGTTTGGCTGAACAGCTGTTTGTAGGCAGCAGAGTGAAGGATATTAGTGTAGCTTCTGTGGTGGCTTTTCCTTCTCCGCTTACCAAATATCTTTTTTCAAGTTATGATGAATATCTTTAGAAACAGATGTCAGCAGAAAATGACCAGGTCATCCACCCAGTCTACTCATGTGTGCCTTCCTATTGTGCTGTCATATGTCTTATACAGTCTTCTCCCTTTGCTACTAAGGTTCCTCTATCTCCAGCCACCATTGCCGGACATCAATTTTAGCAGTTTAATACCATCCAAATAATGCTTTGATCCTCTTTTCTTCTGCTGTAATGATACCTTGTCCTAGAGTTTTCTGGTTCAGGTCAGGAATGGTACAGGCATTTATCCTGATACAACTGGATTACTGTAATGTTGTACATAAAAGCTGCACTTCAAAAAAGAGAAAAATGTAGCATACTGCTGTGTGCTTCAGTTGCAAGGCCACACAATAAGAAAGCATTCCCATTTTTTATTAAGCTACATAGATTTTCTATAGAGGCTTGTTTTTAGAAATTTATATGGCCTGGTTTCAGCAAATACTGTTGAAATTATTAGAATTTACTCACTCACCCAGGTATAGCCTCTCATATATACAGGTATTTGCTACAGTTTCTGTCTGCTAAAGCGGTTAAATATAGGCATAGTTTATTATGCCGCTAGTTATTGGAATTCACTTCCTTTAGATGTCAAGCAAGAAACTAATTACATACAGTTTAGAAGAAAATTGAAGACATATTTCAGAAGTTTTGGAATGTTACTTAAGTTTTAAACTGTTTTTTTCTTACATTGTTATCCTTAGTATTGTTCAAATTCTTAATTGTACCCCCTCTCCAACTAAACTTTTGGTTAATTCAGTTTACAAGTAATATTGTATTGCCTCCTCCTTACCTGGTGTCCCTAGATTTTTCCAGTCAAAAAATGTCCACATTCGAGTGGAGCAAGCTCGTTTGATGTAATTGTCATATGCAGCACCTGATTGTTACGACGCAAATTCAGACAGGGGCTGGAGACAATTTAAGGACAGCCCCGTCTGAACAAACGTCATTCCATTATGAGGTTGAGACCGCTGTGGTCCGACCTGAGAAAGCTGTGCTGAGAATGGTTGTGAGATTGAAGTTGAGATAACAAATGTAAGTGGAGTAAAACAATTATACACGGTTGATAGTACAAGAAACTTGTTGATTCTTGTATTGATACTATTATTAGTATTATTGCTTCTGTTGATATTTATAGAAATTCCATTGTGATATGGTGATAAGGTGAACGGCTCCTGAAGACACCTGGGGCGATTTCCTTGGTCGTCTACGTAATCCACTTTTTGCCGTAAGCAATTATGTTCACTGTGGTCTCCCGCTGCTTCTTCCTCCAGTTCTAACAAGCGTGCTTCTGTTGCTTTGACACGGGTTACTATCTCTTGTAATTTCCCTTCAAGGTGAGTCACCACTAAGTCTGCTATTTCTTCTCTTGAAGCCTGAATCTCTTGTAAGATCTTAACCCACGTTTGGGGTTTCTGTCAACTGTTTTCCTGTCTCCGGTGTGCCACCAACTGTTTGCTTCCCAGGGCTTGCAGCCACCATTTTGTCCTATGTGCTTTACACTGTCCTTGCTGCATAGATGTCTTTGATGGTAGCTCTCACTTTAGGTTTGTTTTGGTATCTTCCAGCTGTATATGTTTCCCTGGGCATGGGAGAGCAAAAAGCAGTGCACTTGACCAATGGTTGACGAATCTAGGAGGGAAAATGGGATGGGATTGACAGAGGTCCCTTAAGTATGACTGCTCACCATGCATGCCAACTGGAAGTGTATTTTATATATAGATGAAGTTAACCAAGTCGATGTCAAGCTTCCTAATATGATTTGATAGCAGCATTTTCTATACGTTTTGGATGTTACTGAATTCTATATTCTGCCTCACTGTAGTTCTAGGTTTGGCACAGTATAAATTATCAAACCAAGGGACTGCATTAAAAGAAAAGGATGGGCATGTGGGAACTTGCTCCTTTTGTTTTGTGGAGCTAGTTTAGACACTTTAGGTTAAACTGCACAATCCTCCTATTCTCTATCGCAAATGCTTTCTTGAATGTTTAAGATGTTCAATTGCTGCTGCCAGTTTGTGTTACTCTGTGTTATAATATTAGCATAGGTCTGAGGCTTTGGGACCAAGTATTTCAGTTAAGCTGAATCGAATCAAAAAAACAATTCATATGAGTAAATGGAACTGAATCGAAAAAAAAATTAAGTGAATCTGGCAGCACTAGGAAGGCACCAGCATAATCTGGCAAAAGGAGTGCTCCCTCTTTCACCCCCCAAACCTTATGCAACAGCTTTGCTCCTAACAAGTCAGGCTGTGCCTTCAGAGAAAGACAGCAACAGACTCAAACTATTCAAAAGCTAGAGAGAATCTCTTATGACTTTCATGACCAGCCTATAAAAGGAAATGACCATGCTGCACTTAGTCAACTTCAGACTGCTGCCTGGAATCAATGAGGGCTTGGTCCTTCAGGAATAGTCCCTGTCCCAGGGCCTTTAACTCACTTTACACTGAACCAATTTGCCTGCCTGCCACTTGCTGGAGACACACATACTGACAGATTCCTCTCATCAGTTCCCATTGGCGCAGAGCAGTACAGCCATTGTCTTCACTTAGTGGCAGAAAGGCATTACCAGACCAGTCATTATTTTACTTTGTTTCTTATATACTACCTGAAAGCCCAAATGCTATTGAAATGGTGCATATTCTGTAGCAGTTTTGTTACTTGCGTGATAAGTTGCAAATAATAAATTTTTTTTTAAAGTAAGGTGAGAGGCTGTTCAGGCCCAAAGAATGTGTTAAAAAGGGGGGGGGGGGGGGGGGGGGGGGGGGTGAAGGATCTAAATGAAAAAAAAGTAGTAGTAGTATAAAGCACTGGCAAATTATTTACCAAAACATTGATAAGGAAAGCAAAATGAGAATCTGAAAAAGAAGCTTTGCATGGGGGAGGGGAGAGGAAATCATCTTTAAAACTATTTCATATACATTAGAAGCAGGAAGCTTGTGAAGTCAGCTGGATCATTATGGAATAAAAGAGGAGAACAAGGACATAGCTGGTAAATTCTTTGCATCGGTTTAAATAACAAAAAAAGGGCAGGGAGCTATCCATATCAGAAATAATATTTAAAGGGTACAATTTGGAATAGCAGAAACAAATCTCTGTGAACCTGGAAGATTTCATAAGCCAGACTGACAAGCTGAAGATCGGCAAATCACCAGGACAGCTGAGTGACACCCAAGTACTAAGAGAACTCAAAAATGAAATTGCAGATCCATTAGTAATCGATAACCTATCAAAACTGTCTACAGTACTTGAAGAGTAAACAAAGTGCCATTAAAAAGGGAGGGGGGGTTCCACTTTCAGTCAAGAAACTACAGACTGGTGAGACTAACATTAGTGCTGGGTAAAATGGTAGAAACCATTATTAAAAAAAAAATTTTGGTTTAACAGGTCAGAGTGAACATGGGCTAACAGCAGTCACTACTCTACTAACTTTTGTGAAGGTGTGAACATGAGTCAGTTGCCACAGTGTATCTAGATTTTCAGAAAGTCTCTCATGGGAAATTGCTGAGGAAATTAAAAAGGAATGTCCAGTTATGAACTGGGAACCAGTTACAAGAAAACAGAATAAGGTTCTTTTTACAGGAGGAAGGTGAATAGTGGCATACCACAGCGATCTGTACTTGGTCAAATGCTTTTATTTGTTACATTTTTATCCCACATTTTCCCACCTTTTTGCAGGCTCAATGTGGCTTACATATTACCATTAATGGCGTGTTTTTTTTTTGTTACATTTGTACCCCGTGCTTTCCCACTCATGGCAGGCTCAATGCGGCTTACATATGGGGCAATGGAGGGTTAAGTGGCGTTAGCCGATTCCAGTCTGAACAAATACAAGGTATTAATGAATACAAGGTGAAGTGGTAGATAAGGTACATGTATGGTGTGATAAAGTCACCTCCAGGATAGTTGGGTTAAGGCAGTTTCAGTCTGAAATACAAGTCCCAGAAGGCATCGCAGGCAAGGAGCCAGAGGGTGAGATGAAGAACCCGGACTGGACTCCTAGCTGCAATCGGGGAAGACATGGGTGTAAGCTGGCAGGTTGTGTAGAGGGGCTGCCACTAGGTGGAAAGAGAATTGGGAAACCCTGTGTGCAGGAGCTCATCATTGGTCTCATTAGTCTAATGCTTAACTCAGCTGGTTTGAGTGTGAGGAAGCTAATGGAAGGAGAATGATTGGTTGTGGTAGCTGAAGCCAGGGATTGATTAGGCAGGTGGGAAGGAGTCCCAGCAGTGGAGATGAGTTCAGTTCAGGAGAGGGAAGCAGGAGAGAAGGAGTTGCAGGCTGAAAACCCTTGGGCAAGGAGGTCCCTAAAGTACTGGCAGTTACAGGCTGCGAATCCTTGGGCAGGGAGGTCCCTAAAGGGGTGAGAGGAAGTCCCAAAAGTATTGAATTCACTGTGAAGCTGATGCAGGGGAAAACCCTTGGGTAGGAGTCCCTAAAATATTGAACTCTCCTGAAGTTAAAGAGGATAGAAGGTAGAAAATGCTGCTTGGTGACTGAACTGTGATGATGAACTGAAAGAACTGTTTTGTCTTGGGAATTGAATTACTGTTTACTGTGCACTGGATAAAGAGCCCAGACTGGAGCCTGTATTGAATCCTGGTATGTGCTATGCTGCTGTTGGAACTGTGTACTAGAAACCTGCATGGAATAAAAGTCCTTAAGATTGAAGTTACTGGTGGACATCGATTTCTTCATTGTACCGGGAGCCTGTGGCTGGACGAGATTGTTCTATCCTTGGCTGCACAAGAGAGGTACCTGGTTACAATGGTAGGTACAATTGGGGGAACTTAGAGAGGGGGAGGAAGAGTCAGGTAATGTCCATTACGGTCTTTGGTTAAGTTGTGTCGCAGGTGTCCAGGTATTTTTATGTTGGGTCAGTGGGGTATGCTCTTCTGAACAGGTCTGTCTTTAGTGCTTTCTGGAAATGTTAGGTGGTCTAGCGTACTTTTTACTGCTTTTGAAAAAACTTTTAAATTTATAAATAATTTGGAAATGGGGAAAATGATGATTCCACTTGCTGAAGACCCAAACTTATTCAAATCTCTTAAACTCACATGTGGACTGAAGAAATTGCAGGACAATTTTGCAAGACTAGAAAACTGGACAATCAAACGGCAGATCAAATTTAATGTGGACAACGTCAAAGTGATAGGGAAAAACAGGATCTAGATAGCATGTAGATTTTCTGCTCAGTGTGCAGAATATTAGGACAGGATTTGTGACAAACAAAAACTATCAAAATACCTCTGTATTGCTCCATGGTGTGACTGTACCTTAAGTATTACATACAATTCTGATCACCTCTTAAAAAAAGAAACCAAACAGGCATAGTTGAATTAGAATAGATATAGAGAAATACAACCACATAAGTAATGCCATACTGGGAAAAGATCAAGGGTCCATCGAGCCCAGCATCCTGTCCACGACAGCGGCCAATCCAGGCCAAGGGCACCTGGCAAGCTTCCCAAACGTACAAACATTCTATACATGTTCACATTAATTGATTTGATTTGCTTACTTTATTTATTTTTTGTCTATTAGATTGTAAGCTCTTTGAGCAGGGACTGTCTTTCTTCTATGTTTGTACAGCGCTGCGTATGCCTTGTAGCGCTATAGAAATGCTAAATAGTAGTAGTAGTAGTTATTCCTGGAATTGTGGATTTTTCCCAAGTCCATTTAGTAGCGGTTTATGGACTTGTCCTTTAGGAAACCGTCCAACCCCTTTTTAAACTCTGCTAAGCTAACCGCCTTCACCACTTTCTCCGGCAACGAATTCCAGAGTTTAATTATACGTTGGGTGAAGAAAAATTTCCTCCGATTTGTTTTAAATGTACTACACTGTAGTTTCATCGTATGCCCCCTAGTCCTAGTATTTTTGGAAAGCGTGAACAGACGCTTCACATCCACCTGTTCCACTCCACTCATTATTTTATATACCTCTATCATGTCTCCCCTCAGCCGTCTCTTCTCCAAGCTGAATAGCCCTAGCCTCCTTAATCTTTCTTCATAGGGAAGTCGTCCCATCCACGCTATCATTTTAGTCGCCCTTCGCTGCATTTTTCCAATTCTACTATATCTTTCTTGAGATGCGGCGACCAGAATTGAACACAATACTCAAGATGCGGTCGCACCATGGAGCGATACAACGGCATTATAACATCCTCACACCTGTTTTCCATACCTTTCCTAATAATACCCAACATTCTATTCGCTTTCTTAGCTGCTGCAGCAGCACACTGAGCAGAAGGTTTCAGTGTATTAGTGACGACACCCAGATCCCTTTCTTGGTCCGTAACTCCTAACGTGGAACCTTGCATGACATAGCTATAATTCGGGTTTTTTTCCCCACATGCATCAACTTGCACTTGCTCACATTAAACGTCATCTGCCATTTAGCCGCCCAGTCTCCCAGTCTCGTAAGGTCCTCTTGTAATTTTTCACAATCCTGTCGCAATTTAATAACTTTGAATAACTTTGTGTCATCAGCAAATTTAATTACCTCGCTAATTACTCCCATCTCTAAATCATTTATAAATATATTAAAAAGCAGCGGTCCTAGCACAGACCCCTGAGGAACCCCACTAACTACCCTTCTCCATTGTGAATACTGCCCATTTAACCCCACTCTCTGTTTCCTATCCTTCAACCAGTTTTTAATCCACAGTAGGCCATTTCCTCCTATCCCATGACCCTCCAATTTCCTCTGTAGCCTTTCATGAGGTACCTTGTCAAACGCCTTTTGAAAATCCAGATACACAATATCAACCGGTTCCCCTTTGTCCACATGTTTGTTTACTCCTTCAAAGAATTGAAGTAAATTGGTCAGGCAAGATTTCCCCACACAAAAGCCGTGCTGACTCGGTCTCAGTAATCCATGTTCTCGGATGTGCTCTGTAATTTTGTTTTTAATAATAGCCTCTACCATTTTCCCCGGCACTGACGTCAGACTCACCGGTCTATAATTTCCCGGATCTCCCCTGGAGCCTTTTTTAAAAATCGGCGTTACATTGGCCACCCTCCAATCTTCCGGTACCATGCTCGATTTTAAGGATAAGTTGCATATCACTAGCAGTAGCTCCGCAAGCTCATTTTTCAGTTCTATCAGTACTCTAGGATGAATACCATCCGGTCCAGGAGATTTGCTACTCTTCAGTTTGCTGAACTGCCCCATTACGTTCTCCAGGTTTACCGTGAAGTCAGTAAGTTTCTCCGACTCGTCCGCTTGAAATACCACAATGATTAATGGGATAGAAAGACTCACATATGAGAAAACGTTAGGGAGGCTGGGGCTCTTCAGCTTGACAAACAGCCAAGTGAGGGAAGATATGATCGAGATCTGTAAAATTTGGAGTGGTGCCAAGATTATTAGCTCTGGTTCTAAAAGTAGCATGAACAAGGGAAATAGAGAATGCAGATTTCCAAACACTGCAGCTGAGCTGATTCAAATACACCTGGATGAAGAATCAAGCCTTTTCAGTTGTATAGAGTAAAACTGAAGCAAAAGGTCTATAAATTATGCCCACCAAGTTGCTGCCCAAAGAACTCCAGGATAACGTAACAAATGGTACAGATTAGAGTCATTATTAGGCTCCTATGCATTTGAATATCCCACAGTGCCTGATCAGGTTCAGTGCTGTAAAATAGATCAGTTTGGCACCATTCTGACACTTCCTCACTTAAGTCATTTCTCCAAAGCTCAGTAGCCATAAGTGAAGAAAAAATGCTGTGGAAGGTCATTGTATAGCCTAAGTATTTCAGAATGACCTACAGGTGTCTCTAGCTGAAAATGGGTAAAACATTGACAGTTCAACAATTTCAAGTTACAAACATGGTTTATAGTGGTACAAGAAAACCACTGCTAAAGAACAGATAGATGTACCACATGACATTTGCTAAGATATGCTTAGAGGACATTACTCATGCAAAAAAAGTGAAAACAAAATGCAAAATGATGTACATTGTAAAACACAGGGCCAGGCTCCCACGGAACAAACCAGTATGAAAGGGAAGTGGACCAATGCCGTTAGAGACTGGGACACTATTTGGCTCTGTTGACAAAGCCATGTCACACACTGTTGCGTTTTTAAGCCCTAAGGACTTTCTCAAAGATCTTTTTCAAGACCATTAGTTCCTTTTTACTACGGCATTTTTATCATACATACTCTGACTCCTGAGGCAGGCCTGTGGCTGAAACACAGATCTATGTTGAGCTTCTAATAAAATCTCTCATTTTTGATCCAGCTGTCCCAGTCTCTAGCCATTGGTTCACTTCCCCATTATAAAAAACAGACACCATCCCTACATTAAAGCATGGTGGTGGTAGCACTACTGTATTTTGTAGCCATGCCGGGGGGGAGGAATGTTTATAAAAATCGGAAAGAGGCATGGTGCAAGTGCAAACAGATCATGAATGTTCCAGACTGCCATAGGCCTAGGACTGAAGATTCTCTTTTCAGTAGGCCAACTCCACAACAATAGAGGAGCCCAGTAGAGACCAGAATTCAACACAAAAATCTGTGGCTAGACTTAGAAACCTACAATCAATGTACAAACCCCAACCAACCGGAAACAGCTTGAGCTTTTCTGCTCAGAATAGGCAACACTGCATCTTCCCTCCTTGCAAAATTGGTAGACTCTAAAAATAATTCACAGCAGTGGTGGCTGCAAAACGGGCTTCCACCAAGTACTAAGTCAAGAAATAAATAGACTAATGCAATCAAGATTACTTTACAAATATTTATATAATTATCACATTGAAAGGAGTAATGTACAGCTAGTATATTCTTTTAGACAGCAGAATGAGAGAGACATAACCAGGGAGTGAATATTGCAAGGCATTATCGATGTATAGACGCAACTTTTCATACACATGGTATTTCCTCATGCTTTATTTCTTAATTTTTATTCTGCGTCTTCCAAATGTGAATTTAAAATTCAAAGATCTTTCAAAGCCTCTTGTCTTCATAAAGCTGTACTTTTCTCAGGACCACCAATTGGCCAGGTTTTGAAAACATTACTAATTTATTTGTGAGATTTATAAACTATAATGGCAAATGACTATACAAAAAAAGTACTACAATTACATAAGATCAATACTGTGGCAGACAACAGCAGAACATGACAAGATAACAGACAAAGGGGCAGGGAGCTGAACAGCACAACAGAATCTGAGGATTTATCAACACCCCTGGGAAACAAAATGCATGCAGATTTCTCATGCATATTCATTAAGAATATCCTGAAAATTTGACCTATTGACAGGCCTTCAGGGCTGGACATGAATGCCACTGTCATCAGGTAGTACCATCAGGACCTGCTGATTTTTTTTTTTATAGTGGTCTCTGCATGTCTAACTTCAGCACTTACCCTGGTCAAACAGTTTATCTATTTTCTCTTTTGAGCATTTTCTATAGTAACACCAGATAGGATCTAAAGCTCAAAGGAGAAGGCACCTAGATGCTAGATTACACTAGAATCAGGACACCCAGTTCCATTATAGGCTACGAGCACAGGGGTAGGCAACTCTGGTCCTCGAGAGCCGCAGGCAGGTCAGGTTTTCAGGATATCCACAATGAATATGCAGGAGATAGATTTGCATACCATGGAGGCAGTGTATGCAAATCAAGTTCATGCATAGTCATTGTGGATATCCTGAAAACCTAGCCTGCCTGCGGCTCTCGAGGACCAGAGTTGCCTACCTCTGCACTAGCACAACTCAGCATCAGTAAATGTGACAAAGGCATGTGCAAGTTACTATATATTGTAAGTTTCATTCATAAATGGCAGTCCTATCTATGCAAATTCCCCTCTTAATTTTACACAATACACTTAGATGTTTTGCTGCCCCTTATCCCCTGGATTCAATATAGTGTGCCTAGAGATCTGCACTGAAAGTCAAGCATATTCTGTTACAATCAGCATTCAAGAAACAATAATGAGCACTAACAGGCAATAATTAGAATTTATACGCACAACTCGCTAAGCATATTCCGTAACGCACGCAGACAAAAAGGGTGGTTATGGGTGCGGAAACGGGTATTCTTGCCCCATCCTTAAATCTAGATTGAAAGGCCATCTCTTTAACATTGCTGTTGACTTGTAACCACTTGTAACCTACCTACCCTCCTCTCCTATTTCCTCTACACATTAATTGATTTGCTTGCTTTGTCTATTAGATTGTAAGCTCTTTGAGCAGGGACTGTCTTTCTTCTATGTTTGTGTAGGGCTGCGTACGCTTTGTAGCGCTATATAAATGATAAATAGCAGTAGTAGTATGTGCAGAGTTACAAAATAAGGCCCAGTGTACCTAAATCTATGTGCCAGCATTTACATGTTTTCGTTGGTGTAAATTGATGTGCATAGTTTTAAGTGCTGGGATATTAACTAAGCACATTTTATGTACAGCACGTAAATCTAGGCACCACTTACAGAATAAGCTTAGATGGAAATGTTTTCTGTGTGGAATTTTTAGGTGCCATATATAGAATCCCCCCCCCCCCCCCCCCCCATGCGCTTAAGTATACCCTTAACTGCAAAAGTGATGGTATTCTGTACACTTCTGCACTCAAGTGGAACACAAATCTGGGCAGTGTTATAAAATCGGGGTGAACTTATCTCCATTTCTGGTTTTCAGCCACGTTTAGGACTGCAGCTAATCTTGTTCCACCCTCCTGTCTCTTGTATTTTACCCAGGCTTATAGCACTGTTCCTACTCATGCCCATCTATATATCAAGCATGTCTATTATCTACATAAGAGTAGCCATTCTGGGTCAGACCAATGGTCCAACTAGCCCAGCATCCTGTTTTTTTGAACAGTGGCAAAGTCAGATCACAAGTACCTGGCAGAAACCCAAATCATGGCAACACTCCATACTACAAATCCCAGGGCAAGCAGTTGCTTCCCATGTCTGCCTCAATAGCAGACTGTGGAATTTTCCTCCAGAAATTTGTCCAAACCTTTTTTTAAAACCAGATAAGCTAACCACTGGTTCCACATCCTCTAGCAAACAGTTCCAGAGCTTAACTATTCGTTGAGTGAAAAAATATTCCCTCCCAACAAATAAAAAGGGGCAATTAGTTTCCAACCTATTTAAATGGGTTGAGTTGAACATTGCTATAATAATCGCAAGTTTGTTAAGGAAAATAGGTAAGTTTTAGGATACGATATGAAGAATCGTTCAATGTTCTCTCATCATTATTTTGATGTTTGGAACCATACATCGTCTATAACCTGAAATATCTTCGTAAGGTGCTAAAGATTATCCTCGACGTGGAACACTTAAGCAACCTTCTGCAAGAACTCTGTTTTGAGGAGGGGGGGGGGGGGGGGGGGGGAACAGGACTATTTTGTAAAATAAAAAGTACAACAGAAATGTACCCAAAAACCAGCGATTAGGATGTTTGGGGGCCATCATTCTTAGTAGACAGGCCCACACGTACATCTCAGCACAGCAGTGGGACAGCCAAGGAGGGCACTGAAGTGGATGATCAACACATGTAACCTGAAGATGCTAAAAGACACCAATAATTGCTACTAATACTATGGGAAAGAAAGAAATCAAGGCATGAAAAACTGATTTGAAAATGTTTCAACTAAAAAGATATAAAATTTTACTCACGCCTTGTCTCTTTCTTTCCCAGAGTATTAGTGGTAATTATTGGCATCTTTTAGCACCTTCAGGGTAGCATTTATTGATCTCTGTTTTATCTCTTCTGCACTCACAATGTGTTATTAACATGGCTGTTTTTCAATGTGATAAATATGTGTAACGCATAGGTATAAGTTTAAATGTTTTGTCACAGTTTACCCATATAAGTGGTGGTCTTTCCCTCTGCATTTTGACCATTACAGCACATAGTGCATCACTCATATTGCTGCAGCACATCATTTTCCTTTGCCTGCATGCATCACTTTACCTCTATTCTCATTTTTGCTGCAAGGACTGTATCTCATTGCAATGCATTAATGAACCTGCAAGCAATATGTCACCCTTTTTTTCAATATAGTCACTTCAAGCACTTTTATCCCATCAGTTCTTTTATGTTCATTTACCCCTTTTTGTGTCTCTCTGCAATTTTATGCATTTTGTGGACATTGTGTACAGTTTCAAAGTATGTGCCCAAATGCAGGTCCCATTTCTTTCTCTTGTGATTTCACAATATATGTATTTTATACTCCTCCCCTTTTTAATCTGTATCATTTCTCATGTTATTAAATAATTTGATTTCATTTATTCTGCATTTTTATTCATTTTATAATTGTAAGCATCCTATTATTTGGTATATTATCTCTGTTCTTAGCATTCTGTATTCAGTGCACATTGGTTCATGTTTATGTTTTAATATTTAGACCCCCTGATGCAGGCAGGTTTGCCTTTACTCAGACCCTGTCAGGTCTGTTCAATCAAATTTGAGCTGACATCCCAACCTTGAAAGCTCCTTGTGCGAGTGTACTTTAGTTTCCCTCTCCTGTATTTAAAGCCAGATAGTGGGCAATCCTAATCTCCCGCACACCTCTCAAAGTGCCCCCTAAACATGCAGACACAAAATATATGCCAAGTTTGTCAATGGCTTAATTGGGCTCTGCCCACAGGACCTAGCACTAGTTGCAGGGAAATAGGTTTGGGGCATGGGGGCAGTATGCAGATTGCTGTGGCAGTTGCAAAAGGTAGGGTTTGAGGATAGAGCAGATTGTATCATGGAGGGAAGGATGCACAAGGGTAGCTTTGGGAGATAGGTGCAGTTTAGGATTTAGAGAGTTGCATGGGGATAGAAATTTTACCCATCCCCGTTGGAATCTTACTTATCCCTGCAAGAATTTAACCTGTCCCCACCCATCCCCGCAAGAATTTAATGGTACATTAAAAAAAAAAATATTCCAGTCAGCTCTCTCTCCAGGTTCAAGCCACAGCACTACAGGCAAGGAAGGAAAAGAAGTTGGAACTTCGCACATTCTGGTGTGCACATTGTATAGTTTGGGTGTATTTATCCCTCCCTGGCCAGCAGTCAACCCTCTAGCCAGAAATGAACAAATCACCACAGGCTGCTTCTGGTTTAATTACCTCGTTTATCTGAACTCCTTAATTACCTGAGCCGTGCACTAGCTCTGAAGTAACCAAGAACACAGACCAAATATAATTAGAAGTATAAGAAGGTATCTTTTATTTCTTAAGCATCAAGTATGATTACAATTAGTCATTGCTCTGTAAATATTCTATTTTTTTGTTTTATTGCATTTGTATCCCACATTTTCCCACCTATTTGCAGGCTCAATGTGGCTTACAAAGTTTTGTAACACAGTTAATCCTGGATGTCAATACAATCTACAGAACACCATTTGTGATGAGAAGTACAACTCATTTGGTTATAGGAATATAGTATCCCAGCTGCACATAGGTGCCTTCTGGGTCTAAGTCTTATGTGATATATTTTATCACTCAAAGGTATTCATGGGAAAGCAATTGGGTGATTTGCCAATTCTGATGTGCTACATTGGTTTCCCATATAGAGAGCGAGCGAGCAGTGGCTGCCCCTCTCTGACTTGAAGTAGGAAGTACACTTATTTTTATATGTCTACTCAGGATACGGATAATATGACAGCAGGAACACCTGATTGGATCTATGTTAATGTCATGGTTAACACTGATTGGCTACTGTAATGATTGTTTAATGGGAAAGCTAGCAAAAGACCACCCCTTACTGGAAGGCGAAGTCATGTTCTTGCAAGACCCCTCCTTTCTGACATCTTCCTCAAAACATTTTCTGTGACACCAGGTCATCTTCCCATGAAGCCATCTTTGTTGTTTTTCAAGACCATCTGTCACCACCATATTGCTACATCTTCCTGAGGAGCCATTTTGTACTGTTTTTCACTAACACATCTGTGGCCACCATGTTGCTAAATAATGCTACCCTGTCAGTTAGAGCCCCACCCTTGTGGTTTTCTGCTTGTTCTGTGGTGTTTCAACACTGAAGTTTCAAGTCAGAGATACAGGCCTGTAAGTTTTTTATCTCATTTTAAATCCTGGGACCCCAATAATACTGTTATTCAACACGTAAAATTTGTCTGATGCACTGTATGCTGAGAGGTCACCACATGCATGCGCCAGTAAGTCAGGTGACATCTGATGCTTACGCCTGTGTCACAGTTAAGGTCTGCGCATCAGCCCAGGAGTGGAGAGGATTAATAGTAACATAAGCGACAGCACATAAAAAAGCTGAATGGTCCAGTCTGCCCAATAGTCACACTCATTGTCAATTCATAATTAAATTAACAATGAACATGATATTATATACTTGATTATGGTCTTTCTTTGGCATTCCTGGGCCATAGACCATAGAGGTCCGTCCAGCCCTATCCTTATGTTTCAATGCTGGAGTTGTCATCCGAGCCCACTGCAGCCTATTTGTCTTCTCATTTGCAGGAAACATCTGTCTAGCACTGTCCTCATGTTCCACCCACTAAAGCTGCTGTGTAAACCCTTTCCAGGCCATCCTAAATCAGATGGCTGTATGTAAGACACAGACTCTACAAGTCTGCCCAGTAGCAGCCCTAGCGTATCACAGCCAGAGTCACCATCTAAGCGTAAGTCGACACATTCACACACATGCAGCCATTTAAGACTAGTTTTTTATAACTTCTATTTTCTAATTAGAGATCCTCTGTGTTCAGCCCATGCCTTTTTGAATTCCTTCACCATTTCTAATCTCTACTACCTCCTTAATGGAGACATTTCACCTCTGTGCTGTTAAAGCAAGGCGGAGGAGACACCAAAGAACTTGGTACTTGGTGAGAGGCTGGCGTAAGTACAGCGTACACTTCCATGGGAACCTTGCAGGAATTGTTTCCATCCCACAGGAACCCCATGGCTCCCGCAGGATTTCCACAAACTCTGTTCCCATACAAGTCTCTAATTTAGACAGCAGCACAGGAACAGGGTTATCAGGAATCCTATGGGTCCCACAGACTCCTGCGGGGCTGGACACAGGTCCTGTAGTGTTTCCACAGAAGTGTAATGCCAGGCCAGCCTACTATATCCTTTCCCTGGGCCATGGCAATTATAACAGCACAAAAATATTAATAGATATGGTTGACAGCATTGAAATCCCAATGAGCCCTGAGAGGGGAAGTTAACATGGGCTACTGCCACATTATTTTACAAGTTGGTTTATTCTGGCACAGGGAACAGGCAGGGATAGAGGAGATGCCAATGGGGATGGGTGAAATTTCTGTCCCCATGCAACTCTCAAATTTAGAGTAGGAAATTCAACCTTTAAAAACAGCCTTGTCCTGTTCTCTAACTGTTCCATTTCACAGTTTGTGTGTGAGTGAGGGGGGAGGGGGGGTGAGCTCATTTTTCCAGAATCCCCAGTTTGATTTGGTCCATTTTTTTTTTATTTTACCCATACCAAATCCCATTCCATTTTCACAATTATTTTGGTCCCAGAAAGACTCACCCCCTTTTCTATAATTCTTGACAACATCCATCAACTTGGAAAGAATTAAAGTTGGATGAAAAATAGCATTCAATAATGAAGTATCTAAATTTTAAAAATGTAAATAAGACCTAACTTCAAACCATAACATCTCTCTACACATCTGTATTCTGTGATCAACCATTACATGCCTTTTTATGCTCTGAATAGCAAACTATGGCCTCCAAAATAATTATGATTAACACTACTGCCAACTATCTCAAACAAGCTACACCATAAACGCCTGCTACCCAGTTTTCATGAAAATAGGTTCTGAATCTTCACAAGTAACCAGTGATATTAGAACAGCAGTCCTTTGTTGACACTATCGTATTCTCTTCAGCAGATACCCAAATCTGTGATAGATGCCAAAATATGTTTGTTGTTACCACCTCTCCATTTACAAGATGAGGAAAAATGATTCATTTTGGCAGATACTGCTAAGCTGTTTAGAAAGAAGAAAAAGAAGTGTTATTTGTCAGCATCTATAATATAGAAGATAATATTCATATACTCAAGAGGCAAACATTGGCCAAGCGTTCTATCTGGAGGTGGAAATTGACAATTTAGTATGTTCAATTTGTTTACTAAAATTAGAGAAACTACTACAAAAAAACAAAACAAAACTAGTAAACCTCCATTCTTAGAAATATAGTTACTATCAAAGCTTTATTAAACGCACACAGCTTGAACTTTCAGTGGCTACATAACTTCTTCTAGATTATATCAGACTTCCATGTGAGTTGCTGTGTCTCTATCAAACAGGCCAGTTATTTGGAACAACAGAACCCAGACTTCAAAATCAATTTTCCAGCAATAGTAAATTGAGATCACAACTGTCATTCAATTGAAACTTCAGAGCCTCATTTTTTATAAAGTGCCTTCTCAGCACTGCAAAGTTTCTTTAAAGCAAGGAAACTATATTAACGTAAGTTTTAAAAGGCTCAATTATGTGTGTGAAACTTAGTTTGTATGGCTAAAACTGCCAAACTGAAAATGTATCCTGTGTAAAGACTAAATAAATGCATGTAAAATCCCAGGGTCATAAGGAGGGATCATTTACTAACATGCTTTATTTGCCTCAGGGCCCACTGAATTGAATGCAAAGCTTAAATTAACATGCATTAACAGTGTGTAAGCATACACCTGTGTATTCATAACTTGCAGCAGATTTTTAAAGAAAACCTACCCCGATGGTTGTGTCTTGGAATAACGTGCTTAAGTGTTTCCGGTGCTTCATATATACTTGCGTTTGTTACAGTGAAAGAGGCTTACTGAAAATTACACTAAGGGACACTTTTTTTGTGCCTTACTCTTAAAAAAAACAACACAGATTGGGAATGATATTTTAAGAATAGACTAGTTACAACTGCATGGAATAATAAAACAAAGTGAAGATTGCAACTCAGTGTTAGTGGGGAAAAACTTTATATTACCTAAGGGAGAGCGCAATCAATTTCTGTCATTTGCTGTTTCTACTGCAGTGAACCAATTACACAAGTCAAAAACCAGAGTGTAGAAGTAAGCCATTACCCTCAGATTCTGTATAGGGTACACATAAAGCAGTCAATTAAGCATTAGCATTAATAAGCACTTAATTGGCTATTAGGAGTTGCACACAGATCTGCCCAATTCTGTGTGTGCCAATTTCATACAATGCAACTCAAAGGGGTGTGGCCATGGGAGGGGATAGGAAGGTCAAGGGCATTCCCAGAAATTAGGCCCAATGCGTTAGAATACTTGGATTTGTGTGCTTAACTGCCATCAGTTGTGCGCAAGTATTTAACACCTGCCAAAAGCTACTATAAATGATTGTACCCAAAAGTTAGGCACGAGAAGCATGCCAAGCTAGTATTCTATAAAGGGTGCTCTGCACAGCATCTCGTAGCACGGATCAAAACTGCACCCAATTTTGGACATTTACTGAATCTGGCCCTATATGTACAGAATAGAGGTCTGATGCTGCATTAGGAAATGCAATGCAGAAAATGTGATAGCTTCAGAGCTTGGAATGCCAAAGTAAAACATCATCCAAAACTACACTGCTTACCTGAAGAGTCCCTGCTTTGTATTAGTATACACTAGAAACATTTTACACTTCCAAACCATAAATGTAAAGATCAAAAATCAGGTCATCAAGAAATCCTCCACTGTGTTTTCCTAAAATGTAGGATTCACTCATATCTGCAAGAGGAATTAGCAAACCAAAAAGAATAAGCAGGCTGGATTCACCAATTCCTATGAAGCAACAGCTAGTCCAATGGTTTCGCCAAGCCTGATCCTGGAGGTACCCCAGCCAGTTAAGTGTTTGAGATATTCACAATGAATATTCATGAGAGAGATTTGCATGCAGTGGAGGCAGTGCATGCAAATCTTGCACGAATGTTCACTGTGGATATCCCAAAAGCCTGACTGGCTGGCTGGGGTGCCTCCAGGCCCAGGTTTAGGAACCACCGAGCTAGTTATTTTGTCATGAGCAGACTGTTTTGTTTTTTTTTTTTGTTACATTTGTACCCCGCACTTTCCCACTCATGGCAGGCTCAATGCGGCTTACATATTGTATACAGGTACTTATTTGTACCTGGGGCAATGGAGGGTTAAGTGACTTGCCCAGAGTCACAAGGAGCTGCCTGTGCCTGAAGTGGGAATCGAACTCAGTTCCTCAGGACAAAGTCCACCACCCTAACCACTAGGCCACTCCTCCACTCATATGGATATCCATATGCTATACCCAGGTACTAAAGTCCACAAATTCTGTACACTACATAGTAGGATACCAGCGGCCCTTTCCCATATATAAAAAAAATATATAAATGCCAAGCTCATTTATCAGTTTTGATAAACAAAGGTTCCACTAAGTTATACAACCAAAGGACAAGAAAAATGATCAAAGTTTCAAAACAAAAAGGATAGCTACAAATACTAAGAAAGCACCACATGAAAAACAAATGACATGAAAATTCCACAGAAATGTATTTTCAGGATGCTTTTATTTGTATTCTACCCTTTATTTTTATTTATTTTTAATAGCAGCTTTACATGGATTTTTATCAAATTAACATGACTCAAGCACTAAACCAGCAAAATGCAGTATTCTTTCTTCAATCTCCAAACATTCCCCTGCTACTACGTGGTCAAAAACATTGACAAAATGATAGTCAGATGTGCAAAAAATTATGCAGAGATCTTTCTCTCTGCCAGCGAGATCCAACTTATCTTAAGGCAGCCAAAATATTTTTTTGCAAGTAGCTTTAAAAAAATGATAAAGATGTTCACATATTTACTTTGCAAAAATGTAACAAAATTAAAGCCAATGAGACTTAAATTGCAGTTATGTAACTTTACTGCACAAACTTTTTGATTTATATAAATGAAATATTAATTTCAGGCTGTGGCCAAGTAAGCAGCCAAATTAAAAAGGCTGATTAATATAAAAACCAAGAAACTAGGCACATAACTGAAACAACATCTGATTTTATTACAACAGTATATTCCCATTGTTTCATCACAAATGTATTCAAGAGAACAAAATATTCAAGTATTTTCCATTACCAATTCAAGACTTCAAACTCACAATGTTAATGAATATTAAACACTCAGCAAGTAGAACAATGGAACATGTTTAATGTAGACCATGCCAAACAGCAGGATGTTTTATAAGTCAAGACAGATCCTGAAAGTGACCAACCTTTGCCTTTATTGGCAAGGATGGGCAATGTACTAGCACTGCATGTTAACATTAACTTGCTTTCACCACAGGACCCGTGTTTATGCAACGGGGCCTGTGTGCTAAATAAGACAAGTTAATGGTATTGCTATGCACCTTTTAGTATTGCCCCCCCCCCCCCCAATGGGACTTCCTCTGCAAACACACTTGAAAAATAACCCCAATATTTCTGTTGCAAATGAAGGTATGAAAGCTAACTGCATCATAATTAGGAAAAAAAAATCAGCTACAAAGAATTTTAATTTAAACTTTTTTGCACCGTCTGGTACTTGGGGGCTGTGAAAAACTTATTTTCAATCTTACTTTGTCTAGGGCCAGCAGAGGCTTCACACAAATACTGTGAATTAAAAAAATAATCATTAAAAGGAAAAACAAAAAGTATGCAACTTTGCTTTAAAGGGGAATGTTTTGGTATAAAATAGCTAATAAAACTGACTTCTGTTATCTCATTTGTTTTTACACGTGTATAAAGTTGCATGCTTTTGCTCAAGAAAAAAAACAATGTAAAAAAATGAATCAGCATCATACTTGCTTATTAGAGATCTCTAAGTTTTTCTCCAAGCCTAATTTATATCTAAATGTGATACAGCAACCAGTACATAATTATGTATAGTCAAGCACTTTGGCTGCTGTGTGAAAGCAAGGTGGGTTCCAAGGACCTATAAAAAAACAAAACCCTATCTGAAAATTTATCAGATTTGTGGACAAGCAGGATTAGTTCCTACTGACTACTGTATTTTTTTTTTCTATAAACACACACACATACACAGCAGAAGCCCTGACATTACCTCTTGCATTACCCATTTCTTATACTACCTTTTACAATAAAGCAGGAAACGTGGCCAGCAGCTGGTCCCGTGTCTTCTGCCCCAACACAGCTGAATCCACTTTAGCATAAAGAAAAACAGGGATGCTAAATACACATATACAATGTTCAACAGTGAGGTTTCACAAACAATATAAAAGGATTAGCCTTTGGAAATGAAGGCTAATTTTGTAACTAATTTTAACAAATCTTTATGAGCAGTGTTTAAGACAAAACATTCTGAATGGCAGCCCAACCATTTCAGAAAGGGGAGGAAAAAACAACAAAAAAAACTTCATAGCAAATTTACATATGCAGCTTGTAACATTAGTCATTCTTTGTAAAACCTCACTTTACATTTTCAACATTGCTATTATACAATACTCCAATGCATTTATAACAAAATAGGAGTGATTCTATAATTCAAGATAAATTAATTTAACCAACTGAGAATCAGATTAAAATTCTCCGGTATTTTTATATACAATATCTTGATAACTCAAATTTGCAATATGCTTGAGCCTGTTCCTAAAAGGAACACATACAAAATAGAAACAAAGCCACAAAAATCTAATCTGAATATTTACAGAAAGTAGGCACGTTGAAGCATTTGATATCTAGCATTCCATGCATTGTTTAACTGCTAAAGGGAACGACAAAATCAGGTGTCACCCATTTACCTAGACAACCCTTAAAATTAAGTTAACCCTATTTGTTCTTGAATTACCTCATGTAGTTTGCATCAAATTTCAAGATGACTGCACCAAAACCCTGCCTTCTCAATGCTTTGTTCTCTGAAAACTGTGGCAACCTTCCCACAGACAGAACTGGAGATAAAGTTTAGGAAGGTAGAGTTGCCAGGCTGGAGGAGTAGAGTTCTAGTTTATGACCATAACTTCCCCAATGGGTTATGGTAAAGGGAATAGTTTATTATAAGCTCAACTACTGTTACTAGTATTTTACAACTTATTGGGGAAGATAGGAGTTATTTTATTTCCCACATTTATGGTAATCATATTGATCCTTACCAGGTTGGGAGACGAATAGGACTGTTCTTTAACCCCTAGAACCGAGCAGAGCAGGGAAATCACCTAAAAAAGAAACTGTCAGAAAAGTTTAATAGTAATGTATAATCGATATGGAATGCCATAAGTCAGTCATGCTTTAACAAATACTGAGCAAGCAATACTTAAGATATTTGCTTAAATATGTTCGCCCCCTCGCAGATGTCCAAATTTAAAGTTTTTTTTTTTTTTTTACACAATGCATTTCAAAACGTAAAAGTTGGAAAAATAGCAGGTACTTGACCCTACATTTTAACTGATGCACACGCATTCCTGGCACAGGAAGCACAAAACTCCACCGACACCTTTTCCTTGTCCACATGCAGACAAATCCCGCCAGAGGTTTCTTCCTCCGCTTTCAGCCTCTTCCGAGGCAGCGCATAGTCGTGATCGCTCTCTCCGGCCTCTCTGTACAAGGAGGTGGTGAGCTTCAGGCCATTCACCCCGGTGAGTCTGCAGAGGAGCTGAGAGAGCACGCTTTCGTTTGCCAGAACCGCTTTCAGGTAACGAGTCTCTTCCTCCAGCTCCTTCACCCGTCTGCCCAGCTGCCTGTTCTCATCCTTCAGTTCCTGATTCTCCGACGCCAAACAATTCACTCTGGTTTCCAAGCCCATCACGTACTCTTTCTTCTTCAAGCGATTCAGTCTGGCAGCTACTGCGTTTTTGTTTATTTTGGCTCCAGCAGCAGCCGCCGCCGCCACGTTGCCGCCGCTCCTCTTTCCACTTCTTCCCGACTCGCCGTTGTCCGCCGCCACCCCGCTGCCCATCAGCTGTCGCAGGAGGTCGGAGAACTCACCGGGGCCGCAGTGGTTCCGATCCGCCTTCTCGTTGTTCTCCAGCCACAAGTCACCACCGGTCAATTGCGTGTCAAAGCCCACGTCCCAGTCACTGCGTCCACCCTGGCTCAGCAGGTCGTCCAGCTCCAGGCCGCAGAGCGAGTCCGCTTCACAGTCGCCCGCAGGCCGACTTCCCGAAAAGCAAGTGGGCTCTTCGGCGCCGCTAGAGGCCCCGCCGTCCTGTTTTTCTTCCACAGAGGAAGAATTCGAGGAGGAGCCATCGGCGTTGTCTGCGAGTTGGCAGCGGCGCGAGGAGGCCCCAGCACCAGCCGAGCACGCGTCGGACGTCAGCGCCATCTTCAGGCGGCGCGAGGTGCGCGCAGCCGCACTCACCACCACGGAGGCCCTTTCCCGGAACCTGTGGCGCATGGCTTCAATGACTCAGCGCGAGGCCAGGGCCGGAGCAGGCCAAGGTAGCCACCGCGGCTACCGGGTTTTAACTCTGGTACTAACCCAAGCTCTGGTGCTCACGGGAGTTCCGGGCGCGTTAGGGCACCTCGCAGTCCACCATTGAATTTCGGCTCTTCGGTACTACTGCCGAGACTGGAACGTTTTCAGGGCTGCGGCCTACAAGCGGCGGAGAAACGAGTTGGCGGTTGCGGTTTTCTTTAGTAACCCGCTTATATTCTTCTTGAATTTTAAGCTTTAGACCTTTAGAGGGGCCCGCCCTAGCTGCTTTGAAACAGTTCCTGAGCAGTAGGACTAAAGACTAGGGCGCGAAATAGGCGATGGCCACAGCCTACGCCACACAACAGCTCTTCGAACCTTTCGCTTTAGTCCCGTGACGCTTCTTCACTCCCTCTTACATCCGGGTCAGTGAGCACTGGCCCTGCCCCCCAAGGCTCAGCCCGGAAGATCCGGGAATGTACGTTCCCGCCCATTCCTTTCTTTTGTCGCGAGAACAGGATACCCCAGGGCCATCGATTACTTTGTGATGTTTTACTTTACATTGGTATCAGTCAAACTGTTTGTCCTTGTGCACGAAATATCACTCGGTTATTTCAATATGCGAACAATCTTCAGTGAGCAAGCCAATCAAGACGAGGGGTGACGTCAAGAAGTTGAAACCAATTAAGTTAATCTCTATTTCCCCTTCCCCGCGCAGCCGTCATCACTGAACACTCAAAACTATGAGCTGCTGAATCCATGTTGTCATTCTTTATTGTTGGTAGCATTTTTATTTAATCTCACTTATATTTTCAAACATGCAGGCTTGTGCAGTATAAGGACGTACACAGAGGAAGTATAATAACAGAAAAACTTTTTATAGGTAGAGTAGTAATTAGTTATAAATCATAATCAGTGTGTCATTTGGAGGGGCTGGTTATAGGGACACCCTAGCATTGTTATTCGTGAAGAGATATTTTTTTCTCCTGGTAAAGAGCCACTACAACAAACATCCAGTCAGTCTAAATGTGCCAACATTGTTCAGTTGCTTCACAAACCAATTGGCTTCCGCTTCCAAAAAGTATCAAACTTGAACACAATAGATCAAAAGCAGTTATATGTACCACTCCAGACTGCTCATTCAGTGAGAGGGGAAAGGTCTCATAACGTCAGCACGCTTTGTCCTGAAATTTTCTTTTTTGTTCATGGACATTCAAAGCATTTGTGACTGTATATAATCACTGACAAACCCCCAACCACCTTTAGTTCAAAATGAGGTGGTACACTGTAGACTTATTTTGTTTTGTAATTTTTCTTAGTTTTATATACGTCTTTCTTCACTCTAATACTTTTTAGTACTTAGAGACGCAGTCCTATGCTTTAAAGCACTCATGTGCTGAAGGACAAACAATCACTTATCTGCATATTTTATATCTTCTCCGGACCCCAACAGGTCCCTGTTTCGCCTGGGGTTTGTCTAGGGATCAGGATTGTGTTGCAGATCTGATTAAAAGACACAGAATTAGTACTTCTGCATTTTCTCCAGGTATCATATAAAGCTGCTTCTTATAACTCTGGCACTTACTTGCATCCTTCTCACTCCGAATGCAGACCATAACTATTCAACATGGCGATCATGCTTTTTAACTGCTCCATTACCGGAACATTGTTCAGTTCAGCACACTAATAGCTGCCAAGTTCATACGAATTTAATTATGTTCAGTGGAAAATAAGGGCCCTGATTACTAAACTGCGCTAGAGGTGCATTATCATTTTTAGTGTACGCTAAGCGCGCATGCTAACCGTGTAGATGCCCATAATATTCCTATGGGTGTCTACACGGTTAGCATGCCCCTTGGCTGGGCTTCCTCCCACCCAGGAACATCCCAGCTTCCCCCCTCCCCCCAGTGACTCCAGAGAGCTGACACCAAACTTTAGCAATCCATTACCCTTCCATTTTTTAAATAACAGAAAACAGAAGGCAACAATGCTAATACAGTTATAATGACCAAAGACACATCTGTTAATTCAGCCATGATCTGTTATTCCAGTTTTTGCATGTAGATATAGATAAAAACAGGAGCAATTCTGGAAAAATTAGATAAGGAATATTATTAAAAATTGGACTGGATCATTAGGTCAGCCAAAGCGTGGAGTTTGTAGCATGATTTGAAATTCTGCTTGTTAGTGTCTTGCTAAGTGACAAAGGTTGTGTATTGGCAGGGCTTTTTTTGAGGGGGTACTTGGAGATACTGAATACCGGCACCTTTTCCACTGTCTGCTAAAATTGACCCATGGAACCCAAGTTTTAATGAAAGAGCTCAGGCTCTACACACCAATTCTGTCTTGTCATAGATTCTATGACTGGTTGCAGGTGGCCTGGCTATTATGGGGTGGGTCCCTCTGTGATTACCCCACTCCTGAAGGGTGGCCTAGCATTTGAGTACCAGCACCTTTTTTGCTAGAAAAACAACACGGTGTATTGGTGAAGTTCAAGCCCTCTCAGCTTGTGTGATGAGCAGTTATTTTGGCAAGGAACGGGGTTGGGTTAGAGATTGTGGGGCTCTGAGTCAACGTTTTTGCATCCCTATCAGATAGGAATCAATTTTCAGCCAGCAGTGATACTGAATTGTTAAACACTAGGACCAGTGTTTAACTTAATCTATTCAGTGCCATTTGTATAGGGGTGGTATACGGATAGTGCAGTGAGCCTGCTGATACTATTTATTTGTATATCCTATATCTGCCAGTCAGGCAGCTGAATATCACTACTATCTGGATTCTTTTTTGGTTCATCTTCGATCTTCCCCTAAACTGGTCCACAAATGTATAGATAATACATGGCCATTTAGGGACTGAAATAGCCCCATATCTGTATTTTTTGGAAGTACATGGATAGGCAATTATCAGTTCACTGGTGAATGCATAGTAAGTTTTGAATATCAATCCAAAAGAGTATAGTTATTCATTCATTCACATGGGACATTCCCAGCAATGGGTGCAGAGCAGAAGTAGGATGTTTCATTTTTTATTTTATTTATTTTTTGTTACATTTGTACCCCGCGCTTTCCCACTCATGGCAGGCTCAATGCGGCTTACATGGGGCAATGGAGGGTTAAGTGATTTGCCCAGAGTCACACCAATGTGGCCGTGCAGGCTTCTGCTTCTGTGAGTCTGACGTCCTGCACGTACGTGCAGGACATCAGACTCACAGAAACAGAAGCCTGCGCAGCCTTCTACATGGAATGTTGCTAGTGGAATAGCAACATTCCATGTAGAATCTCCAATAGTAGCAACATTCCATGTAGAATCTCCAATAGTATCTATTTTATTTTTGTTACATTTGTACCCCGCACTTTCCCACTCATGGCAGGCTCAATGCGGCTTACATGGGGCAATGGAGGGTTAAGTGACTTGCCCAGAGTCACAAGGAGCTGCCTGTGCCTGAAGTGGGAATCGAACTCAGTTCCTCAGTTCCCCAGGACCAAAGTCCACCACCCTAACCACTAGGCCACTCCTCCACAGCATATGAAAAATATTCTATTCAAATGTTGTATATCAGTAACAACAATACAAACTCCCTCCACTGCCAGAAAATATGTGAGGTAACACAAAACCTTGCACGTACACATTTAGGGACCTGTTTACTAAGCAGCGTTATAGGTGCGTTAATGTTTTTAATGTGCGTTAATCATGTATGTGCCTACAATATCCCTATAGGCGCCTACATGGTTAGTGCATGCGCTAAAAACACTAGCGCACCTTAGTAAACAGGGCCCTTGGAAGCTTACCATACCATGTCAGCACTAAGTCCAAGAACTCAAACTGTTCCACCCCCCACCTACAAAAAGTAAACACCACAAATATTCTAGAACACCAGTACACTTCTAGTTGGGAAAATAGGTCAGAATGCGACAGATTCCTATACAGAATCTGCATTTTAACAATTCCTCAGTGCAGTTACACATAGAAAACAGAGACTATCACCTAGTAAAGAATAAGAGACTACAATTCAGAAACAAACATACAGAGAAGAAATGAAACAGAAAATCCAAGAAACCAGATAAACCAGAACACTGAAGATAAAGAAATGCATTTCCTTCTGTACTGAACAAATTATGAAGACTATTCCAAAAATTGACATATTTTTTTGTCTCTTTATTGTCTGATTTTTGTCTGATTATTTTATTTTTAGTTGGGTTAGTCCTGGTCTCTCTTTGTCACTTCCTCTTGATGGTTTTCTCCTAAATCCTTTACCAGGATCTCATTTCCATTTTCTTTCTTCATTTAACCCGTTTTCTTTCCTTCCTCCACTATATCAGACATTGATCCTTTTTTTCTCCATGTCTCTCATTTACTTTTTTATATACCTATAGCTGGATTTAATTTTTTTTCTCCTCTCAAATTTCCAGTCTCCTTTTTTTTTCACCTCTTGGCTACTTACCAGCTTTCAGTTTCCTAGTTTTACTTCTTTAGTCCTCTCATTCCCCACCCCTTCTATTCTCGTCTTTCATTCTCTTTCTAATCCCCCATTTCCACCCTCTGTATTCATCCCCTCCTCAATCTCAACTACTTTCTTCTTCCTCTCATCAACTCCAGCTCCTTCCTTGTCATCCATCCCCTCTCCTCCAACAGTCTTTTTCTTATCTCATCTCCCTTTTTCTACCTCCCCCATTTTTATCCTCACACTTCCTTTAAAGGTCCCTCCCCTTTCTATAACTTTCTGTCCCTTTCAACTCCCAAACCGTCTCCACTATTTTTTTGTTACATTTGTACCCCGCGCTTTCCCACTCATGGCAGGCTCAATGCGGCTTACATATTGTATACAGGTACTTATTTGTACCTGGGGCAATGGAGGGTTAAGTGACTTGCCCAGAGTCACAAGGAGCTGCCTGTGCCTGAAGTGGGAATCAAAGTCAGTTCCTCAGTTCTCCAGGACCAAAGTCCACCACCCTAACCACTAGGCCACTCTATTGAGATAGACATGTGGAAGTCACTGCTTGCACTGGCTTTTGGTAGCACAGACTGCTGCTGCTATTTGGATTTCTCCCAGGTACTTGTGACCCGGATTGGCAACTGCTGGAAGCAGGATACTGGGCTAGATGGACCATTGGTCTGACCCAATATGGCTATTCTTATGTTCTTATAGATCCTTAAACCATCTTTCCTTCCCATATTTCTGCACTCAGTCTCACAACCCTACACAACACCTAATCAACTAGTCCCTATTGCCCTCCTAATCTGCATTATAAGCCCATCCAATCTCTAGGTCTAATCTTCAAATCACCCTTCTTCCACAGTATCTGAATCCCTGAATCCTTACTCACAATCCCACCTAAGCTCTAAATAGCCAGCCAATAGAGTGTCTTTTTCTGGTCTCCCACCCAATCCTAGAGATATTGCCTAAATCTGAGTCCCTGCTTCTTTCTTTCAGTAGCGACTCCATTATTCTTCCTACCACCGACGTGAGACTTACCGGTCTGTAGTTTCCCACTTCTTCCCTGTCTCCACTTTTGTGAAGAGGGACCACATCTGCTCGTCTCCAATCTCGTGGAACCTCTCCCGTCTCTAAAGATCTATTAAGTCTTTAAGAGGTCCTGCCAGGACCTCTCTGAGCGCCCTTAGTATCCTGGGATGTATCCCATCTGGCCCCCTTGCTTTGTCAACCTTCAGATTCTCCAGCTGTTTATAAACTCTTATAAACTCATATTTTTGGTGGCTGTTACTTCAGCTCGCAGGGTCAGTGAGCTTCAGGACCTAGCAGTGGATCCACCTTAAACAAAATTTCATTATAACCGAGTAGTCTTCCGCACGCACCCTGTTCCTGCCTAAGGTTGTGTCAGAGCTCCATCTGAATCAGTCAATCATTCTTTCCCAAACCATATGCTCATCCTGGTGAAAGCGTACTGCACACTTTAGATTGCAAGTCAGCACTGGCCATTTACTTGGAGCGGACTAGGCCCTACAGACTGTCCACCCAGATTTTTGGTTCTTTCTATTCTAACAGGATGGGAGTTGCCATTGGGAAATGCACAATTTCTAATTGGCAAGCAGATTGCATTTCTTTCACTTACACCCAAGCTGGGCTGACTCTTGAGGGTCATGTCAAGGGTCATAATGTCAGAGCCATGGATGCGTCAGTAGCCCACTTGAGGTCAGCCAACATTGAAAAAATTTGCAAGGCTACATTGTGGTCTTCAGTCCACACATTCACATCATTACTGCTCTGAGCAGGATACCTAATGCAATAGTTGATTTGGACAGACAGTTCTGCAGAATTTGTTTGGGGTCTAGAATCCAACTCCACCCACCTAGGCCCATTTTGTTCTGTTTCAGGCTGCACTTTCACACAGTTGTGTACAATTTCAGGTTAATTACTATTTTGTCCTCGCTGTTGCAAGGCCCAATTGACCTGTGTTTTTTGTTTTTGGTAAGCCTGGTAGATAGGGATTCCCACATGTGAGAATATGGCCTGCTTGTCCTCAGGGAAAACAAAGATACTTACCTGTAGCAGGTATTCTCCGAGGACAGCAGGACATTCATTCTCGTACCCTTCCACCTCTTCTTGGGGCTGTCTCCTTTTTTATATGCTATGTTGATTGTCCCGCACTCTTACGGCGGGCGGGAAGGCACTCGTGCATGTGTGATGGAGACCCTTTGCACGCTGGGGAAAGGCTATTCTTTTCGCTGTTTAAGCTCCGCACTGGGCAACGTAGATGATGCCACCCACATGTGAGAATGAATGGCCTGCTGTCCTCGGAGAATACCTGCTACAGATAAGTGACTTCATGGCTCTGGGAGAGAGGGTAAAGAAAACAGGTGCACAGGTGATAGTCTCATTGATCCTCCCTGTTGAGGGTAAAGGCCAAGGCAAAGAAGCTCTCATCCTGGAGATGAATAAGTGGCTGCACAGATGGTGTTGTCAAAAGCATTTTGGATTTCTGGACCATGGGATGTTTTTCCAAGAGCTGCTGAGCAGAGATACTGTCCATATACCATAGAAGGGAAGAAATGCTTTCAGCAGCAGACTGTCTAACCTACAAAAGAGGACTTTAAATTAGAATCATTGGGGCAGGGTGATCAAAAGCTCCCAGGTAAGTACAAGCCCTTAGGTAAGTGAATCATTAACTACTTCTACACAAATGGGGGAAAAGGGGCAACATCTGGAAAGCAGTATAAACTAATGCCCGAAGTATGGGAAATATGTTTTAGATCTTGAGGCTGTGATGGAAAAGGCTGATTTAGATTTAGTGGAGTTCACAGAGAACCATGAGTGGGGTATAGTTATACTGGGCAAGAATCTGTTCAGGAAAGACAGGGTAGGAAGAAAAGGAGGGGAAGTGACATTGTATGTTAAAGATAATATTAAAAGCCACACAATTGCAGGACCTACAGGGTAAGGAAGAGGCACTGTGGGTCAATCTTGAAAGACGGAATGTAAAATGTGTGATATATAGGGCCTCCTTCACAGACGGAAGTGGACAGAGATTTAATTGAAGACATTCAAAATATAGCTGTGAAAGGGGAAGGACTACTAATAGGTGATTTTTATATGCCAGATGTTGACTGGGTTATCCCTATTGCGGGGTGATTTAGAAGCAGGGAGATCCTGGATTCTCTACAGGGTGAACTATTCCAGCAGTTGGTAATGGAACCCACCTGGAGTGGGACCATACTGGACTTACTGCTTACTAATGGGGAGAGTGTTTCTGATGTTTTAAGTAGGTGATCATCTAGCATCCAGTGATCACCAGATGGTGTGGTTTAATATTAAGATACAGTGGGGGAAATAAGTATTTGATCCCTTGCTGATTTTGTAAGTTTGCCCACTGACAAAGACATGAGCAGCCCATAATTGAAGGGTAGGTTATTGGTAACAGTGAGAGATAGCACATCACAAATTAAATCCGGAAAATCACATTGTGGAAAGTATATGAATTTATTTGCATTCTGCAGAGGGAAATAAGTATTTGATCCCCCACCAACCAGTAAGAGATCTGGCCCCTACAGACCAGGTAGATGCTCCAAATCAACTCGTTACCTGCATGACAGACAGCTGTCGGCAATGGTCACCTGTATGAAAGACACCTGTCCACAGACTCAGTGAATCAGTCAGACTCTAACCTCTACAAAATGGCCAAGAGCAAGGAGCTGTCTAAGGATGTCAGGGACAAGATCATACACCTGCACAAGGCTGGAATGGGCTACAAAACCATCAGTAAGACGCTGGGCGAGAAGGAGACAACTGTTGGTGCCATAGTAAGAAAATGGAAGAAGTACAAAATGACTGTCAATCGACAAAGATCTGGGGCTCCACGCAAAATCTCACCTCGTGGGGTATCCTTGATCATGAGGAAGGTTAGAAATCAGCCTACAACTACAAGGGGGGAACTTGTCAATGATCTCAAGGCAGCTGGGACCACTGTCACCACGAAAACCATTGGTAACACAATACGACATAACGGATTGCAATCCTGCAGTGCCCGCAAGGTCCCCCTGCTCCGGAAGGCACATGTGACGGCCCGTCTGAAGTTTGCCAGTGAACACCTGGATGATGCCGAGAGTGATTGGGAGAAGGTGCTGTGGTCAGATGAGACAAAAATTGAGCTCTTTGGCATGAACTCAACTCGCCGTGTTTGGAGGAAGAGAAATGCTGCCTATGACCCAAAGAACACCGTCCCCACTGTCAAGCATGGAGGTGGAAATGTTATGTTTTGGGGGTGTTTCTCTGCTAAGGGCACAGGACTACTTCACCGCATCAATGGGAGAATGGATGGGGCCATGTACCGTACAATTCTGAGTGACAACCTCCTTCCCTCCGCCAGGGCCTTAAAAATGGGTCGTGGCTGGGTCTTCCAGCACGACAATGACCCAAAACATACAGCCAAGGCAACAAAGGAGTGGCTCAGGAAGAAGCACATTAGGGTCATGGAGTGGCCTAGCCAGTCACCACACCTTAATCCCATTGAAAACTTATGGAGGGAGCTGAAGATGCGAGTTGCCAAGCGACAGCCCAGAACTCTTAATGATTTAGAGATGATCTGCAAAGAGGAGTGGACCAAAATTCCTCCTGACATGTGTGCAAACCTCATCATCAACTACAGAAGACGTCTGACCGCTGTGCTTGCCAACAAGGGTTTTGCCACCAAGTATTAGGTCTTGTTTGCCAGAGGGATTAAATACTTATTTCCCTCTGCAGAATGCAAATAAATTCATATACTTTCCACAATGTGATTTTCCGGATTTAATTTGTGATGTGCTATCTCTCACTGTTACCAATAACCTACCCTTCAATTATGGGCTGCTCATGTCTTTGTCAGTGGGCAAACTTACAAAATCAGCAAGGGATCAAATACTTATTTCCCCCACTGTAAGTGTGGAGAGGAAAAAAACTAATTTTATTCAGATGGGGGATTACCTGAAGAAATTTCTGTCTTGATGGTAACATCTAGAAGAAGTTGGAAAGCAGTGGGCAGAACTGAAAGGGGCTATTGTAAGAGCAACAAACCTATATTTGTAAGGAAAGTAAATGAAAGAGGAAAAGGAGGCCACTTTGGTTCTCAAAAGTAATAGCGGAAAAGGTAAGGAAAAAGAGGTTAGCCTTTACAAACTGCAAGACATCGCAGAAAGAGGAAGAAAGGCGACAATATGTGAAAAAGCTAAGAGAAACTGGTAGTCAGGAAAGCAAAGATGCAAATGGAAGAAAAAAATAGCCAATAAGGTCAAATGGTGGGGGGGAGGGGGGGGGACAAATTTTTTTTAGATATGTTAGTGATAGGAGGAAGTGCAAAAGTGCCATTGTGAGACTCAAAGGTGAGGGGAAGAAATATGTAGAAACTGATAAAGATAAGGCGGAATTGCTTAACAAATATTTCTGTTCTATGTTCACAGCTGAAGAAGGGCCAGGAGCAGGACCACAGAAGACAAACATAGATATGAATGGAGGGGTGGTATTTCCTGAATGATTTTCAGAGGACTGTGTTCATGAGGAGCTGGCTAAACTAAGGATTGGAAGGAAAGGTTTGCCTTTTTGCGGATGACACAAAGATAGCCAATATAGTGGATACCCTGGAGGAAGTATAAATGATGAAAAGGGATCTCCAAAAGTTAGAAGAATGGTCGAGGGTCTGGCAGTTAAAATTTAATAAATTACAAAAAATCAGGAAGATCAAATCCAACCAACCAAGTTAAACCTTAAACTCACTATAGTAAACTTGGGTTCAGAATAATTTATCTTTTTATATATATATATATATATGTATGCACTTTAAAAAAATGCTAAAGTGTTTTAAATTGTTTTAAATGTGCTCAGACCATACCGTTTACACCCATTATATCCCCAAGAGGAATATGTGGTGGTGTCACAATGGAACCATCATTGCACATATGATGTTCCACCTCCTAATATTTGTGTATGTACATACAGCTGCGCCCAAGTAGATCTTACTCACCAATGTATGCGTATATCTACAATACATATGTATAAGTCATGGACTACTCACATTAAATATTGTTAGACTTGAGCTCAAACCTTTCTGATACATGGATAATAAAACATACAGTTCACCGTTTGTTTAAACCTAAAGGAGGAATATGTTAATTCATGACACCCTGATTTCTCTTCCCCCACATATCTTACACAAACCAACCCACAATGCGATATACACACATATTCACATAATTATTTCACTTCCCTTGGGGTATATTGTGCTCGTGCTTGTGCTTCATTAAAATCACATATCATTCATCCATTCCAATCTTGCCATCAAAATAACTGCTCCCTTTAACTCTGGCCGAGTTTCAAAAGTCTTCATCAGAAAGGGAAAAATACTAATCTTTTAAACCAATTTTCAGGCATCATAAATCCCCCGGGTGGGATCGCCTCTGGAGTCCTTCCTCTTGGGGATATAATGGGTGTAAACGGTATGGTCTGAGCACATTTAAAACAATTTAAAACACTTTAGCATTTTTTTAAAGTGCATACATATATATATATATATATAAAAAGATAAATTATTCTGAACCCAAGTTTACTATAGTGAGTTAAAATTTAATGCCAAGAAATGCAGAGTGATGCACTTGGGGTGCAGAAACCCAAAAGAGAGATACTGGATAGGAGGGGAGAGATTAATAAACTCGACTCAGGAGTGTCGACTTTGGGGTGTTGGTGTCAGAGGATCTGAAGGTGAAGAAACAATGTGACAAGGCGACGGCTGTAGCCAGAAGAATACTAGGCTGCATAGAGAGGGGTATAACCAGCAGAAGAAAGGAGGTGTTGATGCCCCTCTGCAAGTCGTTAGTGAGGCCCTACTTGGAGTACTGAGTTCAGTTTTGGAGGCTGTATTTTGCTAAAGATGTAAAAAGACTGGAAGCGGTGCAAAGCTACAAAAATGGTATGGGATTTGCGTTGCAAACTGTACATATGAGAGACTTGCCGACCTGAACATGTATACCTTGGCGGAAAGGAGAAACAGGGGTGACATGATATAGACGTTCAGATATTTGAAAGGTATTAATCCGCAAACAAACCTTTTCCGGAGATGGGAAATGGTAGAACTAGAGGACAGTAAAGTCAGGAAGTATTTTTTCATGGAAAGGGTGGTAGATACGTGGAATGCTCTCCCACGGGAGGTGCTGGAGATGAAAACGGTAATGGAATTCAAACATGCGTGGGATAAACACAAAGGAATCCTGTTTAGAAGGAATGGATCTACGGAATCTTAGCAGAGATTGGGTGGCAACGCCGGTAATTAGGACGCAAAACCGGTGCTGGGAAGACTTCTATGGTCTACGCCCTGATTGTAACTGAATATATGTGGATGGGCTGGAGTGTAAATTTAAGGGGCTTCGACGTTAGCTTTATAACTTTCAGTACAAGAACAGTGCTGGGCAGACTTCTACGGTCTGTGCTCTGAGAATGGCAAGGACAAATCAAACTCGGGTATACATATAAAGTATCACATACCATGTAAAATGAGTTTATCTTGTTGGGCAGACTGGGTGGACCGTTAAGGTCTTTCTGTGCCGTCATTTACTATGCTGAAGAGGGGATATCTCTATTTTGCATGTGCGACTGCGAGGGCAAGTGTCTGAATAGGGATCTGTTTGTTAGGTTCTGAGATTTTGATAACATATTGTGTTTCAGATGTTTGCAAGACTGTTCTCCTAATTCCTGTTTTGTGTGCTAATTTGGTTTGTGTCATTTTGGGTATACTGGAGTTGTAACAGCTTACAGAAATGATTTATAATGAAAAAAAAAAATCACAAGTTATTTTTCTTCTCCTATAATGGTGTAATATTTTCAATGAAGCCTGTTTATATGCGCCATGGCTGGTAACCTTAGGGGCGGGATCACTATGGTTCTGCCTCAACTCTGGCCACACATACATGTGCATTCCTGTATGTACTTTTAGAAAAGGTTGTACATCTGCAGATCCTTTTTTAAATAATACTGGAGTGGCCTAGTGGTTAAGAGCACCAGTCTTGACATCCAGAGGTGTCTGGTTCAAATCATTGGGCAAGTCACTTAGAGGCTTATTTTCAAAGCACTTAGCCTCCCAAAGTTCCATAGAAACATATGGAACTTAGCCTCCCAAAGTGCTTTGAAAATATGCCTCTTTATCCTCCATTGCCTCAGGTACAAAATTAGATTGTGAGCCCTTCAGGGACAGAGAAATACCCAGTGTACCTGAATGTAACTCACCTTGAGCAACTACTGAAAAAGATGAGAGCAAAATCTAAAATAATAATAATTTAACACACCCTATCTAAAATGTGCCTTATAATGCACTGCAGCTTTTATGCTCGTATGACAATGGTAGTCTTTGTTGAAACCAACAAAAGTAAAAAAAAACCCCTCTTTCACTACTATAATGGTGCATGGAGGCAGCTTTAATATTCCAGATTTTACATGTGCATTCTGTTTCCTCTTCAAACATTAGTCTTTGAGTTCTTCAATATCTGACCCAGCTGGAGGAAGTTGGAGCATTTTAACATATATTCCATAATGTCTGGAACTGATGTAGCATCCAAATGCTGCTTGGAGGATCAAAACAAAACTCATCTTCCTTAGTACTGGCTGAGAGATGGTGATCCAAAATCGTACAATATTTCCTTTTGTTGGAAGGGGATTTGTGCTGTATCTAGAAACAAATGATGAAAAATCAGAGTTAAGCTGGCTAGATGCTGCCTCTGGAAATACAGGACATGATTATTGTAATGTTTGTTAGCTTGTTCTGAAACTGTGACCCCGCTGAATAGGGTGATGCTGGCTTTTAATTTGTGCTTTTGGTAGAATGGGTAAGAAAACAGACACAATTAAAGACATTGGCTTTTCAAACCTTACAGTGAATGGTTTGGCTGCTTCTGTTGGGGTTAGTGGCTCCAAATGGGTTAGTTTTGTGTGTAACATGACAGCAATGAACCTCACTCTTAAGCCAGAATACATAGAATATGTCAGTCTCTCAAATTTACTGCTAGTGCTTCCCAATAGTACTTACATTGTGCCAAGACTGTTTCCTTCTGCAGTTCATAAGATAGTAATGTGTACATGTGCGTGGTTTGATTCTTAGAAGTACTACTACTAATCATTTCTATAGCACTACTAGACATACGCAGCGCTATACACATTATATGCAGGTACTTTCTCTGTCCCTAGAGGGCTCACTATCTAAATTTTGGTACCTGGAGCAATGGAGGGTTAAGTGACTTGCTCAATGTCTCAAGGAGCTGCAGTGGGAATTGAACCCAGGTTTCCAGGATCAAAGCCCGATGCACTAACCATTAGGCCACTCCTCCACTTGCACCATTACATAGTAACATAGTAACATAGTAGATGACGGCAGAAAAAGACCTGCACGGTCCATCTAGTCTGCCCACGATAAACTCATATGTGTATACCTTACCTTGATTTGTACCTGTCTTTTTCAGGGCACAGACCGTATAAGTCTGTCCAGCAGTATTTCCCGCCTCCCAACCACCAGTCCCACCTCCCATCACCAACTCTGGCACAGACCCCGTATAAGTCTGCCCTCCCCTATCCTAGCCTCTCAACCACCAACCCCTCTTCCCCCCGCCATCCAATTTCAGCTAAGCTTCTGTGGATCCATTCCTTCTGCACAGGATTCCTTTATGCCTATCCCACGCATGTTTGAATTCCGTTACCGTTTTCATGTCCACCACCTCCCGCGGGAGGGCATTCCAAGCGTTCACCACCCTCTCCGTGAAGAAATACTTCCTGAGATCTTTCCTGAGTCTGCCCCCTTCAATCTCATTTCATGTCCTCTCGTTCTACCGCCTTCCCATCTCCGGAAAAGATTCGTTTGCGGATTAATACCTTTCAAATATTTGAACGTCTGTATCATATCACCCCTGTTCCTCCAGAGTATACATGTTCAGGTCAGCAAGTCTCTCTTCATACGTCTTGGAACGCAACTCCCATACCATCCTCGTAGCTTTTCTTTGTACCGCTTCCATTTTTTTTAACATCCTTCGCAAGGTACGGCCTCCAAAACTGAACACAATACTCCAGGTGGGGCCTCACCAACGTCTTATACAAGGGCATTAAAACCTCCTTTCTTCTGCTGGTCACACCTCTCTCTATACAGCCTCGCAACCTTCTCGCTACGGCCACCGCCTTGTTGCACTGTTTCATCGCCTTCAGGTCCTCAGATACTATCACCCCAAGATCCCTCTCCCCGTCCGTGTCTATCAGGCTCTCCCCACCTAACACATACGCCTCCCTTGGATTTCTACTCCCTAAGTACATCACTTTGCATTTCTTCGCATTGAATTTTAATTGCCAAATGTTAGACCATTCTTCCAGCTTCTTCAGATCTTTTTTCATGTTTTCCACTCCCTCCGGGGTGTCCACTCTGTTGCAAATCTTGGTGTCATCCGCAAAAAGGCAAACTTTACCTTGTAACCCTTCGGCAATGTCACTCACAAATATATTGAACAGAATGGGCCCCAGCACCGATCCCTGAGGCACTCCACTACTCACCTTTCCCTCCTCCGAGCGAACTCCATTTACCACCACCCTCTGGCGTCTGCCCGTCAACCAGTTCCTAATCCAGTTCACCACTTCGGGTCCTATCTTCAGCCTTTCTAGTTTATTCAAGAGCCTCCTGTGGGGAACCGTGTCAAAAGCCTTGCTGAAATCTAAGTAGATGACGTCCATAGCACGTCCTTGATTTAATTCTCCTGTCACCCAGTCAAAGAATTCAATGAGATTCGTTTGGCACGATTTCCCTTTGGTGAAACCATGTTGTCTCAGATCTTGCAACTTATTGGCTTCCAGGAAATTCACTATCCTTTCCTTGAAACCATTGTTTGAGCATAGTGTAGCGGCAGTGTCCACAGCCTCCAAGAAGGAAATTAAGCCACTGCTCAACAGCAACATTTAGGACTAGATTCAGTAAATGGGCGCCAAAAAAATCTGCGCACAGCACTATTCTATAAATGGCGCTCTGAATTGCACGCCATTTATAGAATATTACTTAGAGCCAATTTCCGCACCAAACTTTGGGCATCAGGATTTACACCAACTGAAACCCAGTGTTAAATCCTGGCACCTAAGTTAGGCACAGATTGCTGGAATTCAGTAATACCGTGCGCATCTTTCATGAATGCCCCTGACCCACACCCCCTTTTCAGTTGCACGTTATAAAATGTGCATGCGGATCTTTATAGAATAGCGTCTAGCAAGATAAGTGCACAAATCCTAATTAGAGCCAATTAACTGCAATAATTGGTTGTTAGTGCCCAATTATTGCTGGTTAACGGCTCATTACTCAAATTGTGCATGCAGTTTTGGGCATCATATATAGAATTTGGGGGTTAGTGGCTAAGTTTAGGTCATGCTTGTACTGGACTACAAAAGGAAATATGTCCTGAACCTCAGTCAGAAGATTGTTATGGAAGTAGATGGGCTACATAGGAAAGCTGAAATGGGATTACAAATAAGTTTACTGGACAATTCTATAACTGGGCGTCTGCAGTTATGTGCACCTGTCGCACATAAGTGATTAGAAAATTTAAATGAATGTTGGGTTGGGTGCAGGGATGGGAAAAAAAAACTGTGGGGATGGTGAGGGGATGGTACCAATATGATGGGGATGGTAAGGGGATAGTAACAATATGAAGGGGATGGAATAGTGACAGAATGCAATTGACTGAAGATAGGTGGGAATGGGAACCAGATTCTCCGAGAACAAGCAAACCTATAATTCTCACATGTGGGTAACGTGGGTCCGTGTTGCTAGTCCAGAGCTTTTAACAAGCTTTAAACAGGTCTTTGAGTGCGAGACGCGCCATACCACACATGCACAAGTGTCCTCCTGCCAGCCATGAGAACACAGGACCAGCAGTTCTCTTTTTTCCACGGTGAGGAGAGGACACGTTTTTTTCCCCACTCCTCACAGCTGGTTCAGCCTTGGGTCTTTTTTTGTGCCTTCCTTTTGTTTGTTTTATATACCTCTCTTGGGTTTTCTTCATTTTATTCCTTCCTCCTATCTTCTTAAGATTATTTTTCCCCTCTTTTTAAAGTTTACTTCCTTGTACCTCACTCGCTAGGCCACGTTTAGGCCTAAGCCCCGGTCAAGTTTTTCCCTCCTCCTTTTCCTGGTGCTATGCCCTTTTTAGCTCCATTGAGTCATTTGATTTGGCTAAGGCTTTTTTCCTTTTAAGTCATCAAAGGTTCCTTAGTAGCTTCAAGCACTGCAATCAGTGCAATAGGACCATCTCTGGCAAAGGCACCCATTCTTGGTTTGGGGTGTTTGAGGCCTGGTCATACCTCTGTAAACTGTATTCTCTGTCTTTCTATGAAGAAGAGAACACAATTAGCCAGAGAGGCTCAGAGAGAAAAGATTTTTCGAGCCAGCTCCGAAGCCTCAACGTCAGTGTCAGCATCGGTGTCTCCTGTGTCGACATTGCATCGGGTCCATATGGCTGCAAGACCCTTGCACACTGGGAATGACTGTGCATCAAGTGGGTCTGCACCTGCTTCAACCTATGCAGGCCCCCTGGGACGGACTAGCGTCGGATCTGACCTTGAGGTGTTATGAGGACTCGTCGTCCTCTTCGGCACTGGGAAGCGTTGATGCTAGGCATCGGAAGAAGTATTGGCATCGATCCCCTATTGGCGCCGGGAGGACTGCTCCCCCTCCACAGAGGAGGTGCCAGTGTGTGAGTCTCTAGACAGCCAGGACCAGACACCCGCTTTGATCCCGCAGATTCAGCACCCCAGCCTTTCCCGATGTTGGTCCTCAATGAGCGCCCTTATCAGGGAAACTAGAACCCTGGATTCTTCTGGGCGAAAGATGTATCAGGCCTCCATGATCATCTCCTGTATCCAACTGTACCAGCTCTACACGAGCCTGTATTTGCAGTCCTTGGTGCACAGTAAGTCTGATTTGGCAGACTCTCTCCCATCAGTGCAGGCTAAATCTGATTGACAGCTGGTCAACAAGCAGAAGGTGTGTCATACGTTCTTGGTCAGGGATGATCATGTCTGCAACAATTTTGATATGGCCTCTAGGATCTCTGCTCAGAGTATAGCGATGCACAGACTCTCAAGCATGTGCTTGTAGAGGAACTCTCCGCCCTTCTCAAGGCCCATGTGATCGAATCCATTTCACCAGGGGAAGAAGGGAAGGGATTTTATTCCAGGTACTTCCTTGTGCAAAAGAAGATGGGTGGATGCATCCCATCATAGACCTAAGGGGCCCAAACAAATTCCCGGTGAAAGAAAAGTTCAGGATGATTTCCCTGGGCACCCTTCTTCCCAAGCTACAGGAAAACGATTGGCTATGCTCTCTGTACTTAAATGATGCTTATTCTCATATCCTGATACTTCCAGCTTTGGCTGGGGACACGTCAATTCCAGTATCGTGCCTTTTGGCCTCACGTTGGCTCCCAGGGGTTTCACTAAGTGTCTTGCAGCAGTTGCAGCATCACTATGCAAACTGGGAGTACACGTGTACCCCTATCTCGACGACTGGCTGGTGAAGAGCATGTCGAAGGACGATGCTCAGGAGTCCATGTGAAGGATTATTCAGGTGTTAGAGCTACTAGAGTTTGTTTTAAACTACCCCAAGTCCTATCTGCTCCCTGTCCAGTGACTGGAGTTCACTGGAGCCCTGAAAGACACTCGGCTGGCTTAGACTTTTTCTCCCTGAGGTGCGGGCAGACGCTCTTGTCACCCTTGCCACTTGAGTCCGAGCAGCTCAGCATTTCACAGATGTTGAGGTTGTTGGGCCACATGGCCTCTAGTGTTCATATGACACCCATGGCACTTCACTTGAGAACTGCCCAGTGGACCCTAGTTTTCCAGTGGTGTCAGGCCAAGGGGAAACTAGAGGATGTCATCTGAGTTCTGCCAGAGCTGGTTCAGTCCAATTTGATTCAATTTGACTCTGGGACTCCCATTCCAAATTCCACAACCCACAAAGGTGCTGATGAAGGATGCATCCCATCTAGGGTAGGCTTTGTCTTCAAGATCTTCCGAGCATGGAGCACCCCCCTCAATGGATTTCTTTGCCACTCAGTCCAATCACAAAGTCCCTCAGTTCTGTTCCAGGCTCCAGGCACATGACAGGGTAGTGTTGGATGCCTTCCTCCTTCATTGGAGGAAGGACTTCTCTATGCATATCCTCCCATTCCTCTTGTGGGGAAGAATTTGCGGAAACTCAAGCAATACTGTGGGACCATGATCTTGATCATTCCCTACTGGCCCCGGCAGATCTGGTTCCCATTTCTTCTGGAGCTATCCTCCAAAGAACCATGGATTGATTTCTGACCCTCATCATGCAGAAAGAGGGATCTTTTTTGCATCCCAACCTCCAGTCTCTGGCCCTCGTGGCCTGGATGTTTACAGCTTAGAATTTCTTTGCAGCTTCCTAAGGGTGTCTCCTGAGTCTTGCTGGCTTCCAGGAAAGATTCCACTAAGAGATGTTATTCTTTCATATGGAGGAGGCTTGCCGTCTGGTGTGAGGGCAAGGCCCTAGATCCTGTTTCCTGCCCTACACAGACCCTGCTTGAATTACCTCCAACCCTGTGATCCAACTGCCCACCCCTCTAAGGCCCTTCCATTATTGAGGGCTTAAGGGCCATGTACCTAGTGTCCCAAGGGTAGGAACAATCAGAATTTGCTCCTGCCTTGCTGGCATTGTCTCCAAAATTGCATCCTTAGCAGTACTACTGCTAGAGGTCATGTTTCTGTATTTTGTGATTGCATGGACACAGCATGATTTGCGGTGTGCTTTTGGTGTTCACTACACGTTGCATTATGGGTTTTTTTTTCACAAAAATGTTTACTGGCAACATATGATTCAAAACACCAAACAATAGAACCACAGACATGAAATGACATACAAGTTTTGAAAGTAATCCCCCTCCCCCCATAGCCAATAGGAAATGCATTTAAGATCCTACTGCATGAAATAGGTGTTAATGTGTCCCAAAAAGGTGTCCACATTTGTAAAAAATGATTGCCTTTTAATGAAGATAAAATTGGACTCCCTTTGCACTCCAGAACAGACAGCTGAATCATAGCTGATCTCCAATGTGAAACCATAGGTGAACTTGAAGAGAGCCAGGCTTGCAAAATTGTCTTTTTCACCATCAGCACCGTGCGCTTCAAGAAAGCCTGCATTCTGGGTGCATCCTTGGATGCAAAATACATCAAAAAGCTGAAATTGTACTGGAGTCTATACTTGCCATCAAAACTGAGAAACATGACGGGCCAAAAGAGTCCAATAAGTGAGAATGGAAGGACAAGACCAGAACATGTTGCCAAGGTAGGCCCCACCATGCTCACACTTAGGGCACAGATCATCAGTTCTTAAAGTTGTAGGCCCCTTTGAGGAGAAATGTAAAAGCGCAACAGAAATTGTATTGCAGTTCCCAAAGGGATACGCTCTCAGTTAAAGTGTTTGTGGAAGCAAGACAAGTCTTCAATTGCTGAGCCTGGGAAGCCAAAGGAAGATCAGCCACCCACCTTTGAGCCAGGAGGGTGTAGTATAATCAATATCCAGGAGCTTGTCAGGCAAATAGTTGTGGTAATATTGTAAGAGATCAAGAGTTGGGCATCTAAGCCAAGCATAGTATTGTAAGAGTCCCAGACGTCTTCATTCAAAGAGGCTATAGGCAAGGTTCTAACACAGTGGCAAAGTTGAGCATAGGCAAGAGAGTCCTGAAAGGATGGGTTCCACTGAAGAGTCCTCTATGGGTTTGAGATGACCCATCTCATCAATTACATGATATAAGTAGTGTGCCTTGCCAGCTAGCCATCTCTGAAAAATTGGGGAAGTTCCTCCCACAGAAAAGGCTGCATTACTTGCTATGGGAAACAAAGGGGGATTCTTCTCTAGAGAAACAATGGAATTTACAGAGGCAATGCCATGCTTTTCTAACAGGTGTAAGGATAGTGCAAAATTAGGTGGGACTTGACCCTTACCAGCAGGTGCATGGGGTCAGTAGCTAAACTGATGCGGCTGAAACAACTGAATTTCTGTGCCTGTGCAGGAAAAATGTGGAGTCCCTTGGTACCAATCAGTCAAGTGACGTATACAGCTGGCTATGTTCAAAAGACCCAATCCACTCTATTTTTGTGGTAACATCAGCTGGGCAGTGGGGCTGCGGGCACGTTTGCCCTGCCACAAATAGAAAGGGCCCTCAAGAAAAACTGCTCATCCTTATATCTTACAAAGATGGGGAGGGTATGCAATACATAAACCCATTTTGGTACTAAAATCATATTGTATAGCACAATCCTGCCCAGCAAGGAGAGTGGCAAAGACCTCCAGCTATGCAGGGTTTGATGGGCAATAACCTTCAGCGGCCCCCATGTTAAGTGCATATAGTTTTTACAAGTCCGAATAGACATAAACCCCCCACATATTTAAGTTGACCTGATGCCCACTGGAGAGGGAAGGTGCCCACCCAGCCTTCACGAAGGACAGATGGTATAAGCAATCGGTAGATGTCAAATTAAAATTAGAGTACAGAGCCCATTTCCTCATCAAGTAATCCTAAAATTCTTTGTCTTGGGTCAGGTAGAAGGGGAATCACCACAACCCCAGACTCACACTCCGCTGTCCCAGGTCAACGTCCACCCAAAGAAGAGTGTGATCTGAGACTTCCATGGGGCCTATAGTCGCCCCTCTAACCTGGGAGAAAAGCGACTGAGAGAGCAGAGTGTAGTCAATACAAGACCAGATATGATGCACCCTAGAATAATGAGAATAGTCTCTCCTGGTAGGGTTAAGCAACCTCCACAGGTCTATTAAATTTAACATCTTGCAAAAAAGTCCCGGCAGAACCTCCTATCTCCCTGTATTGCAGACCCCCCAGGGGACCATTTATCCAAAAAGGGGTCCAATATCTGGTTAAAATCTCCCAGGACAATCCAGGGGGAGTCTGAATGACACAGGCCTAACTGTACCAATTGTTGAAAAAATTTGGTATCATACTGATTGGGACTACACAGAGAAAAAGTCTGACCCGGGTAGTTAAAATGTTCAAGAATATAGTGACCATCACCACCTCCAGCAATCAGCTTTGTGTGAAAAGGAGGCTTCTTTTCAAAGCACTTAGCCTTCCAAAGTTCCACAGAAACCTATGGAACTTTGGAAGGCTAAGTGCTTTGAAAATATGAAGGTAAACCTTTCTTGATAAATACAGCGACTCCCCCCCCCCCCCATGCTTCCCTCTGGAGGAGGAGGAATAACATTCTCCCACCCACTGCTGTCGCAGTTTAGCATGCTCTTCATCCATTAATTTGGTTTCTTGTAAACACGCCACTGATGCTCCATGGTGTATCAATAATGACAAAATCATAGATCTTTTAATGGGAGAGGTTAACCCCAAGACATTCCATGAGATAAAGTGAGGTGCCCCTGTTTTAGCCACAGTCCCATTCGGTTGGCAGACAAAAAAACAAGGGTCCAGCTATAAAATATCCCTAGGGTGCCCAGCCTCACCCCAGGGAATGTCACGTACGGCACACCAGAGACAAAAAGAGCACTATCATATCGCCCCTAAGAGGGGGTGCATATACAGGGCATGAGCAGCAATGCAAAACAGCAAGTGTATATATATAATCTACCCAATACCCATCCCATCCCCCCACAACTCCCCCGCCCCCTTCACCCCAATCCCTTTATTCCAGAAAAACGTCTCTACCCTCCCCTGCGGAGGAAAGACTTAGTCATGATCATGATAAGGGATACCCTTCTCCCTCACACATAAGAACCTGATATGGCAGAAAAAAACAAAACACTGCAACTATGACCCCCCCTCCCCACTTTAGTAAAGGTGGCAAACCCAAGCTCCAAAAGCTCTAAAGATTCACACTCTCAGCAAGGTTTGCAATGTAATTTAGACCAAAGGCAAAATGTTCTATGCAGACAGTTCATGATAAGGTATTCATCAATTCGCGTGACTGATCAGCTGAGGCATATGCTAGCCGTGTACCATTATAGAGTACTTTCAGAGTAAGTTGGATATTGCAATCTAAATTTCAATTTCTCGCCCACAAGCTTTGCACAGGTGGCTGTGAACGCACGACGATTAGCAGAGAGTGCAATAGAATAGTCTTGAAAAATCTTGAAGGAATGACCTTCAAATTGCATTTGTTCCCTATTGCTTTTGTATAGACATAAAATAGCAGTTTTCTGTTTATACTGATGGAATTTAGTGATGATCACACGAGGCCTGGAATCCCCGTCCCGCAGGGGCCCGACCCAATGCACCTCGTCAAGGTGCACAGGGGCACCGCCCCTCCCCCCTCCGAGGGAATCGTGACTGCAACCAAGTCTTCAGAGTAGTAAGCAGGGAGGCCTTGGGGATCGTTTCCGGGAACCCCACAAAATGCAGGTTCTCTCTCCTGCTGCGATTCTCAAGATCCTCAAATGTTTGCTGCTGTCTGTTAAGGAGCACCTCCAGGTGCACCACGTCAGCAGCCTGGGTCTAAACAGTGTCCTCTACGTCTGACACCCAACACTCCTACTCACCTGCCTGGCGGGTGAATTCTGAGGTAAGTTGTGCCAGTCCAGAAATTTGTGCCGATAGGTAAGTGAAACGAGAGTCAAAAGCTTTTACTACAGCCTCAGTAAGCTCTGGAATAAAGGCTGACACATCTAAGGTCTGCGCATGAGAGAGAGAGAGAGACACCGCCATCTTGTCGGCCTGCACTTGAGCGCATTCTTTCTCTTTACATGGGGGTTTAATGGCCTTTGGATGTGCTAAGCAAGTAATGTAGCCACCCATAAAGTTCTGTATCAGTATAGCACTGGAAATAAAGTCTGAAAGAAGACTCACAGGGGGGTCAATTAGGGAGATACAGAGTGGTCCCCGAGTAGTGCACAGAGAAAGCGTCCGGCTCCGTTCACAGCATCAGATGACCCCCCCCCCCCCCACCCGCATTATAGTTTTTACACAGTAATTAACTGCTTTATATGCATTTCCATATCGCCACATTAGTGCAAGACAAGCTATGTTAGTGTCCTTTAAGTCACATTAAGGGACAAATAACGTGACTTAAAGCCCCAATGCAGCTTCAAAACTTCCCCATACATATTTAGATGAAATGAGAGATGGGGGGGGGGGGGGGGGAAGAATACAACTGAGGCATTCAAATCCTGGAAGCTATAAATAATGCACAATAAGAACTTTATTCAAGAGGAAAGAAAGCCATAGTACAAGGAGTAACTATACTGGTGGCTGGGGGGTGGGGCAGAGTAAAGAGCAACTTCAGAAAGTATTTTTTTTTCACAGAAAAAGTGAAAGAGTGGTGAATGGGAACAGCATCCCAATAGAGAAAGAAGGGGAGAGAAACACTCCGCTAGGTATGTAAGAAGGATAATCATACGGTGGTAAAATTGAATTGGAAGAGTAACAATCAGGTTTGGTGTTCGGCCTAGATCTGCTTGTTTGCAGTTCTTAGTTCATCTCTGCCTCTCTTTGTAACAATGGTTGAACATTCTTCTCAGATGTTTACACAGGGTGTAAAGACATTCTTATTACAAGATGCATTTGGAAGATAATTATTTCCTCCTCCTCCTCCTATTCTCCTCTACTATTTGATAATGTATTTCTTTTCAATCTATTTGATTTTATAATTTTAATTTTATAAACTGCTTAGTCAGTCATCTGATAGATGGTATATCAAATTTTTAATAAATTAATTATCCAAGTTTCAAGTTTAACAGTTTCTACACACCATTATTGGCAACAAAGGTTTATTGGATTTAATAACAACATACAAAACATACCTGGCTGCAAGTCCTCCATTTACAGGAATAGCTAACAAAATGGGATACAGGCCTCCAATAACGGAACCAATTAATGCTCCTCTGACGATGACACAAGTTTCACAATTTAAGTCACCTAAAATAAAAAAAAATGCATAAGCCATTTTATTATTAACTAGTTCATGTGGAAAAAAAGAGTTTCTTTTATTGTTTTAAAAAAAAGACAGAATAACAAAAGAATAAACAAAGCAGCATCTGAGTCTCCAGGACTATCTTCACATTACACCAAACCACAGACAGCTTATTCTTAACATCTGGAGCAATTATGCCTATCTCCCCCCCCCCCCCCCCCCCACACCCCATTTTTGTTTTAAATACACGTCTCCAAAAAATACAGAATTTAACTCGAACTGTGCACCTGTGGTATCACTGAACCAGAGTTTTCTCAAGTGGAACATAGTAAGACAAGAGCCATAATCAGGGACATAGCATTATTTCTCTACACATAATTGATTATGGCTATGTCCGTCAATAAGTTTTTGTTTTTTTTACTAATTCTTAGTATGCTTTCCACCTTATAATTGAAAGAGAAAAACGCCTAGATTTCAACCCAAACCGGGAGATAGACGTTTATCTCAGAAAAACGAATAAATCGGTATAATGGAAAGCCGATTTTGGACATTTTCAACTGCACTCCATCGCGGAAGCGTACAAAGTTGATGGGGGCGTGTCGGAGGCGTGGCGAAGGCGGAACTGGGGCGTGGTTATCGGCCGAGGAGAGATGGGCGCCTTTAGCCGATAATGGAAAAAAAGTATGCGTTTGTAGCTAGAATTTAGGGCACTTTTCCTGGACCCTGTTTTTTCACGAATAAGGCCCCAAAAAGTGCCCTAAATGACCAGATTACCACCAGAGGGAATCGGGGATGACCTCCCCTGACTCCCCCAGTGGTTACTAACCCCCTCCCACCACAAAAAATGATGTTTCACAACTTTTTATTTTCACCCTCAAATGTCATACCCACCTCCCTGGCAGCAGTATGCAGGTCCCTGGAGCAGTTGTTAGGGGGTGCAGTGGACTTCAGGCAGGTGGACCCAGGCCCATCCCCCCCCTACCTGTTACAATTGTGCTGCTTAATGCTTAGTCGTCCAACCCCCCCAAACCCACTGTACCCACATGTAGGTGCCCCCCTTCACCCCTTAGGGCTATAGTAATGGTGTAGACTTGTGGGCAGTGGGTTTTGAGGGGGATTTGGGGGGGCTCAACACACAAGGGAAGGGTGCTATGCACCTGGGAGCTCTTTTACCTTTTTTTTTGTTTTTGTAAAAGTGCCCCCTAGGGTGCCCGGTTGGTGTCCTGGCATGTGAGGGGGACCAGTGCACTACGACTCCTGGCCCCCCCCCCCCCCCCCACGAACAAATGCCTTGGATTTATTCGTTTTTGAGCCGGGCGCTTTCATTTTCCATTATCACTGAAAAACAAAAACGCCCAGCTCACACATTGTCGAATAAAACATGGACGTCTATTTTTTTCGAAAATACGGTTCGGTCCGCCCCTTCACGGACCCGTTCTCGGAGATAAACGCCCATGGAGATAGACGTTTTCGTTCGATTATGCCCCTCTTTGGAATTCTTCTGGAGGTTATCTAGCTGATATTTTGCAGATGCACACTTGTGCGGCCTTTGAGACCTGAGGCGGCGGTTTTGTTGTGTGTTCCTAATTTACATAAGAGTAGCCATACTGGGTCAGACCAATGGTCCATCTAGCCCAGTATCCTCTTTCCAAACAGTGGCCAAGCCAGGTCACAAGTACCTGGCAGAAACCCAAATCGTGCCAACATTCCATGCTATAAATCCCACCCCCAGTGCGCTGTTATATCTAGTGCTACAAAAATTTATTTATTTTTGTAGCACTGGTGTGTACCAGACAGTAATCGGGCAGTGCCACGTGCTGCCTTGGTTACCGTCAGATTAGCAAGGGAGCCCTTACCACCACCTCAATGGATGGCGGTAAGGGCTCTCCTCTGAAATGGCCACAGAGCAAGTGCTTCACTTGCCACATGGCCATTTCTTTAAAAATAGGAAGACCTTTCTTTTACCCACTGAGGTAAAAGGGGGCCTCGGCACATGTCAAAAACATGCACCCCCGCCAGTGCAGGCCCCCTTTTTCCGCAGCTTGGTAAAAGGGGTCCTAAGTGAGGAACAAAATTACATAAAAAATGAAATAATACATTACAAACAACGCACCATGAGATGTCATCAAAACAAAATCAGCAGTGTAAACAAATAACAATATAAACTGAAAAAAAAAAATTCTTAAGACATAACAAAAGTGTCCTCATTGTTCTAGTAGTCCATATACCTGAGTAAAGAACTTATGTTTACTCATGTTTGCATTGCTTTATAACAAACAAAAAAGAAAGAAAGAAAGAAAGAAAAGAAGCACAAAATGAAAAAAAAAACAAGCAGATGGTATCTGTGGAGTGCAATTAAAATACTTCTTAATGATTTGTGGGGTGGTGCAAACAATTTTTTTTAATGTGCACTTTTAGAATGTTTCACATAAATCTGTAATTCTTTGTAAAGACCCCTTTAAGATGGAGACAACTGTTTATTAAAAAGAAGATGGATTATTACATACAGGAAAGCAAATTGTGAAAACATAAATGTCATCAGAAATGTACCCGATAGCAAGGGCTGGCACACACAGCCATTGTAAGTGGCCACTGTTGTCAGAAAGGGAAGGACAGCCATTGGTATGTTGGCTACAATGCGACCCTGCGTGATGTTCAGAATTCGCCTAAATAAGCTATTTGCTATTAATCCAGCAAAAGCTCCATTAAATCCCATGAACAGAGAACCATATGAAAACAGCTTTCTGTGGAGAGAAAAAAAAAAAAAAAAGAAAACTTTCAAAAGTATTCCTTTTCTTTTACAACTATCTCGCCTGTGGTCTCATACCTTTACTCACAGAAATATGTATACCATACATAATGCCCTTTTAACCTCCCGCTGTCTCCTTCCAATGTTTCAAGGTTTGGTTCCAGTGTTTATATTCCTTAACAACACTTTGATTGTCTTGTATAACTCTTCACAATGTAATCCATAACCAAGTTGTAACAAATTGTATTTCCATCATTCATATCGTATTGTAAGCCACACTGAGCCCGCAAAAAGGTGGGAAAATGTGGGATACAAATGCAATAAATAAATAAATTTAAGCCACATATTCTTTCTAGCTTCTGCTTGTTTAACCAAAATTGCCAAATCCACCCAAATGCAGGTTTATTTCATACTGGAACAAATGGACCTGAGTCTGCTTCCCACCAGAACCCACAGAGATCCAGCTTTATTTCCCATCAGAGCTCCCAAACCTACACAGACCCAGGTGTAATCGACACCTACCCAGATCCAGGTCTATTTCTCATTAGAACCACCTGATCCAAGTATATTTTACATCTGAATGACCAGATTCAACTGGATCTAGGTTTAGTTCAATTCAAACTTCTCTTACTGACCTATAAGTGCATTCATTCTACCCCAGTACCTCTCTACTCTTGTCTCTCCCTATGCTCCCCCCCCTCGGGTACTCTGTTCTGTAGATAAAACTCTCTTGTCTGTCCCCTTCTCCTCTATTGCTAATTCCAGACTCTGTTCCTTTTATCTCGCTGCACCTCACGCCTGGAATAGACTTCCCGAGCCTGTATGTCTAGCCCCGTCTTTGGCTGTTTTCTAATCCAGGCTAAAAGCCCACCTCTTTAACGCTGCTTTTGACTCCTAACCACTACTCTCTTGCCCTGTACCCTTCTATCCCCTCCTCTTTAATTCCCTTACCTCTTAGTTGTTCTGTCTGTTTGCTTGTCCTATTTAGACTGTAAGCTCTTTGAGCAGGGATTGTCTTTTCATGTTTGGTGTACAGTGCTGCATATGCCTTGTAGCGCTATAGAAGTGATAAGTAGTAGTAGTAGTAGTTCACATTGGTATTCTATCACTGTTCTAATGTAAACATGCCTAAAAACAATTTCATTCAATGTAGAATGACACATCTGCCACAACTGAAGGATACGGCTTTTACCTATTTCCAGTTGCGTACCAAGGGGGGGGGGGGGGGGGGCGGTGGGGGTGGTCCGCCCCGGGTGCACGCCGCTGGGGGGGTGCCGCGCGCCGGTCAGCGTCGTTGGTTTCCATGCTCCCTGTGCCCCGGAACAGGAAGTAACCTGTTCCGGGGCAGAGGGAGCATGGAAACCAACGACGCTGACCGGCGCGCAGCACCCCCCCCAGTGGCGTGCACCCAGGGAGTTCTTTCGCCAGGGTGGGGGGGGGGTCTCTTCACCGGGGGGGGGGGGGGTCGCACTGTACGGGGGGGGGGGGGCGCTGCACCCGGGTGGGGGCGGGGCGCATCGGCGATCCGCCCCGGGTGTCAGCACCCCTCGGAATGCCACTGCCTATTTCCAAGGAATATCAAACAAGGTCCACTGGGAAAGAAGATTCATAATTAGAACAGAAGCCCCCAAGAATTTTTACCATAAAGAGCTCTGGAAAAAAAAAAAAACATGCCTCTTACCTCTCATGTTCAGGAAGTCGTATAAACCTTTTAGCCAATAACTCAATGATTTCTGATTTTGAAATCTGTAATTGGCCCTCAGGGGAAAATTCAGGTGCAATCCCCACCATTTTTCTGTTCTGAAAGTAGTTGTAGTTATGTTAAGTGCTGAAGCAGAAGTCTTTATGGCACCATGCTACTCCTTCATTGCATTTCTCTCTAAACTAATGCAAACAGATTACAATCAAAAGACACACAATGGCTGAGCTTTGACATATATGCAATGCAACTGTTCTACCTTACCATCTCTATTTTCCTTTTCTCTCCTCTGTTGTTTTGATTTAGTGCTTTTACCATATACTCCGACAATTAATTCCAGAGCTTAATTGTACACTGAGGGGTCCTTTTACAAAGGCATGCGTTTTTTGCGCACGCTAAAAATAAATGTGCACTAAATGTTAGAGGCACCCACATATTCTTATGGACATCTCTACTGTTTAGAGCAGGCTAATCATTAGTGCACGCTAAAAACACTAGTGGGCCTTTGTAAAAGACCCCCTAAATGAAAAAAAAATTCTGTTTTAAATGTGCTACTTGGGGGGGGGGGGGGAAGTCATCATGCAGCGTTAGGGCCATAACACTGCTGTTCCCAAAAATACTGCAGCGATATTAAAGTCGCAACAGGTTACTGATTAAGGAGATGCAAAATAAGCAAATAAAAGTTTTGCATCTCATTCATAAGCAAATGCCCTAATGCGACATGTGGTGATATACTGCAAGTCGCTTTACGGCCACAGAACCATGGTAAAATAACCTCAGTAGCTGTTGTGGGGGCTCATTGAGGTGGGGAGGGGAAGGGCTGGACTGACCATCGCAGGCCCAGGAGTATTGGGATGTGGCTTGGCAGCCTGATGCTCCTGGACCATGGGAATAATGCTGCTTGCAAGTGGTCAGTGGCCAATACTTATGTTTAGTGCCACCGACTATGGCCATTACTTCAGAAACATATCCACAGGTAAACTGCAGCATTTACATGTGTATATTGCATACACATATATATATATATACCAATTTCAGAAAGCAGCTATTTACATATGGTGATTTACACCATACACAGATTTCAAGGGTTTGTGCTTAGGTAGAACTAAAATCTATACATGCATTTTCCATTTTACAAAGGGAATACATATGTACAGGGAAAAATTTCCATGTCAGGAAATTTCCTGAAGTTAAAAGGCAAACATAGGTTTTAAAAATTGCTCTTTTTGATCAGGGTTTACATGAGGCATAAGGTTGTGGTTTAAATCTATTCGCCGCAACCCGATGCTCCTGGCTGGAGTTTAAAGGGGCTATCATATAGATATGGCCTCTCCTGATTCTATAGATATGGCCTCTCCTGATTCTGTCCCCCCCCCCCCCAGCAGTAGTAACGCAAGACTACCACTAGGAGTGCTATTTTTCAAAAGGCGCCAGGCTTGGCAGGAAAAACTGGGCATCGCTCCTGCCCCAAAACTCCCATGGACCACCAATGAAGTACCTGCTTGCCACTTTAGCGGTATTGGAACATGTGGGCTTGGACCTTGTAGAGGGTGGGAGAGGGTTCTGATTCACAGCTGGAAGCATCCGGCCGCAGCTTTGCAGCCTGATGCTCCAGGCTGCTAGAAAAGCACTGCTTGCAGGATGGCTCGTAAACAGTTCAGCTTATTTTCGAAAGAGATCGCCAGCCATCTTCCGACACAAATCAGGAGATGGCCGGTGATCTCCTGAACCAGGCCAAATCAGTATTATCGAAAGCCGATTTTGGCTGGCGCCAACTGCTTTCCATCGCGGAGCCGGCCAAACCTCAAGGCAGGATAGCGAAGGTGGGACAGGGGCGGGGCGTGGTTAAGAGATGGCTGGCTGCCCCCGATAATGGAAAAAAGATGGCTGGCTCTGACGAGCATTTTGCTGGCTGCACTTGGTCCATTTATTTTTAGGACCAAGTCTCAAAAAAGTGCCCCAATTGACCAGATGACCACCGGAGGGAATCGGGGATGACCTCCCCTTAATCCCACCAATGGTCACCAACTCCTTCCCACCCTAAAAAACAAACTTAAAATTTTTTTTTCCAGCCTGTATGCCAGCCTCAAATGTCATACCCAGCTCCATGACAGCAGTATGCAGGTCCCTGGAGCAGTATTTAGTGGGTGCAGTGCACTTCAGGCAGGTGGTCCCAGGCCCATCCCCCCCCTACCTGTTACACTTGTGGTGGTAAATGTTGAGCCCTCCAAACCCCCCCAAAACCCACTGTACCCACATGTAGGTGCCCCCCTTCACCCCTTAGGGCTATGGTAGTGGTGTAGAGTTGTGGGGAGTGGGTTTTGGGGGGGGGGGGTTGGGGGCTCAGCACCCAAGGTAAGGGAGCTATGCACCTGGGAGCAATTTGCGAAGTCCACTGTAGTGCCCCCTAAGGTGCCCGGTTGGTGTCCTGGCATGTGAGAGGGACCAGTACACTACAAATGCTGGCTCCTCCCACGACCAAAGGGCTTGCTTTTCGCCGGATTTGAAATGGCCGGGCCCAGTTTCCATTATGGCTGAAAACCGAACCCGGCCCTCTCAACATTTGACCTAAATGTTGAGATTTAGCCGGCGCCAACCGTATTATCGAAAGAAAAGATGGCCGCCCATCTTTTTCGATAATACGATTGGCTCCGCCCCTTTACGGCGCCAGCCACATAGTTGGCCAGCGCCGTTCGATTATGCCCCTCAGTGTTATTCATTTATCACATTAATCATCAACCTGAAGGACTGTTAAACCACAGGTTGCTGACTACCGCGGTAAACCATAAAGTGTGATAAAAGGCAATCTTTTATCACATCTTGATAACTTTCTCTCTTAGTTCCCAATATAATGTGTGCCAACTCCCAATATGTGTGCTGTTACATAAAATTCTAACAGAGAATGATATAATGCAAAGTGTAATCTTTTTCTCAAGAAATCACTCATAAGTAAATATTTCACTAGAAACTGTAACATTCCATATTGTATATGTCATCATTGTGAGCTGTGTTTTAGCTACAATAAAATCTTTTTATTAACATAACCACCTTTGGATGGTCTTTATTAGACAATTAACTGGGAAAACTGGTATTGTCCCTATAATTCCAGCTGTGGCTGGCTTTGTTAAACTTTAATTTTGAGGTCATTACTATATCAAGTGCCTTTTCTAGTCAGCAGTCATATTCCTCTAGTGCGGTCTCTGTAGGAATAAACTTTCAAGCCAATTTTATAAGACTCTGTTTATGAATTAAACTGACAAGAGCATCATGGGATATGCTATTGGCTTGCAACGTCTCAAAGACTTTCAGGGTATGAACGACAAAAACCATTACCTGACTCCAGCTTACCTTCCTGGTTAAGTCTTCTAGAAATAAGCAGCATCTTTCTGTGCTAATCACTGATTGATACATATCTTGTCTCTAAGCCAATGACTCTCAGCCCAGCCTTTAAGATACACCCAGCCAATCAGGTTTTCAGGACATCCATAATGCATGAGACAGATCCAATGGAGGGAGCACATGCAAATCTATTTCATGCATATTCATCATGGATGCCTTCAAACCCAGACCAGCTACGTGTGCCCTGAGGACTGGGTTGAGAACCCCTGCTCAAAGAAAATGTTGGGATGAATCTTAAAAATTGCAGTCTCAGCACAGGAGATTCCGGAGGAAGAAAGAAATGGACCAATAAGACAAACTAATCATAATACCTAAATATGCATTTCTCTATAAACAGCTGAGAAAAATGTTTGGGGAAAAAAATGTCATGGACTTGATCAATACCATCACTGCTGCCAACTAACTGCTTCCGGACCTGCCTGTCTTCCTTCCTCCATTCTATCCATTTTTTGAACACTTATTTATTCTGAGACTGATGAGATTCTGCAGCTTTAACTGTTGCCAGCATCTCCATCTAAAGATGCATCACTACAGAGTGAGAAAGCACAGAACATGTTCCCTTCTCAAAGACTGGACTCTTAAAAGTTTGAAAATTGCCTCGATCAATCTTGGGGAATATAAGTATATGTATCATAGTAAGAAAATAAACATTCATTATTTCTAGACAGACAATAATAATCCATGAAATAAAATTCAATAAATTGTAGCTACCTCTACATTCCATAGACAAACATGCTATCCAAGTAAGCTACTGCATCGTTGACTATCATGAGGGCCACAGTTATTTTCAGTTATAATTATCTCAGGGGCTGAAGTCAGGTCAAATGAGAGCTTTTGGAAGCTGTCATGTCCCTCTGGCGTAACAAATGTGGTGAGCTAAGCACATTCCCCATCTAATGGGATCTTTCAGTCCACATATTATGGCTTATCTTGCCAGTTTGGTCATTCTCTCTTCTGGTGCAGATAAAATTATCGAAAGGGGGAAATTAATTTTTATTACATTTAATCATTTATACACATAGGTGAACTCTCTCATTTTATTTTGGACACTGGAACCACAGGTTCCTATCACTCGACAGATTCAGTTTGCTTTTTCAATTACTCCAGTCATTCCCATGCATTCCAGTCCTGCCTTCACCTCCGGTATTAGTGATATCAAGGTTGCTATCCCATACAGTTCTTGTATAAGGCAATACTTTGGGAGTTAGGTTTGATGGCCTGCTATACAACTTTTAGGAAGAGGCTAAAGGCTTCGCTGTTCAGCATGGTCTTTTGAACCTTGTTTTGGCATGGTGGCAAGAGGACTGCTTATATGGTTAGCAAGTCTCTCTGAAGGTAGATGAGTGCAACAGTGGAAGGGGTAACTACAGTTGTTGACCCCTAATGCACCATATCTTAGTGGAATGTGGCCATGTCAGATGTTCCCCTTGTTAAGGGTGTCCTTTGCTGAATAAACCTTTGATTTTATCAATTGGATCCTTGTGTTTGATGCTCCTTTTTCTTTGTCCCTTGTTGGTGCTGTAGCACTCACCTTTCCCTTTGTGTGGGCCCTGATACAGTAGACTTCCTTCCTTCTATACAAAGAGGGCTAGGCTTATTAAAGTGTACTGCCACATTAGCACATGCTAACACTGTTATACATGTTATTAGTAAATAGGTCACATTACATAAAATGCCACTGGAAGTAAACACATGTGGCAACACACTAACACCTTTCAGTAAATCTAGTCCAGAGACTGATCATAACCTGCTTGTTGGAGGTTCCACCACAAGGCTGTTAAGACATCATTTACACGAGCCACCATAGCAAACCTCACACATGTACTTGATAAGGAAACAGAACTGGTAGAGGCTATTAGATTGTAAGCTCTTTGAGCAGGGACTGTCTTTCTTCTATGTTTGTGCAGCGCTGCTTACGCCTTGTAGCGCTATAGAAATGCTAAATAGTAGTAGTAGTAGGCTGATACTTAAAGCCTCACTCTCACCCAAAGAAAGGAAAATGTGCAGCAGAACAAACAAAGTGGGTGTCACCTCAATCTAATACTGTTTGAGTGGGTCTAGACATACAACTATTTCCCCTCTTGCTTTCAAAGATCTGCTAGAAACTCCAAATAATTACATATATCTCATACCAGGGCCGGTCTTAGCAAGTGCGGGGCCCTATGCAGACCAATTTGGTGGGGCCCCATCCTAGCCCCGCCTACCCTAGCCCCGCCCCCACCCTAGCTCCACCCCATTGATACGATTATTCCATTTTTAGAACATTTTTTTATTTACGAGATTTCAAATAAAGACAAATGAAGCTAAACTTATACAAAAAAAAAACTGATTGAAATAATAAGCACAATGCTATCATGAAACCTCCCCTCCCCAGAAATTATTCAGTTCAAGTCCACTACAATTAGTAGCGGACCCAAGCCGGGGGTGGATGCCGCGTCGGGGGTGGCGGGAGCGGAGTGGCCGAGCCGCGGGAATGGGGATCATCTCAGGCGACTAAGGCGAGCAGCGGCGGAGGTCGGAGCGGAGGCACAAGCGAGGCAGAGTTGAGGCGCTGCGCGAGGCCCTCTTAGGCACGCCGCGCGGGGCCCTATGCGGTCGCCTTGGTCGCCTCTGCCTAAGACCGGCCCTGTCTCATACTGGGGGGGGGGGGGGTATGAAACTTTCATCTTCTTTACATAAAAATATTTTCATGTGAAATAAAGGAAATGCTTTAAGTTTTAAAATAAAATAGACTTACCCTTGATCAAATAATTCAAACATGGATAAGAGGGGGAGAGATGTTTAGAGCCATATCACGAACCCCAAAACAGCTGAGTAGAGAATAAAGTACCCAACTTATTCTTTTCACCTAGCAAGTTAAGTGAGAATTTAAACATATTTTTTGCACAAAATGTTATTTGGCACTTGTGGGCATCAATTTATTTATTACATTTGGTATCCCACCTTTTCCCCACTTATTAGTAGGCTCAAAGTGGCTTGCATAGTTCCAGAGAGGTGGTTACAGACTCCGGTGTGAACAAATACAGTATAGGGGTACTATTACAGTGACAAGTACAGTAAAGAAGTATCGGTAAATAGGTTGGGGTGATTCAGACAAAATGTTAGGGTGTGATCATGCGTCGGGGTTGAAAACTGTCTGTTTCCTGATTAAAATGCCATATTTCATTATTTGGTGTTTATGTCAGATACTGTGGGGTATGCCTTCTTGAACAGGTGAGTTTTTAGGGTTTTTTTTTAAATTTTGGATGATTATTCGTAGATTTCAGGCATTTTGATAGAGAATTCCAGAGCTGTGTGCATATGTAGGAGAAACTTGATGCGTATATTGATTTATACTTCAGGCTTTTACAACTTGGGAAATGAACAGTTAAGTACGTTCTGGCTGATTCAATTGTGTTTCTAATTGGTAAGTCAATTAGTTCAGACATATAGCACGGAGCTAGACCATGTATTATTCTGTGAACAAAGGTATAAATCTTGAAAGCGATATGTTCCTTGATAGCCAGTGGTTTTCCCCGGAGGGGTTTTGCGCTTTCAAATTTAGATTTTCCATAGGTAAGCCTGGCTGCCGTATTCTGAGCGGTCTGTAGTTTCCTTAGGATTTGTTCCCTGCAACCCGCATATACTCCATTGCAGTAATCGAAATGTGTTAATACCATTGTTTGAATCATGTTGCGAAAAGTTTCCCTTGGGAAGAATTGTTTTACCCGTTTGAGTTTCCACATTGTGTGGAACATTTTCTTTGTAATGGCAGTGGCTTGGTTCTTTAGCGTTAGGTTGCTGTCAATAATAATGCCGAGGATTTTCAGGTTGTTATCTGAGATTGGAAGAGTGTGTTCCAGGGTATGTGCGGCTGTGGGGTAGTTTGTAAAATGTTGAGATGAAAGAATAAGGCAGTGTGTTTTTTCTTTATTGAATTTTAGTTTGAATGTCATAGCCCAGGTATTCATTATGCTTAGGCTGTTTTTTATTATATTGGTGATTTCTGAAAGGTTCGATTTGAAAGGTATGTATATTGTGACATCATCTGCATACAGAAAAGGGTTAAGGCCTTGATTGAAAAGAGACTTGGCTAAGGGGGTCATCATTAGGTTGAAAAGGATGGGTGAGAGAGGCGATCCCCGAGGTACTCCGCAGTCGGTTTCCCAGGATGGAGAGATGCTGGAGTTTGACTTTACTTGATATGACCTTGTGGTTAGGAACCCCTTGATCCATTTGAGTATATTCCCTCCAATTCCTATCCTGTCGAGTATACTTAGTAGTATATTGTGGTCTACCATATCGAATGCGCTAGACATGTCGAATTGAAGTAGGAGAATGTTTTTACCTAGTGCATTTTCTTGCTTGAATTTGGCAAGAAGAGATACCAGTACAGTTTCTGTACTATGGAGGGGTCTGAAACCGGATTGTGCTTCATGAAGTATTGAGAATTTGTCGATATACTCTGTGAGTTGTTTGGTTACTATATTTTCCATCAATTTGGTTGTCAATGGGATGGATGCCACAGGACGATAGTTGGTGACATCATTTGATTTCTTCTTGGTGTCTTTTGGTAATGGTGTAAGTAAAATGTTGCTTTTGTCCTTGGGGAATAAGCCTTGTTGGAACATGTAGTTTAGATGGGATGTAAGATCTGCAATGAATCGGTCAGGTGGTGATTTCATTAAATAGTTGGGACATGCGTCAAGTTGACAATGAGCAGATGAGAGTTTTCTGGTTACCTGTGCAACTATTTCGTCTGTAGTCTGGGTGAAGTTTGACCAAGACCGATCTGCTGGATATTCTCCAGAGTGTGGGTCTAGTTCATCAAGGAAGGTATCAAGGTTATGTTTTCATGAGACATAGTTTTGCGTATGTTGGAAATCTTTTCTTTAAAGTATTTGGCAAGTTCTTCTGTTGGTGGAATGTTGGCATTTGATATGGTAACTGGTTTGGTGTCTAGTAGTTTGTATAATTTCTTCATGTCCTTGAAGTCAGTTCCAACTTGTGCTTTATAGTAATTCCGTTTGGATTTCTTAATCTCATTTTTGTATTTTCTTTGTGATTCTTTCCATGTTAGTGTTTGGGTGTTTCTATTTTTTCTCCATGCTCTTTCAAGTCGTCTAGATATTGTTTTTAGTATTTTCAAATTGTCGCTGAACCAAGGTTTTATTGGGTTTGTATGAGGTTTTTGTTCGTATAGGTGCTATTTCATTCTCTTTTCCCATTCCACGAGAAAGTATTCAGAATCAGCTAAAACTGCCCAATTGTTGTCATATATTGATTGCCAAAATGTTTTTGCATCTACACGACCTCTTATATTGTAAGTTGTTTTTTCTTCTACTTGGGGATGTCCCTTCTTCAGCCAATGTAAGGTTAAATTTAGTTTGAAGTGATTGGACCATTTATGTTCTGTTGGACCATTTATGTTCTGTTATTATGAAGTTTCGGTCTGTTGTAAATTTATGTACAAGTAAGTCAAGTGTGTGACCTTTTATGTGGGTAGCGTTCGAGTGTGGCCATTTGAAGTCCCACAACTGGAAGAATTCCATGCATTCTTGTACACCGTTTGGGTTTGGGTCTTCTAGGTGGAGGTTAATATCTCCTAAGACTAGTACATTTGAATTAGATGTACAAGTGTAGTTGATATGAAGTCCATGAAGTTTGTCTGGGCATCGTTCCATTTACCTGGTGGTCTGTTGAATATGACACAATTCAGATAGTCAGATAAGGTTTTATGTTGAATCCTGATTGAAGCAATTTCGAGTTGCGATGTAATTGACATTGCAGTGGTCCCAGTGATGAAATGAGATCTGTAAATTAGGGCGATACCTCCTCCTCTTTTTCCCTCTCTGGTCCAATGTAGGATTTTGTATACTGGTGGGCACAGGTCCAGGATTATGGGATCATTTTGGTCATGAATCCATGTTTCGTTGATGAACAGTAAATCAATGGCTTCCTTTGTGATCCAGCCTGTTAGTGTTTCTGTTTTGTTTACTGCGGATCTGGCATTAATGTAACCTATTTTAATTATATGGTATGATTCTACTATATTTGAAGGCCAGTGAGTCTATAACTGTCTTCATAAATAATTATTTATGAAAACTTGTGTAAGCACACAAAAGTTCATTGTTAAAGCTGTATGCTATATGTTTTATTGGAAGGGAATTACAACTGTAGAGAATAAAATAGCCATAAATTGGAAATACAAATGTGCATTCAAAAACTGTACTGGAAACCTCATGAACCCATACTCTGCATTCAACCCATAGTACCCCCCCCCCCCCCCCCAATAACTACAAGCTACAAAGATATCAGATACACTTTCCCCCAAATTAACAGAGAACATCAGACTTCCACAAAAGAATGAGCAGGTAAAGTTCTATACAATTCTGAAGTAAGGAGTACAAACAGCAGCTATAGCAACTAAGTATGCCATATGCTGTCAACAGACAAAAAGTATAATCTGAGCAGTGACATGGACCAGTACGAGGCCCTATAAACTGTTCACGTTATTGCCCTTTACTACTGCAGTAAGTTTCTAAAGTGCTGTTTGTGTAATTTTATTTTACTATTATCACGATTATGCTTCTTTTAGTTTATTTTATGCAATACTTTGATAACGTACAGATTCGCACAAACAGAAGTTTCTGAATCAGAATGAAACACATTAATACAGCAAGTATTTCTCTGTCTGGTGTAACTGACCTTGAAATACCATTTCTACTACATAAGGCACATGCAAAAGAAAATCTCCTTGCAAATTATTTGCAAAAAGGTAATCTCTTTTCTCCACTTGCAGTGTATGACCTGAAAGCTCTAACGCATCTCAAACTCTGGCGGTGCCCACGCTAAACTGGAAGCTAGATCCTGGAGACTAAGGACGAGCATGTGCATAAAGAGTAACACACAGTGTGCTATATAATTAAAACAAAATAGTCCCGGTACACCTTACATATTTATTTTAACTATGACTGATATTTCCAGCTCCACAGAAGAACGTCCAGCAAGGTAAGCGTATAATACCAACAAGTCAGCTCAAATACCTCTTCAGTTCTACTTACTACTACAAATTCTTTTCCTCCCCGAGGCGGCAGGCTTATGACATCATCAACATGCGCAACCTAAACTCCATACCACACCTCCTTGATCGAAACGGTAACTCCCATCGCAGGATGTGTGTATACATGCTGGCGTGCTTTGAACTACAACCCCATCAGCCCATAGGTTCTGCTGCTCGATCTGAATGAAGAGGACCTCCTCGGAATAATTCTGCTGCGAGATGTATCTCACTCAATGCACATGCTTCAGATCGAGCCCAACAATGATGTGATTTGTAGTTCTCAGCAAGCTCACATGAGCCATTGGACTATACTGACGATCACGTTAGATCCGGTGGGGAAGGGATGTTGTTGAAAAGTGGCTTTTCCCCCCCCCTATTACATATATTCTGATGGAAGCTGTGTTCTGCAGTTGAACTATCGTTCACAGTAAAAAGATTTGTTGCATTTGAATATATAGCAGGTGTGCCTGAAGTATTTTTACATTTGTAAATTTGGTTCTGACTGTTTGGGAATTTAACCAGCTTTACTAGAGTATTCGTTATTTATTAGTACTGTATTTTTGGACGTTGTCTGCTCAAGGACATGTATAATCATCACCATTCTCCTTGTGCTGTGGAAGTCGGGGTTGATGGGATCCATTAAAAAGCGTCGGATGCCTTTATTTGAAAGGATAATCTTTTTGTTTTTGTACTTCCCAACAACGCATGGTGAAATCTATGAATGCGAGATGATGAACTGTCCGTCTGTCTCCTTCTAAAGCCATTTCTCCCGACGACAAAGGAGGGATCCTTCAACCCTCAACAGATGCGTTTCTCATTGCTCATGAATACCCGAGGGAGTCTCTGCAGCCATCTTCCAGTACCGCACAATCTCCTTGTGACAGTGAGTTAGGTGGTTATGGTTACTCAACCAGAGAGCGACGAACGATCCGGGCTCCCGTTCTTCTTTTCCTGTGTGTCACGAGAACGTGCTTCTGATTGGTCACCTTTCTCCCAGCCACTGTTAATTAGCCATTCTATTGGTCGGTGACGGGGTTGTGGCCTTTGAAGAAGAGAAGGACGACGAAGAGGTCAGCGGTCCTTCCGTTGCCATGGGAACTCGGGAGGCGGCCTTGCGGCTCGTGGGAGGAGTGGCTCAGGTTCTGAGAGGAGCTCGCTCGGGCTACCTAGTGGCCACCACAGTAGTGTTGTTGCCCCGGTCTTGAGCTGTGGAAGTTGGCGTTACACTAAACCCCTGCAAAGCTGAAAGACACCTGAAGGGCGAGGCAACTGTGCCGCAGAGGAAAAACTCACCTGGTTTTTCGTCTGTCCTCCGCTTCGAATTTCGGTAACGCTTCATCGCTGCACCGTCAAACAACAGTGAACACCCTTCGCTGATGTTTTCCAGCGATCCTACAGTCACATGTTATTATTGCAGAAGAAAAAGCTTACGGCTTTCTCTCACAAAGGCACCGCTTAGGCTGACTGGTTTGTGCTATTAGGTAATGAAAAGCACCTACTACCCTGCTTGCATAGGAAACAAAACTTCTCGGAAGAGATTGCTGAAGTGGAGGACTAGATGCAGATAGTGGATCTGACAGTCTCGCGTTTGAGCCCAGGTGGTGCTCGACTGCCATTTGAAGTAGCACAGGCACAAATGTGGATCTAGGTAGCTTAATCCTCTGCTGAAGGGGAGGAGCAGATGGACATTAAACACTGTAGCAAAGTAAAAGGCTTGATCCTGCCGTGCATGAGAAAAAATTATCACCTCATACTGAGTTCAATAAATACTTGGTGTTCACTAACAAGACGAGAGAGAGAGAGAGAGACTGGAAAGCAGCGGGTGTGAAGTCTGTTTGAGATTTGATGCTGTATCTCGTCTGGTTGATTTGCATTTCTAACTCGTTGAATTATTTTTGCAAGGATTGGATGCTTTGGATTGCCTTGGATGGAGATGACATTGCCCTTTTGGACTGGGAAATGTGCCTTAACCCGCCGCATATGCAAAAAGTCCAGCGCTGGCTCCTAAACTTCTGATCTTCAAATAGTTTTCATAGATTTATTGCTCCAAACATAATTAATTATATTATTTATCTTTATAGATTAAACGCAGTTTGAAAACTTCCTGAAAAACAAGACCGATTTCTCCTTATTGGAGTTATTGCCCTGTTTCTTTTTCAAGAAAAAACACATACTTACCAAAAGCGGACGCTTAGAAAGGATCATGATATTTCATGAAGACAGAAGACAGATTTGAAAATACAGGTTTAAATTTGGTTTAAAGCAGATGTACTTGAGCATCTAAGTAAAATCTGTTGGTGTCAGCTTACAACAGTAACTGCCAGTACAAACTTCAGTTCCTGCAGGAGTAAGGTTAAGAATGCCAGTGAAAAAGCAAGGTGGGCTATTGAAACTTCCTATCTGATATTTTATCCGTGCTTGGTAGAGGTTAGAAGTAGTTATTCTGAGACAGCATAAATCAGATGCTAATAGAAAGGTTGATTAATGTAATCTATTGAAATTGCTTTTCTTTGAGGTGCTGGTGAAATTGAATCTGTACAATAGACAAAATGCTCAAGCTGCAAACATGTTTGTGAAAATCCCCATCATCCCAAGAAGTTCTGAAGTATTATTTCATTACAAACTTATGTCAAATTATGAGTCAAAATTTGCTTAACACAGCTAGATGATATAAAATTTTCTCATGTCGATCCCTTGTTGTTGATATGCTCTCATTTTCCATGTTGGTCTAAAACACTGGGATAATAGACATTTCTGCTAGATCAACAAAATAAGAGGGAAATTTCATAAGCAAGTTTTATGCCAAAAAGGCTGTTTTATGCATGTAAAATGGGCTGTTATAAAATTAGGTCACACCTAAAAGCATGTGCGGTGCAGGCCAGATGTACTTTTAAAAATAGGCACACCCAAGAGAGTAGTGGTGCATGAGTGGGATTGCAGTTTACATGTGAATGGCATTTATACCTGTTCTTGTGCAGGTGGAATGTGCATGCCTTCAATCTAGGTGCAGTTTCTGCAGAACTTCTGCTAGTATTTTATAAAGACATATATGGGACAATTCTGTAACTAAGGTGCTTACATTAAAATGTATGTTACATGCATAAATGTTTAGAATACCAGCATTTATGTGTTTACTTGCGCTCCTAAATGCTAGCATGGGGGCTATAGAAGCCGGCTGAATTTCAGTTTTGGATTTGGCACCACACTGATCCGAAATCTGGGTTCAAGTTTCGGCCAAAAATGCCTGTGCATTTTCAGCAGAAACCAAAACTGTAGCCCCACCCTTCCACCACCACAAGCCTGCCCTTGACAGAAAACACATTTCTTCCCTGGCTGCCCACCAACTCTGCCCCTCCCTCCGTAGGCCCTGCCCGGGCCTACCTTTTAAAAGCCCTGATGGTCTAGTGCAGCATTTTTCAATCAGTGTGCCAGTGCTGCGGTGAGCTGCTGCACAAGAACAGTGTTTGCAGGGATCCTGTGGGAATTCCCTGCATGTTTACAGGGTTCCTGTGGAAGTGTACGAGCCTCTTGGTGACCACCTACCTACCCAGAGTCCTCCAAGACACCCAACTACTGCCTCTTCCTCCCTTCAATAATTTAGCATAGCCGCACTTGCTCTCTGCCCGGGTTGAGGTTAGCAAGGCTCACACTGACACATGCATTGGCCAGCAGTGTCAGAGGTCATCTGATCTACTGACGCATTTTCTTAAATGTACAACTGAACTTCCTTTTTACCACCAGAATGGAGAGAGAGTGCATTAGTAAGGAAGGAATCCCGAGCTAAGGTCTGCGTTGGCAATGTAAGAGAGAGAAAATCAGGAGGGAAAGTAGTGAAAAGAGGGGGAAGGGAGGCAGAATCGTGGGGGGAGGGGCAAAGCTTAGACTGTGAGGTTGGGAGTCTAGGGACTGTGGTAGGGAAGGACCCAGGAACGTACAGCTTAAATGAAAGAAGTACATGATCAGACCAAGGAAGAGAGGTAGAGAAAAAACAAGCCAGAGATAGAAGGTCTGAATGGTGGGTAATCACCATATCAAGTGTATGGCCTGCAGAATGTGTACCATACCCTTGATTTGTGTATATTAAAAACACAGCCTTCCCTAACACAGTTAATGGATCTGATGCATGTTGCATTAAAACTCATTCCAATTTGTCGCCGAGACAACAATATATGAAAATGGAAATTTTTTAGATGTAACTATTTGAGCCCCCAAACACAGTTTTGTGTTAGGGAAGGCTGTGTGTTTTATGTACAAAACAATTGATTTGTGGTGGTGGAGTTAGTGGATTTGAGGAGGACATTTATAATTGCATAAATGCCAAGAAGATTTTTTGACACTGAGAACCTGCTACAGATAAGTACAAGGATAGATTTGGTATTATATCAGTATGATATAGTGTACAGTGTACTACTTCAGATGGTTATAGGTATAGGTTACTCCTGAGTTGCTCCCGCCCCCTGCTGGCTGCATTGTGAAAATGGCGGCTGCGACTTCCTGTATCAGCCTTGTTAGACTGCTGTAGGAGGTTGTGGCCAGCATTTTAAAATTGGGAATGGCATGGGTAGGAAGTCACGCCTGCTCATGCCATTCCCAATTCCAAAATGGCAGCCTCCTGCGGCGGGAAGTTGCGGCCATCATTTTCACAATGCAGTGCTTAGATGTTAGGCACTTAGATATTCAGTTACTCTAGTTATCTATAATGAAAAGTAGATACCTACTGAGTGCCCTCTAAGCACCTAAACTGGAAGCACCCAATTATAGAATTGCCCTCATACCCCTGGATTCTATATATGGCGCCCAAAATTGCATGCCAATGTTTGAGTCGTTGACTAACAAGCCAATCACTACCAGTAATTGAGTACTAATTGACACCAATTTGGATTTCTTACTAGGCGCTATTGTATAACAATGTGCGCCCAAATCCCATAGTGTGGAATTCAAAAAGGGGCGTGGCCATTGGAGGTTCATGGGCGGGTCAGAGGTATTTCTAAATTTTGTACGCAGAATTATAGCATACTGGGGATGTGCGCCCAAATTGGATGCCAGGAGTTACACCTAGTTTCAGCAGGCAATAACTCTTGGTGCCAAAATCGTCACTCAATGCTAATTCTTAATGGGGGGCCATCTTTGAGTGCCCATTATAGAATGGCTTTGAGCGTCATTTACTGCATATATCCTGTAAAGGCCTCAACATATTTTCATTAAATCTAGAAGCCAGCCGAAAAACTGCCCCTTCTCCAGCCTTCACCAACTCTCTCTTATTCCCCTTCTCCAGCCTTCACCAAGTCTCTCTCATGCCTCTTTTCCAGCCTTCACCCGGTCTCTCTCATGTCCCTTCTCCAGCCTTCACCAACTCTCTCTTATTCCCCTTCTCCAGCCTTCACCAAGTCTCTCTCATGCCTCTTTTCCAGTCTTCACCCGGTCTCTCTCATGTCCCTTCTCCAGCCTTCACCCGGTCTTATGTCCCTTCAGCCTTCACCAAGTCTCTCTCATGCCACTTCTCCAGCCTTCACCAAGTCTCTCTCATGCCTCTTTTCCAGCCTTCACCCAGTCTCTCTCATGTCCCTTCTCCAGCCTTCACCCGGTCTTTCTCATGTCCCTTCAGCCTTCACCTGGTCTCTCTCGTGCCCCTCTTCCTTCGCACTTACCCATTTCTCTCTGATTCTCTGCCTTATAGCATTCACCAGTTCTTGCCTCAAAAACTGCTTCTCTCAGCTCTGCACAGTGATCGAGCTCTCCATATACTTGAGCCCCGCGGTGCTGGATGTTTGGGAAGTCTCGTGGTTTCAAGTCCCACAAGACTTCCCAAACCTCCTGCACTGCATGCCTGAAATACGCGAAGAACCCGATCGCTATGCAGACCCGAGAGAAGCAGTTTGAGGTAGCTCTGCCAAAGAAGAGAAAAAAAAATATCTTTCTGGCGTATGAAATCCTAGGCACCAGGGTACAATTTCTAGGCACCGTGGCGACCTGGTGCCCGAAGGCAGTTCCCTGCTCCCACTACCCTTTCCATAAAGAGTATTTCCTTAGAGTACTCCTGAGTATATCCCCTTTCACCTTAATCATGTGTCCCCTCATTCCTCCCCTCTGGCACCTTTCTTTCAAAGTCTATGTATTGAGATCTTTAAGTCATTCCCTATATGCTTTATGACAAAAGCCATTAATCATTTTACTGTTCGCCCTCTGTTTATATCTTTTTGCAATTACAGTCTTCACAGTTACATTAGCACTCTAAATGGTGTCTTAAAACGCAGTGGCGTACCGGGGGGGGGGTGGTCCGCCCCGGGTGCACGCCGCTGGGAGGTGCCGCGGCGTGCGCCTGTGGGCTCCAACTTCGCTCGTTCGCTGCAGCTCCCTCTGCCCCGGAACAGGTTACTTCCTGTTCCGGGGCAGAGGGAGCTGCAGCGAACGAGCGAAGTTGGAGCCCACAGGCGCATGCCGCGGCACCTCCCAGCGGCGTGCACCCGGGGGGTGTCATTTTGCCGGGGGGGGAGGGGAAGGTGTCATTTCGCAGGCGGGGGGGGGGGCATCGGCGATCCGCCCCAGGTGCCATCCAGGCTAGGAACGCCACTGTTAGAACGTTAAAATAAACCAGATAAAGCATGCTACTGGTAACATTCTTTAACTAGTAGTGAGCTGCAGGAATTGTTAAGTGCCAGATCAGGCAGCACACTGGTAGTAGTGTGCTGCAGGGACTGGTTCTTGATCTGGTTGTTTTTAACATTATTGTGAGTGATATTGCTAAGGGCTGTGTCTGGCAAAGTTTACCACTTTACAAATGATACCAAAATCTGCAATAGAAAAGATACTCCTAATGGTGTGGATAGCATGGGGAAGGTCCTAGTCAAGTTTGAAGAATGGTCTACAATCCATAAACCACAGTCTGCACACAAAACCAAAACTGAACAACCTGATGGACTCAAACCTCACCAGGTCGAACCCTTTGGTGCTGACTGCCACCAGGTCGTAGCTGAACACCTGCAAGGCCTGAGATGAAGAGCACAAATACCGCAAAGAAGTCCGGGACCAAGTCTGGCTATTTTTGAAAATCATGTGAACACCGTATTGGAAGTGGCATCAGGAGGCAGTTCAGCAAGCTCCTGGCTTCCTCCTTCACAAATGCGTCAAAAGGGGCTCAGTGTTACAAACAGGGGTCCAAAAGTGTATGCAGCAGCCAAAAGTGAAGCTGCGGTCCAGTGGCTGAAAAACTATATTCAATACCTGCAGTGGCATTAAAGCAAGCTTGGGGGGAGGGGGAAGAAACACTCAAACAGGCCAGCTCTAACCTCAGCTCCCACCCAGATTTACACTTGTTATACATTCACAATAAAACCCTACCAACAAGGAAACTTCACTTTACAGCTCATCATACAAACTGTTATGTCAAATCAGTAATAACAACAAATTTCCTCTACTACCAGACACTAACAAAATCTTGCAAACGGACAGAAATGATGACTTATATTGTGCCAAAACTGAAAACTTTTAGCTATCTGGTCGATAATAAAAGGAGCTCATTGTGAACAGTATCCACCCTAAAAGGTTGTTTTGTGGCTGTACATGAGGAATTATGATATTGAAAAAAGTATATGTTTTTGTTCCTAGTCATGTATCCAAAGGTTATATAATTGTTTTTTGTTACATTTGTACCCCGCGCTTTCCCACTCATGGCAGGCTCAATGCGGCTTACATGGGGCAATGGAGGGTTAAGTGACTTGCCCAGAGTCACACCAATGTGGTCGCGCAGGCTTCTGCTTCTGTGAGTCAGACAGGACGTCAGACTCACAGAAACAGAAGCCTGCACAGCCTTCTATATGGAATGTTGCTAGTGGAATAGCAACATTCCATGTAGAATCTCCAATAGTAGCAACAAACCATGTAGAATCTCCAATAGTAGCAACACTCCATGTAGAATCTCCAATAGTATCTATTTTATGTTTGTTACATTTGTACCCTGCGCTTTCCCACTCATGGCAGGCTCAATGCGGCTTACATGGGGCAATGGAGGGTTAAGTGGCTTGGCCAGAGTCACAAGGAGCTGCCTGTGCCGGGAATCGAACTCAGTTCCTCAGGACCAAAGTCCACCACCCTAACCACTAGGCCACTCCTTCACTCCGAAAGCCAGTCAAGAAAGCCAGTTAATCGTTTTAACTTATTAGTGATACATAACCACAGAGTTGCATTTCAGTATGTTAATACTAGAGCCCAGCTAAGGAACAGGTTATTTTGAGTTAGTCTTCACTGGACCAAACTTGCTTTCTTTGTGCCATCACCATCCAAGCTGGATAGGCAGTGTCGTAGGTGAAAGATCAAGGATTTTTTTTTTCACATTTATATCCCACATTATCCCAAGCAAACTCAGTTTCAATATGGCTTACATTTGAAAATACAGTGAGACAGAATAATAGAATTCAGTTATATCATGGGAGCAAGTAGATGGCTATATCTGAAACATTTGACAAAGTTGAGATTAGCGTATATACCCAACTGGGCATTTAAAAGTCTGTCCTTTAATAATGCCGCATGTTCAGAAATCATAGCCGTAAGTATAGACAGCTATTCAAACATTATCGTATTTGCACACCGGAACAGGCATCCATCCATACACACATTGCAAAAGTGAAAAACAAATTCTACAAAGTACAACCAAAACTTATCGCCCCGTTTACTAAGCCGCGCGGCAATGCCGACACAGCCTATTCAAAGTGAATGGGCTTTGTCGGCATTAGCGCACTGACGGCCACCAGTATTCTATTTTTCCGATGATATACTAGTTCACTATGAGGCATATTTTCAAAGCACTTTGGGAGGCTAAGTTCCATAGGTTTCTATGGAACTTTGGGAGGCTAAATGCTTTGAAAATAAGCCTCTATACCAATCTTTTTTAGCCAAGCTTGACCATAATTCAGTCAGCATGACTGCAGGAAAATAGGGCAACAAAAATGGTAAAGGGGATGAGGAAAGGCTAAAGTGGCTAGGGCTCTTCAGCTTAGAGAAGAGATGGCTGAGGGGACATATGATAGAGGTCTATAAAATAATGAGTGTAATGGAATGGGTGGATGTGAATCGCTTGTTTACTCTTTCCAAAAATACTAGGACTAGGGGGCACGCAATGAAGCAATTAAGTAGTAAATTTAAAACAGATCGGAGAAAATATTTCTTCATTCAGTGTGTAGTTGGACTCTGGAATTTGTTGCCAGAGAATGTGGTAAAGGCAGTTGGCATAGCAGGGTTTAAAAAAGGTTTGGCTAACTTCTTAAAAGAAAAGTCCATAAGCCATTATTAAGATGAACTTGGGGAAAATCCACTGCTTATTTGTAGGATAAGCAGCAGAAAATCTATTTTTTATGTTTTGAGATCTTTCCAGGGACTCGTGACTTGGATTGGCCACTTATGGTGTTTTTTTTTAGTTCACATTTCTTTATTAATGTACTAGCAAAAATTAGACAAGTACAAATGAGACGCCTCTGATTTAAGCAAACCATTACCAAAGAAAATCCGAAGAAAAAGAAAACACAGTAAGTCCATATAGAGATCCAAGGGCAGTAAAGAAATAATAGAGGAAAAGCTGTCACACAAGAAAAATTGAAAACAAAAAAACTATACAAGCATTTAGGGGGAGATTCTATATATGGTGCCTAAAAAAATTGGCGTGGAAATCAGTGCCGACTAAGCATATTCTATAAGTGGTGCCTAGATTTAGGCGCAGTTTATAGATTATGCTTAGTTGATATCTCGGCGCCTAAAACTACGCACATGCATTTATACCAATGAAATTGTGGCGTAAATCCCAGTGCGTAGATTTATGCGCACTAGGCCATATTCTATAATTACGAACGTAAATTTTAGAATGCCCACAAAATGCCCATTTCCCTGCCAAAAAACCACACCCATTTTGCTTGCACACGTTAGAAGTTTGGCGCACTTCATTACAGAATACGCTTAGCGAGTTGTTCATGTAAATTCTGAATAGTGCCAATTAGTACTCATTATTGCTTGTTAAGTGCTGTTAGTGCTCATTAGCTTGTTTTGGGACCCTTATACTAAGGTGCGTAGGCACCTATGCGCGTACAATGCATGTCAAATTAGAACTACCGCATGCCCCGGGCGGTAATTCCATTTTTGATGAGCGTGCAAAACATTTGTAGAAATTTTCTACTGCGTGGTGCTTACTCAGCAGTAATCAGCAGTGTACGTGCGCTGACGATTACTACCCGGTTAGCGTGTGAGGCCTTACCGCTAAGTCAATGGGTGGCGGTAAGGTCTCATGCCAAAAATGCACGCATTCCGGTTTTAATTTTGCTGCATGTCCATTTTCGGCCACAAAAAAAGGCCTTTTTTTGCAGGCGTGCTGAAAAATAGACTTGCACACATCCAAAACACGCACCTACACCAGCCTAGGCCATTGTTTTGCATGCCTTAGTAAAAGGGCCCCACCTTGTTAAGTTATGCACGTTGTTACAGATTCCGCTTGGATTTTGCTGCGGATCTCTAGGTGCGCTATATAGAATCTGGGGGTCAATCCATAAATAGAATTGACTTTCTTTTAATACGAACTGAAGAAAACTTTTCAACTATTCAGCCTCAAAAAACGTCACTGGCTCCCTATCAGAGAATGAATCAACTTCAAGGTTCACACATTAATCCACAAGATTATCCATGGTGAATCTCCGGACTATATGCTCAATCTGATTGACCTTCCCTCCAGAAACATGTCTGTAACTTCGCGAACTTACCTCAACCTACATTACCCTAATTGCAAAGGACTCAAGTACAAAACCTACTATGGATCCAACTTCTCCTTCTTAGGCAGCCAACTCTGGAATGCACTCCCCAGACCTATCCAATCAATAAGTAACTATCTACCCTTCCGGAAATCACTAAAAACCCATCTGTTCAAACAAGCCTACTCGAATGACCCAGACTAATCCTAAGTACCCATCTACCCAACACATATCCAGGAACTAACGAGAATGACCTAGACCACATCTCCCACCTAATCTCCATTTGCTTATCCCGTGTCCCATCCCCCTCCCGCCTCCTCTACCCCTCCTTCAATGCTCACCTACTCTTGCTCATACCTCTCCTACTCCCTTCACCCTTGCCCATTTCTACCTACCTATCCCTTTTATTATTCTGCTATACTTACCTGTATTTTCTCTATTCAATACTTTGTAATCCCTGTTACTATGTAAACTGCATTGAACCTGCTTTGAGTGGGAAAGCGCGGGGTACAAATGTAATAATAAATATCTACCCTTCCGGAAATCATTAAAAACCCATCTGTTCAAACAAGCCTACTCAAATGACCCAGACTAATCCTAAGTACCCATCTACCCAACACATATCCAGGAAACAACGACAATGACCTAGACTACATCTCCCACCAAATCTCCATTTGCTTATCCCGTGTCCCATCCCCCTCCTGCCTCCTCTACCCCTCCTCCAATGCTCACCTGCCCTTGCTCATACCTCTCCTACTCCCTTCACCCTTGCCCATTTCTACCTACCTATCCCTTTTATTATTCTGCTATAACCTGTATTTTCTCTATTCAATACTTTGTAATCCCTGTTACTATGTAAGCTGCATTGAACCTGCTTTGAGTGGGAAAGCGCGGGGTACAAATGTAATAATAAATATCTACCCTTCCGGAAATCACTAAAAACCCATCTGTTCAAACAAGCCTACCCAAATGACCCAGACTAATCCTAAGTACCCATCTACCCAACACATATCCAGGAAACAATGACAAATGTCCTAGACTACACCTCCCACCAAATTTCCATTGGCTTATCCCGTGTCCCATTCCCCTCCAGCCTCCTCTACCCCTCCTCCAATGCTCACCTACCCTTGCTCATACCTCTCCTACTCCCTTCACCCTTGCCCATCTCTACCTACCTATCCCTTTTATTATTCTGCTATACTTACCTATATTTTCTCTATTCAATACTTTGTAATCCCTATTACTATGTAAGCCGCATTGAACCTGCTTTGAGTGGGAGTGCGCGGGGTACAAATGTAATAAAAAAATAAATAAAAAAAGGCAAAAGAAGAACATTGATATCATATTTTATATTTACAAGGATAATTTAAAACAAAACAATTCTCTAATGATTGAACTTCAGACCTTAAAGCCAAAATCTTTTGATGCTGAAGTTGTTTAATATGAGACATCAGGATACACTCTAATAACACAAACCAGAATCTTTTTATCACAAAAAGGAAAAAAACGTCTTGAATATCCAATGCAAATCTGATTCAGGCCAAAAAGTATCTAATAATGTATATTTACCAGATAGTTCAGGAAGCAATTGAGCAGATAAATCTGTAGAAGAAAAACTCTTGGATCTGCTATATTTTTTAACTTCTCCCAAATTAAGATCAGATCTTACAGGCTGTTAAAATTGGGGGAAGGGGCATCTCGGGAACCTCCAAGACTTCCTTTAAGTACCTTCTAAATAAATGTATATGAGAAACATTGTTGAGTTTAGGAAAATTAATCATTCTAATGTTATGCCTCTGTAAGGAATTATCCAAATTCTCAGTTTTCTGTCACAAATCCTTCAGTATCCAAATCCTTCACAGAGTTTAGTAGGTGTTTGAACAGCTTGTTCAAATTCTTAAACGCTATTTTCAAATTTGAAAACCACGTAATGCTGAAGCTCCAGTTTGGTGATCACCAGTTTGTCCAAATGAGAAAAAGCTTTCAAAATTCTGTCCCCAGAAGAACCAACTAGGAATCCTTTTACTAAGGTGCACTGAAAAATGGGCTGCGCTAGTGTAGGCGCTTGTTTCGGGCGCACGCAAATCCATTTTTCAGCGCCCCTGTAAAAAAGGCCTTTTAAAAATTTTTGACGAAAATAGATGTGCATCAAAATAAAAATTGATGTGAGTCCATTTTGGGTCTGAGACCTTACTGCCAGCCATTGACTTAGCGGTAAGGTCTCTCATGTTAACTGTGCGGTAATCACCTATGCGCGTCGTTGGAGTTACCACCTGATTTTCGCTGTGCGCCAGAAAATAAAATATATTTTTTGGCACGCGTATTGGACACGCGTCAAAAATGAAATTACTGCAAGGGTCACGCGGTAGCCAGGCGGTAACTACAAATTGACGCGCATTAGGTGCGCGTTGGTGCCTACGCGCCTTAGTAAAAGGGCCCCTAAATCATTAGAAGAATTCGCAATAAAAACAGTATAATCCTCCATTATAATGGGGATTACTGAACTGAGAAGAGACCCCTCCCTAGAGTCACTAGAGTCGCTAGAGAGAGAAGTGGGTTGGAAAGGGAGAGTGAGAGGCCCAGCCCATAGGGTGCTCGGTTGGTGTCCTGGCATTTGAGGGGGACCAGTGCACTATGAATGCTGGCTCCTCCCACGACCAAATGGATTGGGTCGTTTCTGAGATGGGCGTCCTCGGTTTCCATTATCGCGGAAGACCGGGGACGACCATCTCTAAGGTTGACCTAAATGTTGAGATTTGGGCGTCCCTGACCGTATTATCGAAACGAAAGATGGACGCCCATCTTGTTTTGATAATACGGGTTTCCTTGCCTCTTCACGGGGACGTCCTGCGAGGATGTCCTCAGCAAAACTTGGGCACCCCATTCGATTATGCCCCTCGAGGTGTCCTAGATAGACCCAATAACATAAGGCTGAATAAAGAGGAGGTTTTTGCCAATCAAAGCATTAACTGGAATGTGGGGAGTGCTCTGGGTGGGGACAAGGGTTAACCCATCCCGAGAGCAGAACAGGAAAAAGGCAGCAGCTCATGGAAGTGCACCTTTGGAGGAAGGACAGACAGGGAGGTCTGGTCCGAAGTGGATCCGGCAGCTGGTCAAAGCCCAGCAGGACAACTTGCTGCAAACAGCACTGCAAGTACAACCTTGGATTTTTCTGCCCAAAAGGATGGGTATTGGACTGGTGGGACTTGTAAAAATGTAAATACTCAAGGATTAATAAGAGATTGTTAAGTTTTACACCAAGATTCTTGGACTGGCGCTAAAACGTCTTTCAGCAAATTGAACGGTTTTGATATCAAGCGAACTGTTTGTTAAAGAAAAGTATGACGTTTGGATTATCTGCCTGTTGGCAGCGTTCCAGTAATGTTGAGTTTGCATTTGATATAAAACCTGCCGTGGAGAGTTTCGTTGGAGTGAGAGTGAAATCAATTTATTCACAGACTGGTATAGAAAGACTAAATATAAGTGTGTCTTAAAACCCTATGGCCTACCAGGAAAAGCCCAGCCCCAGCCTGCGCCCAGCTCAATGAAATAAAACTATTGTTTGTGGCCTTGGTTCAGGTTTTAGGAATTTTTAAAGCATCAGTTCTCACAGAAGGTTCTGCTACAAGAGATTGAAGGCCCGATGCACAAAAGCAGCCTTAATATATGGCTTCCTTGGTAAAATTTAGCGACTCACTAACAGCCAGCAATGTACAAAGGGGATCACACGCAAATGCTACACAGATCCCCCTTTGTGCATCGCTCTGCTGTTTGAGAGTCAGAGCTGTCAAATGCATTTGACTGCTCTGATGCACCAGGCCTCCTCCAACCCCACACTTTTTTTTAATTTCTTTGCTGGTCCAGTGGACCCTGACTCCCCTCCCCCCCCCAATCTTTTTTTACAATTTTCCCTGGTGGTCCAGTGGGCCGCAGCCCCTACCCCCGAACCTTTTTTTATACATTTTCCCTGGTGGTCCAGTGGATTGCAAGCCCCCCAACGTGTGCACACACCCACCCCTTTCCGACCCCACCCACACCCCTTTGTGTATCTTTTTTAGAAGGTGGAGGCAAGAGGGTAGGAGCAACAGCTCTTCCCTCCTGCCTCGGGCCCACCCAGAACAAAGTGGTGTTGCCCAGGCCCTCTCCAGTGCTTTCTGGGATGCACTGGGTGGGGCTAAACGCAATATAAGGAGTTTTTTTCCTTATATGGTGCTTAGTAGACCTTATGCATGCAGAGTTACCAACCTGCAGTATCTTAGCATCACAGGTTGCTGACTTCTGTGTCAAGCACCATTATTCCATCAACTCAGAATGCCGAGCTACATCCCGATACTCCTAGGCCACATCCTAAAGGGGCTGGCAACTTTAAAACCCTTATACAGAAACATGACTCTTAGATGTAGTACCATGAGATTACCACTAGGGGTTGTGGGAGTCATTTTAGATCCTGTTGCTGGCAAAGGCAGGAGCAACTGGGGATTGCTCCTACCTACATATAAGTACATAAGTAGTGCCATACTGGGAAAGACCAAAGGTCCATCTAGCCCAGCATCCTGTCACCGACAGTGGCCAATCCAGGTCAAGGGCACCTGGCACGCTCCCCAAACGTAAAAACATTCCAGACAAGTTATACCTAAAAATGCGGAATTTTTCCAAGTCCATTTAATAGCGGTCTATGGACTTGTCCTTTAGGAATCTATCTAACCCCTTTTTAAACTCCGTCAAGCTAACCGCCCGTACCACGTTCTCCGGCAACGAATTCCAGAGTTTAATTACACGTTGGGTGAAGAAAAATTTTCTCCGATTCGTTTTAAATTTACCACACTGTAGCTTCAACTCATGCCCTCTAGTCCTAGTATTTTTGGATAGCGTGAACAGTCGCTTCACATCCACCCGATCCATTCCACTCATTATTTTATACACTTCTATCATATCTCCCCTCAGCCGTCTCTTCTCCAAGCTGAAAAGCCCTAGCCTTCTCAGCCTCTCTTCATAGGAAAGTCGTCCCATCCCCACTATCATTTTCGTCGCCCTTCGCTGTACCTTTTCCAATTCTACTATATCTTTTTTGAGATACGGAGACCAGTACTGAACACAATACTCCAGGTGCGGTCGCACCATGGAGCGATACAATGGCATTATAACATCCGCACACCTGGACTCCATACCCTTCCTAATAACACCCAACATTCTATTCGCTTTCCTAGCCGCAGCAGCACACTGAGCAGAAGGTTTCAGCGTATCATCGACGACGACACCCAGATCCCTTTCTTGATCCGTAACTCCTAACGCGGAACCTTGCAAGACGTAGCTATAATTCGGGTTCCTCTTACCCACATGCATCACTTTGCACTTGTCAACATTGAACTTCATCTGCCACTTGCACGCCCATTCTCCCAGTCTCGCAAGGTCCTCCTGTAATCGTTCACATTCCTCCTGCGACTTGACGACCCTGAATAATTTTGTGTCATCGGCGAATTTAATTACCTCACTAGTTATTCCCATCTCTAGGTCATTTATAAATACATTAAAAAGCAACGGACCCAGCACAGACCCCTGCGGGACCCCACTAACTACCCTCCTCCACTGAGAATACTGGCCACGCAATCCTACTCTCTGCTTCCTATCTTAGATACCAGGGAATTTCAAAGGTAGGCCCAGGGGGAGTCATTGGGAATGTGTGTGGGAGGGGGGCTTGGGGGCTTTCAGTAGGGGAGGGGAACTTCCAGATGTGGGGTTCAGCGCTTGGGGGGGGGCCCTTCAGAATGGTGGGGGGAGGGGCATTAGAGAAGGTTTGTACTTAGGGTTGTGGTCTGTCCACAACTATTTTCTAAGGTTGCCAGCCCTTTCAGGATGCTCTTGGGCAGTAAACTAACTGGTTGTTTTTCAGTTATTACACAGCTTGTGGTGTGTACCTGGAGTTCACTGCAAGCTGCATTATAATGTTTATATAGTAATGAGCTACTTTATATGTAAGTGCATGTTTTGCATCTCATTACTCTGTCTTGTGGGGTAACTTAAATAATGCTGCATTAAGAGCACTAAAACCAGTATTAAAACTGTTTAACATGGGTTAAGGGGCAGATAACACGGGTTAGTTCCCTAACACAGCTTGATAACTACTACATAAGTACATAAGTATTGCCATATTGTTTCCAACAGTGGCCAATCCAGGTCACAAATACCTGGCAAGATCCCAAAAAAGTACAGAACATTCTATACTTCTTATCCCAGAAATAGTGGATTTCCCCCATCCATTTAATAATGGTCTATTGACTTTTCCTTTAGGAAGCCGTCCAAACGTTTTAAACTCCGCTAAGCTAACCACCTTTACCACATTCTCTGGCAACGAATTCCAGAGTTTAATTACACGTTGAGTGAAGTAAAGTTTTCTCTGATTCGTTTTAAATTTTCTACATTTGTAGCTTCATCGCATGCCCCCATAGTCCTAGTATTTTTGGAAAGCGTAAACAGACGCATCACATCTACCCGTTCAACTCCACTCATTATTTTATAGACCTCTATCACATCTCCCCTCATCCGCCTTTTCTCCAAGCTGAAGAGCCCTAGCCGCTTTAGCCTTTCCTCATAGGGAAGTCGTCCAATCCCCTTTATCATTTTCGTCGCCCTTCTCTGTACCTTTTCTAATTCCACTATATCTTTTTTGAGAAGCGGCGACCAGAACTGAACACAATATTCGAGGTGTGGTCGCACCATGGAGTGATGCAAAGGCATTATAACATCCTCATTTTTGTTTTCCATTCCTTCCCTAATAATACCTAACATTCTATTTGCTTTCTTAGCAAACTACTGCCCCATTAAGAAATATTTTACACCTGTTTCTTTACTTCAGCCAAACTAGAACTGTGACAAATAGTTATTTCTTGCATCCACATGAAAAATCCATGCTCATATGTAGTCCGTTGTTTTGATTAAACATTACAATAAAAAGAAATTAAGGGGCCCTTTTACTAAGGTGTGTAAGCGCCTACATGCATACAACGCGTGTCAAATTGGAACTACCATCTGGCGAAACTCATGCCTCTGGCGGTAATTCCATTTTTGATGCACGCCCAAAACACGCAGTAGAAATGTGCTTACCCGGCGGTAATCGGCCGTGTACACGTGCTGACAATTACTGCCCGGTTAACGAGTGAGACCTTACCACTAAGTCAATGGGTGGCGGTAAGGTCTCAGACCGAAAATGGACGCATGCTAGTTTTAACTTTGCCGCACATTCATTTTCGGCCACACAAAAAAAGGCCTTTTTTGCAGGCGTGCTAAAAAATAGACCTGTGAGTGTCCAAAACACGCACCTACACCAGCTCAGGCCATTTTTTGGCACGCCTTAGTAAAAGGGCCCCTAAAAGAGAGAAAAATTGGCATTTTTTCACATTGTGCCCTTTAGAAAGAAACACCTGCAATATTCAGCCACTCTTTTTTGGGTTGTTTTACTGGATTTAGCTAAGACCTTTTTAGTAGAGGTTCAAGGCAAGTTACATTCTGGGACAGCTTGTGTTTTTCTTTGGAAGGCTTGCAGTCTAGGGGCTAGAATCACTACTCCATATTATTTTATTACAGGTCTCATTTTATGCAGTGGGACCCAGTTACCAATAGTGCGTGTTTATGACGTTAGCACACCTTAGTAACTCTAGCCTTAAGTTTGTACCTCAGGCAGTAAATGGTTAAGTGACTGGCCTAATGTCACAAGGAGCATCAGTGGAGTTTGAATCCAGGCATTTCCTTAGCTTGCTGCCTTTACCACTAGGCTGCTCCTCCGCCACTGTGCAATCAACTTTTATGCATAGTTCATGACGTCTGAAAGGTTATTCACATTTATTAAATAATGAACTACTAGAAATATTTCCTTAATTATTACTTCGAAAGGAGTGAAGCCTGTGAAAACTGGGATTGCTTTAATCAGTGGGATTTGAATTAGAGACTTGAGTATATGCATCGTTAAATAATTTCTGTTTTTTAAAAGAGAGAGAATGTAATCAGATGTATTATTTCTAACTAAAACCTGGACAATAAGTATGTTCTCGATGAAATGAGTTGACTACACGCCGTATTTGGTCTTGAGGAAGCCAACCAGACGATCAATGTGGAATAATGTATTAGATGAGTAATATCTGGGGATAATCAGGTTAATACCATGTTTTCTTTTTTTCTGTTTACTGTTTAATTGATCTCCTTGTCTTATTTCACTCTCCCTATTTTTCTTCACTTTGTGGTCTAAGAAAGAGAAAGATTGTATATAATCCATATATCTGGTTGGGCTTGTTTTCTTCTTATCTTGTATTAATGTGCAATCATCTCTGTATTACTGTTTGCAAGTGACCCTTGTAAAATGAAAAATTATAAATAAATGATTTAAATTAAAAAAAAATGAACTACTGCAAGACAAAAACATGCAAAGCAGCTCATTATTTAACACATGTGAAAACATGTTGGTAGCCCATTTTTCTTATTTTGAGGAATGTTTCTGAATCTGAAATCTATTTCTGCTGCAATGGGAAATATGCTGCCAGAACGGCAGTACACATTGATTTTGAGAGCATTTATTTTGCTGAAGCAAGCACTTAGATTGGGAACGGTCACATATTAAAGTTTTGAAATGTGGGGAAAAAGCGATGTTAAGCTATTTATTTTGGACTTGTGATAAAATTCAGGGTTTTTGGAGGCAGATGACCCAGTACTTGAACACAATTGCTGAAAGTGGATGTGGTTATGAATGTGTCGGAGTTGCTGTTTTGGTTTTTCTGTGTTGTGTAGCTTGAGGAAGGGTGAAGGTATGTTTATGAGAAAGGCTCTGGGGTTAGCATAAAAGTGCATGTTAATTGAGTGGAGAAGTATGATGCTCCCAAATGTGACTCAGTATTGAAATCTGTTTGAACTCATGTTGATAGGATGTTTGAAAAGATGAAGGCAAAAATTGAGACAACGGTGAGGCTTTCATAAGATATTGGAGAAACTAGTAAAAAAAATCCCCGTTTCTGATGCAAATGAAACGGGGGCTAGCAAGGTTTTCTTCTGTGTGCATGTGGGAGTGTGTCTGTCCCTGCCCTCTGCCCTCTCTCCCTTCCCCCCTCTGAGTCCTTCACTGTTACAGAGAGAGCGATTTGATTTCGTGCTTTGCTGTGTTTTCCTTCACTGTTTGTGTTACAGAGAGAGCGAGGGCGGGGCAGACACTCATGGGGAAACCAGATATCTCTGTCCCTGCCCTCTGCCCTCTCTCCTCTCCCCACTCTGAGTCCTTCACTGTTACAGAGAGAGCGATTTGATTTCGTGCTTTGCTGTGTTTTCCTTCACTGTGTTACAGAGAGAGCGAGGGCGGGGCAGACACTCATGGGGAAACCGGATATCTCTCCCCCTTCACACTTCCGGCTGGAGGCTTCATAGAACGTTGGTGGTGCCTTTTATATAGAGAGATATTTAAATGCATTCCACACAGAGCTCAACGTTTAGTTTTTAATTATTAAGAAGGGTTTGATGAGAGAGAAAGTATAGAAAAGGGGAGAAGAAGGGAGACTTTTACCTGAGACAGGGGGAGTAGAGGTTAGAGAAAGGAATTTTATATTGAGTGCCCAGTCTTCCCAGTGGTGGAAAAGTAGTAAAATGCTTCTAAATTCACGTAAGCAACTCCATGGGTCTAGTATATGAGTTTGAGGACATGGAGAATTGGTTATGTTTTTTTTTTTTTGGGGGGGGGGGGGGCAGGGATAACAGGTGGTAGGGATAGAGATGGATGATACTTAAAAATGAGGAGAAATTTATGTTGGTATGTTTAGATTTGTATTGGTTCTAGAGCAGAGGTTTTCAACCCAGTCCTCACGGCACACCCAGCCAGTCAGGGTTTTCAGGATATCCCTACTGAATTTAATGGGGATGTCCTGAAAGCCCCAACTACCTGGGTGTGCTCTGAGGACAGGGTTGAAAACCCCCTGATCTAGAGGGCAATGGTTGTACAAATACATATGTGTGTGTAGGGGGGGAGGGGGATCTGCTATGTGTTATTTGATTGTTGGTTCTAGCTGTAGAAAAATAACATGAAAAAAATGAACCAGATAAGGAATTCTACTCTTGGTACAGTTATACTGTATTTTAGGCTATAGTTACACAGTATTTCTGAGATCCACAGCATGTGCATGTTTTTTTTGTGTCCATCAGCGGCATAATCGAAAGAGAAGGACGCCCATCTTCCGACACAAATCGGGAGATGGACGTCCTCTCAGGGTCACCCAAATCGGCATAATCAAAAGCTGATTTTGGGCATCCTCAACTGCTTTCCGTCGCGAGGACGACCAAAGTTCATGGGGGCATGTCAGCAGTGTGGCGTCCTCGGCCGATAATGGAAAGAAGAAGGGCGTCCCTGACAAGCATTTGGCCGACTTTACTTGGTCCAATATTTTCACGACCAAGCCTCAAAAAGGTGCCTGAACTGACCAGATGACCACTGGAGGGAATTGGGGATCACCTCCCCTTATTCCCCCAGTGGTCACCAACCCCCTCCCACCCCCCAAAAAACAAATTAAAAAAACATTTTTTCCAGCCTATATGCCAGCCTCAAATGTCATACCCAACTCCATCACAGCAGTATGCAGGTCCCTGGAGCAGTTTTTAGTGGGTCCTGCGGTGCACTTCAGGCAGGCGGACCCAGGCCCATCCCCCCTTACCTGTTACACTTGTGGTGGTAAATGGGAGCCCTCCAAAACACTACTACTACTATTTAGCATTTCTATAGCACTACAAGGCATACGCAGCGCTGCACAAAACACACCCAAAACCCACTGTACCCACATCTAGGTGCCCCACTTTACCCTTTAAGGGCTATGGTAGTGATGTACAGTTGTGGGTAGTGGGTTTTGGGGGGCTCAGCACCCAAAGTAAGGGAGATATGCACCTGGGAGCAATTTGTGAAGTCCACTGCAGTGCCCCCTAGGGTGCCCGGTTGGTGTCTTGGCATGTGAGGGGGGACCAGTACACTACGAATGCTGACTCCTCCCTCAACCAAATGGCTTGGATTTGGTCATTTTTGAGATGGGCGTCCTCGGTTTCCATTATCGGCGAAAACCGAGGTCGCCCATTTCTAAGCTCGACCATCTCAACATTTAGGTCGACCATCTCTAAGGTCGACCTAAATGTTGAGATTTGGGCGTCCCCGACCATATTATCGAAACAAAAGATAGACGCCCATCTTGTTTCGATAATATGGGTTTCCCCGTTCCTTCACGGGGACATCCTCAAGATGGGTGCCCTTAGAGATGGGTGTCCCCGTTCAAAAATGCTCCTCCATGTTAATTATTGCAGAATTGAGCTTCAAATGTTGAAGGGCCTCATTCAGGAAATATTTTTAAATAGGGATGGAATTGGAAAATGTCATTCTCCGAGGACAAGCAGGCTGCTTGTTCTCACGACTGGGTGACGTCCGCGGCAGCCCCCACCAACCGGAAAGAAGCTTCGCGGGACGGTCGGCACGCAGGGCACGCCCACCGCGCATGCGCGGCCGTCTTCCCGCCCGTGCGCGACCGCTCCCGCCAGTTCCTTTTTTTCCGCGCCTGGAGAGAGTCGTGGTTTGCGCTCTCTGTTCAGCCGCCGGATCGTTCGATCGCGTATACGCTGATCGTGTTTTTTTCTAACTTTGTTTTTCGGTTTTAGTTACCGCCCGGTTTCCTTTTAAAAAAAAAAAAAAAAAAAAAAGAAACCCTGCGCGTGTGGGACACGCGCTCCCTTTTTTCCCTCACTTCCAGCGGGGACGCCACGTTGCGGCCTAGTGGCCGCTCGGTCGTTTGTTTTTCGTGGTGTGATTTTAGCCACCATTGACGACTTTGACTTCGCCGACGCGATTTTTCCGTCGATGTCCTCGAAGGTCCCGAGTGGATTTAAAAAGTGTGGTCGCTGCGGCCGGCCGATCTCGCAGACCGACACCCACGCTTGGTGCCTCCAGTGCCTCGGGCCGGAGCACAATCTCAAGTCGTGTTCTTTGTGTCTCGGTCTCCGGAAACGGACCCAGGTTGCGAGGCAAGTTCTGCGGGACCGTCTTTTTGGAACTTGCGCCGGCCCCTCGACGTCGACCTCGAAGGCATCGGTATCGACGCCCGGCCCTTCGGTACCGGTATCGATGCCCGAGACATCGGCACCGATGGCAGCGACCCCAGGAGAACAGGTCCCGTCGGCCCGCCGGTCTTCCGGTGAGAGTGGGGGTGAGAGGCCGCGTGGGCAGTCGGCCCCGGTCACGCCCTCAGCTCGTGGGCCGCGGGACCGAACCCTGTCTGACCCGGTACCTCGAGACCGAGGGGGATCGACCTCCTCCTCCTCCATGCCCTCCGGCGCCGGTGACGTGCATCGGAAGAAAGACAAGAAGCGTCGTCACCGGTCGCCTTCGGTGCATCCCGATGTCGGAGAGGAGACGACTCCGAAGCGTCATCGTCGTGAGGAGAGGTCTCCGTCGGTTGTGGAGGTACCGACGCGTCGGGGTTCCGGCACCTCGGTGCCGTCTCCTGGCCCCCAGCAGCTTCCGGCACCGACACCCTTACCGGCCCCACCGCCTTTCCCGGCAGCGGGCCTGGACGAGTGCCTCAGAGCCATCCTTCCGGGGATCCTGGAAGGGCTGATGCGCCAGGCTGTGCCGGCGCCGGGGGTGCTTGCGCCCTCGGCGCCGATGACTGTGGCGCCGGTGAGCTCTAGCCCGGCGCCGGGTCTGTCGACACCGCCGCCGCTTGCGGTGCCGGTCTCGACCGCCACGCAGGTGGAGTCCCCGTCGACGTCGATGGAGGGAGCTCCGTCCCCGCCGGCGCGGGAGTCCACCGCTCGACGACACCGAGACCTCGGTGCCTCGACGTCGAGCCGGGCCCGGTACAGGACTCAGCTACATGAGCTAATGTCCAATACCGAGGATGAGGACTCGTGGGGGGAAGAGGAGGACCCTAGATATTTCTCCTCAGAGGAGTCTACGGGCCTTCCCTCGGACCCCACGCCTTCACCGGAGAGGAAGCTCTCACCTCCTGAGAGTCTCTCCTTTGCCTCCTTTGTGCGGGATATGTCTATCAGCATTCCCTTCCCCGTGGTCTCTGTGGAAGAGCCGAGGGCCGAGATGCTCGAGGTCCTCGACTATCCATCACCACCTAGAGAGTCCTCCACGGTGCCGCTGCACAATGTCCTGAAGGAGACGCTGCTCCGGAACTGGGTGCGACCATTAACTAACCCCACCATTCCCAAGAAAGCAGAGTCCCAGTACAGGATCCACTCTGACCCAGAGCTCATGCGGCCCCAATTGCCCCATGACTCAGCGGTCGTGGATTCTGCTCTCAAGAGGGCACGGAGTTCGAGGGATACCGCCTCGGCGCCCCCGGGGCGGGAGTCTCGCACTCTGGACTCGTTTGGGAGGAAGGCCTACCAATCCTCCATGCTCGTGACCCGCATCCAGTCATACCTGCTCTATATGAGCATTCACATGCGGACCTATGTGCAACAACTGGCGGACCTGGTCGAGAAGCTCCCGCCGGAGCAGTCCAGGCCTTATCAGGAGGTGGTCAGGCAGCTGAAGGCGTGCAGAAAGTTCCTGTCCAGGGGTATTTTTGACACCTGTGACGTGGCATCTCGTGCTGCGGCCCAAGGTATAGTGATGCGCAGGCTCTCATGGCTGCGTGCCTCTGACCTGGACAACCGCACCCAGCAGAGACTGGCTGACGTCCCTTGCCGGGGGGATAACATTTTCGGTGAGAAGGTCGAGCAGATGGTGGACCAACTGCATCAGCGGGAAACCGCTCTCGACAAGCTCTCCCACCGGGCGCCTTCAGCATCCACCTCCACAGGTGGACGTTTTTCCCGGGCCCGGCAGGCTGCACCCTATTCTTTTGCGAAGCGTAGGTACAACCAGCCGGCCCGAAGGCCTCGTCAGGCACAGGGACAGCCCCAGCGCGCTCGTTCTCGTCAACAGCGTGCGCCTAAGCAGCCCCCTCCGCCTCCACAGCAAAAGCCGGGGACGGGCTTTTGACTGGATCCACGGGAACATAGCCGCCCTACAAGTGTCCGTACCGGACGATCTGCCGGTCGGAGGGAGGTTAAAATTCTTTCACCAAAGGTGGCCTCTCATAACCTCCGACCAGTGGGTTCTCCAAATAGTGCGGTGCGGATACGCCCTGAATTTGGCCTCCCTGCCTCCAAATTGTCCCCCGGGAGCTCAGTCTTTCAGCTCCCATCACAAGCAGGTACTTGCAGAGGAACTCTCCGCCCTTCTCAGCGCCAATGCGGTCGAGCCCGTACCACCCGGGCAGGAAGGGCAGGGATTCTATTCCAGGTACTTCCTTGTGGAAAAGAAAACAGGGGGGATGCGTCCCATCCTAGACCTGAGAGGCCTGAACAAATTCCTGGTCAAAGAAAAGTTCAGGATGCTTTCCTTGGGCACCCTTCTGCCAATGATTCAGAAAAACGATTGGCTATGTTCCCTGGATTTAAAGGACGCATATACTCACATACCGATACTGCCAGCTCACAGACAGTATCTCAGATTCCGCCTGGGCGCACGGCACTTTCAGTATTGTGTGCTGCCCTTTGGGCTCGCCTCTGCCCCACGAGTGTTTACCAAGTGCCTCGTGGTGGTAGCGGCCTACCTACGCAAGCTGGGAGTGCACGTGTTCCCATATCTCGACGATTGGCTGGTCAAGAACACCTCGGAGGCAGGAGCCCTCCGGTCCATGCAGTGCACTATTCAACTTCTGGAGCTGCTGGGGTTTGTGATAAATTACCCAAAGTCCCATCTCCAGCCATCCCAGTCTCTGGAATTCATAGGAGCGCTGCTGAATACCCAGACGGCTCAGGCCTACCTTCCCGAAGCGCGGGCCACCAATCTCCTGGCCCTGGCTTCGCAGACCAGAGCGTCTCAGCAGGTCACAGCTCGGCAGATGTTGAGACTTCTGGGTCATATGGCCTCCACAGTTCATGTGACTCCCATGGCTCGTCTTCACATGAGATCTGCTCAATGGACCCTAGCTCCCCAGTGGTTCCAAGCCACCGGGAATCTAGAAGATGTCATCCGCCTCTCCACCAGTTGCCGCACTTCACTGCTCTGGTGGACCATCCGGACCAATTTGACCCTGGGACGTCCATTCCAAATTCCGCAGCCCTCGAAAGTGCTGACGACGGATGCATCTCGCCTGGGGTGGGGAGCTCACGTCGATGGGCTTCACACCCAGGGTCTGTGGTCCCTCCAGGAAAAGGATCTACAGATCAACCTCCTGGAGCTCCGAGCGATCTGGAAAGCACTGAAGGCTTTCAGAGATCGGCTGTCCTACCAAATTATCCAAATTCGGACAGACAATCAGGTTGCAATGTATTACGTCAACAAGCAGGGGGGCACCGGATCTCGCCCCCTGTGTCAGGAAGCCGTCGGGATGTGGCGTTGGGCGTGCCGGTTCGGCATGCTCCTCCAAGCCACATACCTGGCAGGCGTAAACAACAGTCTGGCCGACAGACTGAGCAGAGTCATGCAACCGCACGAGTGGTCGCTCCATTCCAGAGTGGTACGCAAGATCTTCCGAGAGTGGGGCACCCCCTCGGTGGATCTTTTCGCCTCTCAGACCAACCACAAGCTGCCTCTGTTCTGTTCCAGACTTCAGACACACGGCAGGCTAGCGTCAGATGCCTTTCTCCTTCATTGGGGGACCGGCCTCCTGTATGCTTATCCTCCCATACCTTTGGTGGGGAAGACCTTACTGAAGCTCAAGCAAGACCGCGGCACCATGATTCTGATAGCGCCCTTTTGGCCCCGTCAGATCTGGTTCCCTCTTCTTCTGGAGTTGTCCTCAGAAGAACCGTGGAGATTGGAGTGTTTTCCGACTCTCATTTCGCAGAACGACGGAGCGTTGCTGCACCCCAACCTTCAATCCCTGGCTCTCACGGCCTGGATGTTGAGGGCGTAGACTTCGCTGCGTTGGGTCTGTCTGAGGGTGTCTCCCGGGTCTTGCTTGCCTCTAGGAAGGATTCCACTAAAAAGAGTTACTTTTTCAAGTGGAGGAGGTTTGTCGTTTGGTGTGAGAGCAAGGCCCTAGAACCTCGTTCTTGCCCTGCACAGAACCTGCTTGAATACCTTCTGCACTTATCAGAGTCTGGCCTCAAGACCAACTCAGTAAGGAATCACCTTAGTGCGATTAGTGCTTACCATTATCGTGTGGAAGGTAAAGCCATCTCTGGAGAGCCTTTAGTCGTTCGATTCATGAGAGGCTTGCTTTTGTCAAAGCCCCCTATCAAGCCTCCTACTGTGTCATGGGATCTCAACGTCGTCCTCACCCAGCTGATGAAACCTCCTTTTGAGCCACTGAATACCTGCCATCTGAAGTACTTGACCTGGAAGGTCATTTTCTTGGTGGCAGTTACTTCAGCTCGTAGGGTCAGTGAGCTTCAAGCCCTAGTAGCTCATGCTCCATATACCAAATTTCATCACAACAGAGTAGTGCTCCGCACCCACCCAAAGTTCCTGCCGAAGGTGGTGTCGGAGTTCCATCTTAACCAGTCAATTGTCTTGCCAACATTCTTCCCCAGGCCGCATACCCGCCCTGCTGAACGTCAGTTGCACACATTGGACTGCAAGAGAGCATTGGCCTTCTACTTGGAGCGGACACAGCCCACCAGACAGTCCGCCCAATTGTTTATTTCTTTCGACCCTAACAGGCTAGGGGTCGCTGTCGGGAAACGCACCATCTCTAATTGGCTAGCAGATTGCATTTCCTTCACTTACGCCCAGGCTGGGCTGACTCTTGAGGGTCATGTCACGGCTCATAGTGTTAGAGCCATGGCAGCGTCAGTGGCCCACTTGAAGTCAGCCACTATTGAAGAGATTTGCAAGGCTGCAACGTGGTCATCTGTCCACACATTCACATCACATTACTGCCTCCAGCAGGATACCCGACGCGACAGTCGGTTCGGGCAGTCGGTGCTGCAGAATCTGTTTGGGGTGTAAATTCAACTCCACCCTCCAGGACCCGAATTTATTCTGGTCAGGCTGCACTCTCAGTTAGTTGTTCTTCGTAGGTCAATTTCTGTTGTTTCCTCGCCGTTGTGAGGTTCCATTGACCTGGGTTCTTGTTTTGAGTGAGCCTGAGAGCTAGGGATACCCCAGTCGTGAGAACAAGCAGCCTGCTTGTCCTCGGAGAAAGGGTATGATACATACCTGTAGCAGGTGTTCTCCGAGGACAGCAGGCTGATTGTTCTCACCTACCCTCCCTCCTCCCCTTTGGAGTTGTGTGTTTCATCTTTTGCTAGTCATTCAACTGGCGGGAGCGGTCGCGCACGGGCGGGAAGACGGCCGCGCATGCGCGGTGGGCGTGCCCTGCGTGCCGACCGTCCCGCGAAGCTTCTTTCCGGTTGGTGGGGGCTGCCGCGGACGTCACCCAGTCGTGAGAACAATCAGCCTGCTGTCCTCGGAGAACACCTGCTACAGGTATGTATCATACCCTTTTTTTAATATGGTCCTCACTCCTCAGTAGCAAAGATGGGATCCTAGAAATTCCTGTCTGTTATTCCTCTAGAAAAGAGGAGTCTGCAGAGGCGGAAGACTGTGATCCACTACGTACAAAAGTCCACAAAGAAAAAAATGAGTAGTGTGACCAGTAAGGCTCTCCAATAACAACAGGAAGACGAGGATATAGTGAAGAAACTCACTATATCCTCGCCTTCCTGTTGTTATTGGGGTAACACTACTCTTTTTTTGTGTGTGGACATTCATAAACTCTAACCAGTGCAGTGTTGGTCAAAGTACTTAAATAAATGTAAAAATAAATGCCTATTTTAATACTTAAAACGTATCGTGAAGAACACAAACAAACTTTACTGAAGTGAAAGTAAAAGTGTTATTGTCTAATATAATACTTTTTGAGTAAACATTAAAAGTACCACAACTACAGTGAATGCAACTGTTGTTAATATTTTTATCCCAAAGCTTGAGTGAATTAATGAATATTTTTATCCCAACAACTTTATTGCTGTACAATTGAATACACTTTGCTTTTAGTAAAACTAAATTTTGAGAATGACTGATTGTCACTTGTGAGCCATTATTAAATCAGCATAGCTAAAAAGGCATTCACTAACTGCTCTGGCAGGACTGGGAGTGTTCGGTCTGATAAAAAAAAAAAGTTCCTTTAAATCAGACCAGGCTACAATTCTACTGATGCCTTCTGACCAGGGCTACAGGTATTGATCAAGACAATCTCTGTCTGAAACACTTGATTTCCTTACAGTAAACAAGGCTTTATCATCAGGAGTGGCCTAGTGATTAGGGTGGTGGACTTTGGTCCTGGGGAACTGAGGACCTGAGTTTGATTCCCACTTCAGGCACAGGCAGTTCCTTGTGACTCTGGGCAAGTCACTTAACCCTCCATTGCCCCATGTAAGCCGCATTGAGCCTGCCATGAGTGGGAAAGCGCGGGGTACAAATGTAACAAAAATAAAAAATAGATACTATTGGAGATTCTACATGGAATGTTGCTGCTATTGGAGATTCTACATGGAATGTTGCTATTCCACTAGCAACATTCCATGTAGAAGGCTGCGCAGGCTTCTGTTTCTGTGAGTCTGACGTCCTGCACGTACGTGCAGGACGTCAGACTCACAGAAGCAGAAGCCTGCGCGGCCACATTGGTGTGACTCTGGGCAAGTCACTTAACCCTCCATTGCCCCATGTAAGCCGCATTGAGCCTGCCATGAGTGGGAAAGCGCAGGGTACAAATGAAACAAAAATAAAATAGATACTATTGGAGATTCTACATGGAATGTTGCTACTATTGGAGATTCTACATGGAATGTTGCTACTATTGGAGATTCTACATGGAATGTTGCTATTCCACTAGCAACATTCCATGTAGAAGGCTGCGCAGGCTTCTGTTTCTGTGAGTCTGACGTGCAGGATGTCAGACTCACAGAAGCAGAAGCCTGCGCGGCCACATTAGTGATCCATGTAGAATGTCAAATAGTAGCAACAGTGGAGGAGTGGCCTAGTGGTTAGGGTGGTGGACTTTGGTCCTGGGGAACTGAGGACCTGAGTTTGATTCCCACTTCAGGCACAGGCAGCTCCTTGTGACTCTGGGCAAGTCACTTAACCCTCCATTGCCCCATGTAAGCCGCATTGAGCCTGCCATGAGTGGGAAAGCGCGGGGTACAAATGTAACAAAAAAAAATCATCTGCATTAGAAATAGTGCTATCTAACATCCCCCCCCCCCTTTTGAATGGGCTGTGTTGGCATTATTGCACCAGCAGCCACTAGCATGGTTTTGTAAAAGTGTGTGTGTGTGTGTGTGTGTGTGTGGTGGGGGGGGGGGGGTAATTCATTACTTGCATCTTGAACTTCATTTTTGTTATCATTGTCATGTTGTCCAATTACAGAGCAGGGACTGTCTTTATGTGTATGGTGTGTAAACGGGACCGCTGCGCCAGTAGGGGGAGGAAGGAAGTCTCCTCCCCAGGATTAATCCGAGCCCCACAAATTGCCACCAGCAGATACGTTCAAATATTCTTCTCTTTTTATTTTTGTTTCCAAGTTACAAACAAAAGCTTCAGTCCAGCCCTGGGTTAGGGCTGCCCCAGGCAGGGTTGTACTGCCCTCACCCAGCAATCCAAAGTCTCTGCCCTTTCTTGAGGGCTGCAATAGTCCCCTTTGAAAATACTTCCTTTTCAAAGTACGTATCACAAGCAGTGCTGGCCTTTTAGTAGGATTGTTCCCTCCTGTCCAACCAGGGTTTCCAGCTCCAACAGTCCTTACACAACAAACAGGAGCAGCTGGGGTTCTTTCACTAAGCTGCAGTAAAAAGTAACCTTAGTGTGCCTTTATGTAAGTCTTTCTTGAGTGGTAAGGCCATTTTTACTGCAGCTGGAAAATGGCCAAATTTACTAATTTTTTTAAAATTAATGGTCATGCACTAATTTTTATCATTAGCATGCAGCAATGAAAAATATTAGTGCATGAGGACATCTATTTTGTAGGCAGTAAGAGCTAACACGCTAATCCTGAGCTAATCAACGCCTACTCTCCGCCCCCCAGACGCCCCTCCCAGTAAAGTTTTAAAATATTTTTTTAGCGTATGGTTTGAACTTGCAGATACAAAACTTACTGCAGGACACATCTGAGGGTGTCCTGTGGTAAGCCATTCTCTGGAGAATAATAGACAAGTGCTGCTAATGAATGCATTATTCTTTGTGCATTCTGCAGTCTGAAAATATTTGTGTTTTTGTTGCAGATACCAAGCGAGCTCTAATGCTGCTGGAAGAATACTGCACCAAATTAAGAAAACCGGAGGAACAGCAGCTGAAAAGAGCCATCAAAAAGGTGATGGGTATCTTTAAGAGCAGCTTATTTCAAGCTTTATTAGGTATGTGTCTATTTGTTAATTCCCCATCTAGCAGCCTCAGACTTGTGGTATAGGTGCTGCTAAATGGTTTAAAGTCCCTTTTTAGAAAGAATTTGGAGAAGGAAATTAAGATGCTCAGATTGGGACATGGAAAATTCCTACAGTATTTTAAACGAAGAACCTCTTGTAAAATAAATATAAACCATGCTGTCCAATGTCCCACAGGAGAAGCAATTTTTACAAAGCTGCTCATGGGAGGAAACATGCAGCCTATCCCTACATGTGCATGGGAGCAGCTTTGTAAAATCACTGTTCCTGGTAGCATCCATTCCCTGATGCACGATCCCTCCACACCTTCTGACACCAGATATTAGGAACGCTCTCCAATCAAAAAGATGCCCCCCGATGATGTGCCTTTCTGTGAACACTCCTCTTATGATGCCCCCCCCCCTGGACATCAACACCCCACCTCCTTATCCCAGTCCTAGCTCCTGCCAGGGCTCCCTGATGGTGTTTTGGGGACCAGAGTGATCCCCAGTTGCTTCTGCTCCTGTGGCACTGGGTTCAAAATGGCGCCTCTGACTCCTAGGGGTAGTCTTGTGGTACTACTGCTAGGTGGTCAAGCAGGCTAATAAGGGCGTGTTGCTTGGCTGCATCACCCCTAGCAGTAGTACGGCAAGATTAAACTAGGGGTTGTGGGCAATGTTTTGAAACCAGAGCTGCAGGAGCAAGAGTGACCAAGCATCGCTGCTGCTCCCACAGTGCTATGTGGAATTCTGGTATGAACTGGGGCTGAGATTTTAGTGGGGGAAGGTTGAAGAACTGCGGGTGGGGTGTTGATGTCCAGGGAGACACCATGTTAGGGGGTCTTCATGTTCAATGGGAGGGCATAACATTGGAGGGGTTTGTTGGGGGATGTGAGAGTGGTGGGGGAAGGGAGGTGTTGTCAGCTTGTGCATACACTCCTATGAGCTGGATCTTGTATATGCCTTGGGGCAGGTATAATGGCGGAGGTTTGCAGGTTTTTTTTATAGGTGGGGAATATTTGTTAGTATTTTAGAAACACTCCTTCCAGGCCTCCTTGGCATCTCTGTGTGGTGTAGATCCCAAGTGTAAATAGCAGCTTTCTAAAATTGCTATTTATACATGTAGCCAAAAAGCTGATGCTTGCCCCTAATTAACACTCAGTATTTTCCTTCTTGCCTATATGATTCTGCAGTATTTATACATGTAGGCAATTTACACATTTAGAAGCCGCTATTTATATGTGGAGATGCTTCTAAAAAAAGAGCCTCAATCTTTACACAGTAGTTAGCATCTGTCTGGAGAGCACGTTCGGTTTTAAATATGCTGTGTGTATTATGTTGAAAGTCATTTGTTAATTTTGTTCATTGTGTTATTACTGGCTGTTGAGTAAAAGATATTTGAACACAAATGTGACCCTCCTGAAAATGGGTTCCAGCATAAGGCTGGAGGAGAGAGGATTTTCTGGGGGGTCACTAAGGAGACAGAGCTGGTATTGACAGCCTGGTGGAAGAATCAGAATGTAGACAAGAAGTAATAAAAGGCATTGCATGGAGAAAATTCTGGTCTTTGGTAGCCCACCCCTGCTGAGATTCTGGGTACCAAGGCAGGAGAAGTTTGCAGTGTGTGGTTCGGGTGCCTGCTGGAGTTTCCCGAACTGGGAACAAGATGGAGTGCTTGGGGGACAATACATCACAGGTAGGAAAAGTGGGAGTGGGCGTGCCTCACTTCTGGCAGGACTTTCATTGCATGTGTAACTCTGGTCCTATTCACTCAGTTCACAGGCACGGCTAAGCTCTTTGGGACATCCTTTCCTCTTGGGCCCGCCCTTGTCTGACGTAAGTAACATGTTGGTTAATTACGTCAGACGGGGGCGGGCCCAAAAGGAGAGAGACGCGAAAGAAGAATGGGCGAAGACAGAGGCGTCAGCTGATCTTCTTGCCCGTGCAGCGCCTTCACATAGAGGTGAGAGGCGCTGCACGGGCCCGGTAAGAGGGAGAGGGGCCCAATGGAGGGGGGGAATGGCGGCGACGACCCGTGGAGGAGGCGGGGCACAGGGCGGAGGGTGTCAGGAGGCGGAGCTGTGGGGTTGACAGAAGAGTAGAGAGGAATGGAGGGGGGCCGGCCGGGGCTTCTAAAGTAAGGATTTCTTTGTTTTGCTTTTTAAATTTATAATGCAGGGGGGAAGCGGGGAGCAGTGGTGACCTCAGGCGGGGCGCGGCGGGGGGGGGCAAGGCCGTCCATACAGGACGCTCTTGAGGAGAGCCTTTGCCCCCTCCTGATCCTTTTTTGACTTTTGTTTTTATTTTGGGAGCCACGTGTTTGTTTGTTTTTGTTTTGACAGTGGCATGCGCAGAGCAGCCAGCATAACGCTTGGCTGCTCTGCGCATGCTTTAGGGGCCTTTTACCAATGGGGATTACGGACGTATGATACTTTGTACTTTTCAATACCGCACCGAACATTTCTGAGATGTTTTTTTACTGCATTCTTCGTTTTTAAAAATTCGCTAAGTACTTTTACGATTTTGATTTTTTTACGTTTGGTTGATGCATCTGGGCCTTATTCACAGAGGACAGGCAAGTAAGTGATGTCACTAAATAGAGCCTAAATGAGAGAAATGTAAACAAAGATCTCAGAGCTTTCTAGACTGGTGGGTCACCTGTGTGAAGGTCTTTCCACTTCAGTGGTATTGCACAGGGCCAGCTCAGTTCTGATGTCCAATGAGCCCAGTGGTCACCTTTTTTTTTTTTTGCCAAATCATCCAAATCGCTATTTTCGAAACACATTTTAAAGATGTTTTTCTATGTAGTTCATCTGCAGTGCATCCGAATCACAAGGTGGTGTGTTGGGGGTGGGATTTGGGTGTTTCCAAACTTTGGACATTTTTCTTCCATAATGGAAGAAAGCAAAATCTTGCAAGGCTAAAAATTAGACATTTTGGTCTAGATATGTTTCAATCATGACTAAGTTAAAAAGGTGCTCTAGATGACCAAATGACCACTGGAGGGATTAAGGCATGAACCCCTCTCTTCCAGTGATCACTGACCTCATTCCCACCCCACAAAGATGTGAAAGAAACAGTGCATACTAGGCTCTATGATAGCTTCAGATGTTATGGCCAGTCAGAGCAGCAAGCAGGTCCCTGGAGTAGCCTAGTGGTTGGTGTAGTGCACTGTAGAGAAGGGAACCCAGGCCCATATCCCACTTGCGGTAGAAAGTGTGAGCCCTTCAAAACCCACCAAAAACCTACTGTACCCACATGTAAGTGACATCTGCAGACATAAGGGCTATTGTAGTGGTGTACAGTTGAGTTCAGTAGGTTTTTGGTGGGGTTTGGAGGGCTAACCATACAATATAAGGAGGTAACGGTGAGATATGTACCTGAGACCATTTATGTGAAGTCCACTGCAATGGCCCCTAGGCTGCCTCACTGCTCTGCTGGGACGTCTGAGGCAGGGGCATAGCCAGACTTGGGCGGGAGTGGGATCCAGAGCCTGAGGTGAGGGGGCACATTTTAGCCTCCCCCCCGGCGCCACCGACCCCCCTGCCACTTTTGACCCCTCCCATCACCCCTCCCCCACCCCTTTCGACCCCCCCTCCCGCCGCCAACCCTCCCCTGCCACCGCCAGGTACCTTTGCTGGCGGAGATCCCCAACCCCTGCCAGCTGTAGTCCCCTTCAGCGCCGGTCTTCGAGTCCAGCACGTTCGCTGATCTGGATTCTGTTTCTGTCAGGCCTAACGTCCTGCACGTTCCTACATGCAGGACATCAGGACTCACAGAAACACAATCCAGATCCAACACGCCGGAGACCGGCGCTGAAGAGAACTTTGGCTGGCGGGGGTTGGGGACCCCCGCCAGCAAAGGTACCTGATGGCAGCAGTGGGGAAGGGTTGGCGGCGGTGGGGGGGGGGGGGCGAATGGGGCAGGGGAGGGTCGGCGGAGGGGGGGTGAAATCAGGGGGACCCGGGCTAAATCTGCGGGGGCCCATGCTCCAGTGGCCCCACCTAGCTATGCCCATGGTCTGAGGTGCCAGTCTACTAAGAATGCTTGTCCCCCTATACATCCCAGTGGCTTGTGTTTTTGCATTTTTCCCTTAGACTTTATTTTTCCCCTGAAAATGGTTCAAAAAGATAGATGCACTGAGCACAAAAATATCTAGCAAATGCCCATTTTTGAAACAAGAAGGTAGACATTTTACTGGATGGAAAATCACTATGTTCACCACTTGATGTTTAGATGTTTTTAGCAAAACATCCAAGATCAGATTTAGACTTCATATCGAAAATGCCCCTCCACGTATATATTTGATATTATTTTTCAGCATAAAAATGTTCTGATTTGCAGTTGTTTTAATTTAATTTCAGTTAAGGAGATCACATGATCTGGCATCTTAAGAGGCTATGCTGGCAACAGAGAATTAATAAGAGATTTATGTGAAGTTGTATATTGTGGTTTCATCTTTATAAAATATCATTTTGCTTCTAGGAAGAATTAACATGCCACAAATAGCTGTGATCATCTTATCTAGAAGCTTAAAACTAACCACTAACCCCCAAATTCTATATATGGCGCTTTAAGTTGTGCGCATTAATGTGGCCATATGGCCAAATTAGGCATACAACATTATTGATTAATGAGCCAATTAGTGCCGATAATTGGTAATTAACCAATTAGTGGCACTAATTGGCTTTAATTAGAATTTACACACAACCTTATAGGCGTATTCTATAACGTGGTGTGCGTAAATTCTAATGCGCACAGCTGAAAAGGGGGAGTGGCCATGGGTGTGGAATGGGTGAGTTGTGGGAGTTTCTAAAAACTATGTGCACTCTTATGGAATACACGCGATCTGTGCCTAAGTTAGGCGTCGGTATTTAGATCTGGTTTTCAGAATGACACATGCGCATATCACCTAACTTTAGGCGCAGTTTATAGAATGGCACTAAGCGTGTGTTTTTTTGGCACCGATTTTTCAGGCGCCATATATAGAATTTGGTCCTAAGAGGATTAAAACCCTAAAAGCCTACATCGAGATCAGTTGGAGGTGGGGTGCTCTTAAAAATATACTTTTTCTTTCCCTCCAGACTTTTTTGTGTTGAAAAATCAAGGGACTCCTTTTACAAAGCAGCATTACTAATTAGCATGCGCTGAATGCAAAGAAGCTGATGGGAATTGAATGGGTTTCTTTGCATTCGGTGTGCTGTAATCGGTAGTGCCACTTTGTAAAAGGAACCCAAAATGTTAAAAAAATATTGATGTCATGATCAGGTCCATTTACTTTCTTGGTGTACAACTGTTTAGATATTATTGAGGGTCTACAGACAAGAGTCTACAGACAAGATCATTATCAGAGATTAGAAAAATTACCTGTTCTTTCCATCTGTCTGTGTATGTGTTCATGCACATTTGTGATTGTATATGTATGTTTGGTTGTATATTTATGTTTGATGTGTTTTTTGTGCTTGTGTTGATTTTTTATGTACTCTGAGCTATGGGCCACAGAGAAAAGGAAGCTGGGAAATGGTCTCCAACTTGCTAGTATGGCCTGTTACTATCACCACGTCCAGCTCCTCAAGCCATGGCTCTACATGGTCAAGCTGATCCTCCTGCTGTTGTGCAGTCTTCACTGACAGCTCCTCTTCCAACTGAGTGTCTAAATTGGCATTAATCTTGGCCAACGTTGAGCTCATAAGTTATTTTATCAATGATTACCAACAATGGAATCTCAGGGCCCATTTCAACATTAGAGACAAGTACATCAGACGGTCCAGCTTTTTCCAACACAACGTCATCTACTTAGGACCTACTAGTTCTCTTAGCTTTAGCAAGTTGGTCTGCCTACATCCCTGGAAGGGACCTCTTAGCTACCTTTTCACTTTTGCAAATTCTGCTGTTCCAGCTGAAAGACCCATCTAGTGGTTTGCAGAGAAACAATCAGCTAGACTGGGAACATCTGGGTGGAACAGAGCTGCTTTAAGTAGTTAACAGAAATACATTGATAAATTGCATGTACAGCAAAGACTGCAAAGCATGGTACAGTCTGTAATATTAGCATTAGCTTTACTCAGCATAAAGACTGAACAACTGTTCACTAAATTTAGAAAAACATTTTTTGCTGTTATCATCTGAAGCTATTTTAGAGTTGTTAAAATAAAATGCAGGAACTGCTGACATATTTGGCATCTTTTCATTGTGCTATATTAATAACAGAAAGGGGGTAGGGAAAGGTCAGTAAAGGAGCACGGAGGGGGGTACAGACCTTAACTTCTGGTTTCCAGCATGACAGTATGTTACTACAGAAATTCAGCTATACCTCCAGATTTTTATAGTAAGAGCTGCAATTTTCAAAACAAATTTCAATATGTAACACAGATTATAATGATGGCATAACATGTATGATGTGTAATGTGCTCAGACCCTCCTAAGTTCCAAAACAGAAGAGAGGTTAGAACCCACCATCATCGCACATTGTTGTAAAGTCTTCAATTACTATTGAAAAAAAAGAAAGCAATACTTACCTGCTCCAGCAAGGCAGTCAATTTATAGTGGACTTCAAAGTCACTTATTTAGACTGTTGCAGATGAAAAGAGAAAGATTCCAAACCCCAAAACAGTCCATATTCTCTCAGCTGCTGCTAGGAAGGACTCCCCGGTGATTTCAATAGTGTGCACTTCAAATAGTGAATTTTAAAACAGTGTCTTCCTTTCAAAATTACTCCTCAAAGGTCTACAAACCAAAGGTCTATTTCTCATTTAATACAATAAAATCCTCCAAATGATGAAACTTCGCTCATTCAACAGACTATATCAGCTGCTATATTGATACAAGGTAATGTGCAGTTATCTGAAAACTGCTTCCCCACACATGCCACCCACCCCTGCAACATTATCACGGAGGTGTCTGCCATTAACTTGCATTAAGTGATTAATACATATTAATGGCATAACGTTATTGCAATTTGTAAATAAGCCACTAAATTCTCTTAAATTTATTGGTGTATGTTTATTATTAATGACCTGTAAAATTACTACAATTAGTCTATTTCTAAAGTCAGGGTTACTCACTTGTGAATGTAAATTTAATTAACTCTTGCTGTGAAAACTTCCTCCGAACCTCTTAATTAGGGTAAAGAATATGTCTGGGGTTGTTGGGAATGAAACACTTCTGATTACTGCTTTATAGAAAACTAGTAAAACAGGCCTGTTTCTGACACAAATGAAACAGGCGCTAGCAAGGTTTTCCTCGGAGTGTGTATGTTTGAGAGAGTATGTGTGAGATTGACTGTGTGTGTGTGTGTGTGAGAGAGAGAGTGAATGTGTGAGTGTGTGTGTGTGACAGAGAGAGAGTGAGTGCTGGGTGTCAGTGTGTCTCTTCTGTCCCCCCTCCAGCCACCCAGCGATTCTCCTCTCTCCCCTGCTCCCCCTCCAGCCACCCAGCGATTCTACTTTTTCCTTTGCCCCCCCCTCCAGCCACCCACCGATGCTCTTCTCTCCCCTGCCCCCCCTCCAGCCACCCAGCGATTCTCCTCTTTCCCCTGCCCTCCCCTCCAGCCACCCAGCGATTGTCCTATCTCCCCTGCCCCCTTCCAGCCACTCCACTTTAATTAGCATATATTAAAATTCCCCCCATGTGCTACAGAAAAGCACCGAGCACATCCTATATAATAAAACGCACCTCCAACGTTCTGAAGCCATAGTTCCGGAACATTGCAGGAATGCTTCAAGGCTTGAAGGCTTCACTTTCTCAGCTTCAGAATGTTGGAGGTGCGTTTTATTATATAGGCTGCTCTCTCTCACACAGCAAGACAATACCTTTTGAAAACTATTTCAATCAGCAAACACTTTACCACTCTGTGCACACAAAATTAAACTCACAATCTTTCTCCTGCTGGTAGCATATATTCTTTTGAATATTGACTTCAGAATGTACAACTGGTACAGGTACCCAACCTTTTTTCACTTTATACCCCTCACCCTCAAAACATCAACCATGTAATCAAAAACAACCCAACTACCAATAACACCCTTAAAGATCTCAAGGAGTGAGGAGATATGATAGAGATATTTAAATACTTCTATGGCATAAATGTACAGGAGGTGAGTCTCTTTCAGTTGAAAGGAAGCTCTGGAATGAGGGGGCATAGGATGAAGGTGAAAGGGGACAGACTCAGGAGTAACCTGAGGAAATACATCTTAGTAACATAGTAACATAGTAGATGACGGCAGAAAAAGACCTGCATGGTCCATCCAGTCTGCCCAACAAGATAAACTCATATGTGTATACCTTACCTTGATTTGTACCTGCCTTTTTCAGGGCACAGACCGTACAAGTCTGCCCAGCAGTATTTCCCGCCTCCCAACCACCAGTCCCGCCTCCCATCACCGGCTCTGGCACAGACCGTATAAGTCTGCCCTCCACTATCCTCGCCTCCCAACCACCAACCTCTCTTCCCCCACCTGCTCTGCCACCCAATTTCGGCTAAGCTTCTGAGGATCCATTCCTACTGCATAGGATTCCTTTATGCATATCCCACGCATGTTTGAATTCCGTTACCGTTTTCATCTCCACCACCTTCCGCGGGAGGGCATTCCAAGCATCCACCACCCTCTCCGTGAAAAAAATAATTCCTGACATCTTTTTTGAGTCTGCTCCCCTTCAATCTCATTTCATGTCCTCTTGTTCTACCGCCTTCCCATCTCCGGAAAAGATTTTTTTGTGGATTAATACCTTTCAAGTATTTGAACGTCTGTATCATATCACCCCTGTTCCTCCTTTCCTCCAGGGTATACATGTTCAGGTCAGCAAGTCTCTGCTCATACGTCTTGGAACGCAAATCCCATACCATTCTCGTAGCTTTTCTTTGCACCGCTTCCATTTTTTAAACATCCTTCGCAAGATACGGCCTGCAAAACTGAACACAATACTCCAGGTGGGGCCTCACCAACGACTTGTACAGGAGTATCAACACTTCCTTTCTTCTGCTGATCACTCCTCTCTCTATACAGCCTAGCAACCTTCTCGCTACGGCCACCGCCTTGTCACACTGTTTCGTCGCCTTCAGATCCTCGGATACTATCACCCCAAGATCCCTCTCCCTCTCAGTACCTATCAGACTCTCACCGCCTAACACATAAGTCTCTTGTGGGTTTCTACTCCCTAAATACATCACTTTGCATTTCTTCGCATTGAATTTTAATTGCCAAACCTTAGACCATTCTTCTAGCTTCCTCAGATCCCTTTTCATGCTTTCCACTCCCTCCCGGGTGTCCATGGAAAGAGTGGTGAATTCATGGAACGGCCTCCTGGTGAAAGTGTTAGAGGGGAAAACTGTAACTGAATTCATGAAAGCTTTGGATGGGTACATAGGATCTCTAGGGAAGAGGAAGGGATAGTAAATGGCATGGAAGGTAGACTGGATTGGCCATATGGTCTTTATCTGCCTTCATTTTTCTGTGTTTCTATAATTAATCCTGTGGGTCTTCAACAGTTGCTTAACAGTAGTGAAACTGTAAATCCTTTAGCAGTGAAATCATAACGATCACAGAATGGTGCAACAGAGAAATTTAAAAGACTCTTGTCTGTTTCAGAATATTTCTGAAGTATGATACAGTTAATGGGATAATCAGTTACAATAAAGGTACTATTATATCAGAAGACCAGGAAGCGTGAGCTGACTTTCTTTCAATAGCAAAGAGGCTGGTAGCACCTTATAGATTAATCAATTTATTAAGATTCATATTTGGAAAAACTAAATATGAAAGTGCAAAACCCCTAAGAGAGAAACTGCACTGGCTCCCACTTAAAGAACGCATTGCGTTCAAGATATGTACAATTGTACACAAAATCATTCACGCAGACGCCCCGATCTACATGCTGAATCTAGTGGACCTACCTCCCAGAAACGCCACAAGAACATCCCGCAAATTTCTCAATTTGAACTTCCCCAGCTGTAAAGGACTAAAATACAAGCTGATGCATGCCACTACCTTCTCCTACACGAGCACGCAGATATGGAATGCTCTACCCACAGACCTGAAATCAATTGTCGAAACAAATAACTTTCGCAAATCTCTGAAGACATACTTCTTCAACAAGGCCTACAACGAGAACCAACAGCTTCACTGATCCACTTTCCCAACCCAACCAGCTATGAAAATCCACTTCTACAATCACCTGCCTAATCACTTCCTCTTTCTTCCCTATTTAATCTCTGCACACTACTAACTGTATCTGATATTCTGGAATGACAATGTCATGACAAAACTATGTAAGCCACATTGAGCCTGCAAATAGGTGGGATAATGTGGGATACAAATGCAATAAATAATAATAATTATTATTTATTTATTAGGATTTATTTACCGCCTTTTAGAAGGAATTCATTCAAGGCGGTCTACAGCAAGAATAAGTCAAACATAGGCAATAGACAATTACAGCAGTAAAAATATTCACATAATTCAAGATGTGGTATAATATGCTATATTACAATGTCAACACAATACGCAATAAAACATTTTAATAGATAGCATAGAGTGTAAGCAAAGATAAAACATCCTGCCTGGGATGTTCTTTAGCCGTGCACAGTCTGTAGAAATTGTCTCCACTCTTTTCCCTATCATGTGCACTTCTTTAAAATTTGAATTAGGGGTGTGAGTCAAAAGAAAAATGGAGAGTGAGTTGCAGGAAAGTTAGATACCATTTTCTCTGGAGGCCCCTAAGGGCCAGATTCACTGGAAAGAATTAGCACTATTTTATAAAGGGCTCCTGGATGAACGCCCTTAATAGACTAGTGCCTAGCGGGCGATTCCTGTACCCAACTTTGGGTGTGAGGACGTACGCCAGCTGAAACCTGGTGTAAATTCTGGTGCGCAAGTTGGGCGCGGATACCCACAATTCTAAAACACTGTGTGCATGTTTTGAGAATGCCCCTGACCTGCCCATGCCCCTCCCGTGGCCATTCCTCCTTTTGATTGTGCGCTATGGGATTTGGGTGCCCAGGCTTATAGAATAGTGTGCAGCCAGATGCATGCACTACCCCTAATTGGTGTCAATATCAATAATTGATAACATCTAATTATTGATGTTAATTGGCTTGTTAATCAGTTAGTTTTCACAGGCTTCTCTGGATCATGCCCAAATTGGAGCACTCTGTTTGTCTCTGTTTTTGCTGTGCATTTCATCACATATGGGGTATAAATCCAAGACCAGAATACAATAGAATATCCTTAAACCGCCTCAGTTTTCATATTTTCGATTTTCTTATTAGAACTGGTTCCTTCATTACGCCTTTTATCAGATGGCATGAAATAGGTCTTACCAGCTGCTGCACCTCCCAGGACCCAGAAAACTTGCTGGACAGCAGGAACTGAATCTTCAAACCCAGAAACTTTGAGTCAAATCAGCAAGTTCACTGGAATGCCCATCATATATTCTGTCACCTGCAATACTTTAGGTGATGTGTTTATCAATACTATCTGCATGTTAGCACACTGAGCTAATACGAATGAGCCCTAAATACTGCTATGTAAATCACTGATCTTTGGGTTAGCAAAGCAACATATTATTAAATGGTTGAATAAACATAAACGCACTTCATTCAGAGTCAAGATTGCATAAGCTATTCCGTTTTTACTTTGGGGGTATGAATTTTTGGAACTTTGACAAGAGATGTGGTGAACTCTTTACTGCAGGGCTTCTCAAACTCGTTCTGGGAACCCCTTAGACAGTAGGAATTTCAGGCTATCAAAAATGAATATGCATGTGATAAATTTGCATATACTAGCTGTCCAATGTGTGCACGTATATCTCGTGCATGTTTGTTGTGGAAATTCTGAAGTGGGGCAGTGGAATGTCTACCCTCCAGCGAGTCGGAAATGAAAATGGTCATTGGTGTGGTTTCCTGAAGAAGCGGAGGCGAAATGGGACCATAGGGACCACACATCCTTAAACCAGCCAGCTGGGGTGTAACCACGCTTCACACGAACTGCACAGCACCACAAAGATAAGTTTTCCATTTTGAAGGTTAAGTGCGCTTTTATCAGCACCTTCTATAATGATTGTGGGGCAGTGTGTATGATGTGCCAGAATGACAATTTGGAAGATATGATTTTAAAATGCAAGATAAAAAAATATAACAAAAATATTTTCAGGGTTTTAAAAAATCTGATTACTTTTTGTACTGTGGGCAGAAGAATCACTGACAAAAAAAGCATTTGTTTTCCTTGTTGCCACAGTTGTATGAAATCTTTTTTCCTCCTTGTAACGTCACACTTCACTGGTTGGTTTTTGTGGGATTTAAAAGAGAAGAAAATACAATTTCTTTTTAATATGACTCTGGCTAAGAAGAAGGCTTTGCATTCTTTACGACTTAATAAAACCATTAGGATCTGTTGTTCAGACAAAGGAGGCGCAGTCGTTGTTTTAAATATGGATGATTATGATAGAGAAGTTCAGAGGCAACTTTCCATCATTTTACGTGGAACTGAACCTGGATAATACTCTAGCCCTTCAAGAGGTGATTAAAGAGCTGACACTTAAAGGGTTTGATCATGGGTTTCTTACTAAGCATGAATTTCAATTTGTTAATATGTTGTGTCCTAAAGTTCCAATATTTTACTTTCTCCGTAAGATTCATGAAACACTTCATAATCCGCCAGAACATCCCATTGTATTGAAAGAGGTTCTTTGTTGGAGCCACTTTCTATTTATGTGGATGTCTTTTTTTGTCCCTTAGTTTTTAAAGGATTCTTCTGCCTATGGGATTCTTCACATTTCTTGTCGAAATTAGGTGAAATGACAGCTGTAAAAGAAATTACTTGTAACTTTCAATGTGAAATCTTTGTATACTATTATTCCTCAGGAGGAGGACTTAGAGATCGTCACGGAATTTCTAGATCGAAATGCGAACACTAGAAGGATCCCTGCTGCCTTTTTGAGAGAACTATTAGCTCTGGCAGTGCAGCATTTAGTCCTCCATTGCCCCAGGTACAATATAATGCTAGATTGTGAGCCCATTAGGGACAGTGCCAGTACCTGAAAAAGAAAATGTAAACCACTTAGGTCTAGGCGGTATATAAATATGGAAAATAAATAAATAATTATTTTAGATACACATATCATTTTTTTCAGCAGATCTCGGGTGTAGCCATGGGTGCCACTATGGCCCCTTCTGTGGCTAATCCTTTTATGTAGAAATTCAAGGAGAAGTTGATTTAATCTAATGTTTTTTCTTCTTATATTAAAATATGGCTGCGCTACATTGATGACATGTTTGTTATGTGGACTGGTTCTGAAGAAGCTCTACTTGAATTTCATACATTGTTAGACATACAGCATCATATGGTCATATTTACCATTTCTTATAATGCTGATTTTCATTTCTGGATATGATGGTGCTAAAAAGCGTTGACTATTTTGACACTACTGTTTTACGGAAGAGCACTAATACTTTTTTTTAAATATTCAAGTAATCCTCAGACTGTTCATCAGAGCTTACCTTTTTCTCAGTTTGCACAATATCGATGGGTATGTAAGAATATTGTTGATTTCAAAATTCAAGCACAAGATTTACAACATCATTTGAGTGAGAGAGGATTTTCTTGACATGTATTGCGGTGCGCTTATAAACTCGCTGGATATCTAAACAGAGATTTGTTAATTCTTCCTAGAGAAAGAACCGACAAAGATCAAGCTTTAACTTGTATTACAATATACACCAGGTGTTGAAGAGGTTGTACAGATTCTTAAGAAAAATTGGGGCATTCTTGGTTTAATTTGAGTCTTCCAGGATTTTATTTCTTAAGGTTGCATTTAGTAGACAACATAATCTTAAGGAACTTCTGAGCCCTTCGGATGCTTTCAGAATATCTTTAGATTCCTCTCCTGGGTTTCATCTGAAATGTCACGGTTGCAGTATTTGCGCTGTCACTAAGGAACTGGAGGAATGGTTCTGTGATCCTCTTTCACTCAAGAGATTTAAACTTCGTCATGCAACAGATTGCACTTCTTAGTTTGTAGTTTACATGATTGTCCCTGCCCTCAGGTGTAGTAGGGCAGACATTGTGCCCTTTTAAGACTTGCATGTTGGAGCATAAGAGCTGTATGGAGTGTAATAAATTGCAAACTCTATTGGTACATAATTGCCTGAAACAGAATCATGTCTTTAGTTAATTGCAGTGTTACGTTACTGATCATGTTATCAACACTGTAGTGGATCAACAACACTGTCTTTTGCAACATGAACAATTTTGGATCTTTTAACTTAATAGTGAAGAACCACATGGCCTTAACTCAAGAATTGAATGGAATGCTTTTTTCTAGTTAACAGGTATGTTTTGATTTTCTCTGATACAGGATATGACATCATAGAGAAGCTATATTAAGACGCAGAGTAGTGTCCTATGGCCATCTTTGTGGATGCAGTTCAGAGTGAAGTGCGTTTACACTCGGAAGAGACAGGTATTGGGTCTAGTAAGTTTTTTTTTTTTTTCAAAATTTTGTTTGAAGGTTTTTCAGACTTTTTATTTCTTCGTTTCAGTGTGCAAGATCCAAGACAACATGGTTTTACCAAAGGTAAATCGTGCCAAACGAATCTCATTGAATTCTTTAACTGGGTGACCAGAGAATTGAATCAAGGACGTACTATAGGTGTAATGTATTTAGATTTCAGCAAAGCTTTTGACACAGTTCCCCACAGGAGGCTCTTGAATAAACTTGACATTCTGAAGATAGGACCCAACGTGGTGAACTGGATTAGGAACTGGTTGACGGACAGACATCAGAGGGTGGTGGTTAATGGAATTCACTCGGATGAGGGAAAGGTGAGTAGTGGAGTGCCTCAGGGATTGGTGCTGGGGCCGATTCTGTTCATTATATTTGTGAGTGACATTGCTGAAGGGTTAGAAGGTAAAGTTTGCCTTTTTGCGGATGACACCAAGATTTGTAACAGAATGGACACCCCGGAGGAAGTGGAAAACATAAAAAAGGATCTGCAGAAGCTAGAAGAATGGTCTAATGTTTGGCAATTAAAATTCAATGCAAAGAAATGCAAAATGATGCACTTAGGGAGTAGAAATCCACGGGAGACGTATGTGTTAGGCGGTGAGAGTCTGATATGTACAGACAGGGAAAGGGATCTTGGGGTGATAGTATCTGAGTATCTGAAGACGACGAAACAGTGTGACAAGGCGGTGGCTGTAGCCAGAAAGTTGCTAGGCTGTATAGAGAGAGGTGTGACCAGCAGAGGAAAGGAGGTGTTGATGCCCCTGTACAAGTCATTGGTGAGGCCCCACCTGGAGTATTATGTTCAGTTTTGGAGGCTGTATCTTGCTAAGGATGTATAAAGAATTGAAGTGGTGCAAAGAAAAGCTGCAAAAATGTTATGGGATTTGCGTTACAAGACGTATGAGGAGAGACTTGCTGACCTGAACATGTATACCCTGGAAGAAAGGAGAAACAGGGGTGATATGATACAGATATTCAAATATTTGAAAGGTATTAATCCGCAAACAAACCTTTTCCGGAGACCGGAAGGTGGTAGAACTAGAGGACATGAAATGAGGTTGAAGTGGGGGGGCAGACGCAAGAAAAATTCCAGGAAGTGTTTTTTCACAGAGAGAGTGGTGGATACTTGGAATGCCCTCCCACAGGAGGTAGTGGAGATGAAAACAGTAACAGAATTCAAAAATGCGTGGGATAATTGGGCAGACTTCTACGTCTGTGCCCTGAAAATGGCAAATACAAATCAAGGTCAGATATACACAAAAAGTAGCACATATGAGTTTATCTTGTTGGGCAGACTGGATAGACCGTTGTACCTTGAGGCAGCTGAAAAGCAAAACACTGGTCACCATCGGTTGGAAAAGAATCTTTTCACCAGCAGATAAGTCTCTCTGAATCCTAATACCTTCTACCTTTACCCTGAGGATTTTGTGGCATTCCATAGAGCATTTTTGTAGATGTTGATAGGTAGTTTTTTTATGCCAATGAAGTGATTAAATCCCCATGGTATTGCAAATAAGTGCTGGGGTCTTGTTCTGAGGTTTTTTTTCCTCCCTCATTATTTTACCTAGTGACTCATGCATATATTTTGTTTCAACTTGGCATTTTTTGCAGTTATTGGGAGAGTATATTTTTAAAATTATTATAGAGATGTCAGTTCCAAGCAATTATTCTGTGAACTGAGTGGAGAAGAAGATCCTAAAATATCAAGAAATACAGTCAGAGAACAAGAAAATGTTGCAGAAAGGGTACAGAATATTTCCCATCTTTTTGGATGCCACAGGCCGGTTAAAAGATATTTTCAGGCACCCTATACAAGTAACATCTTATGAATTCCAGAAGGAAGTTCTTTTTGGCATGAAGCAAATTTGAGAGACTGATCCTCAAATACCCTAATTTAGGAGTTAAGTTCATTGCTGTTAGGCATAAAAATACTGTGGGCTTCACAGGGAAAATTCCAAGACTTTGTGCATATCTTGGAATACAGTACTTCAGTCACACTTCAGAGGACGCCAACAAACATCCTGCACTGGTGCTCTTCACCAGAATAATTTTGAGACAACAGTGTACACAAGGAAGACGGATCGTAACACTTCATTGTTTTACACTAGCATGCGCCCTCCTCACTTGAAAAACAGTCTTCCGGTAACTAAGTTTTTGAAATACCACCGTATTTGTCATTTGGATGATGAATTTACGTTGAGATTTTGGAAAGTAAATTTCAAGCGCAAGGATATCCCACCTCTCCTTCCCGTAGTCCATTTTCTCAACCCTTCTTCAACCCTTGCCTCCTTTTCTGAAATCACTGAAGAGAAAACTGCACATTTTCTTTCCTCCTTGAAACTACCTGTTCCTCTGATCCTCTTCCCACCCATCTACTTAGCACTATCTCTCCTACTGTCATCCCTTTTATCTGTCATATCCTCGATCTTTCACTTTCCACTGCAAGTGTTCCTGATGCCTTCAAACATGCCATAGTCACACCACTACTTAAAAAACCTTCATTGGACTCTACCTGTTTTTCCAAGTATTGCCCCATCTCCCTCCTCCCTTTCCTACCAAGATATTTGAACGTGCTGTTCACCGCCGTTGTTTTGACTTTCTTTTATCTGAAGCTATTCTTGATCCACTTCAATCTGGCTTTTGCCTTCTTCATTCAACTGAAACAGCCCTTGCTAAAGTCTCCAATGACCAGCTCCTGGCCAGATCCAATGGTCTCTATTCTATCCTCATCCTTCTCAATCTAGTTGCTGTTTATGGCACTGTTGATCACCGCCTACTCCTTGATACGCTGTTCTCGCTTGGATTTCAGGGCTCTGTTCTTTCCTGGTTATCTCTCCCATCGTACTTTTAGTGTATACTCTGGTGGATCCTCCTCCACTTCTCTCCCACTATCGTTTGGTGTACCTCGGGGATCTGTCCTGGGACCTCTTCTTTTCTCCATCTATACTTCTTCTCTTGGTACTCTGATCTCATCCCATGGTTTTCAGTATCACTTTTATGCTGATGACTCCCAGATCTACCTCTCCATACCAGAAATTTCAGCAGGAATCCAGGCCAATAGCATCTTCAAGGTTCAACGGAAGATCTTCAGCACACAATCTTGATGCTGAAGGCTTGGGGACAGCTGAGAAACTTGCATTGAAACTTGCAGGACTCAACACAGAAACGTGTTTCGGCGATGAAATGTCTGCATCAGGAGTCAAACCTTAGTCATTCCTCTGTAAATTATTTCTGTTAATGCATTAAAAATGTTATCAGATATTACAGCGGGAAATAGCAATGTATTTATACATCTAAGGGATTGAACAAAAGGAGACCCTTCAGATGTATGGGTCAAAGTGTCAGATTCTGTCTTTCCCTTTTGTTTACTTTTGACTTTCCGGAGTTTCACAATGCTTGTGTGTTGGTTTGTCTCTCCCTTTTGTTTGTGTGTTAATATTTATTTATTTATTCTGTGTAAATGTTAGAGCTGTTTTATAGAAGTACCCCCTAAATGCCTGCATAAAATAGAAAAATAATTTACTTTAGAAAGTTTAAAGTTAAATGGAAAAATAAGCATTTTATTAAACGTTGTCAAGCAAGCCTCTTCTTTTTAACTTGGAAACAATCTTTGCTTAAGTTAATGTTAAACTTTATTCTGTATTAACAGTGACATCTTGTGGTGATTATCATTTTAAAATGTTCATATTGTAGGAACCAGACATGCCAGAATGTGAAAGCTGTTAATATTAAAGAGAACAAATATCTTAAATGTGGGTTACCACAGTTTGGGTGTCTTTTACTAAGGCGTCCTCACGTTTTTAGCGTGCGCTAAAATTGTGGGCACTAAACGTCAGAGACGCCAATGCATTCCTATGGGTGTCTCTAACGTTTAGGGCACCCACAATTTTAGCGTGTGCTAAAAATGTGAGCGCGCCTTAGTAAAAGACGCCCTTTGTTTTTTTAAGAATATTATTCTAGGGTTTTCCTTGGGAGCAAGATGGTCACATATAAACCAACTTCTCGTTCGGAGTTCTTTTGACACTGATGTAGTAAAGTGTAAAAAGCTTTTATAGTAAAGGGTCCTTTTACAAAGGCACGGTGAAAAATGGCTTGCAGTAGTGTAGTCGTGCGCCGATCCCTTTTTTAGCGTGCCTGTAAAAAAAGGCTTCTTTTTATTTTTGCCAAAAATGGACGTTTGGCAAAATGAAAATTGCCGCGCATCCATTTTGGGTCTGAGACCTTACTGCCTGCCATTGACCTAACGTTAAAGACTCACATGTTAACCAGGCGGTAATGACCTATGCGTGCCAAATGCCACTTGGCGCGCGTCCTTTGCGCACGCCCGAAAATAAAAAATATTTTTCGGACATGTGTATTGGATGCGTGCCAAAAATGAAATTACCTCAAGAGCTACGCGGTAGTTGGGCGGTAACTCCATTTAGGCACGTGTTGGCACACATAGAGGGGCATAATTGAATGGTGCCGGCCAAATAGCTGGCTGGCCATCTTCGGGGCTGGCGCCGTAAGTGGGCAGAGCCAACTGTATTTTCAAAAAAGATGGCTGGCCATCTTTTTCTTTGCTAATACGATTGGGCCCGGCCAAATGTCAGAGCTCGCCGGGTTTGAGATGGCCGGCATCGGTTTTTGGCCATAATTGAAAATAATGCTGGCCATCTCAAACCCGGCCAAATCCAAGGCATTTGGTCATGGGAGGAGCCAGCATTTGTAGTGCACTGGCCCCCCTCACATGCCAGGACACCAACCGGGCACCCTAGGGGGCATTTCTAAAAATTAAAAAAAATAATAAAAATAGCTCCCAGGTGCATAGCTCCCTTCCCTTGGTTGTTTAGACCCCAAATCCCGCCCAAATCCCCGCAAAACCCACTCACCACAACTCTACACCATTACCATAGCCCTAAGGGGTGAAGGGAGGCACCTATATGTGGGTACAGTGGGTTTTGGGTGGATTTTGGAGGGCTCCCATTTACCACCACAAGTGTAACAGGTAGGGGAGGGGGATGGGCCTGGGTCTACCTGTCTGAAGTGCACTGCACCCACTAAATACTGCTCCAGGGACTTGCATACTGCTATCAGGGAGCTGGGTATGACATTTGAAGCTGACATAGAGGCTGGCAAAAAAAGTCTTTTTTTTTTTTGGGTGGGAGGGGGTTGGTGACCACTGGGGGAGTAAGGGGAGGTCATCCCCGATTCCCTCCAGTGGTCATTTGGTCATCTCCCGATTTGTGTCAGAAGATGGCCAGCGATCACTTTCGAAAATGAGCTGGATAGACACTTACGCGGCTTAGTAAAAGGGCCCCTAAATGGCACAAAACTGCCTGCAAATGTAGAAGAATATTGGTGCTTTTACAGTGTTTAGTATTCAGAATCCCCTTTGTGAAAACATTTGTGCAGAAGGGACCAAATTTGTAGCAATCTTTTTCACATAATCCACTATTTGTGAAAGTTTGTTCATAATGAGGAGTGGCCTAGTGGTTAGAGCACTGGTCTTGCAATCCAGAGATGGCCAATTCAAATCCCACTGCTGCTGCTTGTAACTCTGGGCAAGTCACTTAACCCTCCATTGCCTCAGGTACAAACTTAGATTGTGAGCCCTCCTGGGACAGAGAAATATCCAATGTACTTGAATGTAACTCACGTTGAGCTACTGTGTGAGCAAAATCTAAATATATAAATAAATGTACAGGTACTTATTTGTACCTGGGGCAATGAAGGGTTAAGTGACTTGCCCAGAGTTACAAGGAGCTGCGGTGGGAATTGAACCCAGTTCCCCAGGCTCAAAGTCCATTGCACTAACCACTAGGCTACTCCACTCCACAATAGGTCATGGTGAACCTGTCCATAAATTTACTGCTGAGGAGGCTTTTTCATTAATTTTTCTAATTAATGAGGGTTAACCAGTAGTGTAGTAGGCTGTGTTGGACCACCCCAGGCACCATTGTAGCAGAGTCACTGGCGACACTGACTTTAGCCAACACATTTCTGGCCCCACTTCTCAAGCCCCCAGACAGAAAACCAGCCATGATCATAATTTCCAGTTTTAATGACGATTGCTGGTCATGGGATTCGCTCTTTCTGACCTGAACTGCTGCTGCAGTGTGCGTCCAGCCTGTCAGGGACTTGCAATCATTAGATGGCAGCATAGAACCTCCTGGCTACATGCATGCTCCCCTAAGACACAGACTTCCTGTTTCTGTGCAAGTCGGGATGCAGCAGAGTCATCAGCGCACGGCGGGGAGGTCCTGCTGCTTTCTGATGACCATCGCTGCTGCATCTATGATCCAGTGGCAGCAGCAGGTAAGGGGCTGGTGAGACTGTCCACAGCAATAGCATAGTAAGTGGAGGGTGAGCTCCATCTCCGTTACTATGTCACTGGGGTTAACTACAGTTAAGTAGCTCCTAAAGCTAAAGAGCATATGTGCTTCTACCTTTCTGCTACAAACCCCATATTTAAATTAAGTCAGAACCCAAGTCAATTCTATAGGGCACTAGGACACTAGGACAGGTTATTCAATCTTTTGGGTTCTACTGTTTTTCTTTGCAGGTGAAGTATAGATGTTAGCACCCCTTGGAGAAAACCTTTATTATGACTACTGGCCAAAGAAGTTCTATCATCACCTCTGGGAAACATCTGCAAAGGATTTTTAAAAAAATATCATTTTTAAGATTGTTTCATCTACTATAATAAAAGGCACCTTCAACGTTCTGAAGCTGACTCCATGGCTTCACTGAAGTGAAGGGTTCGTAAGGATCGTTAGGTTCGTCGCTCTGTAACCATCTCTCTCGGCCCCGCCCTCGCGCCTCTGATAGGTCCGCCGCCCTTGACGTCATCACATGTTGATGTCCTCGACGTCATCATGTTTTGACGTCGAGGACGGCGGACCTATCAGAGGCGCGAGGGCGGGTCCGAGAGACGGTGACAGACTGATGAATCTGACGAACCTTACGAACCCTTCACCTCAATGAAGCCACGGAGTCAGCTTCACAATGTTGCAGGTGGGTGGCTGGAGGGGAAGGGGGGAAAGAGAGGGGGTAACTAGGGAGGGAGAGGGGGGCAACGACCCTGGAACTGGGTGGACCCTGGAACTTGGAGGGGGGCCAGGCGGACCCAGAAACTGGGAGGGAGGGAGGGAGGGAGGGAGGGAGGGGGGTTGACCCTGAAACTGGGAGGGAGGGGGAGAGGGGGGAAACAACCCTGGAACTGGGTGGGTGGACCCTTGAACTTGGAGGGGGGGTGGGCGAACCCTGGAACTTGGAGGGGGGGCGGGCAGACCCTGAAACTGGGAGGGCGGGAGGGGGCTCCTGGCACACATTCTCATTCTCACACACACACACACACACACACACACACACACACTCTCGCACACAGTCTCACTCTGTCTGTCATACACACTCACACATTCACTCTCTCTGTATCACATACTCACTCTCACACACGCTCTGTAGAACACACACACTCCGAGGAAAACCTTGCTAGCGCCCGTTTCATTTGTGTCAGAAACAGGCCTTTTTTCCCAGTTATAAAATAAAATATTGATTTATACGAAGGTTCTTGCTGTTTTATATTATCCCTAACTTTTTCAATGAATCACAAAATGCTGTTCCCAATAAGGCATTCTGGGAGGACAACAGTTGCAATTTCTCACTGTGTCAATGATTACTCATTTTGGACTGCATAATGTCAGGACTGTGAGTTGAAGATAAGATTAGAAGGATGGGCTGTCATATGAACCATGGCATGCATGCATACAGATGAGACCAGATGTAATAGTGCTCAGCTAGGATGGAAATCTAGCATTTCAAGGTAGGATGGCGCTATATCACTGAATTACAGAAGGTACTGCAAATTTTCTTGAGCAAAGAAGAAGCCAATTTCTGCCAGATTTGTTATTATGTAAAACTTGTGCAAAACAATATTTAGGTTTACTGATGAATTAAAAAAAAAATTGTCTTCCAGTGTTACAGTATAAATGAGTCCAGAATGGTTCTGCACATTTCAGAAGTGTGTAAGCGGGGCTTGGCGTGTGTTATAAATTTGAGGCTCTCGGCATCATAGTTATCAAGTGTGAAATGTGTTTTCAACCTCATTTCGTTTTCCATTCTGTGCTCTCCTCATTATCCTTTTTGGATCTACGTATATCCTCTTGCTGATGTCATGCGTAACCAAAATATGGATGAAGCATGCTTCAGTTTTTAATCTTGGCATGGAGGAAAGATACTAAGCAAAAATCACCTGCACACACATACAGTAAGTATTATTTAAGAGACAAAAAAACCTGTTGCACATACATTAAAAAATCTGGAGAATTCTGTACGTCAGAAAACTTTGGGATTTGTGAATTTTCCTAAAGTACTATCAATGGCACCTTTGTTAACACTTAAATGTTACTTTTTGGCAGCGTGTTTTTTTCTAGCAAAAAAGGTGACGGTACTCAAATGCCTGGCCACCCTTCAGGGGTGAGGTGATCACTAAGGAACGCACCCCACAATAGCCAGGCCCCCTGCAACCAGTATTGTGCCTTAGTAAAAGGCCTTTATGCCTACTCTCCTTTTCAGCCCTACAACTTGAATCTTTCAGCTCTTGATCTAAGACGTGAAGTTGCTCTAGTACCCACAGAGCTGGAACCTTTGAACATATTAATGCATATTAATGTATTAGAACAGTTTAGTAAATAGGCTCCAATATACCTGAGAGCAGCAAGGCAATTTGTTTTCACTTACAAGCTGTCTTTATTTATTTATTTATTTATTTATTGCATTTGTATCCCACATTATCCCACCTCTTTGCAGGCTCAATTTATTTATTCATTCATTTATTGACATTTAAAATTAATACCAAGAAATAACCTGGTTTAGAAACAAAGTAGAATTTACATAATAAAACCAAGAATAAAAAATATACATAGTAGCACATAATATACAAACTCTTATTTGTACAATCTGTAATAATAGGATATCATGAAGAAAGACTAAGGAGGCTAGGGCTTTTCAGCTTGGAGAAGAGACGTGCTAGGACCGCTGCTTTTTAATATATTTATAAATGATTTAGAGATGGGAGTAACTAGCGAGGTAATTAAATTTGCTGATGACACAAAGTTATTCAAAGTCGTTAAATCGCGACAGGATTGTGAAAAATTACAAGAGGACCTTACGAGACTGGGAGACTGGGCGGCTAAATGGCAGATGATGTTTAATGTGAGCAAGTGCAAGGTGATGCATGTGGAAAAAAAGAACCCGAATTATAGCTACGTCATGCAAGGTTCCACGTTAGGAGTTACGGACCAAGAAAGGGATCTGGGTGTCGTCGTCGATAATACACTGAAACCTTCTGCTCAGTGTGCTGCTGCGGCTAGGAAAGCGAATAGAATGTTGGGTATTATTAGGAAAGGTATGGAAAACAGGTGTGAGGATGTTATAATGCCGTTGTATCGCTCCATGGTGCGACCGCACCTTGAGTATTGCGTTCAATTCTGGTCGCCGCATCTCAAGAAAGATATAGTAGAATTGGAAAAGGTGCAGCGAAGGGCGACTAAAATGATAGCGGGGATGGGACGACTTCCCTATGAAGAAAGACTAAGGAGGCTAGGGCTATACAGCTTGGAGAAGAGACGGCTGAGGGGAGACATGATAGAGGTATATAAAATAATGAGTGGAGTGGAACAGGTGGATGTGAAGCGTCTGTTCACGCTTTCCAAAAATACTAGGACTAGGGGGCATGCGATGAAACTACAGTGTAGTAAATTTAAAACAAATCGGAGAAAATGTTTCTTCACCCAAAGCACAATTAAACTCTGGAATTCGTTGCCGGAGAACGTGGTGGAGGCGGTTAGCTTGGCAGAGTTTAAAAAGGGGTTAGACGGTTTCCTAAAGGACAAGTCCATAAACCGCTACTAAATGGACTTGGGAAAAATCCACAATTCCAGGAATAACATGTATAGAATGTTTGTACGTTTGGGAAGCTTGCCAGGTGCCCTTGGCCTGGATTGGCCGCTGTCGTGGACAGGATGCTGGGCTCGATGGACCCTTGGTCTTTTCCCAGTGTGGCATTACTTATGTATTTATGTACTTATGTATGTGTGCATTTTAGAAACCAGATATTGAATACCTTGGTAAAAATCATAACATTTGCTATAACCTGCCCAATTTATAAGCTGAAAAATATAAACATGTGTCATATCACCCCTTCCTGTCACAGCTTTTAAATAACATAGATTCTGAATTAACAAACCGTCATCATCTTTCTCAGCTATTGAGAATTCTGCTATGTGCCACTGTGTTAAAGAATTCAGAAGCAGGTCCTATATTTGTAGGAAGAGGCGCCCTTTACTAGAATCTAAGTCCCTCACTCCTGTTTTTTCCATGTGTACCAGCGATAGCCTCTGCAGTCTCTATTGCGATAGAGATGGGGCTTCCGAAGACTGCATTTATGCCCCAGTGCTCAAAAACACCGGTGCTGTACGGAACAACACTGGAAAAACAACACCAGAACAGCACAGCAAAAGAACTCTCTAGTGTGTAACACTAATGAGATGCAAATTTAGGCACGCTCATAGCGTTAAGCATTAGGGACTTCTGCGGGAGGATTGTGCTTGGCGCATGCGCTTAAGAGTTGTATGGTAAGCACAGCCCTTAAGAGCATGCCAAGAATGCCGGAGTGGAGGAGGAAAGGAGGAAGAGGTGTCAACCAGGGACGGAAGACGAAAGCAACCTCTTTGGATCCCCCCCCTCTTCCTGCTTTGCCGATGGGAAAAAGCAGCTTTACGTAGAAAAAGGAGCAGGAGGCAGGGAAGGAAAATAGCACAGAAGTGAGAAGAGACAGCAGAAAGACGTTTGTGGCCGTGCTTGGTGCTGCGGGAGCTCCGCCGAAGGACTCCTCCAGCTTCACTTCGCTCTCACCTCCCGTCATGGTTAGTCATTTTGCACATGCGAAAAAGTGTTTCTGGCATGTACCCCCACCCTAACGCCAGCTCTGAGCTGGCATAGGGTTTTCAGTGAGAGGAGCGTACTGCCCTCTGAACATTGGGGGAGGAATATAGAATGACCTCTTTAGTATGCGTTTGCATGCTGTTTGCACTCAGCTGGTTGAGTTGATTGGTTCATGCGCTTGTCGGCTCTGAGCATTTAGTGCTTGCAAATGCGGGCGCTAGTCTGGCACTAAAGGCCTCTGGCGCCTGCATTTAATTCTGAGCATCAGGGCCGGAATATTTATCAAATAAATAAAATTTATGAAGAACCTGACTATGACCAAGTTATAAACAATAGAAAAAAAAAGATGTCAGAATCAACACTCAGCTCTACAATATAACGAGAGCGAAATACCCACCATCATTAGTCAATAAAAATTTCCAGTTTTATAATTTTTCACAATTTCATATATACAGGTCTTTTTACTAAGCTGTGCTAAAAAGTGGCCTGCAGTATGACAAGCATGTGGGTTTCCTGTGCGCTGAGGCCACTTTTAGTGCGGCAGTAAAATGGCTGCATTTTCTATTTCTCCCATTAATGGCCACCAGTGGTGTAGCTACGGGGGGCCTGGGCCCCCGTAGATTTGGCCCTGGACCCCCCTGCCAACGACTCTCCCGCCTCCAATCCGCCCTCGCCTAACTTTGCAGGCGGGGGACCCCAACCCCCGCCAGCCGAGGTCCTCTTCTTCTGGCGCAAGGCTTCGTTCTGCTTCTGAGTCTGACATCCTGCACGTGCAGGACGTCAGACTCAGAAGCAGAACGAAGCCTTGCGCCAGAAGAAGAGGACCTTGGCTGGCGGGGGTTGGGGTCCCCCGCCAGCAAAGGTAGGCGGCGGCGGGAGAGGGGGTCGAGAGGGTCGTTGGTGGTGGTGGGGGGCTAAAATGTGCCCCCTCACCTCGGGCTCTGGACCCCCCTCCCGCCGAAGTCTGGCTACGCCCCTGATGGCCACACGTTAATTTCCCAATTAGTGTGTGAGCCCTTACTGCCACTTATTTATGAGATGGTAAGGGCTCACACGCTAATTAGTTAGTGCACAGCGATGCAGCTTTGCTAACCAATTAGCGCTGGGCATACCCGCTCTTCCCCCAAGCACGCCCCCAATGCTAAAAAAATATTTTCTATTTTTCAGCGTATGGGAAGCGCGCAGCGATACAAAAACTATTGTGGAACACTTGAGCATGCCCTGCAGTAGTGGATTTTAACCTGTGGTAAGCTTTAGTAAAAGGACCTCATACTTTTCAGAAAAAAACTCTTTTTAATCAGGTCCCTTATAAAATCACCAGGAACAGCACTGAAAACCTCTAAGCCTATAGCTTTAAATATGTCCTAAAAGCACTTATCTTCATTTTAATTCAATCCATAAACAGCCCCATCTGCAAAGAGCTCCACTGTAGGCGGCAGAGATTTATAATCCAATTCCCAACAGGGTCTCCCTGTTTCTTGAATTGCTGCAGTAGGGGAAATCCATCACTGTTCTGTGCATATCATTTTGCAAAGTTTGCTGTTTAGTATCTACAACATGTAAGTTCTGACTAAAATGAACTGAGGGCTCCAGTGTTGTCTCCACACCCATAAAGGAAAAATAACAAGTACTCCTAAACCATTCCTTCAAATGCCTCATCCCATATTCTTCATTGTACAGCTAAAGATTTAGGAACCTCATCCCACCTTTCTCTTTTGGGGTAGCCTAGCTCGTTTCACTTGTCCTAAGTATTCCCGGAGGAGCCTGTCTAACTTTCTCTCTTCTCTACCTTTGAAAAATATAGGGAGCATCTGAAAAACATATATCCATTTTGGTACAACTATCATATGGTATAAATTAGGGGTGCACGTTAATCACGGTTAATGCGTTAATTATTAATTGTGATTAAAAAATTAATCTGATTAGTAATTAACCACCCTCTCTCCCACGGTCAGTCCGGCATGCTCTCCCTCCCCTTCCGATCCGCTGGCAGCTTTCCCCTCCCCTCTCTTCCCGGTTTACCTTTTTATTTGCGGTAAGTCTTCGCCCTGTAGCGGCAGCGTATTGCAACGCTGCCTTGGCTTGCACCAGGCCTTTCCTTCTGGCCCATCCTTTCTGATGCAACTTCCTGTTTTCAGAAGGGGGCAGAGCGTGTCAGAATGAAAGGCCCAGTTCAGGCCGAGGCAGCGTTTCAATACACTGCCACTGCAGGGTGAAGACTTATTGCAATTAATAAGGTAAACCGGGAGGGGAGGGGAGGAGAGGAGAAGAGAAGGGAGAGAGAGAGCCGCTGGTGGTCTGGGAGCGATGCCGGACTGACCGTGCCTGTGGGCAAGGGAGGGAGAATATGGATAGGTGGAAGGTGGGGGGAATTGAGAGAGGAAGGCTTGAGGGAGGGAACTGTGTTTACCTCACTGAGGTTAAAAACCACCTTGAAACTGCAGAAGATTGCAGAAGAGTGTCAAAGCTTGGTTCCTTAATTGACTCAGTTCACCAGGATCAACGCCCGCTGGACTAACCACTAGTCTACTCCTCCTATTTAGTAACAATGCAGGTTAGCAGTAATATAACTCATGTTAACTGTAGCCCACTTTAATAACTCCTGAATGACAGCAGATAAAGACCTGCATCCAGTCTGCCCAACAAGTTGTAATAAAATAAGCATAGTTTTTGGTCTGTCTTTGCCATTTTCAGGATACAGACTGTACAAGTCTGCCTGGCACTGTCCTTCCCAACTACTAGAGTTGCCCTCTAAACACCAGTACAGTACTTACTAGGATTGCATTTCAATTAAAATTTTTAATCATGATTAAAAAATTTAGTGATTAATTGTGCTATTAAAAGACCGAGTCCAACATTGCTCCCTCTCTCCTCCATCCCTCCCTTTTGCCTCCTGGGTCAAACATTTATCCTTCTCTCTTCCCTCCTTTTGCACCCCCCCCCCCCACCCGTCCAGCCTGCCAGCATTTTATTTCTGTCCTGTGTCCATCTCTTCCTCCCTCCTCTCTGCCTCCCTCCGGTCTAACATCTCTCCCTCTCTCCTACCCCCACCCCCCCTCAGTCCAACATCACTCTCTGTCTGCTTCCTCACCCCCCTCAATCCAATATTGCGCTCTCTCTCTCTCTGCTCCCCCAAGTCCAATACCACGCTGTCTCTCAGCTGCTGTGCTCTCCCAGGTCCAACATCCCTCCATCTTTTCCCTCCGTCCCATCTACATCTCTTCCCCCTGGACCTTCCAAGGTGCTTAGACAGCTACGGCTGCACAGCAATGTCTATATGCTGCCTGCTCCTGATGCTCCCTCTGATCTTTCCTGTCCTCCTATGATGCAACCTGTCTCACTCACACCAACCACACAGATCCAACATTTCCTCTCTCCGCCCCTGCCACACACAGATTCAGCAAGCACTCTCTGTTGCCACCCTCACACGTGTTGCAACTGCATGCCTCAAACACATAATGGTGTTGGGTGTCAGGCTACCTTGTTAGATACTCTCATCGTGCTTTGCCTCTTAGCAAATGACCCCTTAAGTGAGCTGGCTGCCACAGGACTCTTAGGAATAAAATGGGTTTTGTGGCAGATAGCGCACAGTAACTGATAGGAAATATTGTAACATTGAGAGACAGTCAGGGTGCTGTTGATCCAATTACTACTTCTACTACTACTTATCATTTCTATAACGCTACTAGACGTACGCAACGCTGTACACTTGAACATGAAGAGACAGTCCCTGCTCGATAGAGCTTACATTCTATTTAGGACAGACAAACAGAATAAATAAGAGATACACCCAGCCCTAAAAACTATGGACAATCTAAGCAACTTTCGCAAATCTTTGAAGACACATCTCTTCAATAGAGCCTACAAAAAGAACCCTTAAAGACACAAATCACCACACTACCCACCCAATCATATAAATACACCTCCTACACCACCCTATCTAACACCCCCTACTCTATCTTCTAATATCTTCGGCTTACCATCGAATGTATCTAAGATCCTCTCATGACTATGTCATAACAACACTCTGTAAGCCACATTGAGCCTGCAAATAGGTGGGAAAATGTGGGGTACAAATGCAATAAATAATAATAATAATAAGGGAATTACTAAGATGGGGGTGATAAAATAAGGGTACCGAACAAGTGAATAAGGGTTAGGAGTTAAAAACAGCATCAAAAAGGTGGGCTTTTAGCCTAGATTTGAAGACAGCCAGAGATGCAGCTTGATGGACTGGCTCAGGAAGTCTATTCCAGGCATATGGTGAAGCAAGATAAAAGGAACGGGTCTGGAGTTAGCGGTGGAGGAGAAGGGTGCAGATAAGAGAGATTTATCCAGTGAACGGAGTTCCTAGGGAGGAGTGTAAGGAGAGATGAGAGTGGAGAGGTACTGAGGAGCTGCAGAGTGAATGCACTTATAAGTCAATAAGAGGAGTTTGAACTGTATGCGGAAACAGATAGGGAGCCAGCATAGGCGCCAACTCCGTGGGTGCTGTGGGTGCTCGAGCACCCCTAATATTTGACCCGCCGGAACCAGACGTTCACAGCCAGGAGCCAGCCCGACCTGCGCTGCCCGCCCTCTTCTCCCTCAAAACAGCCCTCCGCCTGCCCCTCGCCTTCTTGCGTGCCGCCCAGAATTTAAAAGTTATCTTACCTCTGGGTTCCGGTGGCAGAAGTGAAAGGCGAGCAGGCTCGGCGAGTCAGCGCTTCAGCCTGCCTTCCCTTCTCTCTCAGCTCTGCCTCTGGTCCTGCCCTCATTTCCTGGAAAACGAGAGAAATGCTTGGGGCAAAAGGAGAGGGAATGCCATGAGAAATCTGAGAAAAGCAGCAGCAGGGTCAAGCAGTAAATTTGATATGTTATGGACCATTCTACATCTGTAACATAACAGGACTGACTGCTGAAATAGTGCACATCAGCTGTACAGTTCTTTGTTGGTTGTGTCCCCTCCTGTACCTTCAAAACTTTTCCATAGAGCCGCATCAGTACACTGGTACAACTAGGCTTATACGGAGTGGTCTGGAGCAGATCACAGGAGGCTTAGCTGTACCAGTACAGTGTCACTGTTACATGGAAGAAAAGTTTAAAAGTGCATTGGGGTGGGGTGGGTGGAAAGATATTGAGATGCCAAGCTGCGCTGGCGGTGGGGCGTGGGAGGGATGTAGAGCCAGAAATTCTGGGTCGTTCCACCGACAGGGGTGTAGGGGTGTGGGGATTAAATTTCATAGTGCTGCAGGGTATTACTTGTAGATAAGACAGCCAGGGGTATTTTAAAAACATTTAAAACCCGAATTTCTCGACTTATAATTGAGTATATACAGCAACTGTATCAAACACTTGCAATAAGTGTCACATTTTTCTTGCACTTTCCATGCAGGTGTTGTTTAGTGAAATTTTTGGGTAATCATCATGTTTTCTTTGAGTTTAGGCTGTAGTTTCAGTTTCGGCCTTAAGCTTTCAGACAGTTTTTGTGGCAGTGGTAGTTTCAGTTGAAACTGGGAACCCCCTCCCCCCCCAGTTTTGGTCAGCCTCTATTCAAAATAAAGCCTGTGTACTAAAAGTATGCTACACCAATGTGGACTAACCACTGTTAAGGGTCTGTATGTGTACTGATGTTTGTTTGTATTTATGTTAATTTAGTGAGGTCTTATAGGTTCTGTTTTATTATGATTTTTCAAGAACTAGGGTAGATTGGCTCTTTCAAGAAATCAAGGGAGACACTCGTTCAAAAAGGTGATCTTTATTGAAACAAACTGAAGCGACTCAACACAGCTGCTGTGTTTCGGTGTCAAAGCGCCTGCCTCGGGATTCTATAAAAACATATAATACAGGTATAAACATATAAATCATACATACAAAACCCCAAAACAATAAAGAGTAAAAGAAATAAAAAGTATTACAACAAAAATAATGTGACAAAATATGCAAAGACAATATAAAAACAATTTAAAAACAAAGTGTTTGCATAATATAAAAAAATTACTAACTGAAAATAATGACAAAAAATAAATTGTTGCTGACCTCGCGATGTTCATTGTGTAAAGGTAGGCAATCCTGCTTATAATCGAATGAGAAAAACGCCCAAGTTCCGACCTAAATCGGGAGATGGACGTTTATCTCACAAAAACGAATAAAGCGGTATAATCGAAAGCCGATTTTTGGACGTTTTCAACTGCAATCCGTCGCGGATGCAGACAAAGTTGATGGGGGCGTGTCAGAGGTGTGGCGAAGGCGGAACTGGGGCGTGGTTATCTGCCGAACAGAGATGGGCGCATTTCACCGATAATGGGAAAAAAGTATGCGTTTTTAGCTAGAACTTAGGACACTTTTCCTGGACCCTGTTTTTTCACGAATAAGGCCCCAAAAAGTGCCCTAAATGACCAGATGACCACTGGAGGGAATCGGGGATGACCTCCCCTGACTCCCCCAGTGGTCACTAACCCCCTCCCACCACAAAAAATGATGTTTCACAACTTTTTATTTTCACCCTCAAATGTCATACCCACCTCCCTGGCAGCAGTATGCAGGTCCCTGGAGCAGTTGTTAGGGGGTGCAGTGGACTTCAGGCAGATGGACCCAGGCCCATCCCCCCCCTACCTGTTACAATTGTGCTGCTTAATGCTTAGTCGTCCAACCCCCCCAAACCCACTGTACCCACATGTAGGTGCCCCCCTTCACCCCTTAGGGCTATAGTAATGGTGTAGACTTGTGGGCAGTGGGTTTTGAGGGGGATTTGGGGGGCTCAACACACAAGGGAAGGGTGCTATGCACCTGGGAGCTCTTTTACCTTTTTTTTTGTTTTTGTAAAAGTGCCCCCTAGGGTGCCCGGTTGGTGTCCTGGCATGTGAGGGGGACCAGTGCACTACGAATCCTGGCCCCTCCCACGAACAAATGCCTTGGATTTATTCGTTTTTGAGCTGGGCGCTTTCATTTTCCATTATCGCTGAAAAACAAAAACGCCCAGCTCACACATTGTTGAATAAAACATGGGCGTCTATTTTTTTCGAAAATACGGTTCGGTCCGCCCCTTCACGGACCCGTTCTTGGAGATAAACGCCCATGGAGATAGGCGTTTTCATTCAATTATGCCCCTCAATATTTCCAAGATCTCATGCAACCTTAAAATGAAAAAAGTTGGTCCTATTTGAACAAGAGAGCAAAAGCATATATATCAGTAACCCATAATGCAAATACAAGCTTTTTTTTCAAGAGGATCATACATACAGAAAGCAAAGAGCACAGAATAAAATATAATATAATACATTTTGCATTTAAATAACGTGGTAAACATAAGCATATAGGAAAAGGAGTTCCAAACAAGCTGTCTAAACGTATTAATGAGATACTTGAAATGTGTGAAGTGGATTGTGAAATTATTTTATATATATGTGAAAAAAAATGTGTGTGGACGCTTATGCGAGGTGGCCATACTTAAAAGGCATGACTCGCTAGACTATTCAAACATACTAATAGTCAAACATACCAGGAAGGAATGTTGTATGTAAGTGGCTTTAGGTATGTAATGAATGGATTGAAACATGAATTATGTCATATGAATATATAAATATGGCTGTCGCACCAGTAGTATATGTTTTTATAAACTCCCGAGGCAGGTGTTTTGACACCGAAACACAGCAGCTGAGTCGAGTCGCTTGAGTTGTTTGAATGAAGATCACCTTTTTGAATGAGTGTCTCCCTTGGTTTCTTGGAAGAGCCAATCTGCCCTACTCCTTGGATGATTCTCTCTTGTTGACGTACGTAGGGATTGAATGTTCCTCCACTTTGTGTGGTTGTCTCCTCTTATTATGATTTTTAACAGTCCATGTGTTTATAAGTGTTTTTAAATAAATGAATTTACCAAGGGGCCCTTTTCCTAAAGTGCCGTAAGTTTTTGCACATACCATGTTTTAACAGCAAAAATGAATGCACGAAAAGTGCAGAGACTGAGTCGTAATTGTTGTTGGCGTACCCAGCATGTTCTCTGCAGTTAGTACACTGAAACACCCTTTACCTTTAAAAAGTTGTACATGTGAAAAATAAATTCACAATTGGAAGAAGCAAAAGAAAATGATATTTAACTTTCTTTAGTTCTTCTGGAAAGGTATGGACAGAGTGGAGGAAGTATTAGGACAGTTTTCAGAGCTTGACAGCGGGGTAAATTCCCTGGCTGAAATCTTTCCTTCAACTAGTATGTGCTCAGGTACCAGTGGACTCCACTCTAGCTCAAATTTTCAAAGGGAAAGTAAGCAGAAATGGGCTCTAGCTCTATGATGACTGCTTGCTATGTTTTCAAGTAGCAAAGCGTGGCACTTGATTACACATGTGATTTTGGGATTATCGTCATCTGTAAAGTTGATCCATCTAATCCAAATATTGACTATGGGGCAGTTTTTGGACATTTAAACATTACATCTTGGTATCGTGGTGACAGTCAAGTTGGATTCTTCAATACGTACTGTTGGAACATTGTTTGGGATAAGTATCTATCATTGTTTGAACAACAGCGAAGATGACACACAAAAAATTAAAAAAAGAAAAAAAGAAGAAAAAAACAAAAAATGTGAAAAAACAAGATGAGACGTCAAAGAAAATTGTTTTTTTTTTTAAATATCGTGAAATTTTATTGAAAGGTGATATGACTCGACACAGCTGTTTTTGGCCCAACTGGCCTGCGTCAGGAGTCTTCCTGGGACTTCTGTATCAAGGTCTCTCAATCTCCTTCCTAAACCTCTGTATCAGGGTCTGGAATTTCTGTCTTCTTCCACTGGCCTTTCTCCTGGGTCGTCTTGGTTTTTCACATTTTTTGTTTTTTTCCTTCTTTTTCTTTTTTTAATTTTTTTTGTGCCATCTTCGCTGTTGTTGTTCAATTGTTTGATTTTTTGTGAGGACCAGTTTCTTCTGTTTTGTTGGCTATATCATTATTTGATCATACTTTCATTAATCCCATTGAGTAGTATGGTGTGAGTGCCAAGTGTTCTAATATGAGTGATGTTTAGTAATGCATTGTGTGGGGGTGGTTAGGTTGTTTGGATAAACAGCACTATATGAAGTGAGTTTAGCATTTCATAGTGTTTAGTACATTGTGCAATAGATAATACATTTTTTTTTAAATATTCATAGTTGTGGTATTATATGTATTGTATGTTACAACTATATTGGAATTTTTTTACCCAAGTTTTGTGACTGTGTAATGAGGCTTTACGAGTAGGTGTGATGCTATATCCTTACAAGAAGTTTGAGTGATAGTATAATCAGAGAATGCAAGTTGTCACCTAGACTGATCAATACCTAAAGCCAGCTAAATGTAGGTCTCTGCAATTACAAAATATCTACTAGAAGGAAGAGAAAAACATTATGATTGAAGGTCTCAGAGGTGAGTAAATCAGTGTATGATGAAGGGTTATAGTAAATAAATATCTCAGTATAGTTAGATAAACTTGTTGACGGTATTTGCATTTCTTCTATTGCCCATATTCAACATAAAGGGATCTTTCACTTGCTCATCTTCCAGTGTGGTATATATCGTTCAGTGTAAAAAATGTAACGAAGGATGCTATATTGGAGAAACAGGCCAGATGCTTAAGACAAGATTCAATTTACATAGACATCACATGAACAATACTGGTGCCAGTAGGGCTCCCACGCCTGTTGGTCAGCATTTTACAGGACCAGGACACTGTACCAGTGACTTCACAGTGAGAATCCTGAAAGGTAACTTTAAAACCATACAAGAACGTAAGACCTTTGAAGTCAGAATGATTGAATATTTTAACACCCAACAGAAAGGACTTAACAAGGATCTGGGGTTCCTAGCCCATTATAAACCATAAAGCTGTATGTCTCTGTTGATCACCCCACCCCTCACCTATCCACACCCATCCTGTTAGAATATCAATGATATGCTTTGATGTCCCCATGCATACCTCCTATCCACCCCCATCCTCCCACCCTGTCAGACTGTCAAAGTAATGCTTGAATGTTTTCACTTATATACACTGTCAGCTAGCACATTTGCTTATTTCCGATCTGACGAAGAAGGGCAACCTTCGAAAGCTAATCAAGAAATGTATTAAGTTATGTCCAATAAAAAGGTATAATCTTATTTTCTTTTCCATGTTTTATTTTGTTTGATTTCTATTGATAACCTTAAGAGTGGACTAACACGGCTACCACACTCCTCTTCTATTGCCCATAAATCACATCAGAACACGCATCACATGAGAAAATTTCAGTCAGATGCAGAAAGGTTTTTGCATAATTTAGAATGAAGTTTGAGCAGAAGGCGTAGCTAATGTACGTGAAACAGCACATCACTTATATAATTGCTGCTCTAAATTGTTCTGTTTCTGGTGTCTTAAACCACCGAAGCAATCTGTAAATACGTTACAGACAGCTTCCTTTCAGCTATTTCTGATTCTAGAAATTCCACCCACGCATGCAGACCCACAGGGACATACAGATCCCTTTCCTTGGCAGCTGCTAGTTTCCTTCCCTGCTGCTGCTGAAATTTATAACATTTTTCCTTTTGTCTCAAACAGGGCAGGCGGCAACTGTGGCGCTCACCTTTCATCACACACAGAACACTCCATATATCAGCACTTGTTAAAATAGTGGAATTTATTATAGCTGTAGCATTCTATTACTTACATATGCAAAAACAGTTACAGTATCATGCAATTACATTCATGAATGCAGCTTACAATATCAAGCAATTAAATACATGAATCGAAATTCCTCTCTAGAGCCTTTGAGTTGCACAGCTCCAACTGTTTCACCTTACATGAATCATGTTCCTGTGACGCCTGTGGCATATACCGTAGACATGCCGAGGTGCTACCATCACTGCCTTGATAGGGGTTGCCATAAAAGCCCATTCCCCTTCTTAAACTTTGACTTTCTTGATGTCTTCAGTGTCCCCATTCCGTCCAAGTCTGAGGTAGACACTGCTGATCTCTTACTCTGGCACTGACCTCCTCCATATATGAGGGGGACTGCCAGTAGTTTTGACATAATCCATGCCACTGCCCAGGTACCTCTAAGTGCAGCCAAAGATAGAACAATCTCCTTCAGCCACAGGCTCCTGGTACAGTCAAGAAAACAAATGTCCACCAGCAACTTCAATTTTAAGGCTTTTATTCCATGCAGGTTTCTAGTAGACCTGATACACGGTTCCAACAGCAGCATTCACCTTTAATCTTAAGCACATGTATGCCACCTGAAAGTGTGTGGCAAATAGTCCCCTTTAAGTAGTAGGCTACCAGCACCTACCAGGATTCAATACAGGCTCACAGTCAGCTTCAGTCTGGGCTCTTTATCCAGTACACAATAAACAGTAGTTCAATTCCCAAGACAAACAGTTCAATCAGTTCATCATCCCAGTTAAATCACAAAGCAGCCTTTCCTTTTAGGAGATTTCAATACTTTAGGGACTTCCTCACACCCAAGGGATTTCAGCCTGCTTCAGTACTTTAGGGACCTCTCTTGCCCAAGGATTTTCAGCCTGCAACTGCTTCTCTCTCACTTCTTCTCTCCTCCTGAACTGAACTCCCCTGGGACTTCTTCCCACCTGCCTAATCAATCCCTGGCTTCTGCTCTCACAACCAATCATTCTCCTTTCATTAGCTTCTCCACACCCATACCAGCTGAGTTGAGCATTAGACTAATGATGAGCTCCTGCACACAGGGTTTCCTAACTCTCTCTCCCCCTAGTGGCAGCCCATCTACACATCCTGCCAGCTTACACCCATGTCTTCCCCCATTGCAGCTAGGAGTCTAGTCCAGGTTCCTCATCTCACCTCCTGGCTCCTTGCCTGCAATGCCTTCTGGAACTTGTATTTCAGACTGAAACTGCCTTAACCCAACTATCCTGGAGGTGACTATCACAATGTGTAATCCCATTATTAGATAAGAATTACTAAGAAAAAGAATTCCTGGTTGAGGGGCTCTGGGGGGAGTGACTGGGAGGTCCTTGTGTGGGAGGAAGCCCAGCCCTTGAGAGTGTTTATGGAATAAAATGCAGAAAAATAGTGCCCATGTTCTATGGAGTGACAGATTGGGAGGAGTTTAAAGATAATAAAAGAGGCGATTTTGAGCAGGAAGATGTCCTTGGTTTTGCCTCTGAATGAATAAGGGCACCTAGTGATCTCTGGTAGCCTGCAAGCCCCTGCCAAGTGACCAGGTAGGAGAAGGGGGATCCTGGAATGCCATTCACAGTTGGGCAGAAATTAAGGAGCAGTTATTGTTTTCTGACAGTAACTGGAGAAGGAGCCAGAGCTTCGGGAGGATTGGGGAGTCCGGCCCGTAAGTGGGGTTTAGGACAGGAAGGAGCCTTTCCAAGGCTGGGGTGAAACCCTGTGAGGTACATCCACAGAAGGAGGACAGCCATAAGGGTCTGTAACAGGAGGGAGTGATTTGGGTGAGGAGAGACACTGTCCCTATGGTAATATCTGGCCACAGGATAGGCATGGATAGAAGAACTTGTCAATATGTCAGTAGTCCTAAAAGACCCTTGTACATACCCCTGTGAATAGTTGTGATATGGGCATCCACAAGTCGTCAGGAGGAATGTGTACTCGAGAAAGCTAGGTGTAGGGGAGAACTTTAGGCGGAGAGAGCCATGTTTGCTTCGTTGGGTGTGGCCCGACCTGGATGGAGGCTGCAGGAGATCAGAGGTTTCCCAGTGGCTGACTCAGCAGATGGAAGAGTCTCTCCTAAAGCACATTGAGGAGGGGCTTCCTTCAGTCTTTCCGGGGATCCCGTGCCTGACTGAGTGGAACATGGGATCTAAACCAAATCCCAAGTAGTGCAGATGAGTGTGCAGGACTGAGTTGAATTATAATGCCTGGTTGGACTATTGTCTTTGTTTCTCCAAACCATGTTGATTATGCAGAATTGAGCTGAAGTTGAAATATGGGGGGAAAAAAGAGAGAAAAGTAGAAGAGAAATAAATGGTTGAAAAAAGAGAATGTTTGGAGAGAATTCACTTTTCACCCAAACATTCTCTCCAAACTCTCTCTCTCTTCCTCCCTTTCTCCTTTTATCCACCACCTTGGATTTGGAAAGCTTACCAGTTCTACTTCAAAATTAGAGGCCGACTGAACTTCAGTTTTGGATTTGATTATGGTGCTGAAAGGTTATTTTTAATTTTTGGCCCTGTTTTTGGTTTTGGAGAAAAAAAGAGCATGTATTTTCAGTGGATGCCGAAAGTTTGTGCCTTGTCCCATTTGTCTCCCTCCTGGAGCCCCCTCCACCCATAGCTCCCCCAGGCCTATTTTATAATCCCTGGTGGTCTAGGGTTGTAATTGGGGCAGGAGTGATCCCCAGTTACTCCTGCCCGTTCTGGTTTTGCTCTCAAAATGGCTGCCATGACTGGGGCATCACTCCTGTCTTGACTACACCACTAGACCACCAGGGATTGTAAGGTAGTCCTGGGGGGAGGTGGGGGGCTACTCTTTGCATTCTCTCTCTCTTTTTTTTCTGAGGGGTTATGACATCAGCTGTCATTCCCTCAAACTTGCCTCCCTCTTGTGGCTCCTTGCTACTATCGGGGCTGTCAGCACTGGAGAGGGGAAAAAAAAAAGAAAAAAAAAGGAAAGGACAGCCAACACAGAACTTTGGCAGAAGTTCTCAGTCAGGCTGTACGGGTCCTTCCCCCTCTGACGCATACTTCCTGCTGCTGTGGGTGAGAGATCAGCAGGGCTTGACTCGGGAGCTGATGCATAGCGGCACCTGTTAAAATACGGTGCCAAGGGATAAAATACAGAGTCGCAAACAGCGACCAATGCACAAAGGGGATTGCATGTAAATGATATTCATGGATCCTTCTTTGTGCATCGGTTGCTGTTTGCGACTCAGCTGTCAAATGCATTTGACACTGCTGTCAAATACATTACATAAGTACATAAGTAATGCCATACTGGAAAAAGACCAAAGGCCCATCAAGCCCAGCATCCTGTCCCCAACAGCGGCCAATCCAGGTCAAGGGCACCTGGCAGCTTCCCAAATGTACAAACATTCTATACATGTTATTCCCGAAATTGTGAATTTTTCCAAGTCCATTTAGTAGCGTGGTCCAGTGGACCGCCTCCCAACCCGACTCCCCTACACTCCCTCCCAGTCTCCCAAGCAAAAACACCCTGGTGGTCCAGTGACCCCTTCCTCCCTCCCCCTCATCCCCAGCACCCCCACACCCCTGAACCAAAATTCCCGGGGGTTGCCTCCCGACCTGACCCCCCGCACCCCCTCCCGGCCTTCCAAGCAAAAACACTCTGGTGGTCCAGTGGACCCCAACCCCTCCACACCTCCTCCTGACCCCCAAAGCTGGAATCGCCCTGGTGGTCTAGTGACAATCTCCCCTCCTCCCCCTCCCCTACCTTAAAAAAGATGGAGGCAGGAACAACACCTCCTCCTTCCAGCCTCTGGGCCCGCTTTCTAAAAATGGCGGCACACATCCCCTGTCCGGTGCATTCTGGGATGCACCAAGCAGGGGCTGGGCACTGCTATTTTGCACAGGGTGGGCCCAGAGGCAGGAGGGAGGAGATGTTACTCCTGCCTCCAATGTTTTTAAGGTACAGGGAGGGGGTAACTAGGCCACCAGGGTGATTCTTGCTTGGGGAGGTTGGGAGGGGGTGCAGGGGATTCAGGAGTCCACTGGACCAGGGATTTTTTGACTGGGAGGGGATGCCAGGAGGGTTTGGGGTCCACATACTATCAAGGATTTGCTGCTTGGGGGTGGGGTGGGATTGGGGCTGGGCGGGGATGCAGAGGGGGGTTGAGGTGGGGGTCCACTAGACCACCAGGGAAGTTTTTTTGGTCTGGGAGGGTCGGGAGGTCCTGAGCACCTACCATGAGAAGCAGTCTGCTTGCACTGTACAGTAACATACTAATATACATAGTAAATGGTGGAGGAGTGGCCTAGTGGTTAGGGTGGTGGACTTTGGTCCTGAGGAACTGAGTTCGATTCCCAGCACAGGCAGCTCCTTGTGACTCTGGGCAAGTCACTTAACCCTCCATTGCCCCATGTAAGCCGCATTGAGCCTGCCATGAGTGGGAAAGTGCGGGGTACAAGTGTAACAAAAATAAAAAAAGATAATTGACAGCAGATAAAGACCTGTACAATCCATCCAGTCTGCCCAACAAGATAAACTGATTTTACTTGATATGTGATACTTTATATGTAAACCCGAGTTTGATTTGTCTTTGCCATTCTCAGAGCACAAACTGCATAAGTCTGCCCAGCTCTCTTCTTGTACTAAAAGTTCTGAAGCTAACGTCGAAGCCCCTTAAAATTTACACTCAAGCCCATCCCTATCCAGTTACAATCAGGGCGTAGACCGTAGAAGTCTGCCCAGCACCGGTTTTGCTTCCCAATTACCAGCGTCGCCAACCAATCTCCGCTAAGATTCCGTAGATCCATTCCTTCTAAACAGGATTCCTTTGTGTTTATCCTACGAATGTTTGAATTCCATTACCGTTTTCATCTCCACCACCTCCCACGGGAGGGCATTCCACGTATACCACCCTCTCCATGAAAAAATACTTCCTGACATTATTCCTGAGTCTGCCCCCCTTCAACCTCAGTTCATGTCCTCTAGACATGAAATGCAACCTTACAACTGGGAACTACTGCCGTCAGCCCAATGCGGTCACCGGTGGTAGTTTTGCCTCCAGCGCACGCTATTTCCGGCATTGGAGGATTTAAAAAATATATACCGCAGAGGGTTACTACTGGGATAGTGTGGGAATCCTTACCACCACCTCAATGGGTGGCAGTAAATGCTTCCCCTCCCCCCCCCCCCCCCCCCCCCCGCATAGCTATTGCGGTAAGTGCAAGCTTACCACATGGCCATGTGGTTTTTTCAGGCTTTTACTGCAGCTTGGTAAAAGGACCCCTAAATAAAAGCAACTGGGCACTGAATAAATTCCAGAAAATGACTTTTTAAAAGTATGTAAAAAAAAAAAAAGCAACAAATTAAAATGCAGATTTGTTCAGTTCTATGAAAACATTTCATGGAATTGTCACAGAATTTTGAAAAATCTGCCACAGAATGTGCAAACGCTTGCTACAGAACTCCACCCCCCCACACCCACACACACAATCCTGATATTGAGCCTGTGGTAGTCAGTTTTTAAAAATTAAATACTAGCTGCCACACACAGAAAAATCCAGATATTACACTTCGGTAGTTGCTGCTGAATATCTAGATAGAATGGTGAGCTGGCAGCACTGTCTTCATAATGGCAATATTCTGTGGCTATCTCAGAGAGCATTTAAGATCATTTTTGTTGTCAATGCATAACTTTTGGCCAGACACCTTGACACCTGGCCACTAGTTTTGCAGAAAGAATAGAAAATTGGAGGTGTGGGGGGGGGGGCATACCTTAAACTTAACCAGTCAGCAATGATATTCAGCTGTTAGGAGAGTAGCTGAGCATATAGGAGAGTAGCTGAGTGTACCAGGAATGTAATTATATCATTCAATTAAAACAGTGTCTCTCCCTCAGGGATGCAAGATTTTTTATGCATTACTATGAGATAGCAATGTATAGCTAAAAGATTATAGTAAGTGCCATATTTTTATTTACCCAGCAGATGGCAGCAGACACAGGTCTAAAAGAGCTGGGAGGGGATCTTGGCACCAGAAGGGAGAAGGTGAAGATAACTGAGTGGTAACCTGAGACATCAGAGCTTGGGTGGAACAATGCAGGTGGAAAGAGATAGAACCAGATCTGGTTGTGGGAGTCTGAGACGTTCAAGACTGAAAGTATTCATCAGTTTTCTTCCCTGCTTGATAAGTTAGAAAAGTCAAGGGGTTAGAGGGTGCTGGAAAGAGGAAAAAACCTTGAAGTGGGGGCAGGGCAAAGCAGTGCCAACTTTCCCACAGAGGTTGCCATAGATGTTAATTTATAGTGATGCCACCTGGTGGCTCATTGTTATATCTCTTTCTACATAAAGGAATCCTGTTCAGAAGGAAAGGATCCTCAGGAGCTTAACCGAGATTGGATAGCAGAGCCGGTAGTGGGAGGCGGGGCTGGAGGTTGGGAGGCAGGGATAGCGCTGGGCAGACTTATACGGTCTGTGCCAGAGCCGGTGATGGGAGGCGGGGATAGTGCTGGGCAGACTTATACGGTCTGTGCCAGAGCCGGTGGTGGGAGGCGGGGCTGGTGGTTGGGAGGCGGGGCTAGTGCTGGGCAGATTTATACGGTCTGTGCCCTGAAGAGCACAGATACAAATCAAAGTAGGGTATACACAAAAGTAGCACACATGAGTTGTCTTGTTGGGCAGACTGGATGGACCATGCAGGTCTTTTTCTGCCGTCATCTACTATGTTACTATGTTACTTTCTGATCATGGTCACTTTAAACCTTTAGTTGTAATACAGCATGGTTCCTGTGCACCAGCTGAGTTTAATATGCCTTCTATGCCGTGCTCGCCAATTTGATTCTGCTAAACCATTATTCATGAAGTACCATTGGCTCCCCATTCAGTACAGAATACAGTTTAAGATTCCAGTTCTTGCACAGAAGGCAATTTATAACGACAGCCTCTTGTACTTATCTTCGTTGATTACTCATAAACCGATAAGATTACTATGTTCTGTGTTTGAACATAAACTCACATTACCATCACCATCAGTAGCTCGATATGCTAGAACATGATCTAGTGTTTTCTTTTTTTATTGCACCATCTTTCTGGAATGCTCTCCCGGAACCTTTTAGAGCTGAATGCATTCATAAGATTTAAGACCCTTTTAATAGCACATTTTTATACACAGGCTTTTGGCCTACCAATAACCTAGGCCAAAAGAGAAAGGTCTGCCATACAATACCTTAGCCATAATATCTGTGTTGTGAGTTATTTAGATTGTAAGCTCTTTGAGCAGGGACTGTCTTTTCGTGTATGGTGTACAGCGCTGCGTATGCCTTGTAGCGCTATAGAAGTGATAAGTAGTAGTAGTGAGTGAATTAACTTGCTTGATGCAGTGGCGTAGCCACAGGTGAGCCTGGGTGGGCTGGGGCCCACCCATATAGGGCTCAGGCCCACCCAACAGTAGTATACGTTTAGCGGTAGCTGGTGGGGATCCCAATCTCTGCCAGCTGTAGATTTCCCCCTGATGGTAACGAAAATGCTGCTCTCCACGATACTGGCACCTACGCATGCTCAGTTTTCAGCGCATGTCTGCTGCAGACTGCCAAGGTTGAGAGAAGCATTTTTCCACCAGCTGAGATATTTTTTTGGTGCGGTGGAGAACACTTGGTGCCCACCCACTTCTTTTTTTTTTTTATATCAATAATTTTTATTAATAAACATCATAATAAACATATCTTCCTTAATACAAAGTATATACTTGTATATTTCCTCAATGGTGTACAATTCTATACAGCTCTCACCGTAAACATTCTCTTTTATCAATCAACTATAAATCTGCAAATGTGCAAAGACAAACATTAGTTTTCATTTCTCCCCCCCCCCCCCCCATCCCCCATCCCCCCCACCCCCCCTCCCCTTCAAACACCTATTACTAACTCACTTGGGTCATGGCTCTAATGTGTGTCCAAAGTTCATCGTTCATATTATAAATTCCCAACCTTTTATCGGTTAGTTTCTCCATCTCCTCAATTAGGGAAAGCTTTAGGATCCAGTCTTGCTCTGTTGGTGCCACCGGCTGTTTCCAAAACCGAGCAATGACACTCTTTGCAGCTGTCAAACACATCCTCTTCAGACGTCTTTGCCATTTGACTCCTCGTCTGTTCCCTAAGCCCAACAGGCACCACTGAGGCTCACATAGAAAGTTCTTGGTGCCCACCCACTTCTTGCCTAGGCCCACCCAAAATCTGCTGTCTGGCTATGCCCCTGGCTTGCTGGTTGAGTGTGTGTGTGCTTGTGTATTGAGAACAGTGTATCAAACACTAGTAGACCATAAACCAGCCATTCCCAACCCAGTCCTTGGGGCACACCTGGTCCCATTGGGTTTTTATGATATCCGCAATGAACATTCATGCGATAGATTTGCATGCAAATGTATCTCATGCCTATTAATTGTGCATATCCTGAAAACCTGAGGAGTGGCCTAGTGGTTAGGGTGGTGGACTTTGGTCCTGGGGAACTGAGAAACTGAGTTCGATTCCCACTTCAGGCACAGGCAGCTCCTTGTGACTCTGGGCAAGTCACTTAACCCTTCATTGTCCCATGTAAGCAGCATTGAGCCTGCCATGAGTGGGAAAGCGCGGGGTACAAATATAATAAAAATAAAATAGATACTATTGGAGATTCTACATGGAATGTTGCTACTATTGGAGATTCTACATGGAATGTTGCTATTTCACTAGCAACATTCCATGTAGAAGGCTGCGCAGGCTTCTGTTTCTGTGAGTCTGACGTCCTGCACGTACGTGCAGGACGTCAGACTCACAGAAGCAGAAGCCTGCGCGGCCACATTGATGATCTGCAAGGGCCGACTTCTACATGGAATGTTGCTAGTGGAATAGCAACATTCCATGTAGCATCTCAAATAGTAGCAACAGTGGAGGAGTGGCCTAGTGGTTAGGGTGGTGGACTTTGGTCCTGGGGAACTGAGGAACTGAGTTTGATTCCCACTTCAGGCACAGGCAGCTCCTTGTGACTCTGGGCAAGTCACTTAACCCTCCATTGCCCCATGTAAGCCTTATTGAGCCTGCCATGAGTGGGAAAGCGCAGGGTACAAATGTAACAAACAAAAACCTGATGGGACTGTGGCCCAAGGGCTGGGTTGGGAATGGCTTTAAACCGTAACTCTAAAACAGAGGTAGGCTGTGAGGAATGAAGTCTTGGATGGGTTCTGAACTGTGTTAAACATGGGCATTTCAAGAAAAGAATGAATGATAGATGTATAGATAGATACTGAAGACTGTACTGACTTCTATGCTTTGGATTCATGTTGGAGTATCTGCTGTTGGATTGTGATTTCCTGCTAGAACAGTGTGAGTAAAAAGCAGTTTTCTTTGTGAACTAGAAGCAAGTTGTCCATTCTGTTAATTTTATTTATTTATTTTTTTTGCCGGGGAGGGTTGAGTAGGGAATTCAGAGAGACACTACTATGCCCGATAGATGATTCTGTCACCTTGGAGAAGGACCTCTAAGAGGCCGATATTCAAAGCGATTTAAAACGGGCAGGAGCTTCTCCTGCCTGCTTAAATTACTTGTCACTGTCCAAATGCCGATATTCAGCTGCACTAAAGCAGATTATGCTGCTGAATATTGTCTCTGACTGGCCCCCCCAAAAGTGGGCCAGTTAGGGGCGGGCCAAGGGGTGGCACTGGGGAGGAGCCAGGCCTTATGCAAGTGCCGGCAATATTCAGCCGAAGCCTGCATAAGTTAAGCGAGTGACGTTAGGACAGCTCAAAAGCTGTCCTAAATACAGCTGCTTAGCTTTATGCAGGCTCCAGCTTAGTATCGGGCTGGGACCTGCATTAAAAGAAAATGTTTCTTTCCCCTCCCACAGCACCAGACAACAGCTTCCCGGGGCGTCCTCCCCAACAATATCTCTGTCCCCAAAAACATCTCCCCAACAATATGTCTGCCCCTCCAACAACATCTAGCCCCATCCCACCTCCCGGTCAGGATAGGCCTCTCCCCCAGGGCCTACCTGATCTATCAGCGGGGCGGGGCAGTCACGGCAGCCATTTTTGAGAAGCTGCCACTAGGGGTAGGAGTGAAGGGGATTCGCTTCTGCCCCTGACGCCCTGTTGGACCACAGGGGAGGTCATGTAGGTTCCGGGGGAGGCAGGGGAGGTCATGTAGGTTCCGAGGGAGGGTCCTATCCTGACCAGGAAGTGGGGGGTGGGATGGGACTGCTGTTGGAGGGTGGTTGTGGAGATGTTGTGGAGGGCTGCTCCAAGAAGCAGTTGTCGGGGCCGTGCCATGGGAGGGGGGAAATACTTTTTTTTTGTGCGGGTCCCGGCCCGATATTCAACCGAGGCCCATATAACATTTGCGGTCTCAGCCTAAAACTATCCCCTGATATTCAGTGCCGGTGCCCGGACATGAACTGGCACTGAATATCGGAGGATAATTTAGCCAGCAACGATCAGCGTTTTAAAAAATGCTTACCACTGCCGGCTGAATATTGGGTGGCAAATGAATAAGCAAGTATCTGCATGGCCTGCTTAGCTGGAGAGGGGAGGAGGGGGCTATATATCCTTTTAAATAGGAGATCCTTTTAAATAAGATTACTTATCCATTTAAGTTTAGAGCCTTGTGATCAGTGGTCCTACTTAAATGGATACTGCAGCTGAAAATCCACAGAAAAATAACCGGGCAAGTCATCCACTTGTCTCTATGTGGAGTCTGCCCTGCTGAATAGTGACCTCTGTATCAGAGGGCACTTGTATAAAGAGGTGCCTATTTTTACTGTTAACATAACTGGATATAAAAATTGATATTCTGCTATCTACCCACAAAGGATCAATGCAGATTGCAATGTAAGTAAAATAAAACTAGGCCATCACTAGGAAAAAGTACAACAATCGTACAAGTATCTTATTAATCTGAACCATACCATATCAATAAATTGGTCAAAAACAAGATCAAATATGTAGAAAATAAATGAGCTTTCAACAATTTATGAAATCTAAAATAAGAGGACATCATTCTTAACTCCAAAGGAAGTATACAAGACTGGAACTATGATAAAGATAGCTCACATGTTTTACAGATGGAAATTGTAATCAACAACGATCCTTCGATCTTAATGAGCAGATTGGTTTTCCTAATGTAAATAGTTCAATTAAATAATCTGGAACAAAGCCATAAAACAGTTTATGGCTAAAGATACAGAGCTTAAATTTGCATCGTGCCTCAATAGGAATCCACTACAAAGATTGCAACCAAGGAGTGACATGATCAAACTTATGTCGTCCACAAATCAGTTTTGCAGCGGCATTCTGCAAAATCTGTACATGTCTCAAAGATAAATGAGAACACTCAATGTAAAGTACATTACAATAATCTAGTTGACAGAGCACCAACGCCTAAACTACTACCTGAGAATCTGATGTATTCATCAGACATTTAATACGTTGGAGCTGTCTCAACCTAAAAAACACTTTCTTAACCAGTTGTAAAATCTGATATTCTATATCAGTACTCCTGTCTTTAAGCGCCAAGAAAGCACCGACTTGGAATCTATTCTGTAGTACCTACATTTCTTTATAGAATATTAGCATGACAGGTAAAATATGCACCTGTATTTTAGGTGTGAATATTTACACCAGTAGAGGAGTAGCTTAATGGTTAATGCAGCGGCCTGAGAACCTGGAAAACTGGGTTTGATTCCCAGTGCAGTTGTTATGACTAAACACCAACCTGTTCAAAAAGGCATACCCTATGGACCCAACTTGAATTTCTGGATCCTGTTACACAACGAAACCAAAGCTCGCGACGGACGTATCATAACTCTCCCTCTCTAAGAGTCCAAATGTGACTGTAACACATAAACCTTATCCTACGATTCCCAAATGTGTCTGTAACACATGAACATTATCCTACCACACATCACACTGTATTTGTTCTTTACCGGACTTGGCGAACGCCTTTACGGTACCATGTAAGCCACATTGAGCCTGCAAATAGGTGGGAAAATGTGGGATACAAATGTAACAAATAAATAAATGACTCTGGGCAAGTCACTTAACCCTCCATTGCCCCAGGAACAGTGGCATACTAAGGAGAGGGCGGTGGGGGCGGTCCACCCCGGGTGCACGCTGCTGGGGGGGTGCCGCGCGCCTGTCGGCTCTTCGTTTTCATGCTCCCTTTGCCCCGGAACAGGTTACTTCCTGTTCCGGGGCAGAGGGAGCATGAAAACGAAGAGCCGGCAGGTGCGCGGCACCCCCCCCCCAGCAGAGTGCACCCGGGGGGGGGGGTTCTTTCGCCGGGGGATTGGGGGTTCTTTTGCCAGGGGGGGGCGTCGTGCTGTTCCAGGGGGGGGGGGGCGCTGCACCCGGGGGGCGGGGCACATCGGCGATCCGCCCCGTGTGTGAGCCCCCCTAGGAACGCCACTGCCCAGGAACAAAATAAGTACCTGTATATAATATGTAAACCACTTTGATTGTAACCCCAGAAAGGTGGTATATCAAATTCCATCCCCCTGCTTCAGCCATAGTGCTGGTGTAAATGCTTGTGCCTAGATTGCAAATAAACACATGTAAAAGATAGTATTCTATAATTTATGGGGTAAATATTCAACCAGTGGTGGTCAGCGTTTTTTGGCTGCCGGGCCATGTCCATAGGAGGGTGGCTAACGCTTATCCGGTTAAGATGAACTGCATAAAAGTAGGACTGTGTTTTATGCAGTCCTATTTATGCAGTTAAGCCAGTGGTTCCCAAACCTGGTCCTGGAGGCACCCTAGCCAGTCAGGTTTTTTGCTATATCCACAATGAATATTCATGAGAGCGATTTTGCATGTAAACCTCTCAATGAATATTCATTGTGGATATACTGAAAACCTGACTGGCTAGGGTGCCTCCAGGACCAGGTTTGGGAGCCACCGAGTTAAGCGTTGAATATCGGCACTTATCGCGTAAGTGCCAACTCCACTCCCGGACCGCTCATAAAATATCCGGTTTGGCTTAGGCGCTAACCGCCGATATTCAGCAGCATTAACCAGTTAAGTGTAGTTGAATATTCGCAGGTAGCTCCAGGCAAGTGATTTTAAATGGCCAGGAGCCTCTCTGCCTCCTAATCGCTGACATTATTCAGTGGACAACACTGTGGATAAAATCCATCTGAATGCGCTTCAGCACTACCAGCACGTGCGAAGGGATGCAAACAAAGCACACCCCTTTGTGAGTATTTGAGAGGCACAGAGGATACTTCTTAATCTCCTCCCCCCCATTTTTCAATATATGAAAGGGCAAACTGGTATGAGGAAGCATAAAGGAAAAACCAAAATGTTATTCTTCTTTGGCTCAAAGACTTAGTGATGCCTTTGTGGCTGTGTCAACTAAAAAGAATGCTGAAGTGGTTATTTCCTCACCCAGGTGGGGATTTCATGCTCCCCCTTGGAAATCTCCTGAATATCAGAGGGCAGAACATTTCTCTCAGGGAAAAAGATCTTTTTACCCTCCACTTCCCTAGCTTTTCTGGTTGTGGTTGCTAGTGGAGTGGAGGAGTCGCCTAGTAGCCTAATGGTTAAAGCAGTCTAAGGACCAGTGAAGCCAGAGTTCAAATTCCATTAACACACTTCCTTTACCTTAGGTATAAAACTTAGGTTGCAAACTTTCCACAGAGAGGGAAATTCCTACAATAACTGAATGTAATGTAACTTACTTGAGCACTACTGAAAAGGCTTGAGCTAAATCCTCCTCTCCCCTTTTCTTTCCCATAGGGCATGACTTTCAAAACTGTAGGACAAGATCCCAAATAGTATCAGAAAACCCCATTTAGGGTCATAATTTGGGTAGGCTCTCCATAGGTGCATCAGTATTGTACACCTCTGGGGGGGGGGGGGGTACACAATTGTATTTGTCTACTATTATGGGGTCATGACCACAAAAAGACAAGCACTGTTTTAGAGGCTTCTCTGAGGTTTTTTTTTTTTCTGAGGGTGATATAGAAATGGTAGAAATTGGGACATCAAGAAGTAGTGATGTGGTAGAACCTTCTTCCCTTCAGGTGGTAACATCTTCCTAGGAGGTATCCATTCAGCAAATTATTTTACAGGCCTAGGAGTGGGAAGTAAATTTAACCTTTTATCCCCCTCCCCCCACCCCCGGAGGTTTCCAGTGTTCAAGTTTGGAAGCTTGTGTAACACAGGGGCGTAGCCAGACAGCCAGTTTTGGGTGGGCCTGAGTCCAAGGTGGGTGGGCATGAAATTAATGCCCCTCCCCCCCATCCCTAGTCCCCCTCTGCTCTGCTTTGCTCTCTGCTCTTTGTCCCTCTCTCCTCCTGCAAGCTGAAAATATTAAATACCTGAGTAGCTGAAGATTTCCTCCTGCTCTGGCAGTCAGCGCTCTTCCAAACAGCAGCCAGCAGCACTTTCCTCAAGCTGATGCCACAGCCAGCAGGCTGTCAATACATGAAAACTAAGCATGTGCAGATGGGCTGATGTCAGTGTCAAGGTAAGTGCTGCCAGCAGCCGTTTGGAAGAGCACCGGCTGCCTGAGGAGGATATCTTCAGCTGGTGGGGTTTGAGGATCTCTGCCAGTCATAGAAAGTGTGCCACAATTTTGGGTGGGCCTGAGTCCAAATAGGGTGGGCCCTGGCCCACCCAGGCCCACCCCTGGCTACGCCACTGGTGTAACATATGGAGGCTTAACTTGTTTGTGGTTTTCAAAGAAACTTGCAGAATTGTACAATTCTTCTGTTGAATCTGTGTCCAAATTCTCAAGACAAGATGGGGTCTTGGAAAGGTATCACACTTAGGGCTCCTTTTACTAAGCCACGGTAGTGATTCCCAGTATGGCAAATGTGACGAGGCCCATTCAGTTCCTATGGGCTTCATCACATTTGCCGCACAAAAATCACTATTGCGGTTTTTTAAAAGGAGCCCTTAAGGTAACTAAATTGTGGAGAAAGAATGAAAGCATCATAGGCAACCAAAACAGCCTTTATTAAAGATATTGTAATTTGTGGTTGCAATCTAAAGTTGAAAATTTGGACAATGTGACCCTGAGTGGGAACCTATTGGGCTCATTTTCGAAAGAGAAGGATGCCCATCTTTCGACATAAATCGGAAGATGGACGTCCTTCTCCCAGGGTTGTCCAAATCGGTATAATCAAAAGCCGATTTTGGACGTCCCCAACTGCTTTCCATCGCAGGGACGGCCAAAGTTCAAGGGGGTGTATCGGAGGCGTCGCGAAGGCGGGACTTGGGTGTGCCTAACACTTGGACATCCTCGACCCATAATCGAAAGAAACAAAGACATCCCTGACGAGCACTTGGACGACTTTACCTGTTCGTATTTTTCTTATGGCCAAGGCATAAAAAGGTGCTCGAAATGATCAGCTGACTACCGGAGAGAATCGGGGATGACTTCCCCTTACTCCCCCAGTGGTCACTAACCCCCTCCCACCCTCAAAAAATATCTTTCAAATTATTTTGTGCCAGCCTCAGATGTCATACTTAGCTCCACCACAGCAGTATGCAGGTCCCTGGAGCAGTTTTAGTGGGTGCAGTGCACTTCAGGAAGGTGGACCCAGGCCCAGGCCCATCCCCCTCCTACCTGTTACACTTGTGGTGGTAAATGTGAGCCCTCCAAAACCCACCACAAACCCACTGTACCCACATCTAGGTGCCCCCGTTCACCTGTAAGGGCTATGGTAGTGGTGTACAGTTGTGGGTAGTGAGTTGGTGGGGGGGCTGGCTCAGCACACAAGATAAGGGAGCTATGTACCTGGGAGCAATTTATGAAGTCCACTGCAGTGCCCCCTAGGGTGCCCGGTTGGTGTCCTGGCATGTCAGGGGGACCGGTGCACTACAAATGCTGGCTCCTCCCACAACCAAAGGGCTTGCATTTGGTCGTTTCTGAGATGGACGTCCTTGGTTTCCATTATCGCCGAAAATCAGAAACAACCAAGTCTAGGGACGACCAAATTTCAGGATTTGGAGGTCCCTGACCGTATTATCGAAACGAAAGATGGATGTCCATCTTGTTTTGAAAATACGGGTTTCCCCGCCCCTGGATCGGGATGTTTTGCGAGGATGTCTTCATCAAAACTTGGACGTCCCTTTCGAAAATGCCCCTCTATGTTTTTGTCAGAATGTATTGATGATATCTGTGAGAGTCGTAAGACTTATTTCCTTTATCTTAAAATTGTTTGCTGATTCCTTGACATATTTTGTCATCAGTTAATATGTTCCCAATGCTCTCTACCAGGTGAGTCCTGTAGAGGGGAAGATGGATGAATTAACTTCTCCCGTGAGGCTAAACATAAGTGAGGCACTTGAGATATTGATTGAAGAGACCTTGAATAGCTCTCTTTTGTTAGCTTTTCACTCTCTTCTGATCAAACTATGATTTTGAGTTTATTCTGTAGGTTTTGAAATTCTCTTTTTCATGGTTATAAAATCAGAGTGTTTCGTGATTTGTGGTTGGTAACTCAGATTAGGAGAAAAGAATACCTTCAATTGCACCCATATAATATATTTTTGGATGCTTATTTTTTTAAAATGTGTTTTAAAGTATCTTCAAAAAACTTGTTTTTTTAATCCTTCACATTTAAACTTCTTCTATAAGATAGGACACCTCATGAGTTAGGTCTTCTTAAGGCATCTTTTCCGTTTCTCTTATGAAATAGTAAGATCATAATAGCCATACTGGGTCAGACTAATTGTCCATAAAGCCCAACATCCTGCTTCCAACATTGTACAATGTAGGTCACAAATGCCTGACAGAATCCCAAATAGTAGCAAGATTCATGCTACTGTTCCTAGAGACAAGCAGCGGTTTCCCCATTTCTGTCTCAATATCAGACTATGGACTTTTCCTCCAGGAACTTGCCCAAACCTTTTTTTTTTTTAACCCAGATATGCTAACTGCTGTAAACACATCCTCTGGCAACGAGTTCCAGAACTTAACTATTCGTTGAGTGAAAAAATATTTCCTTCTATTTGTTTTAAAAGTATTTCCATGCAACTTCATTGAGTGTCCCCTGTCTTTGTACTTTCTGAAAGAGTAGAAAATCGATTCATTTTGCCCATTTAAAATCACTCAAAATTTTTGCAGACCTCTATTATACCCCCTCCCCCCCTCAGCTGTCTCTTTTCCAAGTTGAAGAGCCCTAATCTTTTTATCTTTTTCTCATATGAGAGGAGTTCATCCCTTTTATCAATTTGGTTGCCCTTCTTTGAACCTTTTCTAATTCTGCTGTATCTTTTTTTGAGATACGGTGATCAGTAGACATGTAGCACTTATTCGTATGATCAGATTAGACTATAAGGGTTGCTTGCATGACCCCAGTTGATGGACTTTTGAATAATTAGTTTCCTTCTTAATTTTTACTTTCATGTTACCCTTTTCCGGTGAGCTGTCCATCGAAATGCATATCTTAAAAGATTACAAAAAGAGAACTGACTATTTCCTTTTTATAAGTAGCTGGAGAAAAACAAGAACACAGATACAAATCAATTATCCTTATTTATAACTAAGCTAAAAATAAGGAAAAAATTCAGAGTAAAATGAAAAGTGAACAAGAGGTAGAGACAAATGATACTTTTAAAGTATTTTTCATCTATAGTAGGAGCTAAAGGAAAGACTCACCAGGACTCCAAATGAAAGCAGCAGGTACTTTAGTGTCAGTAGAAGGAGACACCGAAGAACATTGAAATGAATAGTTTGCTGTTGTATCTCACAGGGGAGGTTAAGGCACAGATGCTGCAGAAAGAATACATTTTCTTGGTTAAAAAAATATTATTAGAACAGGCAGTGCAAAAATGAATGCAATTGAAGGAAGAAAAGAACCTTTAGCAGAGGTGTTAAACTTTTTGCAGACAGTGGTGCTTGTATAAAACTATGGAAAAAATATATTTTTAAGAAACAACATTTAGAGGCAGATGCAGCAACCAAACGTAAAAAAATCTAAATCGTTAAAGTCCCTAACGATTTTAAAATAACGAAAAATGCACCAAAAAAAAAAGTCACACATGCTGAGATCGGTAGTGAAACGTACAATGTATCAAAGAATCACAATACACATCGGTCTGGACCTCTCGTTAGGACAGCTCCGTGGCAGGAAAAAGTGTTAAGTGAAAAAATAAACAAACTTTGAGCCAATCCCAGCGCATTAGCAGAGCTAAAAGCGCTGTGATTGGTCCAAAGGACCTCAGAAAACACATAAAAAAATAAAAATAAAAAAAGGATCGGGAGGGGGCAAGGGCGCTCATCAGGAGCGTCCTGTACGGACGGCCTTGCCCCCCCCCCCCCCGCTGCTCCCCACTTTCCGCTGCTCCCCCCACCCCGAAAAAGCAAACTTGTAGAAGCCCCTGCCCCCCTCCCTTCCTCACTACTCTCAGCTCCGCCTCCCGACATCCTCCGTCTGTGCCCCGCCCCCTTTGGGGATCGTCGCCGCCATTCCCCTTCTCCATCGGGCCCCCCTCCCTCTTACCGGGCCCGTGCAGCGCCTCTCTCCTCTGTCCGAAGGCGCTGCACGGGCAAGAAGAACGCAGAATCAGCTGATGCCTGCCTTCGCGATGGCATCGATAGAGCGTCTTTCTCCTCCTGGGCCCGCCCCTGTCTGACGTCAGTAACCTACGTAGGTTACTGACGTCAGACAGGGGCGGGCCCAGGAGGAGAAAGACGCTCTATCGCGAAGGCAGGCATCAGCTGATTCAGCGTTCTTCTTGCCCGTGCAGCGCCTTCGGACAGAGGCGCTGCACGGGCCCGGTAAGAGGGAGGGGGGCCCGATGGAGAAGGGGAATGGCGGCGACGATCCCCAAAGGGGGCGGGGCACAGACGGAGGATGTCGGGAGGCGGAGCTGAGAGTAGTGAGGAAGGGAGGGGGGCAGGGGCTTCTACAAGTTTGCTTTTTCGGGGTGGGGGGAGCAGCGGAAAGTGGGGAGCAGCGGGGGGGGGGGGCAAGGCCGTCCGTACAGGACGCTCCTGATGAGCGCCCTTGCCCCCTCCCGATCCTTTTTTTTATTTTTATTTTTTTATGTGTTTTCTGAGGTCCTTTGGACCAATCACAGCGCTTTTAGCTCTGCTAATGCGCTGGGATTGGCTCAAAGTTTGTTTATTTTTTCACTTAACACTTTTTCCTGCCACGGAGCTGTCCTAACGAGAGGTCCAGACCTCTCGTTAGTTTTCCTGCCTTTTTCCTGCGTAAAGGCAATCGGAAAAGGTTAGTGCATGTCGTTTCAATGGGGTTTTCACACTAATTGCTCATCTCCATTCCGTTTTCGTTAGCTGCTACTACCGTCGAAAAATAGGCTTTAGTGCATGGAAAGGATCGGAAATTCTTCCCCGAGGGCTCATTTAACGATGAAAAACGTTTAGTGCATCTGCCTCTTAGTCTAAAGATTATAGTGCCCTGAAATGAAATAGTCATGGGTTAGGAGGCAATGTTCTGTTGTGGATTAGGAATTGGTTATTGGACAGAAAACAGAGGATAGGGTTAAATGGCCATTTCTCTCAATGTAGGAGGGTGAATAGTGGAGTGCCGCAGGGATCTGAATTGGGATCAGTGCTATTTAACATGTTTATAAACAATCTGGAAATTGGAACGACAATTGAGGTGATTAAATTTGCAGATAACACAAAAGTATTGCGGACGGTGATAAATTACATGAAGATCTTAGGAAATTGGAAGACTGGGCATCCAAATGACAGATGAAATTTAATGTAGACAAATGCAAAGTGATGCACCTTGGGAAGAATAATCCAAATCATAGTTACCTGATTGTAGGGTTGACCTTGGGGGCCAGCACCCAAGAAAAAAGATCTTGGTGTCATTGTAGACAAAACTTTGAAATCTTCTGCCTGGTGTGTGGCAGCAGCCAAAACTCAAACAGGATGCAAGAAAATATTAGGAAAGGCATGGTAAATATGACCAGGAATACTATATTGCCTCTGTATCGCTCCATGGTGTGACCTTGCCTTGAGTACTGCGTTCAGTTCTGGTCGCCATATCTCAAAAAAGATATAGCAGAATTAGAAAAGATTCAAAGAAATGTGACCAAAATGATTAAGGGGATGGGACTTCTCTCATATGAGGAAAGGATAAAGAGGTTAGGGCTCTTCAGCTTGGAAAAGAAAAGGCTGAGGGGAGATATGATTGAGGTCTAAAAAATCCTGAGTAGTGTAGAATGAGTCGAAGTGAATTGGTTTTTTTTTACTCTTTCAAAAAGTACAAAGACTAGGGGACACTAAATGAAGTTACATGGAAATACTTTTAAAACGAATAGGAGGAAATATTTTTTCACTCAACGAATAATTAAGCCCTGGAACTCATTGCTGGGGGATATGGTAACAGTGATTAGCGTATCTGGGTTTTTATAAAAGATTTGAACAAGTTCCTGGAGGACATGAGACAGACATGGGGAAGCCATTGCTTGCCCTGGGATTGGTACTCTGGAATGTCACTACTATTTTGGTTTCTGCCAGAGTCAGATACAGTGACTGCTGGGGGGAAGATCGTCAGGTCTCCTCCCCTGTGCCTATGTGTCACATCTGCTGAACAGCCCTGAACATGCCCCTCCCTGGGCCCCCATAACCATAGCCTGCAGAAATGAGGGGATGCACCTGTTCTCCCTCCCCTCCCCCAGCCTGCTGCACCTGATCAAACTAGCGAGGGGACTGTTAGCAGCAACTCTCAAAGTAAAATACTTACTGTGAGGCAGTGCATAGATGCATAGATGCATAGATGCGTAGATTATAAATTTCCATAATCTACTCTTGTATGCACAGAAAGTATGTGCCCTGGAGGTGGTGTAAGTGCTAATGCCTACATGTATGCACATTCGTTTGAATCAACACTAGTTTTTATAAAGTCAAGTAGGTGCCTCTTGACCCATTCTCTGTATTAGAGCATAATTACAGGAGGTTTTGCTTGCTGAGTTCCTAATTTAGAAAGCCAATAAAGGAGTGTTAAGGGTTTCAGAATCTATAAGTAATGGTATTTCCCAGGGAAAACTGAAATCAGGGAGTACAGAGCTCCAGTTGTCAGTGGGGATGGGTGCTGATGAAGGATGATGCGAAATGAGAAGAGGTGATTATATTGAGTAGAGGAAAGATTATCCTGAAGAAGGCTGGTGTCTTTGTCATTGAGAAGGATCCTGATTGCCATCCGTCCTTGAGTTTCAGAGAGGACTCTGCTTGTCAGGTAACGTGGAGGGGCATAATTGAACGAAAACGCCTATCTCCATGGGCGTTTATCTCCAAGAACGGGTCCGTGAAGGGGTGGACCGAACCGTATTTTGGGAAAAAATAGACGCCCATGTTTTATTCAACAATGTGTGAGCTGGGCGTTTTTGTTTTTCAGCGATAATGGAAAATGAAAGCGCCCAGCTCAAAAACGAATAAATCCAAGGCATTTGTTCATGGGAGGGGCCAGGATTCGTAGTGCACTGGTCCCCCTCACATGCCAGGACATCAACCGGGCACCCTAGGGGGCACTTTTACAAAAGCAAAAAAAAGGTAAAAGAGCTCCCAGGTGCATAGCACCCTTCCCTTGTGTGTTGAGCCCCCCAAATCCCCCTCACAACCCACTGCCCACAAGTCTACACCATTACTATAGCCCTAAGGGGTGAAGGGGGGCACCTACATGTGGGTACAGTGGGTTTGGGGGGGTTGGACGACTAAGCATTAAGCAGCACAATTGTAACAGGTAGGGGGGGGGATGGGCCTGGGTCCACCTGCCTGAAGTCCACTGCACCCCCTAACAACTCCTCCAGTGACCTGCATACTGCTGTCAGGGAGCTGGGTATGACATTTGAGGGTGAAAATAAAAAGTTGTGAAACGGCATATTTTGTGGTGGGAGGGGGTTAGTGACCACTGGGGGAGTCAGAGGAGGTCATCCCCGATTCCCTCCAGTGGTCATCTGGTCATTTAGGGCACTTTTTGGGGCCTTATTCGTGAAAAAACAGGGTCCAGAAAAAGTGTCCTAAATTCTAGCTAAAAACGCATACTTTTTTCCCATTATCAGTGAAATGCGCCCATCTTTGTTCGGCAGATAACCACGCCCCAGTTCCGCCTTCGCCACACCTCTGACACGCCCCCATCAACTTTGTCCGCATCCGTGACGGAGTGCAGTTGAAAACGTCCACAAATCGGCTTTCGATTATACCGCTTTATTCGTTTTTGTGAGATAAACGTCCATCTCCCGATTTAGGTCGGAACTTGGGCGTTTTTCTCGTTCGATTATAAGCAGGATAGTAACATAGTAGATGACGGCAGAAAAAGACCTGCATGATCCAGCCAGTCTGCCCAACAAGACAACTCGTGTTTGCTAATTTTGTGTATACCCTACTTTGATTTGTACCTGTGCTCTTCAGGGCACAGACCATATAAGTCTGCCCAGCACTAGCCCTGCCTCCCAACCACCAACCCCGCCTCCCAACCACCGACTCTGGCACAGACCGTATAAGTCTGCCCAGCGTATATTGAAGAGGTGCATCAGTAGAGCTGCTAGGAGCCTTCAGATCTGTAAGGAGAAGCTGGTTGAAGAGACATTATAGTTGCTACACAAAGCTCAGGATTTTGAATAATTTCAGAGTAGAAATTTTCAAAGTACTAGGTCTCTGGGAAGATGGGATCATTGATTAAAAAGGTGATTGCATGGAGCAACAAATCATCTAAAAGAACAGAAGTTGTTCTTTGGAGGAATTGCTGAGAAGAGGAGGTGGAGAGAATGTGCATCTAAAGTTCCAGATCTTGTGGGGACAGGTGAAACAGAGAAAAATGAATGCAGATAAAGACCATATGGCCTATCCAGTCTGCCCATCCATGTTATTTCCCTCCTCTCCCGTAGAGTTCCTTTGTCTCCACCACCTCCACTGGGAGGCCATTCTACGAAGTCACTACCCTTTCCATGAAGTATTTCCTAAGGTTACCTCTGAGTCTGTCCTCTTTCACCTTCATCCTATTCTTCCTCCTCCTAGGGCTTCATTTCATTTGAAAAAGACATGCCTCCTGTGCATTTATGCCATGGAGGTATTAAAAAGTCTCTCTCTATCATATCTCCCCTCTCCCACCTTTCTTCCAAGGTTTACATGTTGAAATCTTTAAGTCGGTCTCTATATTGTCAACATAACAGGTGCCTGCTATGCTAGCTAGTCTTGATGCCTCTAATGCATTTGATCAGGTAAACTGATCCTTTTTCTGTAGCTAATGGGGGTGGTACCTCCAGGCGGTGAAACCTTTGTATGCCAACCCTGCTGCATCCCTATTAGTGAATGGTGTTCGTTCTTAGGCCTTCCAGGAACATGACAGGGATGCCACCAATCTCCATTGCTGTTCTTTCCCTGGAGTCACTCCTCTGCACTTAATGAGGGTCTGTAGATATGGGGGGGGGGGGGGGGGCTTTTACTCTGAAAACTCTGGCATTTGTTGATTTCTTTTATTGCTCATCTTCTCTGATCCCCAGCAGTCCCGTCCAATGGTGATAGAGTTGATGGAGGAGTATGGATTTTTGTCAGGATTCCAGCTGAACCTGGATAAATCCTATGCTCGTCTGGCTCACTCTTTGGTTCGGTTACAGTTGGGGGGAGGGGACTTTTTTCTTACAATGGGTGGAGGGTAGCATCAAATATTTGAGAATCCAAATTCCAATTAACCTTTCTCATTTATATGTTTTAAATTTGGGCAGTGGCGTAGCCACAGGTGGGCTTGGGTGGGCCAGGGCCCACCCATTTATGGCTCAGGCCCACCCAACAGTAGCACATGTTTAGTGGCAACTGGTGGGAATCCCAAGCTCCGCCAGCTGAAGATTTCCACTGATGGTAACAAAAACGCTACTCTCCACAACACCGGCACCTGCGCATGCTCAGTCTTCAGTGCATTCCTGCTGCCGAGGTGGAAAGAAACTTTTTCCCACCAGCTGAGATTTTTTTTTTTGGAGGGAGGGAGAACACTTTGTGCCCACCCAATTCTTGCCTAGGCCCACCCAAAATCAGTTTTCTGGCTACGCCCCTGAATTTGGGGCTCCTAAATCTCCATTACCATACCATAAGTTGTAGCATGTGCCACATTAATGACTGATTTCAGAAATCTGAATATTTTACTTGCTCCGCATTAGAATTGGAGCTTTTGGGAGAGGTGCATTTTATCTATTACTTGCATGCGGTCCCAACGGCCTTACCAAATATACCTAAAATGTATGTTTATTATAGGCCACTGAGAGCTACCTGGCGCTGGCTTTGTAGGTTCCATGGACTGAACTCTTCGGTTTCCCCAGTGCTGCCAATTCGGTACAATAAGTTGCTTCCGCCAGGCACGGGCTCTACATTTTTTGCTATCTGGGAAGATCAAGGGATTCAATTTCTGCATCAAGTGCTGCAGGAGAATGGCTCTGCAAAATTATTTGAGTCCCTGAGAACTGACTTTCAACTGTCTTGTCACGCGGCCTTTTCATACCTACAGTTAAAGAATTACATTGGCACTTTGGACAAAACTTGTTTATTTTATTTATTTATTTGTTGCATTTGTATCCCCACATTTTCCCACCTGTTTGCAGGCTCAATGTGGCTTACATTATGCCGTACTGGCGATCGCCATTATCAGAATGAGAAATACAGAGTGGTATTGCATTAAAGTTCATAAGTGAGAGTACTTTAAGCAGTCAGGTATAGAGAGTTCATTTCCGGAATGAGAAATAAAGTGGTATTGCGTTAAAGTTCAATGGTGACAGAGTAAATTAAGCAATCAAGTTGAATTGAGGATTCAGTTTTGTCCAGATCTGGTATAAGTTTCATTATCTGCAGTGGCGTTCCTAGGGGGGCTGACACCCGGGGCGGATCGCCGATGCACCCCGCCCCCAGGGTGCAGCACCCCCCCTGGATGCAGCGCGACCCCCCCCCCCCCCGGTGCACGCCGCTGGGGGGGTGCCGCGCGCGCCTGTCCTTCGTTTGTTCCAGGGTAACCTGTTCCGGGGCAGAGGGAGCATGGAACGAACAAAGGACAGGCGCACGCGGCATCCCCCCAGCGGCGTGCACCCGGGGCAGACCGCACCCAGCGCCCCCCCTAGGAACGCCACTGATTATCTGGAATTTAGGCTAGATCATTGTGTTATGCCTTTTTGAACAGGTTGGTTTTTAGTGATCAGACTATTATGACTGTTGGAAGGGGTTGGGGGAATGGGCAGGGGATAGGGAAGCCTTGAGGGGCCCTTATCCAGGTATGGGCAGCTCCTTGAAGTCACCTAGGTGTGCCAAAATTCAGCGGCAGTATCCAAATAACTAAGCAGACATAGTTAAAACCACATTTTATGTGGTCCTTCTTGGCCAGCTGGTTATCCGGGTACCAGCATTAAAAATTGGCAGCACCCAGATACTTTCCAGGTCCACCCTGACTCTGCCCCTGGACTGCCTCACCACAAGCCACAGTGTCACTGATATCCAGATCTGGCCCAGTAAGTAACTTAACTTGATAAGACTTATGAAACCCTGGGTACTGTGCTGACACTGGAGTCACAGCGGAAGATCCCTATAACTTTTCACCATCGCTATCTTAAGGATACTGTGGTTCCACCAAATTATACACACTTGGAGCAGGCATGGGCTGCAGATCTGGGCACCACCGTACAAGAGGGATGTTTGCTGACTGGGATTTCTAGTGTCAGAAGCCTTTCTGATCATGTGTCTTATTGGGAGCTACAGTTCAAAATAAACATGAGACTGTATTACTTGTCCAAGAGAGCATTCCTCATGAAAACTTGTGCCTCGGCAGCGTGCCTAAAATGTTGGTATGCAGAAGCGTCCTTAGGCCATATGCTGTGGACCTGCCCGACGATTCAGTCTCTGTGGCAGCGAGTATTTGCATTTGTATCCCGCATTTGGTCTTTCTCAATGACAGCAACTCCTAATGTCTTATTCGGGACCATTCCCAGAATGCCCCCCCCCCCCCACAGGAGTGGGGTGACCAGAATTGTACGCTGGGTGATACTGATGGTGCTGAATGTGATCCTTGTAGCCTGGCTCTGTAAAGACCCTCCAGCTGTGGCATGCAGCCATGAACCATGTACTCACCATGGAGAGGCGGCGAGTCTAAGATCTGGATACTCCGGCAGGACGCCTGTTTCAGATTGCCTGGCAACCTTTTAGTCCACCCTGACACCCACTGCGTGAAGTAGAATCTTGAAATTTTGAACTGGGCTCTCCTACTATTTGGTGTCTACAGGTGTATGCACCTTAAGCCGGCTTGTCCCCAGGAGTAGGAAAGGGGGGAGGTTGGGGAGGGATATATAGCTCAAAAATTGGAGTGTGTAATACCGTATTACTTTAGTCTGTTAAATGTTGTTCCTTATTTTGATGTTCCTAGCATGGTATTCTTTGTTGTTAATACAGATGTAACTAGACAACGTTTCAGCGAAATGAGGTATAATACTAGTACTGAGCTGAAATGAGCTTAACTAACTTAATCACCTTAAGAAACCGTTGGTACGTGATATCGAGTTAGTGAAAGTGGAGAAAAAGACCTCAGTAGTCAACGCGTGACAGCAGAATAATAAATGCACTCAATGCCCTCATTTCTCTGACTCTGTTCTTATCATTGCTCAAAAAACTCCACTGTGTGTGAGTACAGGTATGTGATGACCAGTTATAAATGAAAAACTTAAATGGTCTAAGTCATATTACTTTAAATTTGCCCGTGATGTTACTTAGACCATTTAAGTTTTCCATTTATAACTGGTCATACTTGTATTTATTTATTTATTTATTTATTTTGCTGCATTTATATCCCACATTTTCCCACCTATTTGCAGGCTGAGTGTGGCTTACAATATAATACAACTACAATCACATGGAATAGAGAATCAGAGTATCTATAACAGATAAGGTGCATAGGAATATTATCCACCTTATAATTGAAAGAGAAAAACGCCTAGATTTCGACCTAAATCGGGAGATAGACGTTTATCTCACAAAAACGAATAAATCGGTATAATGGAAAGGCGATTTTGGACGTTTTCAACTGCACTCCATCGCGGAAGCGTACAAAGTTGATGGGGGCGTGTCGGAGGCGTGGCGAAGGTGGAACTGGGGCGTGGTTATCGGCCGAGGAGAGATGGGCGCCTTTCGCCGATAATGGAAAAAAAGTATGCGTTTGTAGCTAGAATTTAGGGCACTTTTCCTGGACCCTGTTTTTTTTCACGAATAAGGCCCCAAAAAGTGCCCTAAATGACCAGATTACCCCCAGAGGGAATCGGGGATGACCTCCCCTGACTCCCCCAGTGGTCACTAACCCCCTCCCACCACAAAACATGATGTTTCACAACTTTTTTTTTTCACCCTCAAATGTCATACCCACCTCCCTGGCAGCAGTATGCAGGTCCCTGGAGCAGTTGTTAGGGGGTGCAGTGGACTTCAGGCAGGTGGACCCAGGCCCATCCCCCCCTACCTGTTACAATTGTGCTGCTTAATGCTTAGTCGTCCAACCCCCCCAAACCCACTGTACCCACATGTAGGTGCCCCCCTTCACCCCTTAGGGCTATAGTAATGGTGTAGACTTGTGGGCAGTGGGTTTTGAGGGGGATTTGGGGGGCTCAACACACAAGGGAAGGGTGCTATGCACCTGGGAGCTCTTTTACTTTTTTTTTTGTTTTTGTAAAAGTGCCCCCTAGGGTGCCCGGTTGGTGTCCTGGCATGTGAGGGGGACCAGTGCACTATGAATCCTGGCCCCTCCCATGAACAAATGCCTTGGATTTATTCGTTTTTGAGCTGGGCGCTTTCATTTTCCATTATCACTGAAAAAAACAAAAACGTCCAGCTCACAAATTATCGAATAAAATATGGACGTCTATTTTTTTCGGAAATACGGTTCGGTCCGCCCCTTCACAGACCCGTTCTTGGAGATAAACGCCCATGGAGATAGACGTTTTCGTTCAATTATGCCCCTCTATGGCAATCATATTAATGGAGAAGAATTTCAGAATTATTGCTATTAAGGTTCATATGAAAACTATGTTGATTAAGAAGTGGGTAAATGGATAACAACATAATATAATGATATTAGGACAAAGTATAATTGTCAGTAATTAGGGTGTCAATAAAATAGGCAAAATAAAAGAGTTCCAATATAAAATTGTGTCTGGTGTAGTTTAGGAGTCAGATCGTTATGAGGGATCCATTTTGTACACTTGTCTTCAGTAGTTTCCGGAAGGTCATCAAGGCGCGTGTTTTTCTTATAGTGGTTGGTAATTCATTCCATCGTTGTGTACAGATGTATGAAAAGCTAGATGTATGTACTGATTTGTATTTAAGTCCTCTGCAATTGGGATAATGGAGGTTTAAGAAAGTACGTGATGAACTTTTGTTGATTCTCTCTGGTAGATCTATAAGGTCTGACATGTAAGATGGGGCATCTCCATAAATAACTTTATGAACTAAGGTGCATATTTTGAATGGAACTCGATCCTTTAGTGGAAGCCAGTGTAATTTTTCTCTAAGGGGTTTAGCACTATAGTATTTTGCTTTTCTTGTGCTCACACAGAGTGGAGGTTTTTGAGCAATGATAAGAACGGAGTCAGAGAAACGAGGGCATTGAGTGCATTTATTATTCTGCTGTCACACGTTGACTACTGAGGTCTTTTTCTCCACTTTCACTAACTCGATATCACGTACCAACGGTTTCTTAAGGTGATTAAGTTAGTTAAGCTCATTTCAGCTCAGTACTAGTATCCTTTGTTGTTACTCAGTAAGGAGGATTTAAATATAAAATAGCTCCTTTCAGTTTTACCCACAGTTTTCCTACTTCTTCCAGATGTTTCCTTCTATCTAACAGCTCCTTGAGGTAATCGCCCATCTGATCAAAGTTAGGTTTTTTTTAAAGTCTAAAACCTTAACTTTTGAAAGAACCCTCTCTCCACATCTGCCTTAATATTAAACTACACCATCCAGTGATCTCTGGATGCCAGATGATGACCCAATACAACATCAGAAACACTCTCCCCATTTGTAAGCACTAAGTCCAATATGGCCCCATCCCACATGGGTTCCGTTTACCAACTGCTGGAACAGTTCTCCCTGTAGAGAACCTAGAATCTCCCTACTTCTAGAAGACCCAACAAAAGGGGTACCCCAATCTGGCATATTAAAATCATCTATTAGTAACATTTCCCCTTTGACAGCTTAGTAAAAGGGCCCCCTAGAGTGCAGAGAAATTGCGAATTAACATTACAAGTGAGGTGCAGGGAATTTCAAATAACGCTCAAGGGTTCCCACATCTTGCAATAGGATTGAATGCAACTGAGACACTCAGCAGCTACAGCTTCACATTTAGCAGTATGACAAAAACCATAGATGGCAATATAGACACCTAGTTATAGAATTATCCCCACAATGTTTTCAGTGTTTTGAATATTTTTTTAAAATCTTATCTCCCATTTGGATTATTGGTGAAGCAATAGAGGAATTGGTTTTCATCCCTCTGCATATAAGGAAGTGACATTAGGTAGTCGCGATCAGCACTTTAAATTAAACACCAGCTGTGACATTTAAATTTAGTACATATATTCAGTTCCTCTAAATGTTTAGCAGGGCATTTTCGAAAGAACATCAAAGTATGCCAAAAAGTCCCAAATGGATATAAAAAGTGCTCCACGGCACCTGGAAGGCAGCTGGTGGAAGCACTAGACACCTGGAGCGAAAGTCCTGGATGGATCGATGTGGACCTGGGAGTCACCCCGGACTAGGCTGTGAGGGTTATGCAGATGGACTGCAAGTCCTCCACAGCACCAATAGAATTTGTGTTCATTGTTATGCTGTATGGTAGCTGCATTGTTGCTAAAACAAAGGTATACCAGGAGATCTACATCTATGACCCTAATATTCAGCTTATTTCTAATAAGAATTACATAAGTATTGCCACACTGGGACAGACCAAAGGTCCATCAAGCCCAGCATCCTGTTTCCAACAGTGTCCAGTCCAGGGGCGTAGCCACGGGTGGGCCTGGGTGGGCCCAGGCCCACCCATTTTCCCTCCAGGCTCGCCCATCTGCATTGCTGTCTCCCTTTTGTCCCACGGAGGCAGCGCTTCCTTCCTGCCCTGTCTTCTCCCGAAGCTCGGCTGCATCGGTCCTTCCCTGCAAGTAGAATCCTCCTTCGCCGGTCGCGCAGCTACGCTCCTCCCCCTGCCGCGTCTATCTGGCCCTCTGTGATGCACTTCCTGTTTAGGGCCGGATGAACGCGGCAGGGGGAGGAGCGAAGCTCCATGTGCATGGCAGCGCAGCGCAACCGGCGAAGGAGGATTCTACTTGCAGGAAGGACCGATGCAGCGGAGCTTCGGGAGAAGACAGGGCAGGAAGGAAGCGCTGCCTCCGTGGGACAAAAGGGATAGAGACAGCGCGAAGGATGCGGATGGGCAGACCTGGAGGAAAAATGGCTGAGCTGCTGGGACATGGGAGGGAGAGGAGGAAGCGGCTGGAGGGAAGGGAGAGAGTTGCTGGGACATGGGAGGGAGAGGAAGAAGGGACTGGAAGGAAGGGAGAGAGCTACTGGATATGGGAGGGAGAGGAAGAAGGGACTGGAGGGAAGGGAGAGAGCTACTGGATATGGGAGGGAGAGGAAGAAGGGACTGGAAGGAAGGGAGGGAGTTGCTGGGACATGGGATGGAGAGGAAGAAGGGACTGGAGGGAAGGGAGAGAGCTGCTGGGACATGGGAGGGAGAGGAAGAAGGGACTGGAGGGAAGGGAGAGAGCTTCTGGGACATGGGAGGGAGAGGAAGAAGGGACTGGAGGGAAGGGAGAGAGCTACTGGATATGGGAGGGAGAGGAAGAAGGGACTGGAAGGAAGGGAGAGAGCTGCTGGGACATGGGAGGGAGAGGAAGAAGGGACTGGAGGGAAGGGAGAGAGCTGCTGGGACATGGGAGGGAGAGGAAGAAGGGACTGGAGGGAAGGGAGAGAGCTTCTGGGACATGGGAGGGAGAGGAAGAAGGGACTGGAGGGAAGGGAGAGAGCTTCTGGGACATGGGAGGGAGAGGAAGAAGGGACTGGAGGGAAGGGAGAGAGCCGCTGGGACATGGGAGGGAGAGGAAGAAGGGACAGGAGGGAAGGGAGAGAGCTGCTGGACATGGGAGGATAGGGAGAGAAAGAGGGGAGATGGATGGAAGTATGCAGAAAGGGGAGAGACTGGAAGGATGTGGAGAGAGAGAGAGAGAGGGGAGACTGAACAGAAAAGGGTAGAGAGAGACACTAGATGGAAGGATCAGGAGAGAGGGTAGATGGGTGGAAGGATGAGGAGAGAAAGAGGGAAGACACTGGATGGAGGGGTAGGGAGAAAAAGGAGACGCTGGATGCAAAAGAAAGAGGGGAGCTGCTGGATGGAAAGAGGGAGAGGACAGAGTAGGGAAAGACTGGAGAATAAGAGGAAGGGGCATGTGGAGAACAATGGTGAGGAAAAGATGAAAAGCCATAGGTGGTGAATGGACAGGAAACCCTGGCAAGAGAAAGACGAAGGAAAGCAGAATCTAGAGACTGGGAGCAACACAATGAGAAAAAGTAAATGGCCATACAACAAAGGTAAAGAAAATAATTTTATTTTAATTTAGGATAAAGTAATATGGTACCTGTGTTAATAAAGTTTCAGAGACCAATACTTCCTTCCTTAGGTCAGGAGAGGATACCATAACAGCGTTATGCTGACCTGAGGCAGGAGGTTTTGGCCTCTGAAAGCTCATTGAAAAGGGTGTTAGGCTTTTAAATACTTTTTCTGAAACCTGATGCACTGAAAAGCAGCACTTTACCCCTATGTGACAAATGCATCTGATTAGTGTGACTAAATTTTGCTGGGGAAGGGGGAATAGAGAGAAAATTTTGTGCCCACCCACTTTAGGTTCAGGCCTATCCAAAATTGGCAGTCTGGCTACGCCACTGGTCCAGTCCAGGTCACAAATACCTGGCAAGATCCCAGAAAAGTTCAATACATTTAATTCTGCTTATCCCAGAAATAAACAGTGGATTTTCCCCAAGTCAATTTAATAATGGTCCTTTAGGAAGCCATCCATACCTTTTTAAATCCCCGCTAAGCTAACTGCCTTTATCACATTCTCTGGCAACAAATTCCAGAGTTTAATTACATAAGTACATAAGTAATGCCATACTGGGAAAAGACCAAGGGTCCATCGAGCCCAGCATCCTGTCCACGACAGCGGCCAATCCAGGCCAAGGGCACCTGGCAAGCTTCCCAAACGTACAAACATTCTTTTCCATATCATCAAGCTGATCAATCCATAGACTGGTGGGTTGTGTCCATCTACCAGCAGGTGGAGATAGAGAGCAAACTTTTGCCTCCCTATATGTGGTCATGTGCTGCCGGAAACTCCTCAGTATGTTCTCTATCTCAGCAGGTGGTGGTCACACACAGCAGCAGCTCTGGCTAGGCCTCCAAGCCTAATCCTTAGGTTTTGTTGAGGCCTGGGGTTGAGGGCTCTTTTGAGCAAGTGCAAACCTGGTGGTGCCAGGTCCCTCCTTTTCTCCCCCCTCCCGCTGGCTCCGTTAAAAAAAAAAAAAAAAAAAAAAAATTTTAAACGTCCTTAAAGGCGTTTATTTCGACGTTTATTTAAACGTTCATTGCAGCTACTCACTGGGACACCAGTTCGTTACAGCTCGGAGCGGCAAGCAGGTAATTTTACCTTTTTATAGCGGGCAGGGGGTTCCCCGATTCTTCTCCTCGTGGCATATGGCGTCGGAGGGCGAGGGCGCAAAGGGTCGCTCCCCGGATCGCTGGAGCGCTTCTAAAGGGGATGCGGGGGTTTTACAGCCTGATTTGCCCTTGATGGGTGACAGTTTAGTGACCGATGAATGTCCCGGTCCTTCCTCCGGCGTGGCGGTTTTTCCCGCCATAAACGCCCATCCCCCGCTCCTCGCCTCCGCCATCTTGGCCGGCCACGCGGCTCGGACGGCTTCTTCGTGGGCCGCCCTTGAGGTTGGAGACATTAATGCCATGAACGCCCTTAATTTGGGCGACGGCACAAAAGCGGCTAAAGTTAAGCGCCGTTCTTCCCGCGCGGCTCCTTTGCGGAGTGTCGCGCCGGACGCCATTTTGGATGCGCAGCATGTCTCTCCCCCGCTCTTGCGAGCGCCGGTTGAGAGTGCGTCTAGGGCTGTGGCCCAGGCTGCGGAAGTGCACAGTCTGGGGGGTTTCTCCCCCGAGTTTGTTTTGCTGCTGCATCAGGCCTTCCTCATGCAAAACGCTGCCCCTGCTCCCTCGTCTGGTAAAGAGGTTGAGGTGCCCAGAGGTAAACGCCCTCGGGTTGATTCCCAGGCCTTGGAGGACTTTGTCTCCTCCGATGTAGATGAGGGCAGCGTGTCTGAGGTCTCCCAACGGTCCTTTGCGGATTCCTTGGAGGAGATAGATCCCCGCTCGGATGGAGCGGATGACCCCTCTGCAGCGCGGCTTTTTAGCCCAGAGGATTTGCCCAACCTGTTGTTACAGGCCATGGACACTTTGAAGATTTCCTCTCCGGAGGACGTCTCTCCCTCAGCCCCTGTTGGCTCTGCCATTATGCTGGGGACGTAGCGCCCGCCTAGAACCTTCCACGTGCATGATGCCATGCACACCTTAATTTCGGCTCAATGGGATGTCCCGGAAGCGAGCCTCAAAGTGGCTAGGGCTATGTCCCGCCTCTATCCTTTGCCTGAAAGTGAACGTGAGGCCTATCTGTGGCCTACCGTGGATTCTTTAATCACTGCGGTGACTAAGAAAACGGCTTTGCCGGTGGAAGGTGGCACGGCCCTAAAGGACGCCCAAGACAGAAGATTGGAGGCGGCCTTAAGGTCGTCCTTTGAGGCGACTGCTTTAAGTTTGCAGGCCTCGGTTTGCGGTTCCTATGTGGCCAGGGCGTGCCTGACTATGGTGCAGCGGGCTTCCCCCTCGGATCATTCCTTGAGGGCTGATTGGCCGGCCCTGGAATCGGGCTTAGCCTATTTGGCAGACTTGCTGTATGATGTCTTGAGAGCCTCAGCTAAAGGCATGGCTCAGACAGTCTCTGCGCGGCGGTGGCTTTGGCTGAAACATTGGTCTGCTGACCACGCCTCTAAATCCCGCCTGGCTAGATTGCCTTTTAAAGGCAAGCTGCTCTTTGGGGTCGAGCTGGACAAAATCGTGACCGATCTCGGCACGTTTAAGGGCAAGAAATTACCAGAGGTCAGGGCTCGGGCTAGTACTCGTCCCGGTACCTTCAGAGGACGGTTGCAGGAAGCCCGTCGGTACCGCCCGGGCAAGTCGGGCTCCTCTGCCCCTTCTTCCTTCAAGAGGAATTTCTCCCCCAAGCAGCATTCCTTTCGCAGAGACCGCCGTCCCGGAGGTGCTCCCTCCGGTCCTCCCCCAGGGTCTCGTACCCAATGACGGGGCCTTGGTCCACGCCCCAGTGCAGATTGGAGGACGGCTGTCCTCGTTTCTGGGCGAGTGGACCACAATAACTTCAGACGCGTGGGTGCTGGAAGTCATCAGAGACGGCTACAAGCTAGAGTTCTGCCGACCCTTAAAAGACGGGTTCGTACTCTCTCCCTGCAAGTCTCCGGTCAAGCTGTGGCAGTGCAGCAGACCTTGGACAATCTGATCCGCCTGGGCGCGGTCGTTCCGGTGCCAGAAAGTCAGCTTGGCAAGGAACGTTACTCCATTTACTTTGTGGTACCAAAGAAAGGAGGTTCTGTCCGGCCTATCCTCGACCTCAAAGGGGTCAATCGGGCCTTGAAAGTGCGGCACTTTCGCATGGAGACTCTCCGCTCTGTTATAGCGGCAGTGAAGGCAGGAGAGTTCCTGGCATCCTTGGGCATCAAGGAAGCGTACCTGCATATTCCCATCTGGCCTCCTCATCAACGCTTTCTGCGTTTTGCAGTCCTGGGACGACACTTCCAGTTCAGAGCCCTCCCATTCGGGTTGGCTACTGCTCCGCAGACCTTTTCCAAAGTAATGGTGGTCATCGCGGCCTTCCTACGAAAGGAAGGGGTACAAGTCCATCCTTATCTGGACGACTGGTTGATCCGAGCCCCCTCTTATGCAGAGTGCGGCAAGCTGTGAACCGGGTAGTTGCTCTTTTGAGCTCCCTGGGATGGATCATCAACTGGGAGAAGAGCCAGCTGCACCCGACTCAGTCCCTGGAGTACCTGGGAGTTCGATTCGACACCCAAGTGGGCAGAGTGTTCCTGCCAGACAATCGAATTGTCAAACTTCAGGCTCAAGTGGACCAGTTCCTAGTAGCCTCTCCTCCTCGGGCTTGGGACTATGTGCAGCTGTTGGGCTCTATGACGGCCATGATGGAAGTAGTGCCCTGGGCCAGGGCTCATATGAGACCACTTCAACAATCTTTGCTGCGGCGCTGGACTCCGATGTCGGAGGATTATGCTGTGCGCCTTCCCTTGGACCCAGCAGTGCGCAAGGCGCTGAGCTGGTGGATGCAGACAGACAAGTTGTCTGCGGGAATGCCTCTGGTGACCCCAGAGTGGATTGTCGTCACGACGGACGCCTCTTTGTCGGGCTGGGGAGCCCACTGCTTGGGAAGGACAGCGCAGGGGCTCTGGTCTCCTGCAGAGGCAAAGTGGTCTATCAACCTCCTGGAACTCAGAGCCATTCGGTTGGCGCTTTTGGAGTTCATCCCGGTACTGGTGTTGAAGCCTGTACGGGTCCTGTTAGATAATGCCACGGCTGTGGTCTATGTCAACCGCCAGGGAGGTACCAAGAGCGCCCCTCTAGCCAAGGAGGCTATGAATCTTTGCCAGTGGGCGGAAGCGAACCTGGAGCAGCTTTCAGCGGCCCACATTGCCGGAGTCATGAATGTCAAGGCGGTCTTTCTCAGTCGCCATACCTTGGAGCCCGGAGACTGGCAAATATCTGCTCAGGCGTTCTTGGACATCACGAAGCGCTGGGGCCAGCCGAGCCTAGTTTTGATGGCGTCATCGGCCAATTGCCAAGTGCCGCGCTTTTTCAGCAGAGGACGGGACCCTCGATCCCTGGGAGTAGATGCTCTTCTCCAACAGTGGCCGACACAAGAGCTCCTCTATGTGTTCCCGCCCTGGCCCATGTTGGGCAGGGTGCTAGACCGGGTGGTAAAGCATCCCGGCAGGGTAATCCGGGTGGGTCCGGATTGGCCCAGACGTCCCTGGTATGCGGACTTGATCAGGCTCTCAGTCGACGATCCTCTGCGGCTGTCAGTGGAGCAGGGCCTGTTACATCAGGGTCCCGTGGTGATGGAGGATCCCTCCCCCTTTGGTCTTACGGCCTGGCTATTGAGCGGCAGCGTCTGAGGAAGAAGGGCTTCTCAGACAAGGTCATCGCCACTATGCTAAGAGCGAGGAAGCGCTCTACTTCTACTGCTTAAGCCAGGGTTTGGCGTATCTTTGCAGCGTGGTGTGAAGCAGGCTCACTTTCTCCCTTCACTGCTCCAATTTATTCAGTGTTGGCGTTCCTGCAAGAAGGTCTGGAGAAAGGCCTGTCGCTCAGTTCCCTTAAAGTCCAGGTAGCGGTTCTGGCTTGCTTCAGGGGCCGCCTGAAGGGTGCTTCCCTGGCTTCGCAGCCAGATGTGGTGCGCTTTCTCAAGGGAGTTAATCACCTGCGCCCTCCTCTGCACTCAGTGGTGCCTGCGTGGAATCTCAACCTGGTGCTAAGAGCGTTGCAGAAGCCGCCTTTTGAACCCTTGTTAAGGGCATCTCTGAAAGACCTGACGTGGAAAGCAGTCTTTTTGGTGGCTATCACTTCAACCAGAAGAGTTTCCGAGCTCCAGGCGCTCTCATGTCGAGAGCCTTTTCTGCAGTTCACTGAGGCAGGAGTGACTATTCGCACAGTGCCTTCCTTTCTGCCCAAGATTGTTTCTCGCTTCCATGTGAATCAGCAGCTCTGTCTCCCTTCCTTTCGTAGGGAGGACTACCCAGAGGAGTACTCTGCTCTTAAATATCTGGATGTGAGGCGAGTCATCATCAGATACTTGGAAGTGACCAATGATTTCAGGAAATCGGATCATCTGTTTGTCCTGTTTGCAGGTCCTCGTAAGGGTCTGCAGGCTGCTAAGCCTACAGTGGCAAGATGGGTCAAGGAAGCCATTGCAGCGGCTTATGTGGCCGCAAGGAAGGTGCCGCCTATCCAGCGGAAGGCTCACTCCACAAGAGCTCAGGCGGCCTCGATGGCAGAGGCCGGTTCCGTCTCCTTGGAAGAGATATGCAAGATGGCAACTTGGGCTTCGGCCCATACATTCTCCAAGCATTACCGCTTGACTGTGGCTGCTCGGGCGGAGGCCCGGTTTGGAGCTTCAGTGTTGCGGTCAGGGATTTCAATGTCCCGCCCTGGGTGAGTACTGCTTCGGTACATCCCACCAGTCTATGGATTGATCAGCTTGATGATATGGAAGGTAAAATTATGTATAATCATACCTGATAATTTTCTTTCCATTAATCATAGCTGATCAATCCATAGCCCCTCCCAGATATCTGTACTGTTTTTATTCTGGTTGCATTTCAGGTTCAAGCTTAGTCTTCAGTTACTTCAGAAAGACTTCGTGTTCAAGTTTTTTCACTTGGATTCTTCAAGAGTTGAGACGAGTTTGTGTTACAGTGAGCTGCTGCATTCCTCTCCCCCCCGTTTTACGGGGCTGGATTGAGACATAAATTCTGCCGGCACTCCCTCCCGCTTCGTGCGGCTGTAGGGCAGCTTTGTACCCCTCCCGCTTCGGCGGTGTTAGGGTCAGTCAGCTCCTCCCGCGGTTGCGGTTGCAGGATAAGCCAGATCCCCCCGTATCGGCGGGTGTGGTGTCCCTCCCCCGCTCCGCGGGGATGAGCTGGACGGATTCCCCTCCCCCACTTGTGTGGGGATGAGCTGGGTTAATTCCCCTCCCCCGTTTCGGCGGTGGTGAGCTGGGCAGAGTGTCCCTTCGTGGGTGTAATTCTCTAAGTGCTGAGTCCTGCGGATGGAGCTTTGATATCGACATACTGAGGAGTTTCCGGCAGCACATGACCACATATAGGGAGGCAAAAGTTTGCTCTCTATCTCCACCTGCTGGTAGATGGACACAACCCACCAGTCTATGGATTGATCAGCTATGATTAATGGAAAGAAAATTATCAGGTATGATTATACATAATTTTACCATACATGTTATTCCTGGAATTTTGGAGTTTTCCAAGTCCGTTTAGTAGCGGTTTATGGACTTGTCCTTTAGGAAACCGTCCAACCCCTTTTTAAACTCTGCTAAGCTAACCACCTTCACCACTTTCTCCGGCAACGAATTCCAGAGTTTAATTACACGTTGGGTGAAGAAAAATTTTCTCCGATTTGTTTTAAATTTACTACACTGTAGTTTCATCGCATGCCCCCTAGTCCTAGTATTTTTGGAAAGCGTGAACAGACGCTTCACATCCACCTGTTCCACTCCACTCATTATTTTATATACCTCTATCATGTCTCCCCTCAGCCGTCTCTTCTCCAAGCTGTATAGCCCTAGCCTCCTTAGTCTTTCTTCATAGTGAAGTCGTCCCATCCCCGCTATCATTTTAGTCGCCCTTCGCTGCACCTTTTCCAATTCTACTATATCTTTCTTGAGATGCGGCGACCAGAATTGAACACAATACTCAAGGTGCGGTCGCACCATGGAGCGATACAACGGCATTATAACATCCTCACACCTGTTTTCCATACCTTTCCTAATAATACCCAACATTCTATTCGCTTTCTTAGCCGCAGCAGCACACTGAGCAGAAGGTTTCAGTGTGTTATCGACGACGACACCCAGATCCCTTTCTTGGTCTAGGAGTTACGGACCAAGAAAGGGATCTGGGTGTCGTCGTCGATAACACACTGAAACCTTCTGCTCAGTGTGCTGCTGCGGCTAAGAAAGCGAATAGAATGTTGGGTATTATTAGGAAAGGTATGGAAAACAGGTGTGAGGATGTTATAATGCCGTTGTATCGCTCCATGGTGCGACCGCACCTTGAGTATTGTGTTCAATTCTGGTCGCCGCATCTCAAGAAAGATATAGTAGAATTGGAAAAGGTGCAGCGAAGGGCGACTAAAATGATAGCGGGGATGGGACGACTTCCCTATGAACCTTGCATGACGTAGCTATAATTCGGGTTGAGTGAAGAAATATTTTCTCTGATTCGTATTAGATTTACTACTTTGTAGCTTCATCGCATGCCCCCTAGTCCTAGTATTTTTGGAAAGAGTAAACAAGCGATTCACGTCTACCTGTTCCATTCCACTCATTATTTTATAGACCTCTATCATATGTCCCCTTAGCCGTCTTTTCTCCAAGCTGAAGAGCCCTGAAGAGCTCTTGCTGATTCCAAAATATTTGTTCTAGTTGAGTTGAAATGTTTTTTTTATTTTTATCTTAATTGAGAATTCTGTTGTAGAATTATTCATGACCTTCCCTCTAGATATTTGTCCATTGTCCATGTTTTATTTAGTATCATTCCTGTTTTATTATTTTTCTGTGACCTACCCCAGAGCAAAGAACTTCACATTTCATTTAATTTAACTTACTTGATTCTTTTCTTTCTTCCCTAGCCTGGAATAGTGTGTATTGTAGCAGGTTCTTTTCTATAATTGGGGCTCTGAGTTTTCATTTTTAGAATGTGAAGACGTAGCCTGCCATCATTACTCAGACTAAGGTTTTACAAACTTGTCACTTTTAATTCTAGGCTTTCCACAGCCTCATCAGATTTTTCCAATTTATTCTGTATAGCTCTAATCGCTGTTTCCAGTTCACTGATCAAGACACCCATTTCCATCCATTTTACTTTCACTCTTTTTACACCGCTTACCCATTCTGGCTCATGTGCCTTGCATAGCTTGCCAGAGTATGTAGGATTTTTCTTGGCAGCGTTCAAGGTCTTTGATTTTTCACCTTTTAGGATAACTCCTGTTACTGTGATTGAGATTTTCATTAATCCAGGTGCTTGCCCTTTTCTCAGTCAGAGTTGACTGCTGTGCCTGGCGCTGTAATTAAATTTTACCTTTTATAATCTATATTTACAGAAAGGGGAGATGGAAAGATCTCATACTACGAGGGTCCCTTCTGCTACTAGAGGCCAGCTGAATTTCAGTTTTGGATTTGGCACCAAAACCGACCTGAAATTCGGGTTTGGGTTTTGCCTGAAAATGCCAGTGCATTTTTGGGTGAAACAGAAATTCTCCCCCTCCCCCTCACGATCACTCTCAGCCCCCACTCAGTCGAAGAGGGGACCACCAGTGGCAGTTCCCCCCTCTTGAGACCACCCCCTCCAGCGGCAGCCCCCTCCTGGGTCTACCTTTGCTTTGGTGGGTAGTGGGTGCAGCCAGGTGTACGCTCCTGCGTACACCTGGCTCAGAAAATGGCTTCTGGGACTTCCAGGGGCCATCTACTACTACTATTTAACATTTCTAGAGCGCTACAAAGTGTACGCAGCGCTGTACAAACACAGAAGAAAGACAGTCCCTGCTCAAAGAGCTTACAATCTAATAGACAAAAAGTAAAGCATTTAAATTTAAAATATTTAAGCAGTCAAGCACAAGAGAACATCTCACTCACTGTTGCTCATGGTGATTCTAATTTCAGGTTGGCTGCTGGGAATTTCCATGGCAATCTCAGAAACCATTTTCTGAGCCAGACGTGAACAGGAGCAAGTGGGGACTCCCTTGCGCCCACTACCTACCAACGAAAAGGTAGACCCAGGAGGGGGTTGCTGTTGGGGGAGGGAGTGAGCACGGAAGGGGTAGCTGCCTCCGGGTCCGGGGAAGGGAGCAGTTGCATTTTCTGCCAAAACCAAGCAGTTAATTTCAATCACAGGTTTGGCTTCGATTGGGTTCTATCTGGCACTAAGTCAGATTATGGTCCACATTGAGGGGTATTTTCAAAAGAAATGTCAAAGTTGGAATTTGGATATCTTTGTAGAACGTCCAAATTCAGAGGCGGGGAAAAGGTCATTTTTGAAAAAAGATGGACATCTATCTTTGTGTTCGAAAATACCTTGGATGTCCTTGGATTTGGATGTCTTGGATTTTCAGCCATTTTTGAAACCAAAGACGTCCAAGTCTAAAATGTCCAAATTCAAGCCATTTGGACGTGGGAGGAGCCAGCATTTTTAGTACACTGGTCCCCCTGATATGCAAGGCAGCAATCGGGCACCCTAGGAGGCACTGCAGTGGACTTCATAAACTACTCCCAGGTACACACCTCCCTTACCTTGTCTGTTGAGCCCCCCTCCACCCCTCCCAAACCCAGTACCCCCAACTGTACACCACTACCATAGCCCTTACGGGTGAAGGGGGGCACCTATATGTGGGTACAAAGGGTTTCTGGTGGGTTTTGGAGGGCTCGCTGTTTCCTCCACAAATGTAACAGGTAGGGGGGGGTGGGCCTGGATCTATCTGTCTGAAGTGCACTGCACCTACTACTAAACTACTCCAGGGACCTACCTGCATGCGCTGCCATGGACCTGAGTATGACATCTGAGGCTGGCATAGAGGCTGGCAAGTAATATTTTTAATCATGTTTTTGAGGGTGGGAGGGGGTTAGTGACCACTGGAGGAGTAACGGGAGGTCATCCCCGATTCCTTGCAGTGGTCATCTGGTCATTTTGGGCACCTTTTTGTGCCTTATTCGTAATAAAAAGAGGTCTTGGTGAAAATGTCCAAGTTTTAGTCCTGGACGTCTTTGCTTTTTTCCATTATGGCTCAAAGACGTCCAAGTCTTAGGAATGCCCAAGTCCCACCTCCAATATACCCCCTTGAGATTTGGACGTCCTTGCGACGGACTTCAGAGAAAGACGTCCAAAATTGGGTTTCGACTATACCGATTTGGACGTCTCTGTGAGATGGACATCCAAGTGCCGATTAATGTCGCTTTTTGGAAGTCCATCTCTTTTGAAAATGAGCCTGATTGTCATTTGTTTCTTTAATTCCGGATAGAAATAATATAGGTCAATGTTAGAGCACTTAAATGCATATTAGTATCTCCTATCTGAGTAAGTGCTGCTGATCAGTATGTTTAGCAGCACTATACAGATAGTGCCTCTGACTATCCGCACAGATCACCTCAGCACTATGTAGAGCATTGGCAGTCCCGGAACATTCCTAAATGGTGACAATATTCAGTCCACTATCCAGATAACTTATTGAGATAACTTAGGATAGATAAATGACTGTCCTAAGTTATTTGGATAGTAGACCGAATATTGGCGCTAAATATCGGGATATTTTTTGACTGCCAAAGCTGGGGCTTAAAAAAAAGCGCTGACCACCATGGCTGAATATTGACTGATTAATTTAAAGGGAAGTTGAATTCAGTTTCTCAATACAATCTAAAGACACTGATGTAATAATGATCAAAAAGTTTATACAAGTAGGGCTTTGTCTAGAAAAATGAATAAAAATGACCAAAATAAATGCATAAAAATACCCACTTTTGGAAGTTTTCAAGTGTTTTTTTCTTAAGTAAGGCCCTACTTGTGAAAGAATGCACAAGCGTGCCACTTCCAGGTAGTAAACCTTTGGGGCCTATTTACCAACTTGCACTAAGATTTTGTAGTTTTTGTACAGCGATTGCCAGACTTGTGGTAACTGCAAAAACCTTATGCATATAGAGGGCAGTTCTATCAATGGGTACCCCATTTTAGGCACCCCAATTCTACATGGGGAGCCCCTATTATAAAATGACATCTGGGCAGCCAGATTCTTTACAGAATACTGGTGTAAATCTGCTTGGCACACTTCCTGAAAGGCTTCACTTAACACAAGACTATCTCCACTTGGCTCTTTACCCAGGCCTTTAACGGAAGAAGTAACTAACTTGCTAGTCACACACGCACACACACAAGGGGTGACACAGGCTGCACATACATGTCAGCAGGACATGTTTATCCACTCTTACCCTAGCTAAGATAATATTCAAGCACCTTTCTGACCTCATGTGCAATTTTCTTTAAATTAGTTCCTTTATTTTCTAACTGCTGTTACTGTATCATATCCAGGGGTGTAGCTAGACAACAGATTTTGGGTGGACCTAGGCAAGAAGTGGGTGGGCACCAAGTGTTCTTCCCCCTAATATGATATCTCACTGATATGCCAGGTAGTTTAAAGAGAATGTTGTATTGCATGTCGCAGCTTGCACATAAAGTCAATGGTTGCCCTTTGCACACAGGGATCCTTTTACTAAGCTGTAGTAAAAAGTGTCCTTGTGGTAGTGTGGGTGCATGTTTTCGGCACGCGTTGTAGTATGCGGCTAATTACTGCCTGAGCCCTTACCACCAGCCATTAACCTAGCGGTAAGGGCTCACAAGCTACTCATGTGGTAATCATGCAGTGCGCGCCAGTGTGGCTGCAGAGCAGATTACCACCAGGAACACCCCCCTCCCCCGTGGTAGAAAATAGAAAATTATTTTCTTCCGCAGGAATCAGCGTGTTCCAACTTCGGCATTATCTCCAGATGCCTGTGCTACACTGGCGGTAGTGTCGATTTGGCACGCGCTACCCACATGTTAGCCCTACCGCTGCTTTGTAAAAGGGCCCCTCAATCTCCTATTTATACATGTGTCTGCATATAATTCACTTTTTGGATCATGCATTTATCCATTTTGCTGTCTTCATCACTTTTTAATGTAAACCTTTTAATGTAAATATTTGTTCAGATTTAATTGATTAATTTTACCACTGACAGATGAGTCTTTTCAGCATATAGAACTGAGGGATCCTTTTACTAAACCTCGGGAAAAAGGGCCCTGCGGTAGCAGCGGGGCCCGTTTTACCCAGCAGGTAAAATACCCCCCCCCCCCTCAAGAAATGGACACATGGTAAGATAACCCTCACTGCTTGGCCATATGGTGGGGAGCACTTACCGCTACCCACTGAGGTGGCAATAAGGGCTCCCGTGGTACCTGGGCATCTCACGGCGATGCCTGATTACCGCCGGGTTAGCGCCATGCTACAGAAAAGCCTATCCCAAAGTCTCCAGTACTCTTTAAACCCCTATTTCCGTTTGTCAGATTTCCTGCTTTTTGCCTTTGTCTGCTTCCCTTTTGTTGCTCCTGATTTCCCCTCCGTATTCTCTTATTTAGCTGCTTACGTTCTGTCTTTGTTACTTTTTTTTATTTAACTATTGTATCCTGTTGTATTTTGTAATTGTATTGTAACTTTGTTAGCCACATTGAGCCTGCACATGCTGGGAAAATGTGGGATACAAGTGAACCAAATAAATAAATAAAAATTTCCAGAGCACTGGAAATGGTGCGCTGGGCCGGCGGGAGTTCCGGGTTAGTGAGCAATAAGCCCACATTGGTCTTACCGCTGCTTTGTAAAAGACCCCCTGAGTTTTTTCTACATGTGGAATTAAGTCTTTTAATTTTTTTGCAGTGCTTGTTTACGTAACCTCGCTTTTTCTTCTTGTTGCATTCCCGTGAGGCTCATTACTCTTTGTTCGCATTGATTCATCTATTGACCAGGAAGGCAAATATTATTTGTATGTTGTCATTTTAATGGTGTGAATTAACTTTCCACTGTTGATGAAAACAGAGTGACCACCAGAGCTAATTTTCAACTTGCTAGGAAAGAATATGTTTTATAAGCTTTATTGCACATGGATAACATGATTTCCTATGCCTGCTGTAGCTGAGATTTATAGGTATATGGAACATGGGTTAACAGTTCTTTCTTCATGTGTTTTTCTATTTTTTGACAGATATTCAGGAGTTTTATGAAATGACATTATTAGACGCTCACAAAAGCTGTGAACAGAAGATTGAAGAGGTGAACAGCATTGCAGAAGAATGGGAGAAGACAAATCGTCTGTTTCCAATTCCAGCCCAGGAATGCAAACAGGGAGGCCACAAAATACAGGTAGAAAAGTGTTCAATAATCAAAATCAAATCTCTACTGAATTCAGTAGAGACCTTTTGTTAAAAAAACACCTTTGGAACCAAAGAAGGAATGCTGCAAATCTCCAGAGACCTGGCAGAAAGTGTTTTGTAAAATTATTCATCATGTTACCATATTTGCTTTGTGAATACATCAGTAAGTAGTTGTACTATTAAGGATGTATAAAAGCACAGTATGCTGCCTCTAAATTATTTAGGGGTCCTTTTACTAAGCCGTGTAGTGTCTACGCACGCCAAAATGGAGTTACCACCTGACTACCTTGTGGCTCTTGCGGTAATTTCATTTTTGGCGCACGTCCAATACGCGTGTCAGAAAAATATTTTTTATTTTTGGACGCGCGTAATGGAGGCGCGCCAAGTGGCATTTGGCATGCGTAGGTCATTATTGCCCGGTTACTGCGTGAGTCTTTACCGCTAGGTCAATGGCTGGCGGTAAGGTCTCAGACCCAAAATGGACGCGGGGCAACTTTCATTTTGCCGCAAGTCCATTTTCGACAAAAATTTTTTAAAAACGCCTTTTTTTACAGGTGCGCTAAAAAATGGATTGTCGCGTGCCCAAAACCCGCGACTACACTACCGCAAGCAATTTTTCAGCGCGCCTTTGTAAAAGGACCCCTTAATGCCATGTTCTCTATCTTAAGAAGTTACTGACTAACCTTGAATTGATATCACCTTTTATCTATTGTGAACTCTTAATACAGCTTCCTTCTGATACATATGAAGACACTATTTAAAAAACAGGGCCAGGCCAAGGTTATATGATACCCTAGGTGAACCTGCAGACATGTGCGCCCCTCACCCAGGGCTGGCCCCACCCTACCCATCCTCTCACATCTAGCATCTCCCCTTCCCTTCCATAGACTAGCATCTCTCCTTCCCTACCTCCCCCTCCCCCCATGGTATCCAGTATCTCTCTCCTTCCCTACCTTCCACTTTCTGTAGTGTTCAGTATCTCTCAACTTCTCTTTTCCTCTTCTCCCCCTGTTTGTGTGCAGAATCTCTCTAATTCCCTATTCCCCCTCCCCCGTGTTGTCCAGCACCTCTCTCCTTCCCTATTCCCCTTTCCCATAGTGTCCAGCATCTCTCTCCTTCCCTATTCCCCACCTCAGCATTTTCCCATCTTTCCTCCAAGGTGTTCAGCAGCTTTTCGTCCCTCCCTTACCACCACCCTGGTGGCAACAGCATGTCAGTAAGCTTGCTGACACAACGCTTGTCACACCCTATGCAATACCTTAAGCTTCTGTGTATGCTTAAGGCTTGTGGAGTCCCACTCCTTTTGAAACAGGAACTTTGGTAGAGGGATCAGGATTTGTTGGGTCTTGAGCATGCACAGATTCTCAAGACCTTTTGCTGAGCACAGTGAGTGTCACCGTAGAAGGGGTAAGTAAGGGAAGGGAAGCTACTGAACACCTTGGGGGGAGATGCTGAACTCACCTCTTCAATGCTGCCTTCGGCGCCTAACCGCTCGAGATATATAGAATGCCCCAATCTATCCACCCTATCAGATTAACTGTTCACTCGTCCTCTAGATTGTTCACTTGTCTTTAGATTGTTCTCTTGTCTTTCAGATTGTAAGCTCTTTGAGCAGGGACTGTCCTTCTATGTTTAAATTGTACAGCGCTGCGTAACCCTAGTAGCGCTTTAGAAATGCTAGTTAATAGTAGTTAGTAGTAGTAGTAACATAGACATGTCGATTGTCACAACTGTGCTACCCCCAAATATGCCACCATAGGTGGATGCCTTGTCCGCTTAGTGGGCCGGCCAGCTCTGTCAAAGGGATATCTGCAGGTAAACCCTTTGAATATTAACCCTGCCCTTCCCCTGGCTGCAGGGAATAGGAAAAATGGTGGCACTGGAGGCAGGCTGGTAGAAACATACACAAGGATTTCATTTATAAATCCCTTATGACTCTTTCTTCTGCTTTTCTTTCTAAAGTAAATAAAATATATCACTATATAGTGAATTTGTCTCTTCCCAGATGTAAGACTGCTTTACCAATCATCCACAGCTATTTGAGAGTTTGAAATAATTTGGTTGATATGTGACATCTTTGTCTAGGCAGGGTTTCAAAACACTTTAAAATAGTGAAATCTTTAAACAAAGTGCAACAGGATTCTCATGCTGTCCAAAGGAACTGGCACAGACTAGAGAAGTCCTTGGTACACACTCAGCCAGTCAGGTTTTCACAATGAATATGCATGAGACAACATTTGCATGCACTACCTCATACATAGTCATTATGAGTATCCTGAAAACTTGACTGGCTAGGTGTGACCCGAGGATCGGGTTGAGAACCCACTGGACTACAGGAACAAAGCCTTTCTGCTGTGGGTCATCAAGTCACACTTGGCTTAGGGGCCCTTTTACTAAGCCGCGATAGGCTCTACGCACGTGCAGCATGTGTCAAAATGAGACTACTGCCAGGCCAATGCGCCCTCCTTGCAGGAGTTTCAGATTTGGCGCGAGCCCATAACGCCTGGATGAATTATTTATTTGGTTCGTCCTACGTGTGCTGACCGGTCACCGCGCATGTTGCACGTGAGCCTTTACTGCTAGATCAGTAGGTGTGTTAAGGGCTCAGGCTGGTTTTGGGCGCACACTGGTTTCATTTTTACTACAGGCCCTTTTCTCGTCCTATTAAAAATCCCCCCCCCCCCCCATTTTTTGTAGATTCGGTAAAAACTCACCAGGCGCCATTTATGCGAAGCAAAACTACTTCAGAAGCAAATGAGTCACATTCCTCTCATAGTAATACTAACATCCTCAGAAAAAAAGCAACACTGGGCCGTTTTTATTAAGCCGCGTAGGTGCTTGCGTGCGCCGAACATATGCCAAATTGGAGTTACCGCGTAGCCCTTGTGGTAATTTCAATTTTGGCATGCATCCGCTATGTGTGTGTGGAAAATATGTTTTATTTTCTGGTGCGCATAATGGACGCGCGCCAAGTGGCATTTGACACACACAGGTCATTACCGCCAAGATTCTTTACCGCTAGGTCTGTGACTGGAGGTAAGGTCTCAGACCCAAAATGGACGCTCGGCAATTTTGATTTTGCCGCATGTCCATTTTCGGCCCCCCCAAAAAGGCTGTTTTTACGGGCACCCTAAAAAATGGATCGGCGCATGCCCAAAACCCACGCTTACTCTACTGCAAGCCATTTTTCAGCGCACCTTTGTAAAAGGACCCCTAAGTTAGATGCAGAACAGGTTTATTCTATAACTCTGTGCGTAGTTTTCTGGAACACCCACAACCCGCCCATTCCATGCCATAGCCATGCCCCCTTTTTGGAAGCGCATATTAGAAATTACGCACATTGCTTTGCAGAATACGCTTAGTGGGTAGTGAGTGTTAATTCTAATTAATGTCAAATAATGCTGATAATTGTTTCTTAACGTCCAATTATCAGCGCTGATTAGCTTGTTAACTAATTAAGTTATGCACATTGTTATGGAATACACTTTGACTTCTGCACAGAAATCTTGACACGGTATATAGAATCTGGGGGGTTATGTGGATATGTTTTGGCAAGGTATTGACTTGTCTGGCCAGAACTTATCCATTTAATACTGGGAGATTTTGAAAACAGAGGACTTAGCCAAATAACTTCTGAAGTTACCTGGATATCTTATTTTGGGATGGAAAAGTGTGTGTGTGTGTGTGTATATATATATATATTTTTTTTTTTTTTTTGGAAGGGGGTTATCTTATACAACTTGCTATTCCTATGTTTGCTCCATCCACATGCATTTTTGAACACAGGAATTATTGACCATTGTATTAATCGGAGGAGCGTTTTTGTTTGTTTGTTTTTGGACCAGTGGCTGAAACATTGTTTTTGGACCAGTGACTGAAACATACATCCCTATAATACTCTATTTAAAGGGTTTCTGTTCTGAGGTCCTTTTCTCCTCCTTGGTGGACAAACTCTAGCTAACAGTAGTATTCCTGTGTGGTTCAAAAAGCAAAGTGGTTGTTGATTGAAGATCTCAGAAAGTGCCAATTTAATCTACTGCAATGGTGTTAGCATTCTTTTCTCCGTATGTGGCAGTCAATAGGCAACACAAACAGCAAAAATGTGTTTGCAATATGACCTTGTACCTTGCAAAAAGACAAGAAAAGATGTTGATGCCGAGTTCAAGTTGTCTTATTCCAACAGCTAAAGACAATTTATTTATCTGAACAATGTCAGGTTTCAAAGAATCAAGTTAGGACGGAAGACTCTCAAATTAGCATTATGCTCACTGAAAAGGGCAACTTTTCACTGCAGCCTTGAATTATTTAACCTTAAAAGATGATGGATAATGTTCCTATCAACTTGTTATATGGGGAAAATCTCAAATTGCTTGAGCAAGTTCTTCGGCCTATCTGTGGTTTATTTATTCTTGTCTATGTGTGCTTTCTTCTGTGTGGTAAATGCAACAAAGCATAAAGTAGCTCTGGCCTTGTTTGAACTTCTCAATGGAGCTCAGTTTCAGAGTAAATTAAATGTTATCTTCTTGTATTAGACTAGTTTCCTCATAAAAAATGAGTGTTTAGGGAACACGCATAGAGAATGTTTGGGATCAGGATTTTGTGGGATTCAATTAGGTGTGTTAATTGGAAAACTTTCTGATAGCAGTGGTAGCAGATGGGTTATTCCACAGTGAGAGAGATCTCCGACTGGATGTTTTGAATTGGGGGTGGTGTATAACTGAGCCCCTGCCGTGTTGAGGATGTTAGTATTACAGAGTCACAGAAGAGAGGGTAAAACAGCATATAAATACAAGCAGAAAAAAAAGCAACACTGGGCCTTCAGGATTGAGATAATTGACGTCCTTTTTATTCTGAAAATGACCCGACACAGGCCGTGTTTCGGCGTACAAATGCCTGCCTCAGGGGTCAGAAAGTTCTTATTGGTATATTCATGGAAACTTGGAATTAACCAATCAGGGTGTAATGCCCTTAACGTGGTCAATAGCCGCACAATCAGGAAAACCGCTGACGGCTGTTGATCACGTTAAGGGCATTACACCCTGATTGGTTAATTCCAAACGGCTCTCTGTGCTGTAAACTTGCTATTGTTGGCCAGGTCATTTGTCCCCAGGTGAATTACAACATCAGTATTCGAAGCCTTGCTCTCTTCTCAGATCACTTTCAGTATTTGGTCAATACATCTGGTAGCTGAAGATCCTGGAAGGCATTTCACTAGGTTGGAACCCTTGAACTGTGTTCCTAAGTTAATGCCTCTGATAATGGAGTCTTGGGGCAGTAAGAGTTTTCTGCTTTTCACCAATCTGTCATTGTTTGGGGGATGTTTCTTGGGTTGTGCTACTTTCATTGCCTCTGGTGTAATGAAGATACTTGTCCCTTGATTGCCCTATATAAAGGGAGTTCACCTAGGCGTGGGTGGGAGAGGGGGTGGGTGGGACAAGGACACAGGTAACCTCAGTTACCAATCAAACCAAGTCTGAAAATGCCCAGCGTAGATCACAGCTCACAAGGTAAACTTAAGTTCTGTTTTTTCTTTTACCACACAGCTCTATACAAAGTGCCTCTCCTCCAGATGCTATGTAACCAAATGGATTGAATTAAATCTCTGGCACTGAAGATTCAAAACCCAGTTCTAATAAACACACCTTTAAGACAGACACCAGAGTCGCCAAATTCTGTGTAACCAAGTTGATTGGATTAAGTCACTTGGCACAGGTTCAAAGCACAGTTCTAGAGAGCACGTTTAAGACAAATGCAGCATAAAAATATGAAATCACTGGCACAGAAGTTCAACACCGGAATGGCGATTGCCATGACGGAACACTGTAAGCCACATTGAGCCTGCACATAGGTGGGAAAATGTGGGATACAAATGCAACAAATAAATAAATAAATAAATAAATAACTACTACTACTACTATTTAGCATTTCTATAGCGCTACAAGGCGTACGCAGCGCTGCACAAACATAGAAGAAAGACGGTCCCTGCTCAAAGAGCTTACAATCTAATAGACAAAAAATAAATAAAGTAAGCAAATCAAATCAATTAATGTTTATGGGAAGGAAGAGAGGAGGGTAGGTGGAGGCGAGTGGTTACAAGTGGTTACGAGTCAAAAGCAATGTTAAAGAGGTGGGCTTTCAGTCTAGATTTAAAGGTGGCCAAGGATGGGGCAAGACATGGGGGCTCAGGATGTTTATTCCAGGCGTAGGGTGCAGCGAGACAAAAGGCGCGAAGTCTGGAGTTGGCAGTAGTGGGAACAGATAAGACGGATTTATCCATGGAGCGGAGTGCACGGGAAGGGGTGTAGGGAAGGACGAGTGTGGAGAGATACTGGGGAGCAGCAGAGTGAGTACATTTATAGGTTAGGAGAAGAAGTTTGAACAGGATGCGAAAACGGATAGGGAGCCAGTGAAGGGTCTTGAGGAGAGGGGTAGTATGAGTAAAGTACTACTACAAATAAATAAACACAGTTCAATTGAGAAAATACCAGCATAAAATATGAAATCACAATGCAACAACAATTGTAAGTTATAGGCAATAGGGTGAAGACAGATTAGAGATTTTAGAGGACAGACCCTCTGCATGTGAAAAGAGGTTGTTTTTCTGTTTTGTTTTAAATGAGATATGAGAGGATTTTAAGACACAGGTAACCTCACTTACCAATCAAACCAAGTCTGAAAATGCCCAGCGTAGCTCACAAGGTCTTTCATCCAAGAACAAGAAGCTCAAATACAGATGTCTACCTAAATAGATGCTAAGTTTATTTACATTTTCTAATTTTCATTTGTCTATTTAGGTGTGAGATACCATAGAATTTTACGCACATATACCATTATTTTAATAACATATAGGATATTTCCTAACTGTAGTTCTGTGTTGGGAGGGCTGATCCGAAAGCTCCCCCAGGAATCTTGCTTCCCCCCCCCACCACCCCGGGTAAGATATTTATCTTACCCCAATGGGATTTTTCATAGCTGCTGATTGTATGTGGCTAAAGAGTGGGTTATAGATATTGCTGAGGGAGGTTTTGGGTTGGAATTTATGAGTTAGTGATAATCAGACAAGAGAGACATATATATATATATATGTGAATATTGTACTTATTTAAGAGAAATAACATCTTGGAGACAGCAGTTCGTAATATCTCATTTGATTATGACATATATTAATAGCCTTAGAAACCCACAGTTTTAAAATGTAACCTGTAGGATTCTGTAAATTTATATCTTTAAATACTAAGAGGCCCTTTTACAAAGCTGCAGGAGGGCTAACGCGTGGGTAGAGCGCGCCAATCGGCACTACAGCTGGGGTAAAGCATGCACCTAGTGGTAATTCTGAGTTAGCATGTGCTGCATGGTTACTGCACGGATGGTGCATGAGCCCTTACTGTTAGGTCAATGGCTGGCAGTAAGGGCTCAGGCCATAAATAGGCATGCGCTAGTTTTAATTTTTGTTCACGTCCGTTTCACGGCCCATTAAAAATGGCCTTTTTCCCAGCCACGGTAAAAAGTGAGTGGTCCAGCTTGCGCCAAAAAGATGCAACCACACTACCACAGGCCACTTTTTACCACAGCCTTGTAAAAGGACCTTTAAGGGTATAAATTATCCAATCAAGTGGAAAAAAACTATTATTTATCCCTCCTCTCAGTACCCTTCTCCACCACCGCCAACTCCAGGCTCCGCCCTTTCTGCCTCGCCTTACCCTATGCTTGGAATAAACTCCCTGAGCCCATACGCCAAACTCCCTCCCTGCCCATCTTCAAATCCTTGCTCAAAGCTCACCTCTTCAATGTCGCTTTCGGCACCTAACCATTGTACCTCTATCCAGGAAATCTAGACTGCCCTAATTTGATTGACTGCACTTTTTTTGTCCTTTAGATTGTAAGCTCCTTCGAGCAGGGACTGTCCTCTGTGTTAAATTGTACAGCGCTGCGTAACCCTGGTAGCACTTTATAAATGCCAAAAGATCAGCCCGCACATTCCTTAATCTTCATCTCCCAAGCTGCAAAGGTCTAAAATACAAACTTACGCAGGTAGCAAACTTTACCTACCTGAGTGCCAAGCTATGGAACGCACTGCCGCACAACCTGAGAAAGATCTACGAACTAACAAACTTCCGAATATCACTGAAGACCCATCTTTTTAATAAGGCATACCACATAGAACAACAGATATAAATGCATGCATCTCCTTTACCTTTACACAGACCTATTTTCATAATATCTGCTTGTTTTAAACTTTTACTATGTTACTCAAAATCTCTATGTGACAATAAGTGATTATGTTCTAATCCATTACCACCAAGAGCGATACATTGTAAGCCACATTGAGCCTGCAAAAAGGTGGGAAAATGTGGGATACAAATGCAATAAATAAATAACTAAATAAATAAATAGTAGTAGTAGTAGTTTAAAAAAACATTAAAGGTGCAAATAATATTTTTGCAAGAAACTAGGCTAAACCAGTTGGAATGCTCTAAATTAAAACATGAATGGATTAAAGATTGTGCTTATTCATCAGCGAAAGAAGGAAAATGTGGAGTTGCAATTTTTTTTGTCAAAAAATCTCGATTATACTATTATTAATCAACTAGTAAAAAAGGCCTGTTTCTGTAGGCAAGGAAACGGGCCTTAGGCAGGCAATTCCCCCCCCCCCCCTCTGGGCTACAGCCCCCTTGAACCCCCCCTTCCGCGAAGCTGTCGTTCCCCTCCCCCTGGCAAAAACTGCCCCCCGCCGCCGCTGCCGTGCTACCTGTTCTTACAGCTGAAGTGTTGTTCTTTCCTTCCCGTTGGTTCTTCAATCATCTTGTCGGGAAGTTCCTCTGCGTGCGTCTGACGTCAGACGCATGGAGTTAAACTTTCTGAGAAGATGTTTGAGGAACCCAACCGAAGGGCAGAACAACACTTCTGCTGTCAGCACAGGTAGTGCACAACAGCGGCGGGGAAGGGGGGGGGTGCGGTTTTCGGCATTCCGGTGGGGGGATCGACAGGTTTGCGGAAGGGGGTGGGTTTCGAGGGGGCTGTAGCACGGGGGGTGACAGCTGATTCCGTGTTTCCGTGTTTCCCTACTCCTCTCCTTGCCTTGGAATCAGCTGTTTTGACGTCAGTGACATCCGTTCGTGTCTGCCTCGCAGACCACCTGCAGCCAGGGAGCCACGGTCCCAAGCATAGAATGTTGGAGGTGAGAATTATTATATAGGATATTCAGATTCATCTGGTAGATGGGTCATTGTGAACCTTTTGCTTTACTTAATGTCTATGGAGCTAATATAGAAGATCTCTCTTTCTATCAGAACTTAAATAAACACCTATTAATGCTTAAAACAAATCATATTATAACTGGAGGTGATTAGAATTTGATTTTGGATCCTGTGACAGACAGGAGATCGCAGGCAAAATCATAGATTTCATAGTTCTGCCAACAATCTCAAACAGTAGAAGACAATTTTCTGTTTGATGCCTGGAGATTACAACACCCTTCTGCATATGATTTTATTTTTCACTCTCATCCTCACAATTCTTATATGAGACTGGATTATTTCTTAATATCTAACGCATAATCTGAAATTCAAAAAACAACTACTATTGAACCAGTTCACATGTTGGACCATGCATGCATTTCAATGACATTGGATTTAAGTTTACCAAACAACAAGACGAAGATATGGAGATTTAATATAGCTTTGTTTAAATGATGATTTATTTCTGAAATCTGCTGAAATATGGATAAAAGATAACTTTATTAATAATGAAACAACTAACTTAGACTATTATATTATTTGGGATGCTTTTAAAGCATACATTAGGGGAGAAATCATAGCTTATACAGCAAAAACAGAATACGATTCAAAGTGAGCAATTACTTTAGTTGGAATTAGCAATAAAGGAAACAGAGCAACAATTGTATAAACATCCAAATTAAATCCCAGCTTTGCAAGTTGAAGTCTCAGCATAATCCTTTTATGGATGAGAAAGCTGGAGTTCTGATATTAAGTGAAAATGCAGTATACTACGAACATAGAAACAAAGCTGGAAAATTACTAGCCAATTATTTAAGAAAAAAAGTAAATTGGTAAAGATACAAGCAATTTGCTCCAATGATACATTATACACTTAGGGCCCTGTTTACTAAGCCGCGCTAGTATTTTTAGCGCATAAACACTAGAGTCGCCTAAATGTTCCTATGGGCAACTTGGCATTTAGAGCATCCTAATCATTAGTACACACTAAAAACACTAACACGCTCCTAGCGCTGCTTAGTAAACAGGACCCTAAACGTTTAGATATTGTGTCCAAATTTAAAGAGTATTACAACAATTGTACATATCAGGTGCTCACTCCACAGATTCTCAAATACAGCAATTCTTAGATCATTTGCAACCTCCAGAATTCATACAGTCCCCCCCCCCCCCCCCCTCAAATTTCAACAGTCCATTAACAAGCTCTGAAATCCAAAATTCAATTAAGGGACTTAAAACTAATAAAGCCCCTGAAATAAAGATGTAATGGAGCAGTTTGACAAATTTAAGAGTAGCAAATCGCCTGGACTGGATGGTATTCATCCCAGAGTACTGATAGAATTGAAAAATGAATTTGCAGAATGTATCTTTAAAATCAAGTATGGTACCAGAAGATTGGAGGGTGACCAATGTTACACCAATTTTTAAAAAAGGTTCCACAGGTGATCCATGAAATTATAGACTGGTGAGCCTGACGTCGGTTAAGCCAATTAAGTTATGCACATTGTTACAGAATACACTTGAATTTCAGTACAGAATGCTAGGAGTATATGCGTAGATCATTTAAATGATATAGCTCCTGCAAAAACAAAGATTAGACCTGCAAAAAAACTGTCTTCATGGTTCAATGACGAACTATTAGTGGCAAAAAATTCATGCGGGTATCTAGAAAGAGTATGGTTCAAAGCAAAAACAGAAGACAACTGGAACAACTGGGGAAAATTACTAAAAGAATGCAAATATAAAATTAAAAAAGCCAAAACTATTATCCTAAATATGTAGGTGGGTTCACATTAAATTCCAGAAACCTCTATGCTTTGGTTAATAATCTACTTAACACATGGTTACCTGACTGTAACCAATGAATCTACTCCCTCCGCAGACCCAAACTAGCAAATTACTTTGAGGAGAAAATTAATAAATTTAGACAAGAAATGAAAGACTCCGTCACCAATATCAACTAATATAGCCTTCCATCTATCAATTTTGCTGTATGCCACCCAGAAGGCAGAATACAGTCTGACTTCTCCCCTCCCACATTGGATCTGGTAAAACTTTTTATATCCAAGTAAGCAACATCACAATGGGTGTTCATTTTCAAAAGAGAAAAATGTTTAAAAATTGTCATAAAGCACCATTTGAACGTTTTTCTTCTTGAAACGTCCAAATCAGTATTTTCTAAACCTGTTTTGCAGACTATCTATGCAATTTGTCTGCAGTACGGCCAGATCACAAGGTGGTGTGTTGGGAGCGTTTCGAAGGTGGGATTAGGGCGTGCCTAACAATTGGACATTTTACAGCCATAATGGAATAAAAAAAAATGTCCAGGACTAAAACCAAGACGTTTTGGTCTAGACCTGTTTTCAGAGCAAATAAGGTCAAAAAGGTGCCCTAAATGACCTGATGACCACTGGAGGGAATTGGGGGTGACCCTCCCAATAGCCCCCCAGTAGTCACTGACTCCCTCCCACCACCTAAAAATGTGAATAAAAATATGACTTACCAGCCTCTATGACAGCCCCAGAAGTTAAAAGTCAGGTCTATTAGAGAAGCATGCAGGTCCCTGGAATAGTGTAGTGGTCGGTGCAGTAGACAGTGGGGGACCCAGGTCCCTATCTCCCTCCACCTGTCATACTTGTGGTGGAAACTGTGACGCCTCCCAGAGTCACCAGAACCCTATTGTACCCACATATAAGTGCCCCCTTCACCCATGAAGCTATTGTAGTGATGTACAGTGGAAGACAGTGTGTTTTGGCTGGGTTTTGGAGGGTTAGGGGGACAAGATAAGGGAGTAAAGGTGAGATGTGCACCTGGGAGCTCTCTAAGGTGCCTCATTGCTCTCCTGGGATGTCTGAAGGACCAGTCTACTAAACATTCTGGCTCCTCCTACATCCCAATGGCATGAATCTATACATTTTGCACTTTTTTTTTTAGAATGGACCAATAAACAAAATGTACAAAACAGAAAACCTTGTTTGAAACAGCATTTTCAAAAAAAAAAAAAAAAGATGTTTTTCTTTTTTTGAAAATGACCTTGATTTTCTCTTTGAATATTGGACACTTTGCGCAAATCGTCCAAAGTTGGACTTAGAAGTCATATCGAAAATGCCCCTCCATGTATTTTAGACACATGTCCTAACTGTCTTCTAAGGTTAGCTCCCAACCTATTCATCAATTGCTTACAATCATACTTATCCTTTATGTTACTGAATGAACTGTTCCCTGAAAATGACGGCAAAATAATTCTAACACCTATCCCAAAGAATCCCAAGGCCAGTAGAAGCAAAGCATCTAATTATAGACCTGTAGCCTCTATTCCCTTATTACTAAAAGTGATGAAAGGTTTAGTAGCTAGTCAGCTCATGGAGTTCCTAAAGTCCTTTTCCATCCTTCATAGTACACAATCAGGATTCTGGCCATCTTTTAGCACTGAGACATCACTCACCACCCTCATTGCAAATTTCAGCAAAGATTTGAGCATGGACAGAAAAACCATAATTTTACAATTTGATATGTCCAGTGCCTTTGACACAATTTACCGTAATATATGTTACACTTGTTAGACCACCTTGGTATTAGTAGAACTATCGTAAAGCAGTTCCATGGTTTCCTAATATCAAGATCCTATCAGGTAAAACAATCGGGTCATGCCTTCTCACTTTGGAACTCTATATGTAAGGTTCTTCAAGGCTGTCCTTTGTCACCCATATTATTCAATATCACGATGGCCTCACTGGGTTACTTACTGGAGGCTCATGGGTTTAATTTCTTCATCTATGCTGATGATATCACCATTTATATTCCCTTCAAAAGGGAATTACTAGAAATTATATACGGGATTAAAACCAGTTTAGATCTGATGGAATCTTGGGCATCCAGTTTCAAACTCAAACTAAATTGAGAAAAGACCACATTCCTCATACTAACCAACGCCTATAAATCCATTTCCTCAAAAAACTTCATTATTGACCCACATATGTCTTAGATCAATCAATGAAAATCCTAGTCATCACCATTGACCAGCATTTATCATCTCTACTACTTACTACTACTTATCATTTCTAAAGCGCTACTAGACGTACGCAGCGCTGTACACTTCAACATGAAGAGACAGTCCCTGCTCGACAGAGCTTACAATCTAATTAGGACAGACAAACAGGACAAACAAGAGATAAGGGAATATTAAAGTGAGGATGATAAAATAAGAGTTCTGAACAAGTGAATAAAGGTTAGGAGTTAAAAGCAGCATCAAAAAGGTGGGCTTTTAGCTTAGATTTGAAGACAGCCAGATGGAGCTTGATGGACTGGCTCAGGAAGTCTATTCCAGGCATATGGTGCAGCAAGATAAAAGGAACGGAGTTTGGAGTTAGCGGTGGAGGAGATGGGTGCAGATAAGAGAGATTTACCCAGTGAACAGAGTTCCCAGGGAGGAATGTAGGGAGAGATGAGAGTGGAGAGGTACTGAGGAGCTGCAGAGTGAATGCACTTATAGGTCAATAAGAGGAGTTTGAACTGTATGCGAAAACGGATAGGAAGCCAGTGAAGTGACTTGAGGAGAGGGCTAATATGAGCATAACGACACTGGCGAAATATTAGTCAAGCCGCATTGAGCCTGCCATGAGTGGGAAAGCGCGGGATATAAATGTAACAAAATAAAATAGTCATGCAGCAGAATTTTGAACAGATTAAAGGGGAGAAAGATGGCTAAGTGGGAGACCTGTGAGAAGCAAGTTACAATAGTCTAAGCGAGAGATGATAAGAGTGTGGATGAGGGTTCTGGTCGTGTGCTCAGAAAGGAAAGGGCGAATTTTGCTGATATTATAGAGAAAGAAACGACAGGTTTTAGCAGTCTGCTGAATATGTGCAGAGAAGGAGAGGGAGGAGTCGAAGATGACCCCAAAGTTACGAGCTGATGAGACAGGAAGGATGATAGTGTTATCCACAGAAATAGAGAATGGGGGAGGAGGAGAGGTTGGTTTAGGGGGAAAGATGAGAAGCTCAGTCTTGGTCATGTTTAATTTCAGATGGTGGTGAGACATCCAGGCAGCAATGTCAGACAGGCAGGCTGATACTTTGGCCTGGATTCCTGCTGAGATTTCTGGTGTCTCAAAGGTAGTCTCGGGCATCTTCCATACACTATGCAAGTTAAAAAGGTTGCGTTCTTTCTTCCTAAGCTCCACATTCGTACTATCACCCAATTGATTATTCTAATGCCTTATGGGCCCCTTTTACAAAGGCGAGCGCTAATTGCTAGAGATGCTCATATATTCCTACGGGTATCTCTAGTGTTCAGCGCACGCTAAAATCTCTAGTGCACCTTTGTAAAAGACCCCCTATATGTAGGTATTAAAATCTCACTCCTTAAAGCATAAAATACCGCTGCCCGCCTTGTATGCCGTACTCCTCACTTTTAGAAGACTTCCCCTCTCTTGTTAAAACTTAATTGGTTTCACATAAATCCCAGGATCACCTTTAAAATATGCATGACTGTTTACCAAATCATATATGGTTCAGTGGCGTAGCGAGGGGGGCTGCCACCCGGGGTGGGGCAGTTTGCCGTTGCACCCCCCCCCCCAGGTGCAGCACGATGACATACCCCCCCTCGGCGCATCAACACCCCCCCGACCCAGTGCCCACCCTCTTCCGTCCAACCAGCTCCCCCTACCTTTAAAAAAATATCGGAATCTGAAGCAAGGCGCAGCGCCTCGCGCCTGCACGTAAAAGAAATGTGCAGCGTCTCATCGGGCCTTCCCTCGCTCTGTCTGTCCCGCCCTCCGCTGACGCAACTTCCTATTTCCGCAAGGGTGGGACAGACAGAGCGAGAGAAGGCCCGATGAGATGCTGCACATTTCTTTTACGTGCAGGCGCGAGGCGCTGCGCCTCGCTTCGGATTCCGATATTTTTTTAAAGGTAGGGGGAGCTGGTTGGACGGAGGAGGGTGGGCACTGGGGGGGGTGTCGATGCGCCGAGGGGGGGAGGGAGCTGGCAGGGAGTGCCCCCCCCCCCGAGCTGACACCCGGGGCGGACCACCCCTCCGCCCCCCTTGCTACGCCACTGATATGGTTTATCACCCTCCTACATGCAACAACTAGTTGATTTACCTTCACGTAATACAGTAAAAAAAATCTAGAGAGTACCTCACTCTCCATTAGCCAAACTGCAAAGTTTTTTTTTTTTTTTTTTTTTTTTTAACAAATCAATCCTTGTCGCAGGCTAAACATATCAGAGTACCAAACTTTGGAATTCTCTATCCAAGCGATTAAGAAGTCCTTTTACGAAGCTGCGGCAAAAGGGGGCCTGCGCTGGCAGTGCGTTTATTTATTTATTTATTTGTTACATTTATATCCCGCACTTTCCCACTCATAGCAGGTTCAATGCGGCTTACGTAATAAAAGGATTGCAAAGCAAAGTGTAGAGAAAAACAGGTAAATCTTAGCAGAGTAATGGAGATCAGGGCCGTGCCTAGGGTCTCTGGTGCCCCCCTGCAGACTATTGGTTGGCGCCCCCCCCCTCCCCGTCCAGCAGAGCAGGAACAGAAGGGAGCAGGCAAGTAAGACGGACCTCAGGAAAAAATAGCACTGTATGTATCCCTCATTGATAAGTCTCTGACTCTAAAGTTTAGCAATTTCATTAAAGCAAAATGTATTTTCACATATCACATCCTATCCAAGGAGAATGTTTTATATATGTCACCCGTCTGTGGTAAAACTTCACACAGTATCAAAATACCTCTAATATGTAGTCGTGCCAGCCGAGGAAACTAACTGTGCTCAGCTCAGAAGAGACAGAGTGAACATAAAATAAAACTTCATCCTTAAAAGATAATATCGGATGAATGCATGAAGGTGAATATGAATTCCTGTGAATGGAATCAATTTGATTTACAATAAATCCAGATACTACTCCCTCATATATATAACAAAAAATTATTTAAGTGGAATGGAATTATTTGACTGTACTGGTAAACAGAAAGAAATACTCTATTGCATTCTAATCTCCTTTGCACCAAAGGATATAATTCAGATCAAACATTTATCTCTGATCAACTATCTCAGATCAAATATTTATTTCAGATCAAATATTAAGGTTTCCTTGCTTACAGTCACTTAAATCTACCTAGCCTTTATATAGCTTACAGCATTTAAACACTCTTAAACTGAAATTCACCCTTTTCTATTCTTCATAAACTTCAAGTAATCCTGAAATATTCAGATCCTTTTCTCACTAGAGAAACTTCAATCGCCACCAATCTCTTTTCACTTATATTTTCTCATTTACCACAATCAGGCACTCTTTTATAACTTCAGTCAACAAACACAGGAAGTCACAGCTGGATGTCTCTCTTGGCAAAGGACAGCTCTCACTCTGTTCACTTCCCGGGCAGATTTCTTAACAGAAGCTGATCATCCAATCAGAGAGCGCTATTTGAATGCAGATTAACATACAGACACTCATGGGAATGTTTAGTGAAAAACACCGGACTAATTTGCATATGATTTAAACAAATCTGAGCATATGACAACCAAGTACAGACTCCCAGCACCTGAATTCTGCAATTAGATTTAAGGCAAATACTTTTAAAACTTATTTTTAGCACTTTTAAAATTTCAGGTTCTCTTTAATTTGAATGCTGGTTCAAGCTCTGAAACTCACCCTGACTGAGGAGCTAGCCCCAAACCGAAGCATAAATAGCAATATGGTTGTATTCTCACATAAGTTGAAGAGCAATTAATACTGCTCCTGTGCATGAAAGGGGGAGGGCAGTGGAGATAGGAGAATCACAAGTTCAGGTGAAAGATTTTGCAAGTGAGCAGACGGCGCTTACCGCATCAGCATGGCCCTGATGGAGATGCAGAATAATGGAGGTGTGTGGATAGGTAATATTATTATGAATAATAGTAATATTATTAAGAGCTAGTTTTAGGCTAGATAGAGATAATCAGAGAAAAGGTTTTACACCTTCCAAGGCCCCCTTTTACCACAGTAGGTAAAGCACATGCCGTGCGGCTATTTCCGAGGGGGGGGGGGTGAGGGGGTGAGCACTTACCGCCATCCATTGAGGTGGTGGTGCTGTCCCCTTCTCCTCTTCTGCTAATTCCAGACTCTGTTCCTTTTATCTTGCTGCACCTCACGCCTGGGATAGACTTCCCGAGCCTGTACGTCTGGCCCCCTCTTTGACCGTTTTCAAGTCCAGACTTAAAACCCACCTCTTTACCACTGCTTTTGACTCCTAACCACTACTCGCCCTGTCCTTATCCTCACCTCTTTATTCCCTTACCCTTAATTGTTCTGTCTGTCTGCCTGTCTTATCTAGATTGTAAGCTCTTTGAGCAGGGACTGTCTTTTTTGTGTATGGTGTACAGCGCTGCGTATGCCTTGTAGCACTATAGAAATGATAAGTAGTAGTAGTAATGTTGAAGCCTGCCCTTGTAGATCAGCAACGCGGCCGCGCAGGCTTCTGTTTCTGTGAGTCTGACATCCTGCACGTATGTGCAGGACGTCAGACTCACAGAAACAGAAGCCTGCGCGGCTACGTTGCTAATCTACATGGAATGTTGCTAGTGAAAGATTAGCCTAGTGGTTAGTGCAATGGAACATGCAATGTTGTTACTATTTGAGATTCTGGAATGTTGCTATTACTTGAGATTCTACATGGAATGTTGCTGCTATTGGAGATTCTACATGGAACGTTGCTACTATTGAGATTCTAGATGGAATGTTGCTATTCCACTAGCAACATTCCATATTTAGACTGTGAGCTCTTTGAGCAGGGACTGTCTTTTTTGTGTATGGTATACAGCGCTGTGTATGCCTTGCAGCGCTATAGAAATGATAAGTAGTAGTGTTGGTAAGGGCTCCTGCGCTGCCCGATTACCTCATGGTAAAATATATTTGTAGTGCTGGATATGACGGTGCGGTAGCCCAGCAGTACTTCCCTTTTAGTGAGCAGTAAGCCCACCACTTTGTAAAAGGACCCCTAAGGTACTTACAAGATTATCTCAAATTCTGTAAATTACTAAAGGCTTTTTTATTAAGCACATATCTTAGCAAAAGACAATATACTAACGTTGCCATCTCTCTTAAATGTTTCAGCGTAACCAATACTCTAGCCTAGCTTCATGACAAACACACAATTATTCCTAATATGTTAAAATGTTACAATTAATTATCTGACTGTATCATATGTTTGAAGTTTTTCTTGAATGTAAGCCACATTGAACCTGCGCTTGTTCAGGATAATGCGGGATACAAATGTCACAATAAATAAATAAATTAAGATTGAGTATTGCAAGAGAGATTAAATAAAGAGAAGAATGGTTTCTAACCATCCTGATAGAGGCACTTACAAAAGAACAAATGAGCACAGTATCCGTTCTGTAGAGGTGTGAAAGATGATGCTTGTGAACATAGGAGATAGCATCTCTCAGAGGAGACCAATATTTTGCAGCAATATTACTTTGTTTTTATGGACTGTTTGCCTTATTGTTTTTATAGCCTTGTTACTGTATACATTTTGGCATGGGGGAAGGATTAAATAAATGGAGTTTTATTTTTACTGTACCACAGCCTCCATCCTTATTCTTTTAAAGTATCATTTCAGTGTATGCCACAGACTTTGTTCTAAGTGAATACTCTCTCTTCATGGGACCCTTTCACTAGAGTGTGTGCCTAGGAGAAGGCCTCTGAGGACATTGCTGCCTGGATGTCCAACCGCCACCTGAAACTGAACATGGCCAAGACTGAGCTCATTGTCTTTCCACCCAAACCCACTTCTCCTCTCCCTCCACTCTCTATCTCAGTCGATGGCACCCTCATCCTCCCCGTCTCATCTGCCTGCAACCTTGGAGTCATCTTCGACTCCTCCCTCTCCTTCTCTGGCCATAGCCAGCAGACAGCCAAGACCTGTCGCTTCTTTCTCTACAACATCAGCAAAATTCGCCCTTCCTCTCTGAACACACCACCCGAACTCTCATCCACGCTCTCATTACCTCTTGCCTTGACTACTGCAACCTACTCCTCACTGGCCCCCACTTAACCATCTATCCCCCCCTTCAATCCGTTCAGAACTCGGCTGTGTGTCTTATCTTCCGCTAAAACCGATATGCTCATATCACCCCCCTCCTGAAGTCACTTTACTGGCTTCCAATCAGGTACCGCATACAATTCAAGCTTCTCCTACTAACCTACAAATGCTCTCAGTCTGCAGCCCCTCACTACCTCTCTACCCTCATCTCCCCTTACGCCCCTACCCGTAACCTCCGATCACAGGACAAATCCCTCCTCTCATTACCCTTCTCCACCACCGCCAACTCCAGGCTCCGCCCTTTCTGCCTCACCTTACCCTATGACTGGAATAAACTCCCCGAGCCCATATGCCAAGCACCCTCCCTATCCATCTTCAAATCCTTACTCAAAGCCCACCTCTTCAATGTCGCTTTTGGAACCTAACCATTGTACCTCTACCCAGGTAATCTAGACTGTTCCAATTTTTGATTGTCTGCACTCCTTGTCCTTCTTGTCCTTTAGATTGTAAGCTCCTTTGAGCAGGGACTGTCCTTCTTTGTTTTTTGTACAATGCTGTGTAACCCTGGTAGCGCTCTAGAAATGTTAAATAGTAGTAGTAGTAGTAGTAGTAGTAGAGTTTTATATATTTTGGTAACTTACGTTTGCTCCACTTATCTGAAAAGTCTGCATCAGATGCTAGAAATGGAAGTAGTATAATAATTGGCACCTACATAGGCACTATTTATAAGACAAATAGACGCCTACTTGTCTTTATAAAATACTAGCATATAAGGCAGAGAATTTACCTTGAATGCAGGCACGACCACTTATATATGCTTAAGAGCTGATGTAAATGAAGGTACATACCCTACACACGTATGCACACAGATTAAGGTATCGATGTAAACCCAGAAGAACACAGTCTTCACAAGCTAAAATCCACAAGGAACACAGCAAAGATGACACGGTCTTAATAGTAACCACAGGAAATATATACCATAATGAATACCCTCAAACTACTCCTAATAATCTACTACCTAACACTGATCCACTTAACACTAACCACCCACTTGCAGAAAACAACATCATACCCATACTACACTATCATCATAGATTGATCAAATACACCACACCTCACTAAACTGTTGACAACCTAAACAAAGGAAGAACACTTACATGCGAAAAATCACACAGAAGGGGAAGAAGGGCCCAAACAAACTCACCTCAACAAAGAAACGACAACTAAGAAAAGTCCACTTAACACCAAATACAGAAGGCCCATTCCAAACAATCCAAGTGGGCTACGTCAACGCCAGATCTGCTGTAAATAAAATAGCAATACTAACAGACTGGATCATGTCAGAAACCTCGACCTACTCTTCCTCACTGAAACTTGGATCCATGACCACAAGGACCCTATAATCCTAGACCTGTGCCCTCCAGGATACAAAATCACACACTGGACCAGAAAAGAAAAGAGAGGCGGAGGCATAGCACTAATCTATCGGTCCCACTTTACCACTGAAACCACTGCCAAGTCCATAACACCTCAACTTGAAATTGCCTCAATCAGAATCCACAACAAAACCCTACGCGATTATGTGAATTGTGTTAAAAACACAAACCAGGAAACTCAAACGAGCATGAAATAAAACAAAAGATGAACATACACTCAACACATGGAAACAAATAAAAGAAAATACAAATACGCAATAAGACAGGCCAAAAGATCATACTATAAAACCAAAATAGGGACAGATTACAAAGACATGAAGAAATTATACCAATTCGTGATCAAACTCCTAGACACCAACTTGGTCACTACCACGAATACAGACATCCCATCTGAACAACACCGACATTAAAAACTTCCTTAATGAATTGGACCCAACCATTGGAGAATACCCGGCAGATCGGACCTGGTTAAACTTCGCCCTCCTTACCGTCGAAACAGTTACCCAGGCGATTAGTAGGTTTTCCAACACTCACTGTCAACTAGATACCTGTCCCCGCTACCTAATGAAATCTGCCCCTGACCACTTCATAGCAGACCTCACATCCCACCTAAATTACATGCTTCAGCAAGGCCTCTTCCCTAAGGAAAATGGCAATATCCTACTCACCCCAATACCAAAAGATACCAAGAAAAAAACAAGCGAAATCACTAACTACCATCCAGTAGCATTTATCCCGTTGGTGGTCAAACTGATGGAAAGCATGGTAACCAAACAACTTACAGATTACATAAACAAATTTTGAATATTACACAAATCACAGTCAGGCTTTCGCCCCCTCCACAGCACGGAAACAGTATTACTCTTCTAGCCAAATTCAAGCAGGAAATAGCAACAGGCAAAAACATCTTTCTCCTCCAATTCGACATGTCTAGTGCATTCGACATGGTAAACCATAATATATTAATAAGATTACTAGATAAGTTCGGGATTGGTGGAAACATACTTAACTGGATCAAGGGCTTCCTAACCACAAGAACATATCAAGCAAATCAAATTCAAACATATCATCACCGTGGAAGACAGACTGTGGAGTACCGCAAGGATCACCGCTATCACCGATCCTATTCAACTTAATGATGACCCCACTTGCCAAGTCCTTATCCAACCATGGCCTTAACCCTTTCATATATGCAGACGATGTCACAATATACATTCCTTACAAAACCAAACTGACAGAAATCACCAACAAAATCAAGCTCGGCCTGAACATCATGGATTCATGGGCAAATGCATTTCAACTAAAACTCAATAAAGAAAAAACTCATTGTCTCATCCTCTCATTCCAACACAGCACGGACATCCCCACAAGTATCAACACCCCAGATCACACCCTTCCTATCTCAGACAGCTTGAAAATCCTCGGCATTACAATGGACCATAACTTAACACTAGAGAGCCAAGTAGCATCCACAACAAAGAAAGTGTTCCATTCAATGTGGAAACTCAAACGTGTGAAGCAATTCTTCCCAAGGGAAACATTTTGCAACCTGATGCAATCAATGGTGCTAAGCCACTTAGATTACTGCAATGGAATTTATGCGGGATGTAAAGAACAAACTTTAAAGAAACTTCAGACTGCTCAAAACATGGCAGCTAGGCTTATATTTGGTAAAACGCAATTTGAAAGAGCAAAATCCCTCTGCGAAAATCTACACTGTTTCCCAATCAAAGAACGCATCGCCTTCAAAATCTGCACCCTGGTTCACAAAATCATCTATGGAGAAGCCCCGAGTTACATGAAAGACTTGATCGACTTACCAATTAGAAATTTATCTGAATCAACACGATCTTATCTAAATCTGCTCTACCCAAGCTGCAAAAACTTAAGCATCTAGTTTTTCCTACATAAGCACACAACTGTGGAACGCATTACCAAAAGCCTTGAAAACGACGTACGACCACCTAAACGTCCGGAAATCACTAAAAACCAACCTGTTTAAAAAGGCATACCCTACCGATCCAACTTAAATGCCTAACTAAACTAAAGCACGTAATGGACATAACACAACTCTTCCGTTCTCCGATTCCCTAATGTGGCTGTCCCACATGAACTTGATCTTACCACAACATCACCCTGTATTTGTTCACACCGGAGCCTGCAAAGCCCTCTCCGGTACTATGTAAGCCACATTGAGCCTACAAATAGGTGGGAAAATGTGGGATAGAAATGTAACAAATAAATAAATAGAACTATGAGATTTCTTTCAGGCATCCCTGGGATTCCTGGGATGAGGCTGGGCTTTGCAAGCTGGATGTCCTCTGAGGGTGCGGAACAGCCATTTATGAGGTGCATGGCACAGGCTGTTAGTGAAGCCATGGCTTTTCTGCTTTCATTCGTCTTCCTTGGTTGCATCTGTGGAATCCATCTGTTTATGTTCTGTGCATTAGAAAGCACAGGATGCTCTCACAAAAGCTGATAGGCCTGGAAAACAAGTAAAAAAAGAGCAGTTGTGGGAGAACAAACAAAGCAATACAAACTATTAATTGTATAGAAAAAAAATCAGTATATATTCGGATGATTATAAGAGACCAAATCAAAAATATTGAGGACTTCATATTTAAAAGCACTTACTCAGATAGCAGCACCTATTACCCAGATAAATGCCGTTGACCAGGGCTAATGGACATTCAGTGTCAATATCTGCATAATGCTATTAAAAATCATTACAGACTGCCCTGGTGTTATCCAGATAGGGCTAGGGTGGGGAGGATGGAACCTAGGCAGAGCCAAAAAGTGTCCAGATAGTGATAATATTCAGCACTGCTATCTGGAAAACTTAGGACAGTAAAACAGTTATCCTAACTATCTGGGCTACTGCTCTTTAGCTGGGAGAAATTACGGCTGAGAGAAGATATGCTAGAGGTCTGTAAAATAATGAGTGGAGTGGAGCAGGTAGATGTGAATCGCTTGTTTACACTTTCCAAAAATACTAGGACTAGAGAGCATGCAATGAACTTCAAAGTAGTAAATTTAAAACAAATTGGAGAAAATATTTCTTCACTCAACGTGTAAATAAACTCTGGAATTCTTTGCCAGAGAATGTGGTAGAAGCCGTTAGCTTAGCGGGCTTTAAAAAAAGCCATTATTAAGATGGACTTTGGGAAAATCCGCTGTTTTTTTTAGGTTAAGCAGTATAAAATGTATTGTACTGTTTTGGGATTTTGCCAGGTACTTGTAACCTGAACTGGCCACTGTCAGAAACAGGATGCTGGGCTTGATGGACCTTCGGTCTTTTTTTATTAGACTTGTCATCATGCCTCTCTCTTGGGCCGTGGATGTCTCCACTTTGTCCTGTATGACTCTGCAATTCAACTCCAACACTCTGGACCTTGTGAGATTCTATTTAATAGCTTCAAAATATGGTCCATTTCCAGACACAAACAGTTTATGGGTGCTGCAATTCCTCGAGTTCCTTTAAAACAGGTTTCCAAAGTACAGCTTCTCCCCTTATAGCTCCATACAGCCTCTCCGGATCTAGAGCCAGAAGTCACGGACTCCCTCTAGGGGGCATGTGATGAAGCTACAATGCAGTAAATTTAAAACGAATCGGAGAAAATCTTTCACTCAACGTGTAATTAAACTCTGGAATTCGTTGCCAGAGAATGTGGTAAAGGCAGCTAGCTTAGCAGAGTTTAAAAATGGTTTGGATGGCTTCCTAAAGGAAAAGTCCATAGACCATTATTAAATGGATTTGGGGAAAATCCACTATGTCTGGGATAAGCAGTATAAAATGTTTTCTACTTTTTTGGGATCTTGTCAGGTATTTGTGACCTGGATTGGCCACTGTTGGAAACAGGATGCTGGGCTTTATGGACCTTTGGTCTTTCCCAGTGTGGCAATAAAGTACACTCCATTTAAGTGCACGTCGGATAAGCGCATGCTCTGTTTAACTGCATGCCGTACTTCGGTCTCGTTTTTGGTGCCATCAATTTCTATGGGGACAAACTTCAGTTTTGTGCACCACTGATAAGTGCAAGATTCGCTTACATGCATGGTTTAAGACTGCTCTTCTGCAGTGAAGACTGCGCATAAGCACGTGCACAGAATATGGAAGGTGATTGGCGCGTGACAACCAACAAGATTCCAAATTTACCGCCCCTTTAGCTGCCACAGGCAGAATAAGTGAAAGAATGTTATTAGAGTGTACACTGGGGTCGTCGTCGTCGCGGCAGAACTGTAAGACTTTAACACTGGCTGAATGAATAGAAGTTCTTAAAAAATTAGGTTATCAATAGAAATCAAACAAAATAAAACATGGAAAAGAAAATAAGATGATACCTTTTTTATTGGACATAACTTAATACATTTCTTGATTAGCTTTCGAAGGTTGCCCTTCTTCGTCAAGCTAATCGAAAGCTAATCAAGAAATGTATTAAGTTATGTCCAATAAAAAAGGTATCATCTTATTTTCTTTTCCATGTTTTATTTTGTTTGATTTCTATTGATAACCTTAAGAGTGGACTAACACGGCTACCACACTCCTCTACTTAAAAAATTAGAAAACAAAGAAAGTCAAGTATCTATTGCTAAAGAATATGGTGTCAATCCCAGTCAAATTTCACGTGTCTTGAAGCAGAAAGATAGCTTCTGGAAGACTGGCAAAACAATACAAATCCACAACGAAAACGAAAACATGCGGGAAAAGCTGAGGAGGTAGAAGATGCTCTTCTTCTGTGGTTTTCTCGGGTCAGGAGCAGACAGTTTCCTGTCATTGGTCCACTGCTTATGGAGAAAGCTAACCAGCTAGCTGAAAGTCTTGGACTAACTAAATTCAAAGCCACTGTTGGATGGTTGGAAAAATGGAAGGAGAGGAACAACATAAAAGTCAAGAAACAGCATGGTGAGAAACAAGACGCTGACGACTTTGGTGCTGAAAATTGGGTTGTTTCAGTTCTTCTTACCATCTTGAATGAGTTTGCACCTCGTGACATTTTAAATGCTGACAAAAATGGTCTCTACTGGTGAGTGATTCCTGCTGAAACACTTGCATTCAAACATGCCGAAACTACTGGAGGTAAAACGTTGAAGGACCGACTGACGATCCTCCTTTGCTGCAATATGGATGGGAGTGAGAAGTTGGAACCACTTGTCATTGGAAAGAGCAAACAGCCCCGTTGCTTCAAGAATGTTAAGTGACTTCCTGTGTCATACGAGGCTAACGCAAATTCATGGATGACTGGGGAAATTTGGAAGCAGTGGCTAGAAGAAGTTAGACACTAGAATGTGGGCACAAAAGCGTCAGATTTTGTTGCTTTGTGATAATTGTGCTGCACACAATGATGATGTCAGGCTGTCTAATGTCAAGGTGGTCTTCCTTCCACCAAACACTACCTCTCTGATCCAACCTATGGATCAGGGCATAATAGCCAATTTCAAACAACATTATCGGGCTCTTGTGCTCTGAAGCCCTGCTCCCAGATGGAACAAAAGGTATATTAATCAAGAGTAATTGAGAAACCAAAGGGCTATCAGGCCTCTTTGAGCACCATTTGGTCCATTTCATCCTCAATGGTTCCTGAAGGGGAGAGTTTATCAGAGGTCAGAAGGTGATTTAATATTGTCAAGCTGATTTCATATTAATATAAGTATGTCCAGCAATAATTTTGACCTCCTGCAATCCTGACAGTCATGTGATGAGCATTATGGATAATTCTTTTTTTGTCCCAGTACGCACTGGTACGGCATACCATCACCTTTTTTCCTCCCGGCGTCCACCCCATATAAGAGGCTAGGGGAGCCCAACCATGACTTTCTTCCCCTGCTGCCCCCACAAGCGCAGGGCTCCTTTCCTCCCGACTCAGCTCCCCGACCGGCAGCCCAACTCCTCTCCGTTCCTCCTCCTTGTGTTTTACCTTCCGTGGCAGCGACATCAGTAAAGAAGAAGGAACTGCAGGCTCACCTCCAGCTTCTCCCTTCCCTCTTCATACAGTGTCCTGCCTTCTTCGATGATGCATTTCCTGTTTCCGCAAGGGGGAGAGAAGAGATCACTGGACATGGAGAGAAGGGGAGAAGGGGAGGGAAGATCGCAGGACATGGAGATGAGGGGAGGGCAGGGGGAAAGAAGAGATCACTGGAGAGAAGGGATCGCTGAACATGGTGAGAAGGGGAGGGCAAGGGGAGAGAAGAGATCACTGGACATGGAGAGAAGGGGAGGGCAGGGGGAGAGAAAGATCGCTGAAATGGAGGGGAGGGCATGGGGAGAAAAGAGATCGCTGGACATGGAGAGAACGGGAGGGCAGAGGGAGAGAAGAGATTGCTGGAGAGGAGGGGAGGCAGGGGGAGAGAACAGATCGTTGGAGAGGAGGGGAGAGCAGGGGGAGAGAATAGATCGCTGGCAAGGAGGGAGGGCAGGGGTAGAGAAGAGATTGCTGGAGAGGAGGGGAGGGCAAGGGGAGAGAAGAGATTGCTGGAGAGGAGGGGACGGCAGGGGGATAGAACAGATCGCTGGAGAGGAGGGGAGGGCAGGGGGATAGAACAGATTGCTGGAGAGGAGGGGACAGCAGGGGGTGACAACAGATCGCTGGAGAGGAGGGGAGGGCAGCTGGAGAGAACAGATCGCTGGAGAGGAGGGGAGGGCAGGGGGGAGAGAACAGATCGCTAGAGAGGAGGGGAGGGCAGGGGGAGAGAAGAGATTGCTGGAGAGGAGGGAAGGGCAGGGGGGAGAGAAGAGATCACTGGAGAGGAGGGGAGGGCAGGGGGAGAGAAGAGATCGCTGGAGAGGAGGGGACGACAGGGGGAGAGAAAAGAGAGATCACTGGAGAGGAGGGGAGGGGAGAGAGGAGAATTGCTGGCCATGGATGGATGGAAGGGAGGGCAGGGGAGAGGAAAATTGCTGGACATGGATGGATGGATGGAGGGGAGGGCAGGGGGATAGGGGGAGAGAAGAGATCGCTGGACACGGATGGATGGAGGGGAGGGCAGGGGAGAGAGGAGAATTGCTGGCTATGGATGGATGGAGGGGAGGGAAGGGGAGAGAGGAGAATTGCTGGACATGGATGGCAGGGGAGGACAGGGGACAGAGGAGAATCGCTGGACATGGGAGGGGAAGGCAGGGGAGAGAGGAGACATGCTGGACATGGATGGAGGGAAGGGGAAGAGAGAAGTGATGGACATGGATGGAGGGGCGGAAAGAAAAAAGAAGAAGATGCACATGGATGGAGATGAGGGAAAGGGAAGAGAGGAGAAAAACTGCACATAGATGGAGAAAATAGGCAAAAGCTGGATCCACATTATACCTCCTCCAGTCAATTCCACGGAGGAGGACCCAGCTTTTACTTATGGATGTAGGGCAAGAAATGAAGAAGAATGGAGGAAAGTAAAGAAATAAATGGAAAGGAAGCCCTGGAAACGGAGTTAAGGGAACAGATAGAGATCAGCAGAATCAGAGACTGGGACCAATATGGATAGAAAAACAAAGTCACCAGACAACAAAGGTAGAAAATAATTTTATTTTCATTTTAGTGTTTGAAATATATCCAGTTTGAGAATTTACATCTGCTGTCTTATTTTGCACTGGGTATACTGGAGCTGTAACAGCTTACAGAAATTATTTATAATGACAAAAATCACATTATTTTTTTCTACTATACTAATATAATATTTTCAATGATGTCTGTTTATATGCGCCATGGCTGGTATAAGGGGTGTGGCTAATGTGGGTGTGGCTATCAAAGGGGTGGAGCCATATGGTGACCCTGCCCATAATGAGTACCGGCACCTTTTCTACAAAAAAAGCACTGGTTATGGATGACCAGACTGGCAAGGATAAATGTGCTGTTGAACTGGCTCGTAATCTATCACTGTTGGATTCCCTACATATGCAGAAAGAAGCCTGGAATCATGTTACACAGGCAACCATTGTGAACTGCTACAAGCGGGCAAACTTTGTTAAGGATGTGGAGAGGGACGAAACAGATGCAGCTGTTGCAAACGTGTCAGATGGACAGGTTATTGACATCCCAGCCGGTGTTACTGAAGAGGAGTTTCATCGCTACGCAGCTGTTGATTATGATCTACAAACAGCTGAAGACAGCACTGATGTTGAGCTATGCGCCTACATACAGGCAACAACGGCTGATGATGAAACAGAGGATGAAATGAGCAGCGAGGCACATGCTGACGAAATTCAAGAACCTCCACCTGTCACTTTTGCAAGAGCGCTGAAGAGTCTCAACACCGTGCAGGCCTATCTGGAGGCCACTGGATGTCAGTGCTATGACAGTTTTTACCGTCTGGCAGATGTAGTCTATAGAACTCACAGACCCATTAGTGTACAGAGGACTATAACTGATTACTTCAAGTAAGCCTAATGTCAGTTAACGGAGACTGTATACTGTACGTATAATAATAAACGGTACTGTACATATGTTTATCAGATGTCAAGCTTCTTTGGGTCACAATGGTTAAGTGCACGCTCCGGTTAACTGCATGCATTTCTTTGGTCCCAGATCCTTGCACTTAAGCGGATTGCACTGTACTTATGTACAAAATACTTTTGTAGGAATAAGTATACAATCAGTATCAACAGTGGCTTAGTTCAGCATTATTTTTTTTGTTTGTTTACAAATAGCCATATAATAGGAAACGAGAGCTAGTACGGGCTGATTGACTTTTAACTGGTGGAACATAGCTGAAAAATACAACCTGTCACAATGAACTGCTATTCCAATCATCCAGAATTCCTGTGGGTATAAATAGATACCAGTTTCCTTTCACTCTTATGCAGTCTGTCAGCTATATGATAATACCTTTTTTCCCTTAAGAAAAATCTTCCAGTGACTGCAGTGTTTTAACTTGTTTTCAGCATTATTTTGTTTCTTTTTCATATTAAAAACACTTCATAATACAGTCTATTATTAATAATCGTGCTCATTTAATTAAACCTTTGTGACCATATTCCTTTAGATTTTTTTTGCAATGTTCGCATATAGATCTTTTAGGCAAAATTTCTAGAGCCGGTCACATCTTTTACGAATGCAAGACTAGCGGTCCTATTACTAAGGTGTGCTGAAAAATGGCCCGTGCTGGTGTAGACGCGTGTATTGGACGCGCGCAGCTGCAAAAAAAGCCTTTTTTGCCGAAAATAGACGTTCGGCAAAATAAAAATCAGCACACGTCCATTTTGGGCCTGAGACCTTACCACCACCCACTTAACAGTAAGATCTCACGTGATTACCTCCCGGTCAGCGCCACGCAGTAGAAAATAAAAAATATTTTCTGCCGCGTGTATCGGATGCCCATAAAAAATGGAATTACCTCCTGGGGCATGCAGTAACCGGGCGGTAGTTCCAAATTGGAGCACATTGGATGCACGTACGGTGCCTACATGCCTTAGTAAAAGGGCGCTAAATGTAGAAACCTATTGTAAATTTGACAAGCTTCTGCTCCCTGGACTAAGGCACTATAAACGCCATCAATGGCAATATTTCAAAATGTGGTAATGTAAAACTACTGAAAAAAATAGGGTATCCAAGGACCACATGAGCTGACACCATCATGTCTTGCTCCCGTAGGAGAATTACATAGCATCCACGAGATCCCTGCAGCTTCTCTGGTGTCCATTCCGAGTCTACAGGGGAAAATGTCTAGTGCCACCTGTGGCAGTGGTGCAAAATGTACTGCTTTGGGCTACAAAATGTTTATTTTATTGGGTTGTTGCACAACCTTGATATCATCTCTATATATAAAAGGCACCACCAACGTTCTAAATGAAGCCTCCAGCCGGAAGTGTGAAGGGGGAGAGATAACCGGTTTCCCCATGAGTGTCTGCCCCGCCCTCGCTCTCTCTGTAACACAAACAGTGAAGGAAAACACAGCAAAGCACGAAATCAAATCGCTCTCTCTGTAACAGTGAAGGACTCAGAGGGGGGAGGGGAGAGAGGGCAGAAGCCCTCACTATCTCTGTAACACAAACACAGCACAGCAGGAAACTTAACACTGAAGGACTCGACTCCGAGGGGAGAGGGGACAGAGAGCAGAGGGGACAGACAGCACAGGGGAAGGGAGAGAGGGCAGAGGGCAGGGACACACACACTCCCACATGCACACAGAAGAAAACCTTACTAGCCCCCGTTTCATTTGCATCAGAAACGGGGCTTTTTTACTAGTAAAATAAAATGATAAGTCAAAACAGAAATAAAAGAATTAAAATGCAGAGTCTGGTTGCTTCACAGTGAATGAAATCCAGACTCTGAGATGGCGTTTGTTCACTTGTGCCTACTTTCATCTTCACCCTCATCCTGCTCATTCGCATTCTTATCCTCACCTCTGACTCCGTTGCTTTTGATATTCAATTTCAGATTTACAGAACATTACCCATGCTTCAGAAGACTTCCTAGTATTAATAACATCCCCTATCAGCTAACTACTAATTATAGAATAAAATGATTAATTGCTGAATATATTAGCAAGAATTTGCATCCAGAAGTCTGAATCCTACTCTTGTTTCAGGTTTAGTCTATTATTTTCAACAAGCCCCTCAAAGGAGAACTATGTTTCACTTGGCCTATATTTATTTGCTTTGAAAGGCAGTAGAAGTTTATTGATTTGCAACCCACTCTAGGAATGGCTTGGGCTCCTCCAGGGGCCCTGCTCCACTAGAATTGTATTATCTTTCTTCTCTAGTCATTCAGACTGCAGGAGTGGGAAGAGGGAATGTGATGTCTCCACTACATATACTTCCCCCTCATTGCATGACTGGATGTATTCTCAATGGAGAATGGTAGATATTGGGGTTTCAAAGGGGTCTGTGTTGGGACCGCTGCTTTTTAACATATTTATAAATGATCTAGGGAGAAGTTACATCTTGAACATTTAAACATCACACATGAAGGGAGGGTGGGTAGGAGGGGGGGGGGTTGGGCGGGATGGGATAGAGGGAGAGTGTTTCAGTGCTGTACTCGCTTAGAGAAGGGGGGAGGGGAGGGAACGACTGGAATAACAGAGCAGTCGGCTCAATGCTTTCATTAGCACATTTGGATAGGGGAGTTCGCCCCTGATAATGGGGGCCGTACAAATACATTTGGTTAGATGGATTGTTAGGGTTCGGCCCCCTCTTGTTCTGTGGTCGGGGAAGTGGGCTGGAGGCTATAAGAACCAAAGCCTCTGGTCTTATGTGCAAAACACTAGAATACTGGTCCCTTGACTCACAAGGTGTAAATGGTTCCTTAAAGTTTCCACTCGTGTTAGTTTGTCATGTTGTCTGCTGAAGTCCTTGTGGGACTGGAGAGAACAGTGACATTATTAGGGGGGTTACAGGGGATAGTGGAGGACATGGAGGCCAGGTACTGTTTAAATTATCGGCTGGATTAGCTATACTATGTTAGTTGTTCTGCTCCTATATCCTAGTAGGTTGAGTTAATGGGTGATACAGGGAAAGGGGGGGGGGGGGGGGGAGAAAATGGGAAAAATGCAAATTTTATTGTAATCATTGAGTGTTTTAGTATCTTGGATGCACATATGTTTTGTGTTCCGTGTTGAGACATGTACCTACAATCTATGTTGTTGTTTACCAATAAAAAGATTTAAACATAAATGATCTAGATATGGGAATAACTTGTGAGGTAATTAAATTTCCCGACAACACAAAGATATTCAAAGTTGTTAAATGGCAAGAGGATTGTGAAAAGTTGCAAGGTGACCTTAGGAGACTGGGCGTCTAAATGGCAGATGACATTTAATGTGAGCAAGTGCAAAGTGACGTGGGAAAGAGGAACCCGAACCATAGCTACGTGATGCAAGGTTCTGCGTTAGGAGTCACTGACCAGGAATAGAATCTAGGAGTCATCATTGATGAAACTTTGAAACCTTCTGCTCAGTGTGCTGCGGCGGCAAAGAAAGCAAATAGAATGTTAGGTATTATTAGGTAAGGAATGGAAAACAAAAATGAGGACGTTATAATGCTTTTGTATCGCTCCATGGTGCGACCGCACCTTGAATACTGTGTTCAGTTGTGGTCACCGCATCTCAAAAAAGATATAGTGGAATTAGAAAAGGTACAGAGAAGGGTGACGAAAATGATAAAGGGGATGGGACAACTTCCCTATGACGAAAGGCTAAAGCAGCTAGGGCTCTTCAGCTTGGAGAAGAGACGGCTGAGGGGAGATATGATAGAGGTCTATAAAATAATGAGTGGAGTTGAACGGGTAGATGTGATGTGTCTGTTTACGCTTTCCAAAAATACTAGGACTAGGGGGCATGCGATGAAGCTACAAAGTAGTACATTTAAAACGAATTGGCGAAAATATTTCTTCTCTCAACAGATAATTAAACTCTGGAATTCGTTGCCAGAGAATGTGGTAAAAGCAGTTAGCTTAGCGGGTTTTAAAAAAGGTTTGGATAGCTTCCTAAAAGAAAAGTCTATAGAGCATTATTAAAATGGACTTGGGAAAATCCACTACTGTTTTGGGATCTTGCCAGGTACTTGTGACCTGGATTGGCCACTGTTGGGAAGAGGATGTTGGGCTTGATGGAGCTTCGGTCTGTCCCAGTATGGCAACACTTATGTACTTATGACTGGGAGGAGCATGGGACAGGGAATATGGCTAAAAGCACACATATGAGAGGGAACCTACTAGGGTTGTGTTTCAGGAAGGGAATTTGGATTTGAGAGGGGCGTTGTTTCAGTGCTAAGCAGATGAATAAAATAGTGGGCTAGTGTGTTAGTTCACACTTAAAGGTAATAAGTAGAAATGTTTTATTTCTATTCAGTGTTGGGGTGGGAAGCTTGAAACTCAGGTATTCATACCATTTTAATGAGTAATTTTCAAAGGGATTTTACTTGCAGGGATTTTTCACTTGCAGAAAAATCCCTACTGCAGATAACTCAAGCTAAGCTTTAGTAAAAGACCCCCTGAAATCTTTGTGCCTGTGTTTTTTTTATAACCAGCATACTTTGCACAGGGAAAAAATATAGCATAAACACTCCCTGTAGAGTGGGTCTGCTGGGGAATTTTCAAAGAGAATATTCACTTGGACTTTCCTACAGAGAATGAGCTTCCAGGAACTGAGAAATGACGTTCTTTCCATTAACAGGAGAGGGGAGAAGAGAACCAGGAATATGTGCTTTCATGGCTAGTAACACACAATTCCTGCTGTTGTAATGTTCACAAGTTGGGAACACACATTTTGTAGCATTCACCAAACTTCAGTACTCAATTATCACAGTTTATGGTTTATTACAACTTGCTATACCACTCCAGCTGCCATGGCAGAGCAGAACGGTGTACAATCTAAAAACAATTAGAAAAAGGAAAGAAACTCCATTAATAATAGGAAAGATATGCATTCAATAACTGGAGAAACCGAGAGAGTAGGGGAAAAAAAAGACATAAACAAGAGAAGGTTTCAAAGGTCTTTACTGTATCACTCTGGGCTATCTGATGAAGTTTGGTCTCCAAAGTCTTGTTTAAAAAGCCAGGTCTTCAAATTAGTCTTGAAAGACTTAAGTGAAAGGTGACTGTGAGAAGGAGTAGAATATTCCTCAGGAGCTTAACCGAGATTGGATAGCAGAGCCGGTAGTGGGAGGCGGGGCTGGAAGTTGGGAGGCGGGGATAGTGCTGGGCAGACTTATACGGTCTGTGCCAGAGCCAGTGGTGGGAGGTGGGACTGGAGGTTGGGAGGCAGGGATAGTGCTGGGCAGATTTATACGGTCTGTGCCAGAGCCGGTGGTGGGAGGCAGGGATAGTGCTGGGCAGATTTATACGGTCTGTGCCAGAGCCGGTGGTGGGAGGCGGGGCTGGTGGTTGGGAGGCGGGGATAGTGCTGGGCAGACTTATACGGTGCCCTGAAGAGCATAGGTACAAATCAAAGTAGGGTATACACAAAAAGTAGCACACATGAGTTGTCTTGTTGGGTAGACTGGATGGACCGTGCAGGTCTTTTTCTGCCATCATCTACTATGTTACTATCCAGCTTATAATCGAAAGTAATCGCCGGCTATTTCCTGACACAAATCGGGATATAGCCGGCGATTTCGCAAAAGCGGCGAAAAGCGTATAATCGAAAGCTACATTTGTGATAGCTTCGCCGCTTTCCCTTCGCCTCGCCGGCGAAAGTTCAAAGGGGCGTGTTGGCGGCGAAGCGAAGGCGGGACATGGGCAGGCTTGGGCGTGGCTACCAGATGGCCGGCTTTTGCGGATAATGGAAAAATAAAACCCGGCGATAAGCAGTATTTCGCCGGGTTTACTTGGTCCTTTTATTTTCACGACCAAGCCTCAAAAAGGTGCCCCAACTGACCGGATGACCACCGGAGGGAATGGGAGATGACCTCCCCTTACTCCCCCAGTGGTCGCCAACCCCCTCCCACACTAAAATTATTAAAATACAAACCTTTTTTGCCAGCCTGTATGCCAGCCTCAAATGTCATACCCAGCACCCTGACAGCAGTATGCAGGTCCCTGGAACATTTGTTGTTGGTTGCAGTGGACTGCAGAAAGGCAGAGCCAGGCCCATCCCCTCCCCCACCTGTTCCACTTGTGGTGGGTAATGTTGAGCCCTCCCAAACCCCCCAAAACCCACTGTACCCACATGTAGGTGCCCCCCTTCAGTCCTTAGGGCTAGGGTAATGGTGCACACTTATGGGCAGTGGGTTTGGGGGGGGGATTTGGGGGACTCAGCACACAAGAGAAGGGTGCTATGCACCTGGAAGCTAATTTGGTTGTTTATAAAAGATGTTTGAAGTGCCCCCTAGGGTGCCCGGTTGGTGTCCTGGCACGTGAGGGGGACCATTGCACTACAAATGCTGGCTCCTCCCACGGCCAAATGCCTTGGATTTCGCCGGGTTTGAGATCGCTGGCGGTTTTTTCCATTATCACGGAAAAACAAAACTGGCCATCTCAAACCCGGCGAAATCCAAGGCATTTCGCCGGCCCACACCGTATTATCGAAAAAAAAGATGGCCGGCCATCTTTTTTGAAAATATGGTTCCGGCCAGCTGTTGCGCCGCCGCCAAAATAGATTGCCGGCGACCTACAGTGGTGGAAATAAGTATTTGATCCCTTGCTGATTTTGTAAGTTTGCCCACTGACAAAGACATGAGCAGCCCATAATTGAAGGGTAGGTTATTAGTAACAGTGAGAGATAGCACATCACAAATTAAATCCGGAAAATCACATTGTGGAAAGTATATGAATTTATTTGCATTCTGCAGAGGGAAATAAGTATTTAATCCCTCTGGCAAACAAGACCTAATACTTGGTGGCAAAACCCTTGTTGGCAAGCACAGCGGTCAGACGTCTTCTGTAGTTGATGATGAGGTTTGCACACATGTCAGGAGGAATTTTGGTCCACTCCTCTTTGCAGATCATCTCTAAATCATTAAGAGTTCTGGGCTGTCGCTTGGCAACTCGCAGCTTCAGCTCCCTCCATAAGTTTTCAATGGGATTAAGGTCTGGTGACTGGCTAGGCCACTCCATGACCCTAATGTGCTTCTTCCTGAGCCACTCCTTTGTTGCCTTGGCTGTATGTTTTGGGTCATTGTCGTGCTGGAAGACCCAGCCACGACCCATTTTTAAGGCCCTGGCGGAGGGAAGGAGGTTGTCACTCAGAATTGTACGGTACATGGCCCCATCCATTCTCCCATTGATGCGGTGAAGTAGTCCTGTGCCCTTAGCAGAGAAACACCCCCAAAACATAACATTTCCACCTCCATGCTTGACAGTGGGGACGGTGTTCTTTGGGTCATAGGCAGCATTTCTCTTCCTCCAAACACGGCAAGTTGAGTTCATGCCAAAGAGCTCAATTTTTGTCTCATCTGACCACAGCACCTTCTCCCAATCACTCTCGGCATCATCCAGGTGTTCACTGGCAAACTTCAGACGGGCCGTCACATGTGCCTTCCGGAGCAGGGGGACCTTGCGGGCACTGCAGGATTGCAATCCGTTATGTCGTAATGTGTTACCAATGGTTTTCGTGGTGACAGTGGTCCCAGCTGCCTTGAGATCATTGACAAGTTCCCCCCTTGTAGTTGTAGGCTGATTTCTAACCTTCCTCATGATCAAGGATACCCACGAGGTGAGATTTTGCGTGGAGCCCCAGATCTTTGTCGATTGACAGTCATTTTGTACTTCTTCCATTTTCTTACTATGGCACCAACAGTTGTCTCCTTCTCGCCCAGCGTCTTACTGATGGTTTTGTAGCCCATTCCAGCCTTGTGCAGGTGTATGATCTTGTCCCTGACATCCTTAGACAGCTCCTTGCTCTTGGCCATTTTGTAGAGGTTAGAGTCTGACTGATTCACTGAGTCTGTGGACAGGTGTCTTTCATACAGGTGACCATTGCCGACAGCTGTCTGTCATGCAGGTAACGAGTTGATTTGGAGCATCTACCTGGTCTGTAGGGGCCAGATCTCTTACTGGTTGGTGGGGGATCAAATACTTATTTCCCTCTGCAGAATGCAAATAAATTCATATACTTTCCACAATGTGATTTTCCGGATTTAATTTGTGATGTGCTATCTCTCACTGTTACCAATAACCTACCCTTCAATTATGGGCTGCTCATGTCTTTGTCAGTGGGCAAACTTACAAAATCAGCAAGGGATCAAATACTTATTTCCACCACTGTATTTCGCCGGCGACGTCCGATTATTCCCCTCTATGTTACTATTCCAAATGTGGGGACATAGGAAAACAAAGGCATAGTGTCTAGTAGTTTCTAAATGGGCAAATGTTGGGCTAGGGAGCACTAAGCAATGATCATTTATAGAATAAAGAACTCTAGAAGGAGAATAGGGATATGGTAAGACGTGAAAGGTAGTCAGGAGAACCAATCCTATCCCCAACCATCTTAACTTCAGGAAGTCACTGAAAACCAACTAAGAGAGCCTAACCCCCTGACCCAAAGTAACTTTCTACTTCCTGCGACACAGCAAAACTATGGACCGTATTGGACTTTTTTCACCACCCCCTCTTTATTTCTTTGTTGCTTTTACTTATAAGTACATAAGCACCGCCATACTGGGAAAAGACCAAGGGTCCATCAAGCCCAGCATCCTGTCTCCGACAGCGGCCAATCCAGGCAACCCCCTCCCCCCCCCAAAAAAAATTAATAATGCTCAATGGACTTTTCCCTCAGGAATCTGTCCAAATTATTGGGGGTGCTAAGCCCAATGGAAATAACCCCTCCCTGGACACATACAAGGGATTTTCTCAATATTGGGGGTGCTCAAGCACCCACAGCACCCACAGAATTGGCTCCAATGGTCCAAACCTCCTTTATACTATATTGTGTATTTGTATTTTACCGAACTGGAGCCTGCCTCTACAGTTTTGTGTAAGCCACATTGAGCCAGCAACTAAGTGGGAAAATGTGGGGTATAAATGTGTTAAATAAATAATGAAATAAATAAATCCTCCTAAAAGCCTTAAAAGTTAGGAGAGCTATTTTGTAAGTAATCTGATATTCAACAGAAAGCCAGTGTTGGCATTTGAGCAAAGGAGTGATATGGTTTGAATGACGGGCTCAGTAAAGGAGCCTGACAGCAAAGTTTTGCAGTGTCTGTAGTTTTTTTTTTTTTTTTTTAGAGTGGAGCGTGGTAGGCCAACGTAAATGACATTACAGTAACCTAAACATACAGTAAATAAAGAGAGCATGAAGGTATGAAAGTTATTATGATCAAAGAAGCGGCGAACTGTCTGCAACTGATGAAAGGTAAAAAAAAACAAAGCTTTGATAAATGCGAGCTGTGAGGTAAGAATGAAAGGGAGGAGTCCAGAATTACTCCTAAAAAGTGATTATGGAAAGAACCTACGTGAATTAAAAACAGGTGTTAACACATGTTTTAATGCAATTCAATAAATAGACCCTTTGGGAGAGGGAATGTGGGTGAATACTACATGCCAATTACAAGAGATTTGCACCAAAACAAAAAAAACTGTGAGCCTTATTAAGGAGTGTGTGGAAAAAGTCAGTCTTGGCAGTGTAGGCTGGAGGAATGTACCATTTGTCCATATTATCCTCTCTAGAAGGTGCAATGGTTCAATCCAGTTTTTGTATTACTGAGTGACCTCTAGTTGAGGCAGCCATGGGCATAATATACGTATATAAGAAATCATATTAAGGGTTAATTCTGTTTAAAGGTGCTCAAATACTATTTTAAATTCTCAGTCCTGCAGATGAAGGGATGCAAGCTGGAGTTAATTACTCAATGTCTAGCTTGCCGAGCAAAAGGTTAAAAAGGTCAGAGACAGGAATTTCTTTCACCCTTGTGAATGATGAATGCTAGCTCAACATCTGTATACTGTTAGGCATACTGTAGTTTTGTAAGCAGGCATGAGCCAGACATATGACATATTGTAGTTTAAAGATTAGGCAGAAATACTGTTTAGAGAGAGGCAATAGATTAGAATTTAGAAGTTCTTGGTATGTAGAATATGTCTTATAAGGATGCTTACTTTAGAATATGCTGTATTCTGTGTAAATTAATAAGTTTTGTGTCTGTGTAGAATGTCTGTTAAATTCTGTATTACTCTTTGTCTGCTGTTTGAGAGGTCTAAGCAAAGACTGCAGTGAAGAGGTCAAACATGTGTTTTGACTTATCTGCAGTTCTGGCTGGTTCAATGTATAAGCTGATAGGTGAAAGAGGTCAGGACTAGTCAGCTCTCTTCTCCTTGATTAATTATAGGTAAAATGTAGAAATGGTCTTGAAAGTAATAACCCGATATGTATGCCATTAAGTAAGATTGGCCCTTGACCCCTTTAATGAATGCCAGAGTTTAGTTAGCAGTTAGTACTAGGAATATGAGAATAATAAATGTAAGAATATCCATTATCCTCTAAGTGAATCCAGGTTAAGCTATAGATGAGAAATCAATCATAATAACATGTAAGAGACTGGAGCCCAAATGTCTGGTGTAAGGGGCCCCAGGTCACAGGTCAGTTTAGGATGTCTGGAACCTATGTAACTGATATTTGTATGGAGCTGATTGGTTGAGGCAAGGTAATCAATCTATTCCTTAACCAATTGGAGAGTAAGGGGGCTAGGCTAGGCTAGATAGAACTGTATTTAAGTGGGAGAAGAAGCAGTTTACGTCAGAAGGAGCTCAGAAGAAAGAGAAGGACAGAAGGAACAGACAGAAGAAGGAGAAGACAGCATAAGAAGAGAAGCAGCTGAGAGAAAGACACAGAGAGCTGAGAGAAAGACACAGAGAGCTGAGAGAGAGACAAAGAGAGCTGAGAAAGAGAAGAAGAGACTTAATGCTGATGTTCTACTTTGTTTGCTGGCAAATAAAGAAGATTACTCTCTCATTCTGGTGTGCTGTCTGACTCCTGAAGTATCATAAATTCATGCATCAATTCCTGCAACAATTCTTGGTGGCAGCGGTGGGATTCTGAATCCTGCATTAATCCCAGCACCCAACTGACTGGAGAACATTCGCCGGGTATGTATTTTGTATTCTGTATTGTAATTCTAGCTAGAAAATTGTAAACCAGCCCCTCAAAAATTGGGGGAAGGAGAGTCTGATCAACTCTCAGCGAAGGCCCTAGTACCTTCTAGTCTAGTGGAGATTAGAAGCGAAACCGCTTGAGCTTATCTGTATCTGAGAAATCTGAAATTGTTGGGTGGGATTTTTTGTGCAGAATGTGTGATGCGTGAATGTTAAACGAGTGCGGACTTCTTATAGCTGTGTTTCCAATTAACGCGAGTTCAATTGGCCAGCAACGGAAGGAAGCGATTGCTGTCTGTCTACCTAGTGTCTCGAGAGTGCGGACCCCTTACTGCACTTTCAAAAAATCCCCCCCCTCTTTGTGTGTTGTAACTGTAAGCATTATGGGAGGGAAATCGTCTAGACAAATTGATACTCCCCTAGATTGTATGCTTAAGAATTTCAAGAAAGGATTTTTAATTAATGACTATGGACAGACTTTAAGCTCAAGTACTTTAAGAACCTTGTGTGAAGTTGAGTGGCCATCTATGGGAGTGGGGTGGCCCCCTAGTGGCAGCTTAGATATTGAAGTAATCCGGAAGGTTTACAGTATAGTTGTAGGAGAACCAGAATATTCTGAACAACTCCCTTATATAGATTCCTGGGACAGTCTTGTGACTGACCCTCCCTCTTGGTTGAAAACTTATATGGGATCCCCAGTAAAATTCATGTTAGGCCATGTTCAAAGAAAGATTAGAAAATCTAAATTGGAAGAGGGAAAGAGCCCTAGGAAGCCTACCACCCAATCGGTGGCTTCCGCCCCTACCCTGTCTGAGAAACCCATACTCTCTGATGACCCCTCAGATCTTGAGCCACCACCTTATGGCCCATTGTTGGGGTTCCGTGCCGCCCCTAGAGATCCACGCCGCCCAGCCCAAGCTTCTCCAGTACAGGCTTCTCCGGATAGTTCCTCCCCCACTGTGCGAACCCCACCACATCCTAGGTTGGACTTTTCAGCCAGTCTCTACCCTCCTCTGCCACATCCTTCCCTGTTAACCTCCAAAGACCCGCTTTGGGCTCCACTCCCTGACTCCTCAACTCCTGACAGCCCAGCCTCTCCTTCTAATACCCCTCCCCACTCATTAGGGGCCCGGCATCCCTTTCAATGGACTGACTCACCTGTGACCACCTCTCAGTCTATGAGTACCCCTCCCCATCCCTCAGGGTTTCAACCTACCTCCCCTGAATGGGTTAGACCCGCTGCAATCACCTTTGAGCATGATAGGAGGGTAGCTCCTAGCTCTACCTCAGATTCCATTCCCACCTCCTCGAGAGTTCTGCCACTCCGACAGGTAACTACCACTCGACCGGATCCTAATAATCAGGGTCAGGTTATACAGGCACAGGCCTATCAGTATGTACCCTTCACAACCACCGATCTCCTGAATTGGAAGACGCATTACCCCTCTTATACTGAAAAACCTCAGGCAGTGGTGGACCTAGTGGCTAGCATTATGGCCACCCATAACCCAACCTGGACTGATTGTCAACAACTTCTCCTGACCCTCTTCACAACTGAGGAGAGGCGGAAGATTTTGCAAAAGCTGAGGCCATCACGCGGAGAGCGTGTCCCCGGGGGGACACAGGACCCAGAGGGATGGGTTAGAGCTCGGTTTCCTCGCGCAGCTCCAGTTTGGGATCCAAATAATGAGCAGCACTATGAACTGTTGTCTGGCTATTGCCGGGACTTGCTGGAAGGTATGAGGAAAGGCATAAAGAGGCCCATTAATCTGGCAAAGGTTTCTGAAATTCTCCAAGGGGCAACTGAATCCCCTGGGGCCTTTTTAGAGCGACTAATTGAAGCCTACAGAACATACACCCCATTTGATCCTGAAGCCCTAGAAAACCAGAGAATGGTGAATAGCGCATTGGTGGCCCAGAGTATGCCAGATATCCGGAAGAAGTTGCAGCGTCAGGAGGGATTCGCAGGGATGAATACCACCCAGCTAATTGAGATCGCAACCAAGGTTTTCATTAATAGAGATCAGGAGGTGCGCCGAGAGGCTGACCGGAAGATGCAGAAGAAGGCCGACCTTTTAGCGGCAGCCATTACTAATTCCACCCTTAATCGAGGTCGACCTCTAGCTAATGGGAAGCCAAAGTGGGACGCCGGACCGCCAGCCAGGCCCCGAGATTCCTTCAATCAATCCCGGCCAAGGGGGGAGAATCCCAGACCAAGATTGGAGAGGGACCAGTGTGCCTACTGTAAGGAAAGAGGGCACTGGAAAGATGAATGCCCCCAGAGGCGCCAGGGACTGAGAAGGGGACCAGGAGATCGAGGAAGCCGAGGCCGAGTTCGAGAGGGAAGATATGAGCCTCCTGAATCTGACATCATCGGGATAGCAGAGATGGCAGAATGGGACGAATAGGACAGACCGGGTTCCTACAAACTGGGCTCCCAGGAACCTATGGTCAAGTTAACTATAGGGAGCCGCTCAATTCCATTCATGATTGATACAGGAGCTGAACATTCTGTTGTGACGGAGCGATTAGCGCCTGTGTCTGGAAAAACTGTCCGAGTGGTGGGAGCCACGGGGGTGCAGAACCGGAGGCCCTTTCTGACAACCCGTAGATGCCAATTAGGCTCACACACAGTCACTCATGAATTCCTGTATATGCCAGACTGTCCAATCCCTTTGTTAGGTCGAGACCTGCTGTCCAAGCTTAGGGCCCAAATTTCCTTTGACTCTGATGGCCAGACTTCAGTCTCCTTTCGGCCCCCGATATCCAGCCCTAAGGGTATATTGAGTTTCTGCTGCCCCCTTGAAGAAGAATGGCGGCTGCATCAGTCACAGGGCCAAGTTGACCTACCCCTGGCAGATAGCTTTCAAGTCAGAGGGGTATGGGCAGAAGATAATCCCCCAGGGTTGGCCCGAAATATTCCTCCTGTCCATGTAGACTTACTTCCAAGTGCCCGGCCAATCCATCTTCGCCAATACCCAATTCCCAGAAAGGCTCTGGAAGGGATCCAAGCACACCTGAATCGTCTGTTATCCCATGGAATTATTCGTCCTTGTCAGTCTCCATGGAATACGCCACTATTGCCAGTTCAGAAGCCAGGGACTGAGGACTACCGGCCAGTCCAAGACTTACGAGTGGTCAACAAATCCACTATCTCATTACACCCTGTAGTGCCTAATCCATATGTCCTGCTAGGATTGATACCTTCTGGAGCTACCCATTTCACGACACTAGATCTAAAAGATGCCTTCTTTTGTATTCGGGTGGCCCCCGCCAGTCAACTGCTTTTTGCCTTTCAATGGGAAAACCCAGTAACAGGAAGGAAGCTTCAGTATACATGGGCCCGCCTGCCACAGGGGTTCAAGAACTCCCCCACCATTTTTGGGACTGCCCTAGGACAAGACCTTAAGACTTTTAAATCTGAGCCTTCCAGGCGAGTTTTACTCCAGTATGTAGATGACCTCCTGATTGCAGCAGTGACCCAGGAAGAGTGTTTTGAGGCTACCAGAGAATTGCTGGAGCTACTCTTGGATGCAGGCTATAAGGTCTCACGCTCAAAGGCCCAACTTTGTCAGTCAGAAGTGAAGTATCTGGGCTTTTGTATTTCCCAGGGAAGTCGGAGACTGGATGTCAGTAGGAAGCAAGCAGTTGTTGCAATTCCCCAACCCAAGTCCAGAAGAGAAGTTAGGGAATTTCTGGGAGCAGCCGGATTCTGTAGAATTTGGATTCCAAATTTTGCATTGATGGCGAAACCCCTTTACCAAGCCACAAAGGGGGGTGAAAAGGAACCATTTGAATGGGGACCTACAGCTCAACAATCCTTCATTGCCATAAAGAAAGCCCTACTCCAAGCCCCTGCGTTAGGCCTTCCTGATGTGGAGAAACCTTTCTCATTGTATGTCCATGAGCGACAGGGGGTTGCTCTGGGTGTGCTGACCCAGATGATGGGATCCTGGCAGAGGCCTGTTGCATACCTGTCTAAACAGCTGGATGGAGTGGCTAAAGGATGGCCAGCCTGCATGAGGGCCATTGCAGCAACAGCCTTACTGGTCCAGGAAGCTGATAAGCTGACCTTGGGGCAAGAACTGGTTGTTAAAGTCCCCCACGCAGTTCTTACCCTCATGGAGCATAAGGGCAACCACTGGTTTACAAATAACCGCATGGTTAAGTACCAAGCTAGTTTGTGTGAGAATCCACGGATACACCTGGAAACAGTGGCTACATTCAATCCCGCCACTCTTTTGCCAGCATCTGAGGGACCACCGGATCATGACTGTATCCAAACCATGGATGAAGTGTATTCCAGTCGACCAGATCTTAAAGATGTTCCGTGGAGGGACCCAGATGTAATTTATTTCACAGATGGAAGCAGTTACGTGGAGAACTCTAAGCGATTGGCAGGCTATGCTGTGGTGACAGAAGACAAGGTGATAGAAGCAAGAGCCCTGCCCCAAGGAACTTCAGCCCAGAAAGCAGAACTTGTGGCCCTCATACGAGCTCTGGAGCTAGCAGCAGGACTGGTAACCAACATTTATACTGATTCCAAGTATGCCTTCACAACTCTACATGCTCATGGAGCTTTGTATAAGGAAAAGGGACTCATAAATGCTGCAGGCCAACCTGTTAAGTATGGACCTGAAATACTTCAGCTGCTAGAGGCTGTTTGGGCCCCTAAGAAGGTAGCTGTCATTCATTGCAGGGGACACCAAAGGATAGATACTCCAGTGGCCCGAGGGAACCGCCATGCTGATCGGGTGGCCAAGGAAGCTGCTCGAGGACCCCCAGCAAGTACTGTGACTCCCCTGTTCCAAATTCGATTGCAAGAATGGACGCCTATGTATACCCAAATGGAAGAGAAATGGGCTCAAGAGGAAGGTGCGGTAAGGAGACCTGATGGCTGGTTACATCTCCCTGATACCAGAGTTCTGGTGCCACGCCACCTAGCTTGGCCTGTAGTGTCTCAAGCTCATGACCTATCGCACTTAGGGAAAACAGCACTAGCCCGCCTACTCAGTCGAGTAGTGGTGCTGGAAGGATTGGATAGTCTGGTTGCCACTGCCTCTGCCCGATGTACTCTCTGTGCCCAGAATAATGCTCGTCAGGGACCCCGTATTCCACCAGGAGTTCAGTCTAGAGGACTAACACCCTTTGAGTCTCTAGTTATAGACTTCACAGAAATGCCCAGGAGCGGTAGGCTCCGATACCTCTTGGTCATGGTCTGTACCTTTTCTGGGTGGGTGGAAGCATATCCTACAGTTACTGAGAAAGCCACAGAAGTAGCTCGAGCCCTCCTTAGAGATGTCATCCCCAGGTATGGACTGCCCCTTGCCATAGGTTCAGATAATGGTCCCGCCTTTGTTGAAGCTACACTTCAGGCCCTGTCCCGCGCATTGCGCATTACCTGGAAATTGCATTGTGCTTATCGTCCCCAGAGTTCAGGGCAGGTTGAGCGGGCAAACAGAACCTTGAAAAATAGCCTAGCAAAGATTTGTCAGGAAACCCAACTGAAATGGCCACAGGCACTGCCACTAGCCCTCTTCCGCCTCCGATGCACTCCAACTAAAGGAACAGCCCTCTCTCCCTTTGAAATTGTGTATGGGAAGCCCCCAGCCATTTTGCAGGGAATTAAGGGAGATATAGGGACTTTAGGGTCTGCCCAGGTGCAGGAGCAGGTAGCCCTCTTGGGCAGGATAATTTCTGAGCTTCAGTCTTATGTGAGAGAAATAAACCCTGTCCCCTTCCAGGCTCAGGTACATTCCTTCCTGCCAGGGGATAGAGTTTGGGTGAAAGACTGGAGGCTCCAGCCTTTGGGGCCCCGATGGAAAGGACCTTTTACTGTTTTGCTTTCTACCCCTACAGCTGTGAAGGTTGCAGGGATAACTCCATGGGTCCATTGGTCTCGAATTAAGTCTGCTGACCAGACTGAGCCCAGCACGGATCAGACGGAGCCTAGACAGTGGAGAGCAGAAAGAGATCCAGCGGAGCCATTGAAGTTGCGCTTGACCCGAACCAAAGAATCTACTAGCTGAAAAGAAGGGTCAACTGCATACTGCAGGAGCTGCTGAACTTCGGCTTCACACTGAGACTCTTTCTTGCCTAGATTCTGGCTTTCTTGGAATTTGAGAGCTTGATCCTTGTCAGTTGAGGGTCTATCCCAACTGGTATAAGAACTCAAAGACTGAGAACATTATATGAGAGTAATCTGTGATTAGCACAGACTGTTGAAATATTATTGCTTAATTAGTTTGCTGTATTTGTTTTAAGATTAGGAAGAAAGAAAATGTTAGTAGTTTGGATGCTTTTGTTGTTTTCTACTCCTTGCCTCCTTGTTCCTAAAACCCCAACTCGTTCCAACCTTTGGTTACACTCAGTCCAGGAACTAATTAGCCAGGCAAAGATTACTTCCCCTTGTATTGTGTGTTCCCGATTTTCTCCTATACTACAGATGTCCCAGCTGTTCCTGTCCCTGTGCAGCTCCCAGCTCTTATACCTCCCTACTTTTCGAGTTCAGGTCCTTGGAGCCAGGATTATACTTGGTGGTCCTTTTATAATGCTACTTCCCCTCTGACTCTTCTCTAAGGCCAGTTTTACGTTCTCCCTATCCAGCTTCTGGAGTGTTTTGTTTAACAAGAGACATCTCAACTGTTCTTCCCATTCCCTGTAATTATACTAATGTTCTCCCAGAGAAGGAGGAACCTGTGTGGGTAGTTTCTCAGGTACTCCTATGTGCCCTACTACCATACCTGTAGATATGACCAAGGTGATTATCTGGCTCCTAACTATACTACTGCGAAGACTATAGTGTCCCATCCTATTTTCTACTTTCATAAGTCCCCGGGGTATGAAGGGGTTGCATCATATGAGCGGTCTGTCACAATTGGGGATTGGCACCTATGGTGTACAAAGTCTCCATTTCTTCTTCGTTCCCCCTGGGATAGGGGCTCGCATTATGGGCATCCTATCTCCATCCTGTGCCTACATTATTGGGAACTTTCGTCGCCCTCTCCTTGGTCTTACTGGCTCTGTGATAATGTCCTCCACATGATTCTTCCCCCCACATATGATTTTTGTGTATTAGTAACCTTGAATTATTTTCCTAAAGTTATTCCTCTTCTCAAACCACCATCCCCGCACCGCTCTAAGCGAGAGGCCTTGTCTTTACCCTCCTCCGTTGCCACAGAGGATGAGGCGATTGAATTAGCCCTCCAGTATATCAATTCTACTTATCCTCTGACTAAAAAGAGACTTGTAGCCCTTTTCTGCCACGGCCTGGATTCAATTGGGAAGCCCGGTCGCGGGTGTATTACTGACTAGGTATGGCTACCCGGAGACTTCAATCCCTACTTCATGTTCTAGTTCATGAGCTGAACGTGGTAGTCAATGCATTGCAGGATCAAATTAATGAATTAAGTATAGTTTCTCGGTATAACCGTATGGGTCTTGACTATCTCTTTGCAGCCCAGGGTGGCCTCTGCACAGTGCTAAATTCTTCAGAGTGCTGTACCATTGTCATAAATAGGACGCATGTAGTTAGGCATGCCATGGATAAAGTCCTACAGTTGGCCAGCCTTAATGTGGAGGATTACCGAGGAGGATTAGACCTTACCTCCTGGTGGTGGTCATTGACCTCCTGGATACGTCCCTTGTTTATTTCCCTAATAGTCTTAGTTTTAGCAGGGTTGTTGTTTTGTTTCCTGGCCTCATGTGCTTCAGCAGTATGCCGTCGGACCTTAACAAGTAGGGTAATGGTGGTTCATAAGTCTATTCCTAGTTAGGATCACTATAATCTCCAGAGTTTGAGTAGTGAGACTTATCTCTGCATAAGCTGATTTTAGTCTCAAAGGGGGGAAATGAGGCAGCCATGGGCATAATATATATAAGAAATCATATTAAGGGTTAATTCTGTTTAAAGGTGCTCAAATACTATTTTAAATTCTCAGTCCTGCAGATGAAGGGATGCAAGCTGGAGTTAATTACTCAATGTCTAGCTTGCCGAGCAAAAGGTTAAAAAGGTCAGAGACAGGAATTTCTTTCACCCTTGTGAATGATGAATGCTAGCTCAACATCTGTATACTGTTAGGCATACTGTAGTTTTGTAAGCAGGCATGAGCCAGACATATGACATATTGTAGTTTAAAGATTAGGCAGAAATACTGTTTAGAGAGAGGCAATAGATTAGAATTTAGAAGTTCTTGGTATGTAGAATATGTCTTATAAGGATGCTTACTTTAGAATATGCTGTATTCTGTGTAAATTAATAAGTTTTGTGTCTGTGTAGAATGTCTGTTAAATTCTGTATTACTCTTTGTCTGCTGTTTGAGAGGTCTAAGCAAAGACTGCAGTGAAGAGGTCAAACATGTGTTTTGACTTATCTGCAGTTCTGGCTGGTTCAATGTATAAGCTGATAGGTGAAAGAGGTCAGGACTAGTCAGCTCTCTTCTCCTTGATTAATTATAGGTAAAATGTAGAAATGGTCTTGAAAGTAATAACCCGATATGTATGCCATTAAGTAAGATTGGCCCTTGACCCCTTAATGAATGCCAGAGTTTAGTTAGCAGTTAGTACTAGGAATATGAGAATAATAAATGTAAGAATATCCATTATCCTCTAAGTGAATCCAGGTTAAGCTATAGATGAGAAATCAATCATAATAACATGTAAGAGACTGGAGCCCAAATGTCTGGTGTAAGGGGCCCCAGGTCACAGGTCAGTTTAGGATGTCTGGAACCTATGTAACTGATATTTGTATAGAGCTGATTGGTTGAGGCAAGGTAATCAATCTATTCCTTAACCAATTGGAGAGTAAGGGGGGCTAGGCTAGGCTAGATAGAACTGTATTTAAGTGGGAGAAGAAGCAGTTTACGTCAGAAGGAGCTCAGAAGAAAGAGAAGGACAGAAGGAACAGACAGAAGAAGGAGAAGACAGCATAAGAAGAGAAGCAGCTGAGAGAAAGACACAGAGAGCTGAGAGAGAGACAAAGAGAGCTGAGAAAGAGAAGAAGAGACTTAATGCTGATGTTCTACTTTGTTTGCTGGCAAATAAAGAAGATTACTCTCTCATTCTGGTGTGCTGTCTGACTCCTGAAGTATCATAAATTCATGCATCAATTCCTGCAACATAGTAACATAGTAACATAGTAGATGCACGGTCCATCCAGTCTGCCCAACAAGATAACTCATATGTGCCACTTTTTGTGTATACCTTACCTTGATTTGTACCTGTCTTTTTCAGGGCACAGACCGTATAAGTCTGGCCAGCACTATCCCCGCCTTCCACCACCGGCTCTGGCACAGACCGTATAAATCTGCCCAGAATTATCCCTGCCTCCCAACCACCAGCCCCGGCACAGACCGTATAAGTCTGCCCAGCACTATCCCCGCCTCCCAACCACCAGCCCCGCCTCCCACCACTGGCTCTGCCACCCAATCTCGGCTAAGCTCCTGAGGATCCATAATAATAATGTATGTGATCAATTTTGAGATATGCACCAAAACAAAAAACTGTGAGCCTTATTAAGGAGTGTGTGGAAAAGGTCAGTCTCCGCAGTGTAGGCTGGAGGAATGTACCATTTGTCCACATTATCCTCTCTAGAAGGTGCAGTGGTTCAATCCAGTTCTTGTATTACTGAGTGACCTCTAGTACTTACAGGAGTTGGAGTTTTAAAGGGAAAGAGCTCTTCATCTCCTTTTCCCTTGCTTTAATTTTGCAGGCCAAATACCCTGGTATTGGATCCACGATATTCTTTTGAACAGTAGTTGCCAATCCACAGCTTGGTGTTGGTGTTCTCCCTCTCTATTTTGGTATTTTTATTTGTAATGAATTTTGTTCCACCTTTTTTAAGGAAAGAATAGAGAGAGGGGTTGTCCAAGAATTAGGCGAAAAGGTTTTTCTTCTAGGTTCTTTACCCTTGAGGGAAAGAGCCCGGTGACTGAAGTTTTAGACATATGTGTGACTGCGGGTTTTAGTGACCTTGCAGTTCACTCCTTTGTCATTCAGCCTGAGGGACTCAGTATCAACATGGCGGAAATTCTGTGGAGGAGGGGGAACCCATGCGGTTTCACAGTTGGAGAAGATTTGAGAGCTTCCCATACGAAAGGAGAAGAGTTTCGAGTCAAAACCAAGGAGTGGATTCCATGTACCCAAAAATGTATAAGAAGGAAAAATGTTATCATCTACCCCAGGAAGATCCCTAAACTGCAGAAGGGAAAAGAGGGATCACTAAGCAAATGTTTCAAGAAAAGAACAAGTATACTAATAGAATGTTTCCTGTTATTGCTGCTGCTGCAAACAAACAAACAAACACACAAATAAATAAATATATCTATATCTATATCTATATCTATATATATATATATATGTAGGAATTCTTTATTAGATTGTAGCAATCCACCAGCATGTGCGTACCTTTGCAGAAGTAGCCAATGAAATCTGAATAGTATGTACTCTGTTCTGACAATTGGGCTCATTTTCAAAACAGAAAAACATCGAAAAAGTGACATAAAGCAGCATTTGGACGTTTTTCTTACAAAAAGTCCAAATCAGTATTTTTGAAACCTATTTTTAGACGTTTTTCTATGAAGTCTGTCAGAAGTGTGTCCAAATCTCAAGGGGGCATGCCAGGGACGTGTTCAAGCTTGGGCATGGGTGTTCCTAAGACGTTTTCCAGCTATAATGGAACAAAACAAAATCATCCAGGACTGAAACGTAATGTGTTGAGCTAGACCTGTTTTTATAACGAATAAGGCACAAAAAGGTGTCCTAAATACCCAGATGACCACTGGAGGGAATTTATTTTAGTTACATTTGTACCCTGCACTTTCCCACTCATGGCAGGCTCAATGCAGCAGGCAATGGAGGGTTAAGTGACTTGCCCAGAGTCACAAGGAGCTGCCTGTGCCGGGAATTGAACTCAGTTCCTCAGGACCAAAGTCCACCACCCTAACCACTAGGCCACTCCTCCACTGTTGTTACTATTTGAGATTCTACATGGAATGTTGCTATTCCACTAGCAACATTCCATGTAGAAGTCAGCCCTTGCAGATCACCAATGTGGCCTCGCAGGCTTCTGCTTCTGTGAGTCTGACGTCCTGCACATACTTGCAGGACGTCAGACTCACAGAAACAGAAGCCTGCGCAGCCTTCTACATGGAATGTTGCTAGTGGAATAGCAACTTTCCATGTAGAATCTCCAATAGTAGCAACATTCCATGTAGAATCTCCAATAGTATCTATTTTATTTTTGTTACATTTGTACCCTGCGCTTTCCCACTCATGGCAGGCTCAATGCAACTTACATGGGGCAATGGAGGGTTAAGTGACTTGCCCAGAGTCACAAGGAGCTGCCTGTGCCAGGAATCGAACTCAGTTCCTCAGTTCCCCAGGACCAAAGTCCACCACCCTAACCACTAGGCCACTCCTCCACTTCAATCAGGGATGACCTCCCCTTATTCCCCCAGTGGTCACTAACCCCCTCCCCCATCCACCAAAAATGATGAAAAACATTACTTGCCAGTCTCTATGCCAGCCTCAGATGTTAAACTCAGGTCCAGCATGCAGGTCCCTGGAGTAGTCTAGTGGTGGGTGCAGTGCACTGCAAACAGGTGAACCCAGGCTCCTACCCCCCCCTACCTGTTATACTTGTGGATGAAACTGTGAGCCCTCCAAAACTCACCAGAAACCCATTGTACCCACATATAGGTGGCTCCTTCACCCTAAGGGCTATGGTAGTGGTGTACAGTTGGGGGTGGTGGGTTTTGGGGGGCTCAGTAGATAAGGTAAGGAGCAATGGTAAGATGTGTACCTGGGAGCATTTTATGAAGTCCACTGCAGTGCCCCCTAGTGTGCTCTGTTGCTTTCCTGGGATGTCAGGGGGACCAGTGTACTAAAAATGCTGGCTCCTCCTACTTCCCAATGGCTTGATTTTTTTTCGTTTTGCACTCGGACTTTTTTGTTTTCGAAAATGGATCAAAAATCAAAACATCCAAATCACAAAACCTTGTATTTTCAAAAATAAAATATTGACGTTTTTCTTTTTTGAAAATGACCGTCTTTCCTATTCAGATTTTGGACGATTTTTGCAAAACGTTCAAAGTCGGACTTAGACGTCATATTGAAAATGCCCCTCCACGTAGCCCAGTGGTTCCCAAACCTGGTCCTGAAGGCACCCCAGCTTGTCAGGTTTTCAGGATACCAACAACGAATACTCATGAGGGAGATCTGCATGCACTACCTCCACTGCATGCAAATCTCTCATGCATATTCATTGTGGATATCCTGAAAACTTATACACAGAAAAGAGGATACATCCACAAAAAATAGTGTAAACTCAACAGTCTACAGACTGTTCAGACAAAAAGTATTGGGGAATTTTTCCCAGTCTGCAGACAACTCTGAGGTCTTTTTCCCGTATTACCACTTTTAATTTATTTATTTATTTATTGTATTTGTACCCCACATTTTCCCACCTTTTTGCAGGCTCAATGTGGCTTACAGAGTATGGAAATGAAAACGTCGTTACATGATTTGAGAGAACAAAAGCAGTCAATCATAAGCTGAGGTGAAAGAGGAATTCAGATGGAAAGGTGTTAGGTAAGGTCGTGTGAGAGGTGTTTTAGGTGTGCTTGGGTAGTTTAAGGAATGATATGTTTCATTGAGGGTGACTTTTGTAGGCTCTGTTGAAGAGATGTGTTTTCAGAGCTTTGCAAAAGCTTGTTAGATTGGTTATGGTTTTCAGGGCCATGGGTAGTGCGTTCCAATATTGTGTGCTTTTGTACGCAAAGGTAGTAGCATACGCCTGTTTGTATTTCATTCCTTTACAGCTGGGGAAGTTCAGGTTGAGGAATTTGCGGGCCGATCTTTTGGCATTCCTGGGCGGTAGGTCCACTAGGTTTAGCATATAGAGTGGGGCATCTGCATGAATGATTTTGTGTACAGTCGTGCAGATCTTGAACTCAATTCGTTCCTTGAGCGGGAGCCAGTGCAGTTTCTCTCTGAGGGGTTTCGCGCTTTCATATTTAGGTGTTCCAAAAATGAGTCTGGCTGCGGTGTTCTGGGCTGTCTGGAGTTTCTTGATGGTCTGTTCTTTGCAGCCTGCGTACAGAGCGTTACAGTAGTCCAAGTGGCTTATTACTAGTGACTGTACTAGGGTGCGGAAGATGTTTCTTGGGAAGAAAGGTTTTATTCTTTTGAAGTTTCATCCATTGTTTTGTTGAGTTTATCCTGAAAACTTACTGGCTGGATGCCTCCAGGTTTGGGAACCACTGATGTTGCCCAGTAGCACCAAAGCTTAAGCTTTTGGATTGGAAGGATGTGTAAAACTCTGAGTTAAGGGAAGGGCCTTGTCTTTTGTCCCAGAGAGGGTGGTCCAGCACGGAGGAAATATAAAGCTATACTCAGTGGGTTGCTTTTGGCTCCGTAATAACTGGGAAATCATATGTGTAAACGAAGGCTTGAGATTTCTTGAGATATTTATCAGTGCTTTGGTGGAATCCGTTATGTTCTAGCAAAACACATGGGGGGCTCAAATTCCTTCTCACCACTGTTGTATATTGTGTTTAGAGTCAGGTGGCTAGATAGAGACTGGGCTGAATCAGTTCCGATTTTTATCCTGTTGCATCTTTGGAATTATATTTTCAGTTTCTCAGAAAAAATAAGTTTACACTTCCTTATTTATAAACTGGAGGAGGACTAGGACTCTCCCTTATGACACTGAGGGGCCCTTTTACTAAGTCGCGTAGGCGCCTATGCACCAATTCAGAAGTACCGCCTGGCTACCGGGTGGCCCGGGCAGTAATTTCATTTTTTAAAATGCGTCCATTACGCGTGCCAGAAACTTTCTGGTGTGCTGTGCTAACCATATGGTAATTGGCAGTGTACGCTCGCTTACCACCCGGTTAACGCATGAGACCTTACCGCTAATGGCAGTAAGGTCTCAGGCCCAAAATGGACGTGCACCAATTTTTATTTTGCCCCACGTCCATTTTCAGCCCCCCCCCCCCCCCACACAAAGGCTTTTTTTTGCAGGTGCGCTGAAAAATGGACCTGCGCACGTCCAATACACGCGTCTATTATCAGCGAAGGCCATTTTTCAGCGCACTTTAGTAAAAGGCCCCCTGAGATATTTGGTCTAGAAAAAACACACTTGCCATTGAATTTTAACAGGTCTCTTCAGTTCAAAACAGGAAACAGACAATAGCTTATAACGCTAGATACAAGGAACTGAACAATGCAGTTCACCAAAAGATCATTAAGTTTCACTGTTCTTTGACTATACATACGTATGCCTTAATAAACTATACCGTCTCTAGTCCTTCCTAGTTTACTAGATATATCCAATTCTGCGTGTTCCTGTTCTTTGTATTCCATAAAGTTAGTCTTTATATTTTCTCAAACCTATTCATTATTCTTCTAATTTTCTGTTAGTTTCTTCAGTGGAGCACAGCTTAGCAGTTTGTGACCTATAATATAATAATGGATTAGGTTTCCATGGCAATAAACCCAAGTTATAGAGTGTGATCCCTAAAAATTGTTTATGAAATCTGTTCCTGCCAGGGACAGACTGACCATTCGGGCAATCAGGCAGTGCCCGAGGGCCCAGAGGCTCTGCCCGATGCCCGGCATGCTGCTGGTGATCTAGTGGCCTCTGCAGTGTGTGTGTGTGTGTGTGTGGGGGGGGGGGGGAACAAGTTCTTTCCTGCCCAGCCTGCTGGGCTGCCGCTATTCCCCCTCCCCAAAATGGTGGCCGAGACTCCCTGTGGAAGTTTCGCGAGACTCCCAAGACCTCCGAGACTACCACGGGAAGTCTTGGCTGCCATTTTGAAAACATGGCGGCCCCAGCAAGTGGGGGAATAGCGGCAGCATAGCGGGCAGGAAAAAACATGCCCCCCCCTGCAGAGACCACCAGACCACCAGAACCCCTCAGGTAGGACCGGGGCAGTGGGGGCATCAGCTGCGGTGGCAGGGGCAGCGGAGGGGGGGAGGGGTGTTGGGCAGAGGCTGGGTGGTGGACCCAAACCACCCTCAGTCCGCCTCTGGTTCCTGCCCATTTGGAACAGTCTATGTATTTTATGAGAGGTGTAAAGTGAGGGGAAACTAGGTGTAATCATACCTAATATTTTTCTCCTATTTATATTATTTAGGCTTCATTGTTCAATGGTTCACACAGATGTGTCCTATATGAAGCGCCAAACAAAGGGAACATACGCCATGAAGAGAATACTGAAGGGAAGATGAGAAGAGTAAGTACTGGTGTATTATGTGGTATTTTCACTGGCTGTTGTAGGGAAACCTTGATTTCCAGTAGTGTTGATTTTATAGTGCTTTGTTATATGGCGTCTTAAACCTGAACAGTATTGTATCTTATGACATCATATATATGACAAATATTATATGGCATCTTGTTCCTAAACATGCTCAGTTTTGAGTGGTGGCAGGGAGAATTATTTCACCGTTGATATTATCTTATTAGATAAAAATGGGGCTTAAATGTTCTTCTAAATGTTATTTGTTCAAGAAATCCGTAAATTTATTTTTATATCATTTTCGTAAAGAAGCCATTGTTATTCTTTTACTCATTTTTTTTACCTTGTATTACTTAAGTTGTGCTATCAGTATTTTACTGCTTGTATGGCAGCTTAGAAAAAGGTTCTTGCAGAGAATATTGACTATCCTATTACAGTATATGAATGGTTATTATAAGTACATAAGTATTGCCATACTGGGAAAGACCAAAGGTCCATCAAGCCCAGCATCCTGTTTCCAACAGTGGCCAATCCAGGTCACAAATACCTGACAAGATCCCAAAAAAGTACAAAACATTCTATACTGCTTATCCCAGAAATAGTGGATTTTCCCTAAGTCCATTTACTAATGGTCTATGGACTTTTTCTTTAGGAAGCCATCCAAACCTTTTTTAAACTCTGCTAAGCTAACCGCCTTTACCACATTCTCTGGCAACGAATTCCAGAGTTTAATTATACGTTGAGTGAAGAAAAAGTTTCTCCGATTCGTTTTAAATTTACTACTTTGTAGCTTCATCGCATGTCCCCTAGTCCTAGTATTTTTGGAAAGCATAAACAGACACTTCACATCTACCCGTTCCACTCCACTCATTATTTTATAGACCTCTATCATATCTCCCCTCAGCCGACTTTTCTCCAAGCTGAAGAGCTCTAGCCGCTTTAGCCTTTCCTCATAGGGAACTCGTTCCATCCCCTTTAACATTTTAGTCGCCCTTCTCTGCACCTTTTCTAATTTCACTATATCATTTTTGTGATACGGCGACCAGAATTGAACATAGTATTCGAGGTGCGATCGCACCATGGTGCGATACAAAGGCATTATAACATCCTCATTTTTGTTTTCCATTCCTTTCCTAATAATACCTAACATTCTATTTGCTTTCTTAGCTGCAGCAGCACACTGAGCAGAAGGTTTCAACATATCATCAACAACGACGCCGAGATCCCTTTCTTGGTCGGTGACTCCAGTGACGATCCTAGGTTGGCTGCCACCCGGGGCGGATCGCTGATGCGCACCCCCCCCCCCCCGGGTGCAGCATGACCTCCCCTGGCGAAATGACCCCCCCAGCGCATCAATCCCCCCCCTCCCCACTGGGTGCATCTTTACCTGCAGGGAGCAGCCACGCGGCTCTCGGCTCCGCTGGCTCCCTGCTCCCTCTGCCCCGGAACAGGAAATAACCTGTTCCGGGGCAGAGGGAGCAGGGAACTAGCGGAGCCGACAGGCGTGCGGCACCCCCCAGTAGCGTGCACTCAGGGCGGACCACCCCACCGCCCCGCTCCTGGTACGCCGCTGGGTGACTCCTAACCTGGAACCTCGCATGTCGTAGCAATAATTCGGGTTCCTCTTTCCCACATGCACCACTTTGCACTTGCTCACATTAAACGTCACCTGCCGTTTAGACGCCCAGTCTCTGTCTCGTAAGGTCCTCTTGTAATTTTTTACAATCCTCCCGCGATTTAACAACTTTGTGTCATCAGCAAATTTAATTACCTCACTCCCATCTCTAGGTCATTTATAAATATGTTAAAACTATGTTAATATGTTATTATACCTCTTTATTGAGAATTAGGCCATGGACTATGCATTGATTATTGAATAAGGTTACAATAAAATCTTTACTAGCTGCCAGTGATTCATGTTTTCACATTTATCTGTTGTTATTATTCTTTTGCACTGTACAATTTATGTTGGTGTTACTGTTATGATGTAGGTAGCCTCATTTGTTTTGTCTGCTACAGGGTGACTGCTCTCTTCACTTTATATAGACAGAAAGGTTGGGATCTGTACAGAAATCTTGATAGAACTGTTGTCTGAGCAAAGCCACTTTCAGAAGCATTTCCTTCAGTAGGATGTGCTTTTACTGTTTTGCAACTCACCCACACAACATAATATTACATATTTAATTAAAGCACTTCAGCTTCCTTCTGAATCAAAGATGCGCTAGAGCTCAGGAAAAGCATTGTGTCATTTTGATATAAAAATAATTAGGCATAAAAATAGGGGGAATCATAAAATCCAAAGATATGGGGTGGTCTATATGATTTGGGAAATTATCTCTTGCCTTATGTGACAGTATATTGATATGACAAATGCCATACTGGCCTGATGGCTCAATGGCACTCCTACATGCTTCTATGGAAGGGATCTGGGTTCGAATTGTGAGGCAAATATCTTTTGTTCAGGCTGTATTTACACATAGCCTGGCAGGGAGATCCTCCTAACCATTGTACAATGGTGACACCTAGTGGCCAGACAAGATATATGTATAAATACCTGGCTCTTGAGAGAGCTGTAGTCTGTGACGGCTAAAACAGCATTTCTGTAACTAAGCACTTACAGTTTGCACCTAATTTTAGAAAAAAGTAGTTCATACACATGTAAACTCCCTAAGTAATATTCTATAAGGGTGCGCGTAAGTGCGATAGCATGCAAATGCAAAGAGGTGTATATGTGGATGGAGCATGGGCGGGACATGGGCAGGGCTCTCAGTCATGCCTACATGTATATTCCCCATGCATTAGTGCAGTACAGCACTTATGTGTATCCTTACAGAACAGTACTTAGGGCAGTTAGGAATATGTTTGCTACTTTTCTCTACAATTATATACACAAGGTGGCATTTAACCGTGAGTGCCTAGTTATAGGATTGCCCTTTTAATGCCCACAGACTATAATTTCTCAAGAGCCAGGTGTGTATATATCCTGTCAGGCCACTAGGTATCACCATAGTACAATGGCTGGGAAGTCCATATCCCTTGCCTAAAAAATTGCCTTGCCACTCTTTTGCCACCCTAACCAGAACACACTGAGCCCGCAAAGAGGTGGGAAAATGTGGGATACAAATACAATAAATAAAATAAAAATAAACCAGTACCTGTAAGCTGCAGAAATACCAAGTCGCATGCTCAATCTAGCATCTTCTCCTCTCAACTCCCCATCCCTTGTCCTTGATCTCTGCCTCTCTAACCCCCCCCCCCCCCCCCAGTCTACTTCAAAATTTGTTTTTCCCTCTAGAGGCTGTTGGCAGCACTAGCAAATCACATATGCTACCTGCTGCCTGCCTCAGTGCCTTCCCTCTGCTGCATCCCAGCCTCTCTGATTCAACTTCCTGTTTCTTCATGTGCTAGATGCAGCAGAAAGAAGGCGGCACTAAGGCAGGCTGCAAGCAGCATATGTGACTTTCTACTGCTGCCAGCAACTACTAGAGGAAAAAACTTGGGGTGGAGGAGAGGGTTGAGAGAGACTGGGAGATGCCAGACCCAGGGTTGGAGGGGGAGGGGGAGAGCTGTTGGACAATGAGAGGGAGGAAAGAAAGAAAGAAAGAAAGAAAGAAAGAAAGAAAGAAAGAAAGAAAGAAAGAAAGAAAGAAAGAAAGAAAGAAAGAAAGAAAGAAAGAAAGAAAGAGATGTTGGACCCAGAAGTGGAGGAGAATGAGGAGAGAGAGAGAGAGAGAGAGAGAGAGAGAGAGAGAGAGTGTGTATGTTGGGACCTGGACCGAAAGAGAGGGAGAGATGCTAGACAATGAGGGGAGGGGAGAAGGAGAGATGCTAGACCATGGTGGGGGAGATCAGGAGGAAAGAGAGCTAGGACAAGGAGATGCTTGGGGAAGTAGTTAGGAGATAACAGGGGGAAGGGAAGCAGAAGGTGGATGAGACTCAGAAAAGGGAAGAAGGGGCACCAAGCAGAAGATGGATGGAACTTGGAAAAACTGGGATATGGTGATTGAGGAGCTGAGTGGAAATTTGGAAGGGATAGTGAAGGGGAGGTGTTAGGAAATGATGAGACTGATGGGAATTTGGAGGGTTAGATATGAATGGAGGTAGTTAGATGGGTTAAGAATACAAGTGAGGGTGTGAAATGGGGGTAAGTAAAGGGGATGAAGTGTGGGAAGAGTTTGAGAAGGACTGGAGAGAGGATGCGATGCATTGAAAAGGAACAGGGGTGCTATAGAAGAGTATGGGAGATGAAGGAAATGGGTCTCTGAAAGGGTTGAGTGAGGGTGGAAATAGAGTTAAAAAGATGGTGAAAAAGAGGCAATAGGAAATCAGGTAGAGTATAAGACAGAGAATGGAATAAAGACAAAAGAAGAGAGGACAGATAGAAAAGCCAACCTGGAAAATAATTTAGGAAAAGACTGACACGAAACATGGAAGTCAGGGATCAACCTAATTAGAAAAGTACCTAGAGAAACATAAAAGCACATAAAATACTTTTTTCAGAATGATCTTTTCTCTTTCTGTATGAGTAGAGTACAAGAGAAAATGCACAACATATAGATTCTGCCTTCCTGGGGTAGGGGGCTGTCTCCATTTCACTTTTTGTCTGCATATTTTTTGTGGACTCCTATTTTGTATCAGGTGAGGGTTTGTCCATGTTCTGCATCTGTGACTGAGGTGAAGGATTCTGCCAGCATGTAGTATCTGTGTAGGAATGTGTAACAGTACAGCTTGTTTTTGTTTCCCAGTAGTAGGTATACTGCTGCCCTAGGGCCAAGTGAATTATTTATAAGCATTGTCTTTTCGTAGGTGGGTTAGGGCTGGCATGGTTTCTTAAATTTCCTATACCGAATTTGAGAGTCTTTTTGCAGGGTCTTGTGTTATTTTGCAAAGTGCCTGGTCCTATTTGAAAGCAGGCTCTGGGACAAGGGCCACCACCAAAGCCCTTGTCACCCGAAATTAAAAATGCTGCGGACTAGTGATTTCCACATCCTGTAGAGTCATCACACAAACAAACAAAAACCCGTCTGCTTTAAACAAAGTGTCTGGCAGTGGACGGAGCCTGTGCTACTCATGAGGTGTTGATCATAATCTGAATATTTTTTGCATGGTGACTTGTTAGGGGGCTAGCTGCTTTTTCTATTGAGATTGTGACCAATCCTGTAGAGAATCCAGATTCCACTCCCAAATAGAAGAATTTGTTGAATAGTTCTATCAATTATAATGGTGATTTTACTGGGTAGCTGAAACAGGTTGGAGGGGGAGAGTTTTTTTTGTTTTGTATTTTAATGCATAGAAGGCCCTGGTGTCTTTTTTTTGCTAATTTAAAATTGAGGGAAAGGAAGAGTATGCTGTGCAGAGATGTCACTTTGGCTGCCCTCCCTTGCAGTCCCAAATATTTCTGTCTAGAGACACCACTGTCTCTTGCATAACAATGTGTAGGACTACCATTCAGCCAACCCAGCATTTGTCACATCAGTATACTGTCACATAAACAGGAGACGCTTTTCAAAATCATGTAGTTTAGACAGCCCCAGTTCCTTCTATTCTTGTCCCTAATTATTTTTATTTAAAAATAACACACAGCTTTTCCTGAGCTGCAGCAAATCTTTGATTCAGAAGGAAGCAGATGTGCTGTAATTAAACATGCAATAGTATGTAAGTTACGTGTGCCCTTGTCACATTTGGGCACCTGCAGCTTCACCAGGTTTGTGGCTGGTGCAACCGTGGGCTCCTAAATGTAAAATGTACCAATGCCAGGCTATGCTAGAATCTACTGTATAGTGGAATCTGGGTGGTACCAATGCCAAGCTATACTAGTATCTACTGTATAATGGAATGTGGGTGGTACCAATGCCAGGCTATACTAGTATCTACTGTATAGTGGAATCTGGGTGGTACCAATGCCAGCCTATGCTAGAATCTACTGTATAATGGAATCTGGGTGCCCAGATCACTGTGTGGAATCAGAGCACCTAAAAGGAGGTGCTCTGATTGAGCCTGCCACGAGTGGGAAAGCGCGGGGTACAAATGTAACAAAAAAAAAAAAGAATTGCCTCCTAAGTGAATATTGTTACTGTGATGAGCGAGTTAAATTTGAGGATGAGAGGGTTGAAATAGAAGGCTTCCAGTTAGTTGCAAAAGAAGGTTTATATAGCATTATAACCTGAAGGAACAGAAGGAAACTGGCAGGTCAACCCCCCCCCCTCCCCCCCAAAAAACCAAAGTCAAACAAACAAACAAAAGCTATTTTCAACATTAGAGGATAAGAAATTGGGTTGGAAGATGGCAAATATTAGGTTACTAGACAGTCATCTAATCTTATTTTCATTATCATTCCAAATAAACTTTACAAACCTTCTGATTTACAGTTAATAATCTCACCTAAGAACAATTAGACTGACAATTAAAAAAAATATGTGGTAATATGAATGTTGTATGGTGTGCAGCATACTCTGAGATTTGTACATGTCATGTGGAGGTGAAATCTCTTTCCCTCCGATATTCAATACCATTTAACTGGCCAGGAACGGCACCTTGCCGGTTAAATAGCATTTAAGTGCCTAACCATGGATATTCGGCAGGGGATAACCGGTTATTTTCCGCTGAATATCTCAGTTAGTGGTTAGCTGGTTAGGCATGGATATTCAGCACCAAACCGGCTATGCTGAGTAGTCAAAAGAGTCTTCTTAAATAAGCAGGCCTATCTTTGACCGCTAAAATGTTAACCAGTTAACGCTGAATGTTGGCATTGCCAGTTAACCTTTTAGCGGCCAAGATAAACCCGGATATTCAGTGCTGGTTGCCGGAAACAGCCCTGCGTTGAAAATCCAGGTTTAACACTGGCAGCGGACAGCAAACATGTTGCCCGCTGCCAGCTGAACGTTGAGCCCTTTGTGATCGGATTGAGGTCTCATCATGTGTTCTTTTTTTGATGCTTTCTTTAATTGGACGGGTGCAAATTTGATTGTGTATGCTGCCTGAAGCAGGGATTAAGCTGAAACATCACACTTTCTGGATCCTTTTTTGTTTAAGCCACCCAGCAAACACTTTGCTTCCATTAATGGTCCATGTTCTTTATGATATTTTTCATAAAGGTTCAGTTTAATCCATTGGATTTGGAACCTTTGCTGTGAAGGGATTGTCTTCTTTATGTATTTGCTCCTTAATTTAAATTATCCACAAGTAGGTCTTCAGAGGTGGAGTAGCCTAGTGGTTAGTGCAGTGGACTTTGATCCTGGGGAATTGAGTTCCATTCCCACTGCAGCTCCTTGTGACTCTGGGCAAGTCACTTAACCCTCCATTGCCCCTGGTACAAAATAAGTACCTGAATATATGTAAACCGCTTTGAATGTAGTTGCAAAAACCTCAGACAGGTGGTATATCAAGTCCCATTTCCCTTTCCCTATTTGAGATTCTAAATGGAATGTTCAGATTCTATTGCTACTGTTGGAGATTCTACACGGAATGTTGCTCCTATTTGAGGTTCTAGATGGAATGTTGCTACTATTGAGATTCTGTTGCTACTATTTGAGATTCTACATGGAATGTTGCTGTTGCTACTATTTGAGATTCTGGAATGTTGCTAGTTCCACTAGCAACATTCCATGTAGAAGCCTGCCCTTGCAGATCAGCAATGCGGCCGCGCAGGCTTCTGTTTCTGTGAGTCTGACGTCCTGCACGTACGTGCAGGATGTCAGACTCACAGAAACAGAAGCCTGCGCGGCCGCATTGCTGTCTGCAAGGGCAGGCTTCTACATGGAGTGTTGCTAATGGAGGAGTAGCCTAGTGGTTTGTGCAGTGGACTTAGATCCTGGGGAACTGAGTTCAATTCCCACTGCAGCTCCTTGTGACTCTGGGCAAGTCACTTAACCCTCCATTGCCTCTGGTACAAAATAAGTACCTGAATATATGTAAACCGCTTTGAATGTAGTTGCAAAAACCTCAGAAAGGCAGTATATCAAGTCCCATTTCCTTCCTTTCCTAACTGAAACGCATCATTAAAATCATAAATATGCTACGTTAATTATTCACCGAATAGCAAGACTGTGAAGTTGGCTGGATTTTCCTTGTTGTTAATTATTTATAGCTATTAAAAGAAGAAGGTGCATAAAATGATTTTAAAAAATCTGATTATATAGTACAGACAATCAAATGATAAGAAATCTAAGTGGCACTCGCCTGTAGCTCAGGATTACACCTTACACCAGCGTTTCCCAAACTGTGCGCTGCAGCACCCTGGTGCGCCACAGCGACCTCTCTGGGGTGCTACGCCAAATCCCAACCTCACTCCCGCCCGAACTGCTACTGCACACAGCAGCAGAAAAACAACAACAACCAAAAAGCTAGTGCAGGACTGCAGCACCCTTCAAGCTTGTACTGTCAGTTCTGCCGGTCCTCTACCCCCGGAACTGGAAGTTGAGGTCAGCGGGGGCAGAGGACCAGCAGAGCAGACAGCACTGTGTACGCTTTGTAGCGCTATAAAAATGCTAAATAGTAGTAGTAGTAGTAGCACATGCCTGAAGGCTGCTGCAAACCTGCATTTGGTTTTTTTTGTTGTTGTTGCGGCCAATGGGGACAGGGAGTAGGCGGAGTTTGGGACTCAAGAGGTGACTGCTAAGGAGGTCGGATGAAAACTGGAGGTGGGATGAATTAAAAAAATTGAAGCCAATAGGTCAGTAGTCTCTGTTTCATTCCCATTCAAAAAAAAAGCAAGCAAACCTACGAGCTACTGCATCCGAATTTTTTATTCTTTATTGTCGGTAGCATTTTTTTATTTAATCTCACTTATACTTTTAAACACGCCGGCTTGTGCAGCATACAGATGTACAAAGAGGAAGTTTAATAACGGAATAACTTTTCATAGGTAGAATAGTAATTTGTTATAAATCGTAATCAGTGTGTTATTTGGAGGTCCTGGTTATAGGGACACCCTAGCACTGATATATTTGTGCAGATAAAAAGATGGAGACCTTCCGCCCATCACCGGGGCTCGTTATATATCTGGAATTCGATCTCAGCCCCTGACTTCTCAGCCTCAACCAGATCTGAACTTGACAGAGTTCCTCGAGAGTTCACTGGAGATGGTTACTGAGCGTACAACTCTCCTGGTATCATTCGCCCTTGAGCTTGATAGAAATAACATCTTTAAATTGTATTTCAGGCATATGAATGCATCTTTTTTTGGAGCTAAGATCCAGATATTTCCCGATCTTAATAAAGAGACACAAAAGCGCAGACGAGAATTCCTGGTGTTAAAGCCAAGAATTCTCGCATTATCTGGAACATTTGTCCTAAAATATCCATGTAGATGCTTTGTGTCTATTGATGGTGTTAATTATATGTTTCTTGACCCCAGAAAAATGCAAATATACATAGATTCGAAAGAACATAGTAAGATTGGTGATCAGACCTGAGGCCCCACTTTAAATATGCTGTTAAATCGGCTAGCGAGTTGTTGGGGTTTTCTTCCTCTTGCAGAGTAAATTAGACTCAGTTAATTTTCCCTTTATTTTGTTATTCCTAGTTTCTTGCCTTATAATGTGGTGTTGATTGTGGTCAACTTAAGAATGATTATATTTCCTATGTTATAGTATGTTAAAATATATTTTCTGTATCTATTACATTTTTGAAACGGATGTAAAATTGTAAAATCATAAATAATAAAAAAAAAAGATGGAGACCTGTGTGGCTGGAGGGGGGGGGGGGGGGGGGGGTGGAGGTTGGGGGTTGCCGTGACTAGTTGCTCGGACACGAAGGGTGCCGTGAACTGAAAAAGTTTGGGAGCCACTGCCTTACATCATTAAGCTACACTGACTTCCCATAGAAGCTAGGGTGTTGTTTAAATTAGGATGTCTATTATTTAAGATCATATGTGGTTCAATTCCTCAATATATGACCTCTCTTGTATGTTATTCAATATCAGGAGAATATTATAATATTCAAAGTTTATTCTCGTTTTCTTTTCCTAGCCCTCAGGGGATTACTTCAAAGAAATTGTTTACTACTTTATTTGCCTACCATGCAGTTAGTTTATGGAACTTCCTTCCACTTAAGGTATATATCTCGTTATGTTAATTTGAAAAAAGGATTAAAAACTTTGCTGTTTTATAAATATGTGAAAAGGAAGTGAGATGTAGTAGTTATCTAATTAAGGTGTTTGTTTTTGTAAGTGTATGGATGCCGTGACATTGTGGCTCGTGGTAATTTTGGATTAATTTTGTTACTTCCTAGATCTGCTTGGATCTAGTATCTTAGTTGTAACCCGCTATGAACCCTATTAGCGGGCTATAAGTAAACTAACTGTATCTGTAGGTGTCTGAGTGGGAAGATTAATCAGTGTTCCTGTCTTCCACATTAAGAAGAGGCTGAGGGGCTTGCATACTAAGGAAGAGTGATAACAAACAAGAAAAGGTTTTAAAGAATAAAAGAGAAAGGGTCATATTAGAGGGGAGAGTTCAGTGCTGCCATGTGAAGTTCCCTACAAAAGAGCATATGCTAGGGAAATTCTATATATTGCATCTAGCATTCTGCACTATTTCCGTGCTGATTTTTCGCCGTTGAAAAGCGTTATAATGGAAGCAAGGTGCCAGAAAGGCCCAAAAATGGCAGATCGGCTCAGAACTACTCTTACACGCCCAGTTATAGAATATGTTTCAGTGTAGATCTGAAAAGGGGGCATAATGATGGGAGGGATATGGTTGGGTCAGGGGTGCTCCCTTAAAATGCATGGTGTTATAGAATTCGGGGGATCCACACCCAAATTTCGCACTGGGATTTACACCCGGTTTCAGTTAGTAAATGCTTGCTCCCAAAGCTGGACACAGATTCCGGCGCTATGCGCTGTGCCCCTCCAATTTTTCAGCGCCATTTACTGAATCTAGCCCATAGCTTTCTTTCATGCTAACATATCCATGGTAGCATAGAAGCTAAGGTGTCCTTTTACTAGGCGGTAGTATAGATGCGTGTTTTGGGCGTGCGCAGAATTATTTTTCAGCACACCTGCAAAAAAATGGCTTCCCCCCCCCCCCCCCCCCAAAATGGACATGCAACAAAATGAAAATTGCCATGCGTCCATTTTGGGTCTGAGACCTTACTGCCAGTCATTCACCTAGTGGTAAAGAATCCGAGTGGTAATAACCTATGCGCACCAAATGCCACTTGGTGCGTGTCCGTTACGTGCGCCCAAAAATAAAAAATATTTTTCAGACTCAAGTATCGGACGCGCGCCAAATATGAAATTAGCCCAAGAGCCACGCAGTAGTCGGGTGGTAACTAGACGCTTACACGGCTTAGTAAAAGGGCCCCTAAGTTATCAAACTTTGTATCACAACCTCTGCTTCAACAGGTTCTGATTAGGTATTAGTGTATTTTAGCAGTTTCTAGAAATTTTGGCAACTGACACCGTGCTTATTCTTTTAAGCTTGTAACCAGGTACCTCTAAGTGCAGCCAAGGATAGAACAATCTCCTCCAGCCACAGGCTCCCGGTACAGTCAAGAAATAAATGTCCACCATCAACTTCACTCTTAAGGACTTTATTCCATGCAGGTTTCTAGTAGACCTGATACACAGTTCCAACAGCAGCATTCACCTTCAATCTTAAGCACATGTAAGCCACCTAAAGTGTGTGGCAAATAGTCCCCTTTAAGCAGTAGGCTATCAGTATATATCAGGATTCAATACAGGCTCACAGTCAGCTCCAGTCTGGGCTCTTTATCCAGTGCACAATAAACAGTATTTCAATTCCAAATAAAAGCAGTTCATTCAGTTCATCATCACAGTTAAATCACAAAGCAGCAGTTTCTACCTTCTACTCTCTTTACCTTCAGGAGGGGTTCCATACTTTAGGGATTTCTCATACCCCAAGGGATTCCCCTTTACATCGGCTTCACTGGTAGATTCAATACTTTAGGGACCTCTCCTACCCAAGGATTTTCAGCCTGCAAATACTTTTGGGACTTTCTCACTCCCAAGGGATTTCAGCCTGCATCTGCTTCACTCTACCATCTTCTCTCCCTCTGCTTCTGTCTCCCCTGGGACTCCTTCCCACCTGCCTAATCAATCCCTGGCTTCTGCTCTCACAACCAATCATTCTCCTTCTATTAGCTTCCCCCATACCCATACCAGCCGAGTTAAGCAATAGACTAATGATGAGCTCCTGCACACAGGGTTTCCTATCTCTCTTTCCCCCTAGTGGCAGCCAATCTACACATCCTGCCAGCTTACACCCATGTCTTCCCCTATTGCAGCTAGGAGTCCAGTCCGGGTTCTTCATCTCACCCCCTGGCTCCTTGCCTGCAATGCCTTCTGGGACTTGTATTTCAGACTGAAACTGCCTTAACCCAACTATCCTGGATGTGACTCTATCATAACTCCTGTACTGTGCAAAATATAAAGCTGGCACATGCCAGGGATAGTGTTAGGAGAATGCAACTAGCCTGCTGGAAGCTGAAGAAAGTGCAGCCTGGTAGTGGTCTTTGGGTTCCCCTCCCAAATATCTGCCCTGGGTCCCAGCCACGTCTAACACTAGCTCTGGCAAGATGTACATTTCAAATCTGATATACTCTAATCTCAAAATAGAAAATAAAAATATTTTTTCTACCTTTTGTTGTCTGATCATTTTATTTTTAAAATCATGTTGGTCTTAGGCTCTGGTTTCTGCTTCCCTCTGTCTTCTCTTAACTCACTTATCACTTTCTCCTGTCCATTTGACATCTCTTCTCTCTCCATGTCCACCATCCATCTTCCATTTCTGTTTCTCTATTGTCCCCCACATTCAGCATCTCCCTTCTGTGTCCCTATACTTCCCTGTCCAGTATCTCCCCTGTGCTCATATCCCCATACACATCATCATCTCTATATCTCAATCCTCTCCCCCTGTGTCAAATATCTCCCTTCTGTGTCTGGCATTACCCCTCTGTGTCCATATACCATCCTCACACAGCATCTCCTTTTTGTGTCCATGTCCCTGTGACCCCCCCATGTATGTTTCTGTTACGCTCCTGTGTCCAGCTTCTCCCCTCTTTTCCTCTTCCACACCAATGTGTCTCTCTCCTCTCCAGCTGAACCCAGCTTCTCTCCATCTCTTCCCCCACACCTTCCAGCATCTGCCTCACCTGTCTTCCCTCTTTCCCTTTCTCTTTCCCACTGTGGGTTCAGTATTTGACTCCCCCTTCCTTCATCCCCTGGGTTCAGCATCTCTTTCCCTTCCCTCCAACCCTCCTCCTGCTCCCAAGGGTCCAGCAAGCACCTCTCTCTCCAGCCCCCCTCCTCCTTCTCCCACCATGAGTCCAGCCAGCCATCCTTCTCCTATCATGGGTCTAGCCAGCACCTTCCATCCAACCCCCATCCTCCTCCCATGAGTCCAGCCAGTCCCTCTCCTCCTCTCCCTCCAGCCTTCCTTCTCCTCCCATGGGTCCAGCCAGCACCTCTTTTCTTTCCCTACAGCCCCCTCCTCCCCCTCCCATGGGTCCAGTGTGTTTTTTTTGTTCTATTTGTTTATATTTTAAACTTAGCTGCATATTCTTGGAAAATTATGCTGTATGGAAAATGAACAAATGGTAATACTTCATATAATTATCATGATACACCCATCAGAGTTTTCTCCTAATTGCTTGCCTAATTAAAGAGATGGTACCTGCAAGACTGTGGGAAAGCCAAGGTACCTGGACTGTGCAATTCGTAATCCTGTACCAGTACTATGAGGCAGTGCCATAGCGAGGGCGGCTGACACCCGGGGCGGGTCGCCGCTGTGCACCCCCCCTCGGCACACAACCCCCGGAGTGCATTCTTACTGCCATACGAAAGCAGGGGGCGGGCGGGAATGCCGATCCGCCCCGAGTGCACGTCACTGGGAGCTGCGTCGGCTCCGCTGGTTCCCTGCTCTCTCTGCCTCGGAACAGGAAGTAACCTGTTCTGGGGCAGAGGGAGCAGGGAACCAGTGGAGCCGACACCCCCCCAGCGGTGTGCACCTTGGGCGGACCGCCCCACCACCCCCCCCTTCCTACGCCACTGCTATGAGGCCTTGAAAAGCCATCACTTTTCTCCCTTCCCTTCCTCTTCCCCACGTATTTCACTTACATTTTCCTCAGCCAACAGCGATTCACAGTCACAGGCCTGCTCCATGTTCTTCCTTCTGCCGCATCCTGCCCTGTCTACTGCAACTTCTTGTTTTGATGCTAAACAGGAAGTTGCAGTAGAGAGGTTGGGACGCGACAGGAGGAAGAACATTGAGTCGGCATATGACTGTGAATCACTGCTGTTTGCAGGAAAATGTAAGTGACATCTGCGGGGAGCTGGTCAGGAAAGGATTTTTTTTACCGCGGGAACAAGGCTTTTTACCATTCCTGTGGGGCAGTAAAAAGTTTTGTTCCTGCATTTGCGGTGATTCTAGTTAGTGTTGCCTTTACCGCTGATTTACCATGTCATACTCTACCTACAGTTAGGCGCAGTTTATGTCTTAAGTGTGATTCTATAAAGGATACATACTCTTTATAGAATCACAATAAGCATGCTAAATTTTCGGTGCTGATTTTTAGGCATTATTTATAGAATTTACGTCTAAGAAGATAATTCTACAACTGGCCAGCTCCATTAATTCACCCCAAAGAGATGGTGGGAACCTATTCTATCACAGCTTCTGGGCAACCAAATTCCATTATAGGATACCAGCATAACCCAGAATAGATGTGCCTAACATTTAAACACATGCAGTTATACACAAAAGGGGAAACAAATCCTTCCGTAAACAAGTCAAACCAAGAAAAGGAACAGAAGGAGCCAACCACCACAAGCTGGGATATCACAAAATGGATCACTTTATTAAAAACAAGTCTTCAGGGAACAATGTCCATTGGATCTGTACAATATCCAGTAAAGTACATAAAAAGTAGTGTACAATGGGTACTCCTAAATATAGATGACCCAACACTGCAGTGTTTCAGCAAAAAGAATGGTACCGATGTCTTCTTCAGGGGTCCTATTAAGAAATACTTAATGAATTTACTCAATGAATGTACTCTTCTCAAACATCTCACTGGATCTGCCGCTGAAAGCTGTAAAGAAACCATTGATGGAGTCGCCGTTGATGTTCAGTGGTTTCTTTACAGCTGAGATACAAGCACAAATATAATAACATAGTAGGTGACGGCGGAAAAAGACCTGTACGGTCCATCCAGTCTGCCCAACAAGATAAACTCATATGCGCTGTTTTATATGTATACCTGAACTTGATTTGTATCTACCATTTTCAGGGCACAGACAGTAGAAGTCTGTCCAGCACTACCCCCGCCTCCCAACCACCAGCCCCGCCTCACACCACCGGCTCTGCCACCCAATCTTGGCTAAGATTCTGAGGATCCATTCCTCAGAATGGATACAGCAGACACAGAAAGGCAGAATTGAAAAGAGTTTCATGAGCCATGCACCATATGCTTTCTCCACTTGTTCTGGCTCATTTTTAAATGCCTCCTTTGTTTCCTAAGATAGATGAAAAACTCTAACCACTGCATCCACAGGAGTTTGTGCTGTCCAGTGCATTGAGAAAGGTTAATTACAATGTGTGGGTGCCTAGATATTTCTCAAGATGCTGTCAGCAATCCAGTGGACAATGCTTTTTCCCAAGTAAGACTAGGGGAGCATTAATTTGCTTTTTTTTTTGCCATCCAAGAATTCAATATATCTTTTGCTTTAATTTATTATGTCTGCACCCCTGTCTCTCCCTCAGTACTAAGGGGATGACTTGAAGAGCAGGGCTTTTTAAATTCAGCATAATTCACGTTGGACACTGAAATACAAACTCTATACCATCGTCACTGCAGCAAAGATAAGGGTTCCGTACGATTTTGCAAACCTTTAATCAAAGAAGGAATGCAAGGGCATGCTTAAAAACTGCATTCATACGTTCCTCTGTGTGGGCTTTGATACATTTTCAAAGTGAAAGTACGCGCTTACGTTTTCACCTGCTCTTTAGTGCACACAACTTCTCTGGGTTAATTTGTGCACCTGCAGGTGAATTTTCAAAAGCATGTAAGTGAAAACCCCACCTCAACCCCGCTCCGATAAAATCATCCCTGCAATCTCTGTAAATTTAAATGCAAACAGATAGTACACAAATAGGTTTACCAGCATATTGAGTGGTCACTTTTATTAAAAGGCCATTTCTGCAGATAAGCATGTTTCACTTGTGGATATGCTTTTAAAAATGACCTTTTAAAGGACCTTTACACTAACCTATATTAAATTTGTTGAATTATTGTTGGATCTTCTGCTAATTTTAACACATTAATCCGCAAGATATTAATCCGCAAACGAACCTTTTCCGGAGATGGGAAGGCGGTAGTACTAGAGAGCAAGAAATGAGATTGAAGGGGGGGGGGGGGGCAGACTCAAGAAAAATGTCAAGAAGTATTTTTTCACTGAGAGAGTGGTGGATACTTGGAATGCCCTCCCGCGGGAGGTGGTGGAGATGAAAACGGTAATGGAATTCAAACATGCATGGGATAAACATAAAGGAATCCTGTTCAGAAGGAAGGGATCCTCAGAAGCTTAGCCGAGATTGGGTGGCAGAGCCGGTGGGGGGTGGGGTGGGAGGTGGGGCTGGTGGTTGGGAGATGGGGCTAGTGCTGGGCAAGACTTCTACGGTCTGTGCCCTGAAAATGGCAGATACAAATCAAGGTCAGGTGTACACATAAAGTAGCACATATGAGTTTATCTTGTTGGGCAGACTGGATGGACTGTGCAGGTTTTTTTTCTGCCGTCATCTACTATGTTACATGCTAAACTGGGCTTTAGTGTCTGTTGTACTAGAAAAGGGGAAAGGGAATGGGACTTGATATACCGCCTTTCTGTGAAATTATATGCAGGAGGGGACTGTGATAAAATGGGCATCTTAAACGGGGGACAACCATTTTCATGCAGCCCCGCACTAACCAGCCCTAAGAATTTGGGCTGGTTAGCCCAGGAACAGTAGAAAGAGTAAAATAGGTCAGCAGCCCTGAATGATGAGGGATTAATGGGGAAGGTGCAAGTCTATGCATAGGAGGTCTCTCTGCTGTCTCCAGTTCCCCCTCCTGCCCCTTCATGGAGCCAGTTTTGCACTGACCCTCCCTCTTCAACTTTTTTTTTTTTTTACATTTGTACCCCACGCTTTCCCACTCATGGCAGGCTCAATGTGGCTTACATGGGGCAATGGAGGGTTAAGTGACTTGCCCAGAGTCACAAGGAGCTGCCTGTGCCAGGAATCGAACTCAGTTCCTCAGGACCAAAGTCCACCACCCTAACCACTAGGCCACTCCTCCACTAGCAACATTCCATGTAGAAGTTGACCCTTGCAGATCACCAATGTGGCCGCGCAGGCTTCTGCTTCTGTGAGTCTGACATCCTGCAGGACGTCAGACTCACAGAAACAGAAGCCTGCGCAACATTCCATGTAGAATCTCCAATAGTATCTATTTTATTTTTGTTACATTTGTACCCCGTGCTTTCCCACTCATGGCAGGCTCAATGTGGCTTACATGGGGCAATGGAGGGTTAAGTGACTTGCCCAGAGTCACAAGGAGCTGCCTGTGCCAGGAATCGAACTCAGTTCCTCAGGACCAAAGTCCACCACCCTAACCACTAGGCCACTCCTCCACTCCACTGGCTCCTGATCCCAGCTCCAGGCTCTTCCCTGCATCTAACCTGCCCCCCTCCTGAATGGCAGCCTAGTATGAGGATGGCTTCCTTGTCCCTTTCCAAAATGGTGCTCCTACCAGTGGCGTAGCCACAGGTGGGCCTGGGTGGGCCAGGGCCCACCCAATGAAGGCGCAGGCCCACCCAACAGTAGCACGCGTTTAGCGGTAACTGGTGGGATCTCAAGCTCTGCCAGCTGAAGACTTCCCCCTGATGGTAATGAAAACGCTGTTCTCCATGGTACTGGCACCTGCGCATGCTCAGTTTTCAGCGCATGCCTGCTGCAGACTACTAAGGTGGAAAGAAGCGTTTTCCCACCAGCTGAGATTTTTTTTTTTTTGTGGTGGGTGAAGGGGAGAACACTTGATGCTCACCCACTTCTTGCCTAGGCTCACCCAAAATCTGTTGTCTGGCTACGCCCCTGGCTCCTACACTTCAAATCATATGAAACTTTGAAGGCCATTCTCCTCCTTCCCCTTCTGTGAGTCCACCAACTCCAATGCATATGTATGCAGGGTATTTTCGGGCTGGCTGATGGGCAGAGCTTCAAAAATTGGGGAAAGGGGTGGGGGTGGGGGGGGGGGGAGCTTCAGACAGGAAGTTACCTTTATGAGATGGGGGCCATGGCACAGTCTCCCTCACTGTTAAATGGTAAATGTGATCATGCACATCAGTTTATCCCTACATAGGAGCCAGATGCTAAATTTATCATGGCAAATGCAGCAGTGGTAAATTTAGTACAGGTCAGCTAACGTAGCTCAACAGCTCATTATCTCTCTCTTTACAAATTTTGACTTTGCGCCTGTAATATTAGTTAACCCCACATGAGAGGGCTACTGCATAGCACTTCAGTAGGTACCTCAGCCTGTTAATTAGCAAAAGAAGCAGCAACTTTTGATTTTTTTTAAACAAACTTGGTTCATGAATTTCTAAGTACTTTATGTTCCCTGCTGCAAAATGATCTTTATTTATAACTAGATATACGGTAATTTTTAGGATTGTAAAAAAAAAAAATATATATATATATATATTAATCTGTTTGTGTACTCTGTGCATACAGCCCTCACATACCCATGTGCTAAAAGTTTAAATTTATTGGGGTGTTTTTTTTTTCTCTGAAGCTGTTCATTTGTTATGCATAGATCTGATAGTTATCCAGCTGGTATTTGCATTTCATAAAATCTGCTCGAAGCTGTGCAAGTATTACAGTACACTACTATGCCGCTGTGTTCCAGTCACTGAGCACATGCCAAAGCCGGCTGAACAGTGTCATTCTGAGCACTTTTACAGACAGCTCCCCAGCATTCGCGCTGATCCAGTGGAAAGAAGAAGAGAAAACACGGCTTGGCGGAAGACAATTGTTTTCGAGGGGGGCGGGGGGGGAGAAAGGAAAGCTGCAAATCAGAGACTGAAATCTTTTGCTCTTTTCTGGCTTGCTCCTCCAAAGCAGGGTTCTGATCAGATAAGTCATCCGGAGAGCCTGGCAGCGTAGTGGGGGGGCTGGTAAAGGTCTTCAAAGGATCTCTGGTGGATATTCAAACTTACATTTCTTGTGGCACTGAACAAGAAGGACTTGAATTGAGACAAGGGGGGGCCTACTTCCACAAAACGGGCTGTGCAGATTGCAGGCTCCCGGTCTGTTTATGCCTTTACCATTTATTTACATTTATTCGAGAAGAGCATTGCAGAATGGATTGCCTATGTATTATTACAACCAAAACCAAGGTAGGCTTGCAAGCATTATTTTTTGTGTATACGGTGCTGCTGTTTTACCATTCACTGACTATTCTGCTGTAATTTACTGTGCAATCTGCAAATTGAAATATATATATATTTTTTTGCTTCATGTTAAAGGGTTCAGTTTTTTTTTTCAACAGAATGTCAGGACGTCTGTGTTTCATTCTCTGTATTTTTTTTTCACTAGCGTTTCATTTCCCAGCTGAAGAAGAGGAGAGGATTTTCTTAGCTCAGACTTTTGTGTGTATTGTGGATCCTGCAGAATTTGTTTCCAGTGGAATACAAGAAACTGGGTCAGGCTAGAGAGAGAAAGCAACTACTAGTCATCTTTCCTGTGGTGGTGGTTTTTGTTTTTTTTAAACAGAAAGTGAAATGATTGTTAACATTTTTAAAGTTAATAAATACAAATAAAAAAGGGGGGGGGGGGAAATAAGGTAATTCCTTTTCTTTTTGTTGGACTAACATTGGGGTCCTTTTATTAAGCCTCGGTTAGCATGCCTACCATGCGGAAAAAAAGCACTGCCACGCAGTGCCGTAGCGAGGGCTAATGGCACCCGGGGCGGGTCGCCACTGCGCACCCTCCCCGGGTGCAGCACGGCGCGACCCCCCCCTCTGCGGCGCACCCCCTCCAGACCGTGAAACACCCCCCCGGACCGCATTCATACCTGCGGGAGGGCCAATCTGCCCCGAGTGCACGTCACTCGGAGCTGCGTCGGCCCCGCTGGTTCCCTGCTCTCTCTGCCCCGGAACAGGAAGTAACCTGTTCCGGGGCAGAGGGAGTAGGGAACCAGCAGGGCCGGCACCCCCGAGCGCGTGCACCCGGGGCGGACCGCCCCTCCCGCCCCCTTCCTACGCCACTGCTGCCACGGGACGCCCTGAGGCATCCCGCGGTCATATGCCCATCAGTATGTGCGAATCCTATGCTGAAAAATATTTTTTATTTTTCAGCGTGGGAGGTGTGACTGTAGGCGGAGAGTAGGGGTGCCCTGCACTAATCAGGTAGCGCGGGCATATCCCGTTGGGTTGGCGCAGGAGCTGTTATCGCCTACACAATAGGTGTTGGTAATGGCCACGCACTAATTGGGAAATTAGCGCATGGCCTTTAAAGAAAAATAAGGAAATGTAGCTATATTACTGCCACGCAAAAAGTGGCCACAGTGTGCGGGAAACCTACACGCTGACAACAACGCTGGCCACTTTTTAGCGTGGCTTTAGTAAAAGAGCCCCATTAATTTCTTTGACAAACTTTTGAAGGCAGAGCCTGAAGAAGAAGGAATCTGCCTTCCAAAGCTTGTAAAAAAAATGTTGTTAATCCAATACAAAAGGTATTATCTTATTTTCTTTCTTTTGTTTTATTTTTCTTTATTACCTTTAAAGTGACCAACACTGCAACAAACCTGATGCAGTTTCAGTAACGCGGATTCAAGAGTGTCTGGTTGGAAGTTGCTGCTGTGACTTTTTTGGAAAACAAATGATTGGCACGTTTATTCGAGATCAGACCCTCCTAACACTCAGAATGTCCTGAAACTGCATGCCTTTCAAGAAAATCAGTATCCCTTTTTTACTCTTTTAATTACTTTGGGAAGTTAAGGAAAAGGCCTACTTTTCTGTTTGATATGCATTGATAAGTTTGTCCTATATTCCTTTAGTTGTTTTTAGGCACATTTTGCAGAGTGGTAGCATCTGTTGGGGAGGGCCGCTCTACCTGTCTGTCTATTTTGCATCCATTCAGATAGGTTTGCTTGTATATGCACAATCAAATCTATGCAGGAGGAAGAACAGAGCAGTTGGGGTCATGGCGAACCCAAAACCCACGGCACAAGAAGACGATGCTTGCTGCCGCCAGAGCCATAGGAAGACTGGAAGTGTGTGTACCATGGGGAGCCCAGGCCCTGTGGCACAAGAAGAAGTGATATACCTTGACTACAGCCATGGCAGAGATGGTTAAACTATGTTGCAAGGAGTTCAAGTCCCAAGGCACAGGAAGAAAGCAGTTTGCTATGGCACCAGTCTCCATGAAGAACAAAGCTGGGCAGTGAAAAAAAGTCAACAATGAGCTTGGGGGAGAGGGAAGGGAGATAGAGTGAGTGTAGGGGGGGAATGGGGAAGCCTGTGTAATATAAAGGGGAGGGGAAAAATATAAAGCAACAGAAATGGGGGAAGAGAAAGAGGGATGATATAAGCAGGAGGGAGAGAGGGGGATTGGGATAATTTAAGGTGAAAGGGGAGTGAGGGAGGGGAGACTGTGAGAGGAAAGGGGATTAGAGTATGGTATGGGGAGAGGAGACTATGATGGGGAAGGGGAGGGATGGAGACAGGGAGAGAGGTTGAGAGGTAAGGGGAAGGGGAGGGGTAAATAAAGGGAGAGAGTTTGAGAGAAATGTAGAAAGAGGAAGAGGAAAGAGTGGAAGGGGGAGTACGAGTGAAATTAGGGGTATGCAAGGGAAGGGGGGGCAGACAAGTATAAGATAGAAAGGAGAGGGGAGGCGGATGAGTGGATCTTATGATTAAAGTGTAAAGGAATATAGAATTAACTCATACCCTTCTCAGAAGTTCAAGGCAAGTAGGGGAAGAGGATAAAAAGTAAGAATATTTCTAAACAAATATCTAGACTCTCCATGCCACACAACCACCAAAAACTCAAGCAAGCCATACCATTCCTCCATTACACAATTATTCTACATCTTCATATACATAGAGTAACACACAATCCTATGTACCCTATTATTCAACTCTCACAGCTCTCTAACTCTTCCCAGCATCTTACACATACTCTACACACCTTCCATATATCTCAACAGATATGCATGTGCATTCTCTCTGTAGCCACATCACTGACAGACATATACAATTCACAAACATCACTAGTCACAACACAGACATCATATACTTCCCCAACTAACCTACCCATTCCCTGTACTGTGAGACATACTTTACCATATCCCTTGTCACTGAGTCCTCCACACAGACATGCCTGAGTGTGCGAATAGAAGACGAGGAAATGAACTACTGTTTGATAGTATTAAGTGTGCACTTTTCAACTTGTCCCTCATTATCTTTATAACTATGTGAAGACGAAGGAGTTGACTACAGTTAACTTAGTGTTTTAGGAAGTTCTCATAACAACATGTTGGGTGTCCTTAGAGAGTGACTACCTGCAAAAGTGCAATATAAAAACGCTTCTGTTAGGTCACTTTTCAAATGCTGTATTTGATCAATTAATCAATCAATCAGTTGTTATTACTTAGGAGTTAAAACAAGTGATTTTAGATAGCTGGTAGTCACGCATTATATAAAATGTTTATTTTTTGCTTTTACCAACACTTAATTCAGGTACTGAGGGGAAACCTGCTGTAACCCGATTCGGATCATTGAGCACTTGACTCAGGGTCCACTTGATTTGTTTCAAATCTAACAAAAGCCACTTTCATAAGTCTGGTTTAACTCAAGATTGCTTTGTATCTGTGTGAACATTCATAGACTCAAAAGTATTCAAAGAGTACATGAAGGCCAAAGGCATTGAACATGATTTTCAACTGCAAACAATCTCATTTAAAGTGGGTCAAAATGATTCAAATTGGACAAATACGGAGATCTAAGTAGATCAACAGTTGACTAGGATTTAACCAAAACAGTTTCCAGCCTGTCGTGGTTTTGACACTGATTATCTGAAACCCTTAGTCTGATTTGCCTGTTTATCATTTTGGCATTTAGAAATTAAAGGTAACTAGAATGGAACTTGAAAACATTTGTGGATGTGGTTTAGGTGTGAAAAGACTGATGAACTGGAGGGTTGATGATCAAATTTCTTGTGCTGTTCCAAACAGCACTGAAAAATTAACACCGGAACAGTGCTGGGAATTAAAGCACCGATGATCAAAGGAATAGCATGCAAATTGATGTGCGCTATTAGTTTTGATCATGGGGGTACTTCTGCAGGAGGATTGTGCCTGGGCATGTGCCCAAGGCATAATCCTCCCGCAGAAGTTGTGTGACAGTCCTGGCTGTCCAAAAAAAAAAAAATAGCCTGACTTGTCAAACACGAGGTTCCCCCCACCCCCACACACACTCAAGGGGCTGAAGGTCTGGTGGACTTCCAACCCTCTAACCACCCCCCCGGACAAGTTTCCTTGCTGGTCCATTTAGCTTCTCCTCCCCCCCCCCCCCCCCCCCGAGCTACTAGGGAAACGCTTCTGGAAGGGAGTCTCCAGCCCCTCTGTCTGGGGAGGGGTGAGGGGACTGTAAGCATGCAGATGCATGTTGGACGGCCCCGATTCCTCCCCAATGCTCTGCAAACCCTAACGCCAGTCTGAGCTGGTGTAAAGTTTGCCACGGGAACAGCCAATGTTTGGTGGCACTGCCCACTGAGCCAGGGGCGTATCTGGACTTCAGTGGTAGGGGGGCCAGAGCCGAGGTGAGGGGGCACATTTTAGCCCCCCCCCTGCCCCCCAGCACCACCTCCAACAAGTTTGACCCCCCCCTCTCAACCCGCCCGCCATCCATCGCCGTCTGTACCTTTGCTGGTGGGGGACCCAACCCCCGCCAGCCGAAGTCTTCCTGCGTTTGGTTTCTTCTGAGTCTGACGTCCTGCTGCACGTACAACATGCAGGACGTCAGACTCACAGAAACAGAACAAAGCCTTGCGATCTGCAGGGCTTTGTTCTGTTTCTGTGAGTCTGACGTCCTGCACGTTGTACGTGCAGCAGGACGTCAGACTCAGAAGAAACCAAACGCAGGAAGAAGACCGACTGGCGGGGGTTGGGGTCCCCCGCCAGCAAATGTACAGACGGAGTTGGCGGGGGGGTTGAGAGGGGCGTTGGAAGGGGGGTCCAGGGCCAAATTTACGGGGGCCCAGGCCCCCGTGGCCCCATAGCAGCTACGCCCCTGCACTGAGCATTGGGGAGGAATAGATAATGCTCTGTTTTGCATGCTACTTGTGGTCAGAGCTGGCGAGCTCATTGTTTTACATGCTCGCTGGCTCTGATCATGTTGTGGGTGCTAGTACAGTTCTAGTAGCCTCCAGCGCCCATATTTGCTTCTGATCATCAGGGCATGGGTGATGCAGCACTGATTTTGCTTTATTGTAGGACAACATACAAGAAGCAGATGGTTGAAACCACACAGAGTTTGACAAATAAATAGCAATGGACTTGACACAAAGCCGTGTTTCAGCATTAATGACTTCATTAGGCATCCACAGACAAACAGAATGACATCTGCCACCAGCGTTGCACTGTGATGCATGAAAAGTTTAGGTGAATAATCTTTAGGCAGTGCTTTTATTTTCAATTGTTAAATACAATAATATGACTCTTTGCCATAAATATGCACTTATATTTGATGGGGAAACTTCTTTAACTATGGTGACTGCATTTGTTTATAAGGTTCTAGTCTATGATTTGCGTGTGAAGGATAAAAAGACATCTGCTCACAAATATTTACAAATTGTGGCATTCCACGTTGAAAGGATTTTTTTCCGTCATGTTTATTTGGCTTGATCCATATCATTATGTATTAGTGTTGCTGTTGTGCCTTACTGTTGACAATGCTTAGTGTAATGGAAAGTAGTAGGCTCTATTATTATATTATCTTGTCAAATATGACATTTTGGGAAACACTCTACCTGCAGAAAAGTAGATTACAAAAACTTACCAGTTTTTAAGTTGAGTATTATCTGAATTTTCTATTTAAACATAGAGAAGTTGAATAGATGGTTGTTGCTGGAAATATCACATAAACATCTTTGGGGTCCTTTTACTAAGCACTGGTAAAAAGTGGCCTTAGTGTGACCTTATGCAGGTTTTTCCCGCACACTAAGGCCATTTCTATTGCAGCTGGAAAAATGGCATATTTTCTCCGTTTTCTATTAATGGCCATGCACTAATGTTGTGAACTAGACAAAACAACGAGGGAGAGAACCCAGCAAATATATCTCAAATACAAACAACAAAACAGAAAGGATTCTCTGTTGAAGCTCAGTTCTGGGCAGTATAATTGGAAAATAAGGAGGAAAAAGCCTCAAGAAGCTCCCGGCTACAAGAAGCCACAGGAGCAGGACTTCTTCATCATTGGAGAAAACCTCCTTACAAAATGACAGCATACAAAAATATTCTTCAATATTGTATTAAATAGTACTTAGCTGTATGGTCATTCCTTTCTTCAACATCAAAACGGATCGAGACCAAAGATGGCAGCATTTCGTCTAGCTGCTTCAGGGTCTAATGGCCAGAATTCTGTGATAAAAGGAGAAAATCACCATAAAATACAGTTAAACTTGTATGCCGTTAGCCATTCAACCAAAAACTAGGAACTGCTCGCTAGATACTCCGTTCTACTTTTGACGGTATATTTGAGCACACAGGTCACAACGTCTCCATCTTCTTGTGTCTCCGTGGGACGAGGTTGTAGCAGCAGGTCTCGATTATTATATTTGGCATGTTGGTACGCATTAGACACTGCCTTCCTAGGGTAACCCCAGGACAACAGTCTATGACATAGTCCATGCGCTTGAATGCAAAAATCAGCTTCTTGAGAGCAGATGAGTCAGTACCTCAAAAATTGGGAAGAAGGAAGGCTGTCCTTTAAGGTACTATGGTGACAACTAGAGTAATCTAAGAATGCGTTTACATCTGTAGGTTTGTGGTGCACCGTTGTCACAAACAATGTCTCGTCTTTGATTACTTTCATATTCAGATAGGTGATCTCACAGTCGTTGCATTGTATTGTAAACTTTATCTTTGGATGACAGGAATTCAAATATTGTACAAACTGGATAAGCAATCCTTGATCAGCCTGCCACAGCAAAAAAATGGCATCTATGAAATGTAACCATATTTTAACATGCCTCTCAAAACCACACAAATAAACATATTTATCTTCAAAATATGTCATGAACAAATTTACCACGGAGGGCGCCATCGTGGCACCCATGGCTGTAGCATGATATGAGTTTAATTGTCAGAGTTATTGAAATATGTAGCATGTAGTTTAATTGTCAGAGTTATTGATTTTGCTGGATCAGATACAAATGTATATATAAAAAATACAGATGCAAAGACTTTACTTTCACCTTCCCCCTGGAAACAAAAACTAGCTGTGTGGATACCTAAGTCCATCAACACATCTCCAAAGAACAAAACTCTGAAGATGAACAGCAATCACAGAGACTGGAGTTAACCAAAGACAGTGAAACTCCACCCATTCTCAGACAATGACTCAGACTGAAAAGTCCATGTACTTATCTAATCTGACAAAAGAAGCCCACTTACTCTTAGACAAAGACTCTTTTAATCCTGTCAGATGCCTTCTGGATGTATATCACAGCATATGTCCAGACAGAAAGTCTTATGATGTCATTAAACATGTAACCAGTTACCATCCTCCATCTCAAAACTAGATGAAACCAGTTTTCAGCTATCCCTGAGTTTTCATTGGATTAAGTACACCCCACCTGACTTCAGCCTATGGCCCAACAAGAGATTATAAAAAGCCTGGTACATGTTCAGTTCCTTCTTCTGTCTTGCGCTCTGGCCCTGCTCTCTTTATCCGCTTCCTGATCTGGATCTTCACAGAGCCTGCCCTTGCAAGACTACACACACATCCCTGACAAGACTTTATCCAGGCTCCAGCAACAACTCTGCAACCAAAAAGACTTCTTTTCTAGCAAGGATCTCCTTCATCACTCCAACCAGCAGCCTCCATCAAAGTGAGTTACCATTATCCAGCTTAATTTATAATTCAGACTTTTTAATCTTGAGAGCAAATTTCCCTTTGTAAAAGATCCTTAAAAACTGCCTTTCTCTTGTAACATTATTACATTACCTGTATTGTAAATAAACATTTTAAAGTGAAATATATGGTCTTTATGTTCTGAGCACATGTCCTTAAACCTTACAGTGCAGGTTAATGTAATTCAACAAATATAGTATTTAATTCCCCCTTTTCTTACATATTCTTATTCTTATATTACCTTATATTTAATTGGTGGAGAATAGAATATAGAACAATAGAATAATATATATAGAAATAGAATATATTGTAATATGTATTATATTATTTCACATGGTGACCCCAGAAATTTGTTGAAAATTTTTTCCATCAAATTGGAAATAATTTTTTCTCATTGTAATGGAAGCTAGGCTGATCATAAAGGATACCAAATTCCTGTCATTCAATTGTTGTGCCAAAAACAATTTGATCACTTCAGGAGCTTCTTCTTGAGGGATAATAGTATACAATGAAACAACATCCAACGTGACCAATAAACAATCTAGGAGCGGTCCATCCCACCCTTGAAGGATCCTCATAAAATGAGTAGTGTCTTTAATGTATGATTTGCCCATAGATACTAAAGGGCGTAAAAATGTGTCCACGTATATAGAGAGAGGTTCGAGGAGTGACCCCAGCTTGAAACAATGGGTCGTCCAGGTGGTCTCACTAGGGTTTTATGAACCTTCGGTTGTGTGTAAAATTTTGTGAGAATCAGCATTCAAAAATTGAAACTCTTTCTGGGTAATAAGACTATCGGCATAAGCTTCTCCAGTGATCTGAAAAATCCGTGCTTATAGAATCTTGGTAGGGTCCTCTTCCAATTCCACATAATCTAATGGGTTGCCTAGCTGTCGATATATCTCTTCATCATAAGCTGAACAATGTTGAACGACAACCGCTCCCCCTTTGTCAGCTTTGCGAATTACAATCTGAGTGTTCTTCTTCAATGTAAACAGTGCTGCATGTTCAGTAGACAGGTTATTATGATGAGAACTAATGTACTAATGTTGCTCTTAATGCACAGCCATTAAAAAGAATTACCACGGGGGTACTCACCGACACCTATTTTGTAGGCGGTAAGGGCCACGTGGTAGTCCTGCATTGTAATGCGGACACACTAATGGATTAGCGTGGGAATACCTACTCTTTGCCCCCCAGAGAAGCCCCTCCAACAAAAATTGTAAAATTATTTTTTAATTTAAGGTTAGTGTGTGCCGGTTTAGAATTTACTGCAGGATACCTGAGTGTGTCCTACGGTAAGACATTTTAAGTTGTGGTAAGCGCACACTAGTGCCTACTGTAACTTAGTAAAATGGCCCCTTAGATCTTTGATTACTTCATTTAGGGAGACTTGTTATTTAGCTGCGTTAGGCACCAATGCACACCTAACACAGCAAAAATGGCCTAATGCAGGAAATGCAACATGTTCTGTCATCTGCACATGCTTCACGTGCAGTACAGTGCACTCCAGTTAAGTGCAAGGGCTCTGCACTGGATTTTTGCTTGTACTTAACCAGAGCGTGCACATAACCAAAGTTACCATTTTCACTCCATTATTCAAGAAATCACACAGAGCCTGTGTAGCCTAACTTATTTCTTATAGTACTGCTATTGGACCGTTAACAATTTTCTGAAAAAGGTCAAATAAAACATAAATACAAATCTGGCAATACAGAACTAGTGTTATTTAAAAGGTATAAAAAAAATCTGTAATTGTTTTCTATACAGTGTTTCGTCTATTTGTGTTGTGGACAAAGTTCAGCAGGTCGTAATAATATTCATAACTCTGGCAACCATTACAACAATAACATTATCTGCAACATTATCTGCGTTTGTCTCACCTAGAATGTAAACTGCACTGAACCCTGGAAAGGGGATATTAACGGTATACAAGAATTGATTTGATTTGATTACCCTCTAGATAAGCTCTTAACAACCTCCAAGCTTTGTAATGCAGCAGCAAATGTCACAGTGGGTCTTGCTTCACATTCACTGCTAACTTCCACATCTGCTTTTCCAGTTCTTTTTGCATTTCCTTTCAGGATTGGTGGTGTTCTGCCAATCCTCAAGAAGCTTGTCCTTCTGCTTGTACATGCATGAGATTTGGCTTGGATACAATGAAACCCTGACGTTCCTTATTGTCTAGTCTTTTTATAACATTGATCCTATCTGCGAGTGTTAGCGCTTTACACATTCACGGTGACACGGCCTTTACTATACAGGCAGAGTGCTTAGGTGCTCGGTTCAACTTTACAGGCCACTCTTTTGGTACTCTGCAGCCACTTGCATTTAAGTGCTTGCCTTAACTTCACAGCTCACAATTTTGATAGAGACGCAGAACCAAAAATGCGTTTAGGCACTCGGTTCAACATTACAGGCCACACTTTTGATACTCTGCATTTACGTTTATCAGAAGAGGAACATAACGGTGGGCACCCTCCTCCTTCACTCGGCGAGCAGGCAAGAAAGAACATAGTACTCACACAATCACTTCACTCTGCACATCACAAGCTACTAGCCAATAAAGGAAAGAGAGGAACAAGGGAGGACCACACATCCGACCTCATTGGCTTCAGGTCTTACGATAACTGCTGTGCCGTACAGCAATTGGACATCATGAACCAGGGAGCCAATGAGGCATTAGGACTTTACAAGCCCTGGAGCGAATGAGGAAAGTCGCAATTAAAAGGAGTGAAGTTGTAAAAATGTGGCTCAAGGCACTGTACTTAAGCGGAATATGTGCTTATCACTGGTGTGCCAAACCAGAGTAAGTTAACATTGGAATGAATGAGAAATATTTGGGACTGTAAGTCTCCGTTGCAGATAAGTGGAGTGTGCGCTTATCCGACGTGCACTTAAGTGAAGTGCACTGTATTTATTTTTAAATTTCTTTCGGGGAGGGGTGTCAGGGGCAGAGAATGAGCATGGATGCGCTAATCAACTAGTGAACTGACAATACTGCGGAGTTAACTGGTTAGCACGTGCATAATATGGGAGCCCTAGGACGCAGAACTGTTCCAGCGGTAATTTTAAATGGCTGCACACTAATGCTATCATTAGCACACGGCCAGAAATAAAATAATAGACATGGGCTTACCCCTGAATTCCATAAAAGTCACTAAAACTTGCAGGTGCAAATTTGGGTGCACAATTTAATTGAATAATGAGCTAATTTGTGCCAGTAATTGGCACGAATTAGATTTAATTGAAATATACACATGTAACTTTAGGTGTGAGATCTTTGCCTAAATTTTACACGAGTTCAAAAAAGGGGCGCGGAAATGGGAAGGTCATGGGTGGAACAGGCATTCCTAAGATATACGTGCATTGTTATAGAGTGAGGGGGATACATGCCTAAAGTTAGCCCTGATTCCCAGGCGTAAGCACTATTCTATAAATCACGCCTAACTTTAAGCGCAGATTAAACTTGTGATAGTTAATAAAAATAATTAAACGTAGGTAGAATGGGGCTAGTTAAACTTAGAAGGGGACAGATTGTTTACTCAGCATTCAGTACTGAATTATATCGCGAGTTGTTTTCATCGTATTTATAGTTCACACATCATATGAACTCATACTGTACATACAGAAAAATGAGGATTTAGAAAACTGGTATAATTGAGTCAGTGAATCAGATTTGAGTTTTAGAAGTTATGGTCTGAAAGAAGAAGTCTGCAACCGTTTGCAGTAAGGCACTTGATCAGTGGTTTTCACCCATATTCTGTTGGCAAATCTAACTGGTCAGGTTATCAGGTTATCTACAATGCATACGCATGGTATAGGTGCTTTCTTTGGAGACCCATTGTATGCAAATTTCTCCTATGCATATTCATTATGGCTGTCCTAAGGATCTGACTGGTAAGTGGACATGTAAGATATTTACTGAGCTGTATGAACATCTATTATTGGCCATTTAAGTCAGTTTTGGGGCTTCCCCTGCCTAATTGCTAAAGTCCCTTATAGCCTAGTAGTAAGGACCATGATGTCTCCCTTCTCTGCACCATCTCCTACAGATGAATAAAAGTATTTCCCCCCTCAAAGCTCCACACCCTAGTGGAAAAAGAGAACGTTCCCCCTGCATGCCTCCAACTCTCACCCAACACTTACTTCAAAAGTCATGATAGTCAGGGGTCGTTCCCTATCAGCATGTTCTAAAGTACTCCTAGGGATCGGGTGGTGTCGTTTTAACAAATGTTGCTGCTGGAACAGGAGCGACTGGGAATTGTTTCTTTCCCCTACTAGGTACTGTGGATTTTCAAGTAAATGTCAGGTAGGGATGGGTAGTGTGTCAAGAGCACATTTTCCTTCTCCAGTAGGATTTGATGGGTACTTTTGTTCATTTGGCTCCAAGGAAGTGTGAGGTGTAGGGACATAGCTCTTAAAACTAGACTACCAAGGATTTCAGCAACTAGGCAGAGGAGAGAGCCCTTTGGTTTTTAGCCTGTGCCTAACTCCTTTAGAAGACAGCAGTCTTGGGATCAAGTTCCCCCATCATATGTTAAAGCATTGGTGAATGTGTGATGTTCCTGGCTACAGTAATGCAAAGAAAAGGACAATGGGATTTCCTAAGCTGTGGTATTCGGATACCTCAGGTAAATACCTCAGAATCCCATGATACCTTTGCCTGTGCTAATGTTGTGCTATTTTTAGCTTGAGAGGGCAATTCTACAGCTTGGCGCCTCAAGTGAGGCACACCAACATCACACGCAGAGTGCCAGTTCTATAGTTGCATCTACGCACCAAAATGTGGTTATAGAATACTAGTGTAAACCAGATTGGTGTGCCGAAATTTAGGCGTGACCATTTACGCCAGCTCTGTGGCAGGCATAAATGGGCATATCTAAGTGTGTTGTGGAACATGCATAACTTATAACACTCTATAAGTTGGAGGCACGCCCACAGCCCGCCCAGGCTCCTCCCACATGTATGCCCCTTTGCAATTACGTGCTATGGCACCCAGTACACTGATGAGCATAGCTGCCGATTTTGGCACCTCTGATATGTATAAGTAGCATGTAAGTGATGACACCAAGTTATAGAATTACCCTGTGAGTATATAGGCTCCATAGAGATAAGGGGAAACAGTGGGAAGAATCTCTGGCTCAAGGGCTTTCCCGCACAAATGCCTTTAGTCACCTCACTGAGAAATCCCAGAACAATAGTGCACAATGTTATATAGTTTATACTTGACTATCCACCTTATAATTGAAAGAGAAAAACGCCTAGATTTCGACCCAAATCAGGAGATAGACGTTTATCTCACAAAAACGAATAAATCGGTATAATGGAAAGCCGATTTTGGACGTTTTCAACTGCACTCCATCGCGGAAGCGTACAAAGTTGACGGGGGCGTGTCGGAGGCGTGGTGAAGGTGGAACTGGGGCGTGGTTATCGGCCAAGGAGAGATGGGCGCCTTTCGTCGATAATGGAAAAAACGTATGTGTTTGTAGCTAGAATTTAGGGCACTTTTCCTGGACCCTGTTTTTTCACGAATAAGGCCCCAAAAAGTGCCCTAAATGACCAGATTACCACCAGAGGGAATCGGGGATGACCTCCCCTGACTCCCCCAGTGGTCACTAACCCCCTCCCACCACAAAACATGATGTTTCACAACTTTTTATTTTCACCCTCAAATGTCATACCCACCTCCCTGGCAGCAGTATGCAGGTCCCTGGAGCAGTTGTTAGGGGGTGCAGTGGGCTTCAGGCAGGTGGACCCAGGCCCATCCCCCCCCTACCTGTTACAATTGTGCTGCTTAATGCTTATTAGTCGTCCAACCCCCCAAACCCACTGTACCCACATGTAGGTGCCCCCCTTCACCCCTTAGGGCTATAGTAATGGTGTAGACTTGTGGGCAGTGGGTTTTGAGGGGGATTTGGGGGGCTCAACGCACAAGGGAAGGGTGCTATGCACCTGGGAGCTCTTTTACCTTTTTTTTTTTTTTTTGTAAAAGTGCCCCCTAGGGTGCCCGGTGGGTGTCCTGGCATGTGAGGGGGACCAGTGCACTACGACTCCTGGCCCCTCCCATGAACAAATGCCTTGGATTTATTCGTTTTTGAGCTGGGCGCTTTCATTTTCCATTATCGCTGAAAAACAAAAACGCCCAGCTCACAAATTGTCGAATAAAACATGGACGTCTATTTTTTTTCGAAAATACGGTTCGGTCCGCCCCTTCACGGACCTGTTCTCGGAGATAAACGCCCATGGAGATAGACGTTTTCGTTCAATTATGCCCCTCTATATCAGCTTTCAATATCTTAAATTCTAAGAAACATTAAAGATACTTCATCTTTGATGACAGAATGTTGAGTATATAGGGAGTTCATGGGAGGAAAAAAAAAATCTGTTTTCCAAATAGCTGACACGTGAAGGCAGATTTTAGGTCGAACATAGAAACTGGAGTTGAGATATCCAAGTCAGATTCTGGTAGTATTTTACAAAAGGTTTTGCTGATGTAGAGTCTTTTCTAAAGTATATGTAGGAATGGATGTGTATGTGATGGCTACACGTGGCAGCAGCCTATTTTGTAAATGTCAATGTCTACAATATCAACAGACAGTGGTGTAGGAAGGGGGGGGGGCGGTGGGGCAGTCCGCCTCGGGTGCACGCTGCTGGGGGGGTGTCGGCTCCGCTGGTTCACTGCTCTCTCTGCCCCGGAACAGGTTACTTCCTGTTCCGGGGCAGAGAGAGCAGGGAACCAGCGGAGCCGACGCAGCTCCCAGCGACGTGACCTCAGGTCGGAGCGGCTCTCCCGCCCGCCTCCTTTAGTAAGAATGCGCTCTGGGGGGGGTGCATGCACAGAGCGGGGGTGCGCAGTGCTGCACCCGGGGGGGGGGGGTGCGCAGCAGCGAAGCGCCCTAGGTGTCAGGCACCCTTGCTATGGCACTGTCAACAGAGGCTACTTGGCAACATATACGTCTATGTATCAGCACATGTGTCTTGGTAGTTTAGAAGGCACACATCTGTAAGTGCCTATGCATAGACATGTATGTTCCCAATTACTTACAGAGCCCACAGTCATCACAATCATTTGCTGCCCCATGGTCTGGCATCTCCCCAGCCCCCCCCCCCCCCCCCACCCCAGTCTGGTAACTCTACAGACCTCAGCTCTCCTCTAGTCTGGCATCTCTCCTGGTCCCCTACCCCTGCAGGTCCAGCAACTCTCCCTCTCCCTCCCACCTCCCCATGAGTTTAGCACCTCTCCCCAACCCATTCGGTTGCAGCACTTCTCCCTCATTCTCCCTCAGCCAGACTGATAGCCCCTTCTCTCGCATGTGAGTACAACTGGAGGAATGGCCTAGTGGTTAGAGCACTGGTCTTGCAATCCAGAGGTGGCCAGTTCAAATCCCACTGCTGCTCCTTGTGATCTTGACAATCACTTAACTCTCCATTGCCTCAGGAGAGGCAACTTAGATTGTGAGCCCTCCTGAGACAGAGAAATATCTAGTGTACCTGAATGTAACTCACCTTGAGCTACTACTGAAAAAGGTGTGAGCAAAATCTAAATAAATAAACTCCTCTCCCTCATTCTCTCTCAATCATCCCCCCTCCCCTCCCCCCAGGCTGCTGAAATCTGAGTTGTTCCTTGGCAGTGGCAGGGCAATGATAACAGGCTGCCTGAGCTGACCTGGAGCATTTCCTTCACTACTGTCCTGCCTGCCTACAAACTTGGGCAGGTGACCTGTAAGTGTGGATGGTGTTGGTGGGGTTTTGTGTGCTAGTTTCTTTCCTATTTTAATTGGCATTCTCTTCTGTTTTAATTTTTATTATAAACCACTCTGACTTGCTTGCAAAATAGGGTGGTATATCACAAGTTTTAAACAGGAAGTCGCGTCACAGAGGAGATAAAAGACAGTGGCTGCAGAGTTGTGCCGAGAAGTTTAAAAGCAGCTTTGACCATTTAAAGTTCTTTCTTCTTTCTGCTATATTTGATCCGTAGAACTAAACCAGTTTGCTGGAGAAAAGACTCTGATTGGAAAGTGGAGTTGTGGGGTTTAAGAACAGTCTGACCTGTTCAGAAGAATATCTTTTTCCATTTTGTTGTTTTGATGAATGAAATGCAAATTATCTTTGGAATCAATGCAGTTGGATTTCTCTACCTGTCATACTTGAGTGAGTAAACACTGTTCCTGTACTATTGTTAATCAACGCATTGGAGCCCATCATCCCACTGAGGAAATAGACGAGTTTACAGGTGTGTGGCAGTAAGTGATTTGAATATTTGAATCCTTTCCATCACCCACACTGATATCTTCAGTCACCTCATAATGTCACCCACTGAAATCACTGTAAAGTATAAAGCACCTAGAAAAAAGAATAGAAACTAGAGATGACTGGGTCAAAATTCAAATGATTTGTTCAAGTAACCTTGGGAAATATGGAGACAGATCTTTCAGTTTAAAACTTTTTCCATCAGACTGGATAAATGTTATCCTGTTCTATTTAGTAAGAGATATAATCTAGGGATGAGGGTGGGGAGCAGAGTCAGACTGTAAGGGAATAACTTTATAAATGGTTTTGACACATAAACCTTGTTATACGCATGTGAAGTACGTAAGTATTGCCATACTGGGACAGATTGAAGGTCCATCATGCCCAGCATCCAAAACAGTACCAAAGACCTCTTATAAAATTACCCCACACATAAAACTATGGATGGTGACAAGAAAGCATGTGCTTTTATGTGACCCAAGGGTAGGCAACGAGGCATGTTTGAGGGAAGATTTAAGGCAGAGTAGAAGCAGAATCATGAAGTATGCGCATAAGTTATGAAATGGCCAGTACGACGCGAAAGGTAGTGGTGGTTAGTGATTGTCACATGGCCATTTCTTTAAAAAAAAAAAAAGACCTGCTTTTACCCGCTGCGGTAAAAGGGAGCCTCAGCACGCGTCAAAAACACTCGCTGATGCCAGCTCAGGCCCCCTTTTGTCGCAGCTTTGTAAAAGGACCCCTATGTGAAGTAGTTTCTTATTATTCTACTGTTTTTAATGATTTGATAGTTTTAGGTGATCTGAATATTTATTTAGATATTAAGGAGGATCCTTTCACTCATCAATTTACTCAATTCTTGAGTTCACTTGATCTGATTCTAAGCCCTATATGCCCAACACATGTCCAACACATGGCAACACTTTTGCAGTAACATCAAGATGGTATTTCCTGAAATCCAAATGACTTTCACTTTCTTCACTCTAAATATTAAATTTATGCTGATTTTAATATTGTATGGTACTTGAAGGCTGCATATAGGAAACTGTGATACACTTCCTTCATAAGGTCAGAAAAAAAATCTTCCAGTTATTTTGGAAATTCTTCAAGCAATTCACTTGCATCCTGCATTCTTAAAAGCAGTCATGCTTAGAAAAGAATCGCAGATTGCATGAGGCACACTGTATCTGATATGTCCATAAGTGATGCAGTCTGTTATATTCTGGCAATTGTGAAGAATTATTGAAGAACACTGTGATGAGTTTTAAAACCAGTAGCTCAAAATTACATTTTTCATTGCATTCTCATACAATTAGATTAAGGGGCTTATTTTCAAAAGAGAAAACGTCGCAAAAATGGCATAAAGTTTCAAAGTTCAAATTTTGAGATGTTTTTCTCTGCAGTGCGTCCAAATCACAAGAGGGCGTGTTGTGGGCGGGGTTTTGGCATTCCCAAAACTTGGACATTTTTGTGCTATAATGGAACAAAGCAAAAAAGTCCGGGCTAAGAGTTAAGACGTTTTGGTCTAGACCTGTTAGTCACGACTAAATCGTCTTCCGCCAGGGTCGCTTTACTTATACTACCCCTCTCCTCAAGACCCTTCACTGGCTCCCTATCCATTTTCGCATCCTGTTCAAACTTCTACTAACCTATAAATGTACTCACTCTGCTGCTCCCCAGTATCTCTCCACACTCGTCCTTCCCTACACCCCTTCCCGTGCACTCCGCTCCATGGATAAATCCTTCTTATCTGTTCCCTTCTCCACTACTGCCAACTCCAGACTTCGCGCCTTCTGTCTCGATGCACCCTACGCCTGGAATAAACTTCCTGAGCCCCTACGTCTTGCCCCATCCTTGGCCACCTTTAAATCTAGACTGAAAGCCCACCTCTTTAACATTGCTTTTGACTCGTAACCACTTGTAACCACTCGCCTCCTCCTCTCTTCCTTCCCGTTCACATTAATTGATTTGATTTGCTTACTTTATTTATTTTTTTGTCTATTAGATTGTAAGCTCTTTGAGCAGGGACTGTCTTTCTTCTATGTTTGTGCAGCGCTGCATACACCTTGTAGCGCTATAGAAATGCTAAATAGTAGTAGTAGTAGTAGTAAAAAGGTGCCCTAAATGACCAGATGACCACTGGATAGATTGTCATCACCCCCCCTTACCCCTCCTGACCCCCTTCCACTCCCCAAAGATGTGAAAGAAATATACCAGCCTCTATGACATTTGCTGTCATGGCCAGGCCTATTAGAGCAGCAAGCAAGTCCCTGACACATGCAGACATAAGGGCTATTGTAATGGTGTACAGTTGGGGACAGTAGGTTTTTGGTGGGTTTTTGGAGGGCTTCACTATACAGTATGAGGGGTAACAGTGAGATGTGTACCTGGGATCTTTTATGTGAAGTCCACTGCAATGCCCCCTAGGGTGCCCCACTCCTTTGCTGGGATATCTCTGTGGCCCCATATACACTCCAATGACTTGTTTTTGTGCATTCTTCCCTTGGATTTTTTTTTTAATAGTCCTAAAAGACAGACACTCTGAGTTCAAAACCGTCTAGCAAACGGCCATTTGTGAAACCAAAAGTTGGACATTTTTCTGGTTTGAAAGTGGCCATGTCCAGTATATTTTCCCAAAATGTCCAAAATCAGATTTACATGTGATATCAAAAATGCCCCTCTTAGTATAATTACATAAGAACATAAGAATAGTCATACTGGATTAGACCAATGGTGGCCAAGCAAGGTGACAAGTACCAGGCAGAAACCCAAATAGTGGCAACATTCCATGCTACCAATCCCAGGGCAAGCAATAGCAGACTACGGACTTTACCATCAGGAACTTGTCTAAACCTTTTTAAATCCAGATACGCTAACTGCTGTCACTACTTTCTCTGACAAAGAGTTCCAGAGCTTAACTATTCTTTGAGTGAAAAAATATTTCCTCCTATTTGTTTTAAAAGTATTTCCGTGTAACTTCCTTGAGTGTCCCCTGGTCTTTCTACTTGGAACGCGTAAAAAATCGATTTACTTCTACTCGTTCTACACTGCTCAGGATTGTGTAGACCTCAATCATAACTCCCCCCCCCCCCCCCATCCATCTCTTTTCCAAGCTGAAGAGCCCTAACCTCCTTAACCTTCCCTCATATGAGAGGAGTTCCACCCCCTTTGTCATTTTGGTCGCTTTTCTTTGAACCTTTTCTAATTCCGCTATATGTTTTTGTGAGATACGTTGACCAGATCTGAACGCAGTACTAGTCATTTATATTTTTTTCATTTTTAGATAACTTTTTCCTCCTGGTCCTTGGGCTTCAGGCTCCATTAGATCCAGTTTCATTTTGGGGTATGGTTCCATAACCCTTCATTGGCAACTAGCCATAAGTTTTCCTTAAACAGTTGCTATCTCACTAGCTCAACCTCAGACAGGTGCTACATATCATGATTCCTTCATAATCTAGCATGGCCTGTAGGTGTTATTTTTGAAGTTAGCTGGGATTCCTTCCCCATAGGACTGGGCATCACAAACCTTTCCTGGGGACCCTCATGCAATCAGGTTTTCAGGATATTCGTAATGAATATGCAAAAGATATTTACATACATTGGGAATCCAATATATACAAACTTGTCTCACATATATTCATTGTAGCTATTATAAAAACTGTCTCCGAGTCCCCAGGCAGGTATGGGAAGCCCTGCCTTAGGAGCTGTGGTGGTGAGTATGATTTTTAAAATGCCCGCCATGGCATTTAAAAAAATATGTGTATTCAATGCAGCTATATGGATAGACAGTGGTACTGAATATATGTGGTACATAAGTATTACCATACTGGGACAGACCGAAGGTCCATCAAGCCCAGCATCCTGTTTCTAACAGTGGCCAATCCAATTCACAAGTACCTGGTAAGATCCCAAAACAGTACAATACATTTTATGCTGCTTATCCTAGAAATAAGCAGTGGATTTTCCCCAAGTCCATTTTAATAATGGTCTATGGACTTTTCCTTTAGGAAGCCATCCAAACCTTTTTTAAGCCCCACTAAGCTAACCACGTTTACTACAGTCTCTGGTAACGGATTTTCAGAGTTTAATTTTTGGAAAGAGTAAACAAGCGATTCACGTCTACCCATTCCACTCCACTCAGTATTTTATAGAACTCTATCATATCTCCCATCAGCTGTCTTTTCTCCAAGCTGGAGAGCCCTAGCCGCTTTAGCCTTTCCTCATAGGGAAGTCTTTCCATCCCCTTTATCATTTTCATCACCCTTCTTTATACCTTTTCTAATTCCACTATATCCTTTTTAAGAAGCAGTGGTCAGAATTGAACACAATATTTGAGGTGCGGTTGAACCATGGAGCAATACAAAGGCATAATAACGTCCTCATTTTTGTTTTCCAATAGAATAATACCTAACATTCTATTTGCTTTCTTAGCCGCCGCCACACACTGAGCAGAGGTAAAAGTTCACCGCCAACAGCTATACATATAGCAGTAATTTTCAGCCACTATATATATAGCTGAGTGGTTTAATTTAAGACAGCTTTTTTTGTTTGTCCTAAACTAAACTGCTTTGCTATACATATAGGGGTAGATTCAGTAAATGGTGCCTAAACAAATCGGCACTGAACCCAGTGGTGTGCTGGAGCAGGCTCTCACAGGCTCGCAAGTTTTTAAGAATTTTGGGAGCCGGTTGTTAAAGTAGGGCCCTCCATGGCTACTTTAACAACTGGCTCCCAAAATGTGGGCTTGGGCCCCCTGCTGAATTCTCTTTTACTTTGCTGGTGGGGATGCTGAGCCCTGCCAGCCAAGTAAATAGACTACTGCTGCTCCCTGCTCCTTGTTTCCAGCTCTGGGCAGCAGGCTGGGACTTCTCGTGCATGTGAGAGAAGTTCCTGCATGCTGCTCAAAGCAAGACGTTGGGAGTGGTGGCAGTCCATTTATTGCCTAGCGTGCCCACACGAAGGGAGGGAGGAGAGAGAGGCAAGTGTTGCTCCCCCACCCCACCCCGGCCACCCCTGGCCCTTCCAACTGCAGAGCTGGCTAGGTCCGGAGAAAGAGCCTGTTGTTAAAAATTTACCAGCACACCCCTGACTGAACCCCCCCCCCCCCCCCACTTAAGCATTATTCAGTAAGCCATGCCTAAAGTTCAGCGTGGATTATAGAATAACGCTTAAGCCTTATGGCCGTGCATAAATGTAGGTGCGACTATTTGCACCAATTGCTTCAACTTACCTGTAGGCCAGCAGTTAACCGATATCATCTAATAAGGAATTTTATGGCTTTATTCTTTCCAATCCCTAAGGGTATTTCATCTGTGAAAGTGTTTTCCTCTTTATTTTCTTATCAAGCTGCTATTGCTTGGTCTAGTTTGCCCAATGAGATAAGTTTCTTATCTAGCTATGGAAAACTACCAGATTTATTCCCTCCTGCTAAGGTCAAAGGTCAGAAAATAAACAAGTAAGCTTTTTAATGATAAACTGTGCAAATCAGAGGTTTTAAGCATCAAACTGCAAAATTAAAACTTAAAACTGGTAGCAGTGCCTCTCTAACAATGCTAAAAGTGTTTTTTAAGAGTTTGCTATATATAAAGCATAATCAATCTTTATAACATCTCAAAACGCAAAACCGAGGCAAAAACTAGATGCAGCTAGCTCTGCCAACCTAAAATTGCTAATTTTTATAAAAAAACGCTGGAAAGTCACTATAAAAATGCTGAAAAAAGTGATAAAATCTGTACATTCCAGCGGCTATCTTGAATGCGTTCTAATGGTGCTCAAAATGTCTAAGGGGTCCTTTTACTAAGGTGCGCTGAAAAATGGGCTGCGTTAGTGTAGGCGGGTGTTTTGGGCGCGCACAGATCCATTTTCAGCATGCCTGTAAAAAAGGCCTTTTTAAAAAATTTTTGGCGAAAATGCACGTGCAGCAAAATAAAAATTGGGGTGTATCCATTTTTGGTCTAAGACCTTACCGCCAGCCATTGGCTTAGTGGTAAAGTCTCTCGCGTTAACCATGCGATAATCGCCTATGTGATTTTCACCACACGACAGAAAATAAAATATATTTTCTGGCGCGCATAGCAGACATTCATCAAAAATGAAATTACCGCATGGGCCACATGGTAGCTGGACGGTAACTCCAAATTTACACTCATTGGCTATGGCTTAGTAAAAGGGCCCCTTAGATTTAGTCCTGGATGTTTTCATTTTGTTCCGTTATGGCTGAAAAACATCTAGGTCTCAGGATTGCCCAAATCCAGCCCTTAACATCCCTCAACATGCCCCCCCCTTGAGATTTGGATGCACTGCAGACAAACTGCGTAGAAAAATGTCTGGAAAATGGGTTTTGAAAATACTTAATAGGATATTTTAATGAGAAAAATATCCAAATGCTGCTTTATGCCACTTTTTAGACATTTTACTCTTTTGAAAACGAGCCCCATATTGGTGTTAAGCCTGCCATTTACATACATGATCTTAATATCCAGAAATGAGATCTCATCTTTACTGTAATTAATCTGAAACTTCAAATTCCTGTCTCTGGTATTTAGGCATTCATGAAAAGCTAATAGTTCTTCATGCCCTCCATTCCAGATCATTAGAATATCATCAATGTACCTGTGGCAGAGGGCAATATTATGTTTAAATGGACTATCAGTCACAGACTTCTTCCCAAAGCTGGCAACATAAGGATTAGCTGTGGAGGGGTCCATAGTGGTCCCCATACCAGTGCCTTTAATCTGTTTGTAGAAACATCCTTCAAAATAAAAATAATTCTTTTTCAACACTAATGTTGCCAGCTCAATTTTGTATTCTGTAGGTATCCTTAAGTTAGTATTTCTTTTACATAATGCCTCTCTGATAATATCTAATGTTTCTGTTTGGGGAATGTTGGTGTACAGGACTAGATTCTATATATCACGCCTAAAATCTTGGCTCCTAAGCATATTTTATAAAGTATGCCTTCATTTAGGCATGATTTATAGAATAAACCTAAATTTCTGCATGGTTTATAGAATACACCGAGCACCCATCCATGTGACTAGATTTAGTTGTGGACATTTATGTCAAGTAAAACTTGGGGCCCTGTTTACTAAGCCACACTGTAGGTGTGCTAACCTTTTAGCATGCACTAAAAATTAGACATGCTAACAATAGAGACACCCGCTATATTCCTATGGGTGTCTCTAGTGTTATTGTGTGCTAATTTTTAGCACACGCTGTAACGTTTGCGCGCCTACAGCATGGGTTAGTAAACAGGGCCCTTGGTATAAATCAACGCACATAGATTTTAGAAACACCCATGACCCGCCCATTCCACGCCCATTGCCATGCCTCCTTTTCAGCTATGCAACTTAAAATTTGTCACGTAATAGAATACACTTAGTTGTGCGCGTAAATTCTAATTAATTCCAATTAGTGTCAATAATTGCTTGTTATTTGGCAATTATCGGCACTGATTGGCTTGTTAATTAAGTAGCATGTACAAATACAGAATATGACTATATTTGCGCACATGACTTAAGTCACTCTGTATAGAATATGGGAAACAGTGACTCCACATCCAAAGTCACTAAAACAATATTTGTATCTATCAATACCATATCCTGCAAGATGTTTAATGTGTGTTGAGTCCTGTGTGTACTACGGGATCAGAGGGATTAATGGCCAAAGAAAGGTATCAACGAATACAGACAATGGTTCGAACATGGAACCAATTACTGACACAGTTGTGAGGGCATAATTGAACGAAAACGCCTATCTCCATGGGCGTTTATCTCCAAGAACGGGTCCGTGAAGGGGTGGACCGAACCGTATTTTGGGAAAAAATAGACGTCCATGTTTTATTCAAAAAATGTGTGAGCTGGGCGTTTTTGTTTTTCAGCGATAATGGAAAATGAAAGCGCTCAGCTCAAAAACGAATAAATCCAAGGCATTTGTTCATGGGAGGGGCCAGGATTCGTAGTGCACTGGTCCCCCTCACATGCCAGGACATCAACCGGGCACCCTAGGGGGCACTTTTACAAAACCAAAAAAAAAGGTAAAAGAGCTCCCAGGTGCATAGCACCCTTCCCTTGTGTGTTGAGCCCCCCAAATCCCCCTCACAACCCACTGCCCACAAGTCTACACCATTACTATAGCCCTAAGGGGTGAAGGGGGGCACCTACATGTGGGTACAGTGGGTTTGGGGGGTTGGACGACTAATAAGCATTAAGCAGCACAATTGTAACAGGTAGGGGGGATGGGCCTGGGTCCACCTGCCTGAAGTCCACTGCACCCCCTAACAACTTCTCCAGTGACCTGCATACTGCTGTCAGGGAGCTGGGTATGACATTTGAGGGTGAAAATAAAAAGTTGTGAAACATCATTTTTTGTGGTGGGAGGGGGTTAGTGACCACTGGGGGAGTCAGGGGAGGTCATCCCCGATTCCCTCCAGTGGTCATCTGGTCATTTAGGGCACTTTTTGGGGCCTTATTTCGTGAAAAAACAGGGTCCAGGAAAAGTGTCCTAAATTCTAGCTAAAAACGCATACTTTTTCCCATTATCGGTGAAATGCGCCCATCTTTGTTCGGCAGATAACCACGCCCCAGTTCCGCCTTCGCCACACCTCTGACACGCCCCCATCAACTTTGTCCGCATCCGCGACGGAGTGCAGTTGAAAACGTCCAAAAATCGGCTTTCGATTATACCGCTTTATTCGTTTTTGTGAGATAAACGTCCATCTCCCGATTTAGGTCGGAACTTGGGCGTTTTTCTCGTTCGATTATAAGCAGGTTGGTCTTCCAGGTGGATTCACCAGGGACTTATGGATTTTTGGCAGTATATACTGTATATAATGGGAATCTTTGGAAAGGTAACAAGCAGGAAGTTAAATTCCCTCATTGTCAGATATCCTGCTTGTTTTCCAATATTCAAAAGAAAGTCAACTTTTCTTCAAAGAATTAGTGGGAACACTGCAGAGGTTTATAAAAATTCACATCATGTATCTGTCTAGTAATTTCTCCAACATAATCTTTTTTTTGTTCATGAGGATAATTGCTCCCCCTTTGCCTGCTTGTTTAATAACAATACTGGTATATTCCCTCAATGACTCAGTTGCTTCCTTCTTCCCTAGTCAAATTATAAAATGATTCTTATTTTTATTCTCTAATAATTCAATTTCTTGCAAGACCATTTTCTCAAATGTCTGTATTATGGAATTAGCTCGACTGAGGGGATTCCATGTCCTATCTTTCCTTTACAATGGGAAAATCAGTGTTTATTTTTGTTGAAGAAATAGTCAATAATCTTCAACTTACATGTTAGTTTGAACAAATCAACCCAGGAATTCAAGGCATTGTACCTTGGTGTTGGCACAAAAGACATTCCCTTTGCAAGAATAGTAATCTCTGGTTTACTTAGTTTTCTATCTGATAAATTAAAAACCTTTTGGAACTACAGGGGACCCTGGTCTCTCTCATATTAGACTTTACAATCAAGCCTGCTTGCTTAGACATTTATATGACTGGTTTTTTGGTAGCCAGGATTATACCCCTATTTCTTATGAGAGAGCATTATTCACATCATATCATCTTCTTTCTTTGTTATAGGCTTCCTCTCAAGCGCTTCCCTGCCCTTGGAGGAGTTGTGTGCTTCTTCAACCTTTACGGGATGCCTGGAAATTCCTTGTTAGGCTGTTGGGGGATCAATTGCCTTTGTGTGTAAATATTGATTTTTTTTGCCTGGGCGGGAAAACCGAGCCTTTGTCCGGTGGGAATCTAGAGGATTGACTCTTCTGGAACATGTCCTTACACTAGTAGGGGACTTGAAGCCGTTAAATGATCTTGCTGTTTTGGAACCTAGAGAGTGGGAAGATTATTTTGCTTATTGCCAGCTGAAGCACTGTTATTTTAGTTTATTGCAGGCTTCCTTGGGAGTTCAGGTGGGGGAACGCCTACGCACATTTTTTGAGGCTACATCTGAAGACAATCTATTTACTGCTGGTCTTCACAAGGTTCTTAATAAACATGTGGTGAAGAAGGATTTGGGACCACTGAAAGGTAGATGGGAGCAGGACATGGGGACCTACTTGCCAGACTGGGATCCACTTTTAGCATTGCAAAGGATGCCCCAGATAGTAGTAATAACTGTTTTACAGGTAACATATTTTAGGTTTTTACATAGGGCTTTTATCTCTCAGCAGCAAATGTATCATGTGGGGTTTTTGCCCTCTGTGCAATGTCTTAAATGCCTTTCAACAGATAATTCCTTTTTTCATTCCATGTGGACCTGTACAAAGGTCCAGAACCTCTGAGGGGAGCTGCATACCTTTTTTACTTCTGTCTTACATATTGCAGTTCCAATGACTCCAGGAACCTGGCTGTTGGGTGAAGTGGCTTCCAGGACTCTGGAAGGGAGGGGCGGTTTTGTCTATTCCGGAAGCTGAGACTGTTAGCCCTTAAGTGTGTGTTACAAGTTTGGGTCTCTTCGGATGCCCTTTCTTTTTGGGGCTGGTGGAACCAGGTACATGCTTTGGCATAATGGGAGGTTTGGGACGCCTCCTCTTCCCATAAGCATACACAGAGATACTTGCTTATATGGAACTCTTCCCTGCCTGTGCTGTCTTCTGTGAGCTGAAGTCTCTTACTTAAAAAAATTACACTCCTGATAGGTTAATGGAGGGGGAGTGGTGGGTGAAGACTGGGGTGTCCTAAAGAGGAGGGATTTGGGTGTGAGGTTTGAGAGGGGGGATTAATTTGTTGTTTTTATTTTGCTGTGCAGGGTTTGGGGGACTAGAAGGAACTGGGTCACCTGACACTAGTTGTTTTAGAGATGGGGATCATCTGTTAGGGGTTTACATGGGGAGGGGGGTGGGGGGTCTTTGAGGTTGATTGTATGAGGGGTTTGGTGGTGTGGATTGCGCTGAGGCTGGTTAAAAATGTGATGACTTAACTATGTTCATTTCTGTATAGCTTGCTTTATCATATGTTCATTTGATCTTTCTGAGTGTTGGTTTGATTATTTTGATGAATCAATAAAAACTTGTTGAAACATAAAACCCTTGTGGAGGGTAACAGTATGGGTTGGCTCTACCTCCAAACTTTGTCCAATTCCCTGGTTTGATGAGTCATAGGACCACCTCTCCCTCTCTTTTCTCCCCTTCCCTGTATAATATGGTGGGTCTACACATGGGCTACTCTTGGTAGAGCATGGGCAGTGTGCTCATTTATGCGTGTAACTTATAGAATAAGGAGGGATGTTTAAATACTTGAAAGGTATTAATATAGAAACAAATCTGTTCTAAAGAAGGGGAACTGGTAAAACTAGAGGACATGAATTGAGGTTGCAGGTCAGGAAATTCTTTTTCACAGAGAGTGTAGTCAATGCCTGGAATACTCTCACGAGAGAAGTGGTGGAGACAAAAACGGTGACGGAATTCATAAAGGCATGGGGTGAACACAGAGGATCTTTAATTAGAAAATGGATGGTATAAAAAACAAAACTTAAATGACTGAATAAAATGTGGGTGCAGGGAGGCAGGGAACTGTAAAAATAAAAAGATGGATGCTATATGTATGTGTGTGGGGGTGGGGGCTGTAAAGAAAAGGGTGGCTGCTGTGGGGGGAGGGGGCTGTAAAAGGTGGATCATGTGGGACGAAAGGGGCTGTAAAAAGGTGGATTCTGTGGGGCAGAGGGGGCTGTAAAAAAAGGTGGATGCTATGTTTGGGCGCAGGAAGGGAGCTAACAAAAATATGGATGGTATCTCCGTACAGGGAATTTTGCAGAATTTGCAAATTTTGTGCGCAGAATTTGAATTTTTGTGCACAGATTTTGATTTTTTTTTTGGTGCAGAATTCTGGCAGGAGTAGTACTTGAGATATTTTGAACTTCTTAGTCAATTTTTGTGAGGAATTTTTGTCTGATGAGACTGGTGCTTAGATGGCAACTCTGGCTGTGAAGAACTAAGGCCAGTGCCGGGCAGACTTGTAAGGTCTGTGTCCAGTATATGGCAAGCCAATTTGGGATGGGCTACAGTCTGTGACCTAGAAATACCAAAGAAAGATCAGGATCAAGTATTTTATATTACATTCATTGTTGATTTAATCATGAATTGATAATGATTGTGACTGTTGTGCGCTCTCTTTTGCTGTTGTTGGCAAAGAAAATGGGTAGTGTTTCGCTTGCCAGTGAAATGTTTGGCAATAACAGCTCCTCCCCCCATGATCCTTGGTCTCCCACATGATCCACAGCCCCCCCCCCCACTCCCTAGTCAGGTAAAAAGTTGCAGATGCTATATTGGATGTGGCTGTGGCCATGGCCAGGATTGAATAGGTATTGCTTCTCCTCCAGTGGATCCCTGCTGGACATCAGGGGTTCAGGTAGGCCCAGGTTCCCACAGGGGAGAAGAGAGCAATAGGGAAGGTGAAGGGATGTCTGTTCCTGGCAGGGGGAGGGGTGTGCATGGAGGTCCAGCATGGGGTATGGAGAGGAGGCCTATGATATTGTCATTTTGGACCCTGCTTACTAAGCCACTTTGTAGGTACGCAAACTTTTTAGCGTGTGCTAAAAATTAGCGTGCACTAATGATAGAGACATCTATTATGTCTCTATTATTACTGCTAATTTTAAGCACACGCTAAAAGGTTTGTACGCCTACAGTGTGGCTTAGTAAATAGGGCCCTTTATTTTGTGTCATCTCCTGTGTTGACAAAGGGAGTTGAATCCCCGAGCAAAACAAGCATTCCCCTAAACAATATGGGAAATGATGCAAAACTATAGATAGCTATGTATATCTAGATATATAATAATAGAATTACCCCTCCACCCAGATTTATAAAACCCCTTATTGCTGAATTTTCAGTAGACCTATATGGATTATACCACTGAAAATTCTTACAGACTGATCCAATACTATCCAGATAGTGCCAGGGTCGAGTATGGGCATTCCACCCAGCTATATGAACAGCCATGATATACAGCTGCTATCCATAAGGCTAACTTAAACCACTTACCTATATGGATAATGGCCAAATATTGCAGCTCTCCATGTAATTGGGCGATTACATGTAGTATTCAGCACCACTGCTTCTATGGACAGCAGTGCTGAATATACATAAAATATTTAAACTCCATGACCATCATTTAAAAAAAATGTTGACTGCAGGTTTAAATATTAACCCAAGTAATGTTAACAAACAAGTGAACTGCTTCTTTGATTAGGCATGCAAATCCATAGATATGAGATACATGGGACTTGTGATGAAATAATTATAATATTTGGATAAAATATGTAAGTGTTTATACCGTTAAAATAATAATGTGGGAACTGTCTAATGTGTAGGGATCCATCTAGGCCACTGGCATGTATGATATGGGAAACACCATCCCTTTATTGTTGTATGTACCTCTACAAAATTGCACAGAACTGATGTGCATTGCATATGTAATGTAGTGTAATTACATAGTGTCAGAGGCTCAACTTTTCTTTTCTCTTTTTCTTTAGAAATATGGTAATTGTCTCCTCTCCCTTGTAGTTAATTATAAATTTCATGGAGAACTAAGTCTCTTAAATCACTTTTTTCCCTTTGGTCTCTATGGTAGCAGCAGAATAGAAAGGAGTTCTTTGATCACTGCTTCTGAATGGCAATTTTTTTTTTTACATGCGTTGACCTTGTTTAGTTGGGTGGAAAGTTTGGATGTGACTTTCACAGCTTATAATTTGCTGATCTCGGGAGATGCCTGTGAGAGGGAAGTTTAGCTGATGGTGAGTTGTCTTTTATAAAAGCAAAGTGAATGGCTCCATGTGCTGTTGAAGAAAACGTGCAGTGACTGTTAATAGAGTGATTCTGCCTTTCATGCTCCCTGTTGTGTGACGAAACATGGTAGTGCAGCGGGTGGATAAGACTTCTTTAACATAATGCTATGTGCCACTCTTAGAAAGTTTCAATTGCTGTAATATTGTGACCATTCTGTTTGCTTGCACTTTAAGTAGTATGCATGTATTTCTGACTGAACACATAGGTATACCTTTTTTTTTAGGGTCACTGCAAGAGTATTGGGTGCCCTGGGCAAAGTGCTGCCTTGTGGCTCCCCCTATTATCTTTCTTTCTTTTGTAAAATGTTTTATTTATTCATTTCTAAATGTTTTACAAGATTAACTCTTGAACAAGAAACACAGGGGCCCTTTTAGTAAGCCGCATGGAGGGGGATAATCGAATGGGGGCGCCCGTCTCTAAGGATGGCCCTGTAAAGGGGTGGGGCAACCCGTATTATCGAAACAAGATGGACGTCCACCTTTCGTTTCGATAATACAGTCGGGGACGCCCAAATCATGAAATTTAGGTCGACCTTATAGATGGTCATCCCCGGTTTTCGGTGATAATGAAAAGCGAGGACACCCATCTCAGAAATGACCAAATCCATGCCATTTGGTCATGGGAGGAGCCAGCATTTGTAGTGCACTGGTCCCACTAACTGAATGGATCCGGAAAGGAATGGGCTTTTATGAAGGAAATTGCATGCAAATGAGCTGCTCGCTGTTAGCTCATTTGCACACAATTTCCTTCCTAAGGAGGGGAAGCGACAGCAGTTGAGGACGTCCCACTCTGCCACTCCTCCACTCTACTCCACTCCCTTGAAATTTGGCCATCCCTGTGGGGGGCAGTTGAGGACATCCAAAATGTTTGAAAGAAGGACGTCCACGCCTTCGTTATGCCTCCGCTGACACACACATACCTTCCCCCCCCAGGGATGGGCAAATTTCAAGGGAGTAGAGTGGAAGAGTGGCCTAGTGGTTAGAGCACTGGTCTTGTAATCCAGAGGTGGCCAGTTCAAATTCCACTGCTGCTACTTGTGATCCAAAATCCAAATGAATAAATAAAAAGGGTGTTGGAGACATAGCAAAGGCATGCATGTCCTTCTCACAGAATCATCCACATTTTGGATGTCCTCAACTGCCGTTGCAGGAACGGAGGCATAGCAAAGGACATACTGTAAAAAAAAAAAGACAAAAGTTTTTGAAGTTGTTTTTTCTGGGGTGGAAGGTGGTTAGTGACCACTGGGGAAGTCAGGGGAGGCCATCCCTGATTCCCTCCAGTGGTCATCTGGTCAATTCAGGCACCTTTTTGATGCTTGGTCATGAAAAAAAATGGACCAAGTCGGCCAAATGCTCGTCAGGGACGCCCTTCTTTTTCCCATTATCGGCCGAGGACGCCCATCTGTTAACCACGACCCCTGTCCCACCTTCTGTACACTGCCAACATGCCCCCTTGAACTTTGGTCGTCCCCGCGATGTAAAGCAGTTGAGGACGCCCAAAATCGGCTTTCGATTATGTCGATTTGGGCGACCTTAGAAGAAGGACACCCATCTCCCGATTTGTGTCAGAAGATGGGCACCCTTCTCCTTCAAAGCGTCTATGCGTGCCCACCACATGTCAATTTGGAGTTACCGCCCAGCTACCGCATGGCCCTTGCGGTAATTTCATTTTCTTGGCACTCGTCCACTATGCACACCAGAAAATAATTTTTCGTTTTCTGGCGAGTGACAGAAACTGGGCGGTAATCGTCATTTTATGTGCATAGATGATTACTGCACTGTTAACGCACAAGACCTTATCGCTAAGTCAATGGCTGGTGGTAAGGTCTCAGACCCGAAACAGACGCGTGCCAATTTTTATTTTGCAACACGTCCATTTACGGCAAAAATTTAAAAAGGCCTTTTTTACGGGCATGCTGAAAAATGGATCTGCGCGCGCCCAAAACACCCGCCTACACTAGCGCAGCCCATTTTCAGCGCACCTTAATAAAAAGGCCCTACAGAAAGTAACAATGCTCACAAGGCATTATAAGGTAAAATAAATTAAAAGTGACATCTGAGAGGAGGAGTAGCACAGAAAGAAAGGGAAAACAAAAGCAATAAAAGTTCTTAAAGGCATCAACAGGAGACAGGCACCATTCCCAAATATACCACATTATTAATTTTGAATGATCTTCTTCATATTTAGGAACGATCGCAGTTGCTTTCCTCAAAGTCCCACAAGACATTAGAAGGAAAGTAGCTCACAAATCATTCACTTCTTGTCCTATTGCCAAGAAACCTTTCCTCCAATCCTGTGTTATTTTAGTTACATCAGGAAAAATCCAAAGTTTTTGCCCACAAAATTTATCCTGTGCGTGTCTAAAATAAAGTCTTAAAGTAGTATTTACATCTTGCTAAAAAACATGTAACACCAATAAAGTTGCCCTTTGAGTCACATCCATGGTAGATTCTTCTAGAATTGCAGATACAATTCTAGGATCTAAAGAGGCTTCCTGAGCTACATTCAAATCCAGCTCCCCCTGGATTTTCTTTAAGGCAACTGGTAAATAATAAATCTTGATTATAGGAGGAATATTGTCAGAGGAAAAACCAAGTATCTCCGCTACATACTTTTTAAACAAGTCAATAGGCAAACAACAAGGGGGCATGGGCGTAGATTGGGGAGGGCGAGGGGGGGCATTGCCCCCCCAAACGAGTCGCACCGGCGAACTGGCGGGGCTTAATTGTGTCTTCCCCGCCGGCGCTGCCTCGGTCTCTGACTCCCTGCAGCATTTTTGTCCGTCGCCGTCAGCGCTGCCATTCATTCTCACAGGCAGCCTCGTTCCCGCTCCCCTTTGCCGCGTCCTCCGGCTCTCTCTGATGCACTTCCTGTTAAAGAGGAAGTGCATCAGAGAAAGCCGGAGGACGCGGCAAAGGGGAGCGGGAACGAGGCTGCCTGTGAGAATGAATGGCAGCGCTGACGGCGACGGACAAAAATACTGCAGGGAGTCAGAGACCGAGGCAGCGCCGGCGGGGAAGAGCGAGGCAGCATGCTGGCTGGTGGCAGGGAGAGACAGTCACAGGAGCACTGTTGAGGTGATGGGGTAATGCTAGGTAGAGGTGAGCGAGAGAGGTGGGGAATGTTGGTGGGGGGAGATGCATGGGGGAGAGAGAGGGAGAAATAATACTGGATGTGGAGGAGGAGGGAGGGACAGCAAGAGAAAAGGGGAAATGTTGGAACATGGAAGTGGGAGGGAGGGAGACAGAGAGAGATGCTGTATGGGGATGGGAGGGATGCTAAAAGGGGAAGGAAGAGAACGAAAGAGATAGATGTTGGGCCCAGGGTGCAAGGAAGGGAGATACTGAGAGTGATGTGGGCAGTGGGAGAGAAGAAGGAGGGAAGAGAGGTTGTACATGGGGATGGATGAGAGAGAGGGATAGATATACATTAGAGGGGAAAGAGAAAAAGAGGGAGATTGTGGATCCAGGGACAGAAGGGAGTGAGGGAGAAATGCTGGACAATTGGAGGGAGGGGAGAGAGAGAGGAAGAAATGCTGGACCACAGGGAGGGGGGGGGGGGCTGGAAGATACTGGGGTGTGGATGTGTGTGTGGAAGGGACAGGGAGATATTAGGCTACAAGGGGAGAAAGGGAGCAGGCGTGCTGGGCTAGAAGGTTGGAGGGAGGAAGATGCTGCAAATGGTGGAACTATTTGGGAGAGGCCAAAGGGGAGGTGGGAAGGAAACAAATGAGAGGATGATAGTGATGGGGGGGGGGGGGGCAGAAATGTGGTAATGGAGAGTTGATTAAAGATGAAAGGAAATGGAAGGTTGGAGGAAGGACTGAGAAGAGGAATGGGGCAGCTAGTGGGTGAGAGAAGGAAATGGAATTTGATAGCTGAAAACTAAAAAGGAGAAGGATGAGGACGAGGGTGAAATTTAAGTGAACAGAGAGGCAGCAAAGAAAAAAAAACAGAGGAAACAGCTAAAAAAGAAATAATGTGTCAAAGGTAAGTGTAGTGAAGGAATGGAATAAGACAGGAGAGAAGAGAAAAGACAAATGGACAGCAAGCAGTTGAAGGAGAATTAGCAGAAAGACAGGAAAAGAGGAAACTGGAACCAGCATGATTGAATAGTAAAATGTCCAGACAACAAAGGTACAAAAAAGTATTTTATTTTGAATCTATTAAATGGAATATCAAATGGAAAGAAGACACTGCATAAAACAGAAGACACTGGGACCAAAGCAAATAGAAAAACTAAATGATCAGACAACAAAGGTAGAAAAAAGTATTTTATTTAGAATTTATTAATTGGAATATGTCAGCTTTTTGTGAAATTTTGCATGTAAGTTTCAATTTTTCTGGTATTGCTGCATGCTGAGTCTGACTTCTTGAGTTAACTTTCCAGTTCAGTATTTTGCCTTCAGATTTTTTGCTTTCTAGTTCCTTGTGTCATGTCTGTTGTGTCATGTGTTTTTCACGAGGTAGTGTATTGGTGTTTTAGAGCCTGGTGTAAATACAGTTCTGCCTTTTCACGCATAAGGTTGCAGCTCGTCCTGTCCTTGGAATTAGTGCTGTTATGGTTTAGTAAGGTTATGAGTGTGTTTTTGCACAAGTTTGTGTATAGTGTGTTGCAGTGGAGAGATTGTGTGTTGGCTTTACTGAGGTGGCACCAAAACATCAGAAAGGGTGTAGAGCCTAAATCATGACACACTACCTCTTGAAGGATCTACATATAGAGCTTATGCATTTCTAAGGTCAACACTGGCATGGTACAGTATGGGAAAAGGGGTGGGGAAATACTACTGGAGTGGAAGAAGGAAAGAAGGAAGGGAGAAAGAGCTGGCTTGATATCTCATACATATTCATTATGGTTATTCCCAAAAAAAGCCAGCTTTTTTTCCCTTCCTTCCTTCCTCCATATTAGCATATTCATTTGCATATGTATATATGCAAATGAATATGCTAATATGCTCCGCCCCATCCTTTGCCCCCCCAAATGAAACAGCCAAACTACGCCTATGCAAGGGGGTTTTGGAAAATTCAGAACTTGCAGATTAAGCCTTCTGTTAAAGTTTTCAATTTGTTTGAATCTTCTATGTATTGTCAACTTGAAAATCCTTCACAACATCATTTGAACAGTTCTTCTGAGTGGAAAAATCAGATTTAAGTTCTTCTACCTCTTTAGCCATCTGATCAACTTTGACAACCAATGATATTACCTCGATTGTAGACTTGGAGACTGTTCCTTGAAATTGCTGCAGAACCTCCCAGATTGCATCCAAAGTAACTGCCCCAGGGGTTTTCGGCAGACTCGATGCCCAACAACACCCAACTCTAGCACTGGCTGACCAACCTTTGGGCCAACGCCCTCCTGGAGGCCCAAACTCCCTGCCACTTTGGCAGAATGGACCTTGCCGTCGGACACTGAGGCAGACACTGGACGAGGCAGAACATGTGGCATCGGAGGAGACAAAGATGTATCTAATCTGAAAAGGCAGGTATTCCATTTCCTTCACCTGCTCCCAAAGATTCCTGCCCTGATGATTCTTGGAGTTAGTGGAGCTTTCTGAACCTCGTGTTTTGCCTCGATACTGTGGCAGGTTTTACACACACAGACCTAATTGCCTGTTTTCCGACCTAGACGCCTGATACAGATTTAAGCTGCATATCTTAGAAATGGCATGGAAATAATTTTATTCTAGTTTTATCTCTCTGTTAGTTGGTTGTAAGTAAATACTGCTTTTACTGTTATAATCGACTATTGTTGTATAAGCATATGCGCCTCTTGGTGTACTTTGTCAGTGCACCTACGCATATTTATAGTATCTGTCTTTCTCTGTACCTTCCTATAATTTTCAGGTTAGTAGTAGTATTAATATCTTGACTGGAGAATATAAGCCTTGTGTATCCCTGGCATAGATTGCAAGGTCTGAATGCCTCCAAGTTTATATAAATTTAAAGTCACTGCAAACCTCAAGATTTCAATGATTTGAGTTTTCGGCTTACTGGCAGGGATATCCCTTAACAATACTCTTTACTGTTGTCAAAAGCTGCACTTCCATAGTGTGATAATTGTTCCCACGTTTTTACTTAACCCGCACCCCCCAACACACACAAATAAACCATGTAATGTAGAAAGATCAAACCTCTTCACTCAGTTCTGTTTCTGGTTGATAGGGCAGACTTTCTGCTCTGACATATTTCTGGGTAATGCTAAGTTGGTTTTATTGAGCACTGCTGCTTGAGGACTCGCTCCACATTCAGATCACTCAAAAATAATAGATCTCTCCTTTCCCCTCTAATGCTTGTCAATGAAATCCTTCAAGGAAATCACCTGAAAGACTGACACAAAACACTTTCAGCTGTTCTTGCCTTTCTCAAATAATTATAATTCAAAGCTCATTTGGTACTACAGATCGCACAAAGATTTTACTGAAAAGATAAGGTCTTGAGAACATGATTTATAAGGGAGTTTAAATAGGGTCCTTCCCCCGATATGCAAAACCATTTAACTGGCCAGGAATGGCACCTGGTCAGTTAAATGGCACTTAAGGGCCATTTTACTATGCCGCTTAGGCACATACGCGTGTCCTACATGTGTCAATTTTTGAACTATCGCCCGGCTGCTGTGTGGCCCGGGCAGTAATTTCATTTTTTACGTGCATCCACTAAGCGTGCCGGAAATTTTCCAGCTTGCGGCGCTAGCCGAGCGGTAATCGGTATTGTACACGCATAGACCGTTACCACCCCTACCGCTAGGTCAATGGGTGGTGGTACGGTCTCAGGCCCAAAATGAATGTGCGGCAATTTTTATTTTGCTGCACGTCCATTTTCAGCCAAAAAAAGGCCTTTTTTGCAGGTGCGCTGAAGAATGGACCTGCGTGCATCCAATACACGCATCTACACCAGCGAAAAGGACCCCTTAACTGGCTATCCGGGCGATATTCAACGGGGAATAGCTGACTATCCCCCGCTGAATATTTCCAGTTATTGGATAGGAGATAACTGGCTATATTGCGTGATATAGCTGGCTATCCTCAAATATTCAGCACACAGCCAGTTATTGTAAGTGGCTACATTGGGCCACGCATATAGCTGGAATACTTTTGGTAGTTTTTAACCTAACCAGCTATCTCCGAATAGTAACTTAGCTGGTTAAGTTTAAACTGGCCAAAAATAAACTGGATATTCAGTGCCAGTCACCGGAAACGTCCTGGCACCGAATATTCTGGCTGTCCGCCGACCGCGGGAATTAGCCGGGCTCCCTCCAGCGGTCTGAGTATCGGCCCCAGTGTGTTTAAGTAGCTATCATCAATGAGCTCTAAACTTCAGGGGGTACAAGATCCAAATTGTACTACATGTTATAAGGAAGAGGAACGGTTTAGAGGTGGTGATATGGATTCTGCCTGAGAACTAAATTGAATTTCTTAGAGAAATCCTAGGTTGCAGAAAAAAAGTACTTGGAAGGTTAAGTAAATGGAACCAACCTACAGCTTGTAACACCACAGCATGCGACATCCTGGAAAGATTAGAGGGAAAGAATTTAGCAAAGATTTCCTTCTCTGCAAAAAAAGTCTTCATATCTATTAGTGCAGATATTCTACAGTTACTTAGGTAAGTCCTTTGTTTTTAAAACCAGTTGCCAACACATAGGTTTGGCCAGACAAATCAACATCCAGCTAAAACATATCCATATAAAGTAAGGAGAGGCCATAGGCAGTCTGGGATAGCAATGATATTTGGTATGATCCAGTTAGCTTTATATGGATACTAGTAAAAAAAGGCCCGTTTCTGACACAAATGAAATGGGCGCTAACAAGGTTTTCCTCGGAGTGTGTATGTTTGAGAGAGAGTGTGTGTGAGAGTGACTGTGTGAGAGAGAGAGAGAGAGTGAATGTGCGAGTGTGTGTGTGTGACAGAGAGAGAGTGAGACTGGGTGCGAGTGTGTCTGTGAGAGAGAGAGTGTGTGTGTGTGAGCATGAGAGTGTGTGCCAGGGCCTCCCTCCCTCCCAGTTCCAGGGTCCCCCCTCCCTCCCGCCCTCTGAGTTCCAGGGTCGTGCCCTCCCTCCGAGTTCCAGGGTCGTCCCCTCCCTCCCTGCCTGCCTCTGAGTTCCAGGGTCGTCCCCTCCCTGCCTCTGAGTTCCATGGTCATCCCCTCCCTGCCTCCCTCCGAGTTTCAGGGTCCCCCCCCCTCCCCTGCATTATGCTCTCTCCCCTGCATTCATCCATATGCAGGCAACGTCCTCTGTGCCCTGCCCCCTCCATCCATCCATGTGCAACATTTCTCCCCTGCCCCTCCACCTCCCTCTGAGTTCCAGGCCCCCTCCCTCTGAGTTCCAGTGTCCCCCTCCCTCCCTCCCATGTCCAGGGTCCTCCCTCCCTCTGTCCCTCCGTCCCTCCCTCCCAGTTCCAGGGTCCCATGGAACTGGGAGGGAGGGGGACGGAGAATGTTGGAGGAGTGACGTCAGCAGGTGGTTACAATCCCAGTGACACACATTGGAACGTTGGAGTAGAACGTTGGAGGAGTGATGTCAGCAGGTGGTTACGATCCCAGTGATAATCAAAAACAGCGAAGATGACACAAATGATCAAAAGGATGAAAAAAAAAAAAAAAAAGCAAAAAAATGAACAACAAAAAAATATATATAAAACGGGAAACGAGGAAATCAAGAAAAAGAAATGCAAAAATATGTAGAAAAATGGAAAACAAAAAAAAGGGAAATAACAAAAATCAAAAATGAGAAAAAGACGACACAAGTAAGATAAAAAATGTGAATTTATTAAGGTGATATGACTCGACACAGCTGTGTTTCGGCCCAACCGGCCTGCGTCAGGAGTCTGTTACACCATATATGTATTCTCTGGCAATATGAGTTCTTGTAAGATATTCAATAAAAAAAAAAAAGGGAAATAACAAAAATCAAAAATGAGAAAAAGACGACACAAGTAAGATAAAAAATGTGAATTTATTAAGGTGATATGACTCGACACAGCTGTGTTTCGGCCCAACCGGCCTGCGTCAGGAGTCTGTTACACCATATATGTATTCTCTGGCAATATGAGTTCTTGTAAGATATTCAATAAAATTCAATTCAATAACACTCTGCCTTTAAAAAGGCTGTGTGCGTGATTAAGCAACAATCGTTATAGAGAATACTGGTGCGGAAAATGTATCTTCATCTCGTTGAACAAAGTATCAAAGCTACTAGCGATTGCCAGCGAACGCTAGTAGCTTTGATACTTTGTTCAACGAGATGATACATTTTCCGCACCAGTATTCTCTATAACGATTGTTGCTTAATCACGCACACAGCCTTTTTAAAGGCAGAGTGTTATTGAATTGAATTTTATTGAATATCTTACAAGAACTCATATTGCCAGAGAATACATATATGGTGTAACAGACTCCTGACGCAGGCCGGTTGGGCCGAAACACAGCTGTGTCGAGTCATATCACCTTAATAAATTCACATTTTTTATCTTGTGTCGTCTTTTTCTCATTTTTGATTTTTGTTATTTCCCTTTTTTTTTGTTTTCCATTTTTCTACATATTTTTGCATTTCTTTTTCTTGATTTCCTCGTTTCCCGTTTTATATATATTTTTTTGTTGTTCTTCATATTTTTGCTTTTTGTTTACCCCCTTTTTTTTTTTTTTTTTTCATCCTTTTGATCATTTGTGTCATCTTCGCTGTTTTTGATTATTGTTGTTGTTTGCGAAGACAGGTTTCTTCTGTATTTATTATACGATCCCAGTGAGACACATTGGAATGTTGGAGGAGCAAATTATTATATTAGATTTTAGCATCAGTTGTAGCAGAGGAGGAGTGAAGTGGTCTAGTGCTTAGTCCACCGGTCTTGACATCCAGAGGCGCCCAGTTCACATCCCACTGCTGCTCCTTGTGACCTTGGGCAAGTCACTTAACCCTGTATTGCCTTAGGTACAAACTTAGATTGTGAGTCTTCCAGAGACAGGGAAATACCCAGTGTACCTGAATGTAACTCAGTTTGAGCTACTACTGAAAAACAGGTGTGAGCAAAATCCTAATAAATAAAGATATCCAGAAAAATATAACTGTGAATCTCTGAATAGAATTATTCAACAGCTCAGAGGGGCCCTTTTACAAAGGTGTGTAGGCACCTACACGCATCCAATATGTGTCAAATTGGCACTACCACCCGGCTGCCGCATGCCCCGGGTGGTAATTCCGTGCCCAAAACACGTGATAGCAGTGGCGATCCTAGGTCGGCTGCCACCCGGGATGGATCGCCCCTGCGCACCCCTCCCAGATGCAGCAACGTCCATCCTCCCAGGGTGCAGCACGACACCCCCCCCCCCCCCGGCGCAATGACAACCCCCTCCCCGGCGCATCAAGCCCCCCCCCCAGGTGCATTCTTGGCTGCTAGAGCCGCTGGCTCCCTCTGCCCCAGAACCGGAAGTAGCCTGTTCTGGGGCAGAGGGAGCAGGGACCCAGCGGAGCTGACAGGCGTGCAGCTGCTCTCTGCACCCTCCAGCAGCGTGCACCCGGGGCGGACCGCCCCCACTGCCCCACCCTTGCTACGCCACTGCGTGGTAGAAAATTGTTTCTATTTTCTACCACATGGCGCTTACCCATCAGCTGTTTGCGTGCACTGGCCACTTACCATCCGGTTAGCGCGTGAGACCCTACCGCTAAGTTAGTGGGTGGCAGTAAAGTCTCAGCCCGAAAATGGACACAAGCTCGTTTTAAATTTTGCCACATGTCCATTTTCCGGCAGAAAAAAAAATGGCACGCTGAGCAAATAGACCTGTGCATGTCCAAAACACATGCCTACACCAGCACAGGACACTTTTAAGCGCGCTTTAGTAAAAGGGCTCCGGAGCTACACAAATATTTTATTGAACTTTCTACTATTAAGACAAATATATGAATGGTAAAATTGAATGGCGTCATTTCTTTTGATTGGTCAAAAAATGGAAGTATGATAACCATTGGTTGAACAGCCTGATGGCGTTTTGGATAAGGGTTGCCATTTCTGTGACAATGAATCATCGATAGCCTGATTTGTGCACGAAAGAAGTTGTGAATAGAGTGAGCAACTAGAAACATTTACCTTAATAATAGAATGTGTGTTGGGGTATTTATTTTACTTTTGGCTCATTTTTATATGAAAAGTCCAACGATCCCTGAAGCAGCATAGGACCTGGACCTGAATGGTTTTAAAGCCAAGAAATATCATCTTTATTAAGAGATAAGATAAGTAAAAAGGTTTTCTTTTCAACAATTTGAAAGATATTTAAAATAATAATGGATTATTCCTAGGATAGGTTTTTATGCCAATGAAAGATACATAAGCTCACTGAACCTGTGCTGGTTAAAAAGAGCTTTCTGAGGCTTTGTCCTTCCTATTGTGCTGGAAATGTTTATATAGCACTGTTTCACAACTAAACATATTGGGGATATTTCTATTGAATCTATGCAGGCACCCTACTGCACTATTTCAGCTGCCCTACATGTGTATTGAAGAAACATTATTCTGTGTATTTAATGTTGTATTAAAATGTTCTCTATAAGATTACATTTCTGGAGTAAGTAACTACTGATTAATTTGAGTATTCTTTGCACGTACTGAAATACCACATATAGAAGCCTACTTATCAAGCTGCATTAGGTATTTAAGATGGTTTTTATTGCCTGCTAATAACATACAGAGTGTACCAGAAATTAAAGCTAGGACCTCATGGGCCAGTGGCTAAAGACTTGCAGCTGAGTCACAGAGGCTGCTTAGCTACAGCCCAAGTTCCAGGGAAAATGACCACAAGTGGCAGAAGAATCCTGACTTGCAAGGAACCTATTGACCCAGCAAGAGGTGTTTATCAATGACCCTATATAAAGAAGGCCAGTCAGAGACAATCCCAGCAACTTGTGGTGCCTCATTGCAAGTTCACTTTCCCTTGCTCCACATTTGGTTCCTGCTTTAGTGTTTCTTCCTGGCCCATGCCCGATTCTCTCTCCATGTTTGGTTCCTGCTGTATCATTTGGTTATTGTTGCATGTCCTCTTCTTGCTCCGGACCTGTCTGCTACCCGCTTGACCATGTTTTGGGCCTAGTCTCTCCGTCCACACATGCCCAAGGCAGGACCTTACACAGTACGGCACTGTGTTAACAGTTAACACACTGCATTAGATGTTATCAGGTACATAAGTACATACATAAGTACATAAGTATTGCCATACTGGGAAAGACCAAAGGTCCATCAAGCCCAACATCCTGTTTCCAACAGTGGCCAATCCAGGTCACAAATACCTGGCAAGATCTCCAAAAAGTACAAAACATTCTATACTGCTTATCCCAGAAATAGTGGATTTACCCCAAGTCCATTTAATAATGGTCTATGGACTTTTCATTTAGGAAGCCGTCCAAACCTTTTTTAAACTCCACTAAGCTAACCGCCTTTACCACATTCTCTGGCAACGAATTCCAGAGCTTAATCACATGTTGAGTGAAGAAACATTTTCTCTGATTCCTTTTAAATTTAGTACATTGTAGCTTCATCGCAAAACCCCTATTCCTAGTATTTTTGGAAAGCGTAAACAGACGCTTCACATCTACCCGTTCAACTCTATCATATCTCCCCTCAGCCGCCTTTTCTCCAAGCTGAAGAGCCCTAGCCGCTTTAGCCTTTCCTCATAGGGAAGTCGTCCCATCCCCTTTCTCATTTTGTCGCCCTTCTCTGCACCTTTTCTAATTCCACTATATCTTTTTTGAGATACGGCGACCAGTTGCTGCTGGAAGTAATTTTATAAAAGATAGGCATCATAGGGCTAATTCTCTAATATACCACCTAAATTGAGGCACTGGGATGATGCATGCTGAGTGCGAATTCTATAACGGCAATTGAGTATACAATTACTGTTATAGAATACTAGCATAAGTCCACATTTACACGCCTAACTGTAGTTGTGAGCACTTATGCTAGATCAATGGCTGGCGTAAATGTTTGCGGTTTCTTCTCGCAAGTATTATTTATATTTTCTGTTTTCTACATTACATTGTAGTAATGTAGACCGCTATTAAATGGACTTGGAAAAATTCCGCATTTTTAGGTATAACTTGTCTGGAATGTTTTTACGTTTGGGGAGCGTGCCAGGTGCCCTTGACCTGGATTGGCCACTGTCGGTGACAGGATGCTTGGGCTAGATGGACCTTTGGTCTTTCCCAGTATGGCACTACTTATGTACTTATGTACTTAACAGTACAAAACGTCTTCTCCTGGTGTTCTCTTAGGAGAGACCATTTTAGTAAGTTTTTTTATTTATTTATAACTTTTAAATTACATACCAAAGCAAAGCTTTGTCAAGAAATAACACAATAATATCAGTAGCAATAATCATTATTTGGGAAAAATCCCATAGGAAACTATTAATCTTCATAGTCCTCTACTTGGGGAGACTGAAATGAAACTTTACAAGAGGATAAGGATATTTAACGAAGAAATATATAAATGTAATACAAGTATGGCATCAGGGTGTCACTAATAAACAAATAAAGTCCGCTCTGTTGGGTCCTTATGGCGGGTTAGGTGGTTTTGCATTTAGAAATGAACAAAGTTGCAAAGGCTCAAAGAAATGATAAGTCTTATTTTCATAAAAAACTACACATTTGCAAGGAAATCGAAGCTGGAACTTAGCTCCTATCTGTACTGTCTCTTGTCTCATCATCAGGAATTTTTTCCTCCGTTCCTGTGTGGTTCTCGATACATCTGGGAATAGTTGAAATCTTTCCCCCAAGAACACCATAGAGGAGGTTTGTCTCAGATATTGCCTCAGGATAGCTTCTTTATCCGCCAAAAAGACAAAAGATACCAACAAAGTGGATCTGTACTCAACCACCTCTTGTGATTGCTCGAGCAACGCGGATACATCCAAATGTTCCAAAACTTTTTCAGTGGGCTCTTTATCTTTTTCCTTAGGTGCTTGAGCAGGTATCATATAGAGTTTTTGTATTGGGGGAAAGTTTGTCTCAGAGTAATTGAAAGTTTCCTTCAACAACTTGTGGAACAAGTCTCTTAATGGGGTATATTTGACAAAAGGAAAGTTCAAAAACCTCAAGTTTAGATTTCTAGCCCCATTTTCTAAGTTTTCAATCTTCCTGTGCATCAAGTCCGCATTTTGGAACAGTTTACACTCTTGTTCTTTCAGTGAAGAGATAGATATCTCACATTGTTTTAAATTACTAGCTTGAGAGGCCAAATTAGTCTGAAGAGATTCTATCTTTAAAGTGTTAGCTTGGGAGCTAGAAACAAAAGTTAAGCATGTTTTATGTAAAGATTCCATCGCCCCCCACAAAGACTCCAACGTCACCTTAGGTGGCTTCTCCAGGGGTAGGAGTTGCAGTGCAGGTCCCAGCTGTCGATCCGCCATCTCCTGTGCTGTTCGGGCTTCCACCTGGATGTTATCCATGTTACCCCTACTCCTGGGGGTGGATGTTTGGCTCGGATCTTCGCTGGAAAAGCTCAGCGGGAACAGTGTAGTGTCGAAGGAGTGCTCCTTCCCCAAGACCGCAGCTTCGAATTCGGGCTGCTGGACAGGACTTCCTCCAGCGTCACTTCCTGCTACACGAGGCAAACGCGGGCTTCTTGGGCTGAGTGATAATTCACTCTCCTGGCCAAGGCTCCTCTCTGCCTCGGCTGACGGAGCGCCCAAATTGGCGACAGAGACGGTGAAATCCGTAATCGGAATTTGCCCTCGGGGAGGTATCGTGGAGGGTAAGGAGCTTTTACCCCCTCTCGTCTTCCCCTTCCTTTTGGGCATAGTTTGAAAAAGAAAATAGACAAATTTGAAGAAAACTCATCCGAGGTAGGATCGCCGCGTCCTAACCTGACGCCATCTTGAATCAGTCTGATAGTCATTTTAGTAAGTTTTTAATAGTTTAAGCACATCTCTGCCAGGGGCATAGCCAGACCTTAAGGTGGTAGGAGGCCTGAGCCCGAGGTTGAGAGCACATTTTGAGTGCCACCCCGCCACCCCCCCACCGCCTCTCCTCCTCACCCCCTCACTGCCTCGCCTCGCCCCCCCTCCCACCGCCTCGCCTCCCCCACTGCCTTGCCTCCTCACAAACAAATACCTTTGCTGGTGGAGGTCCCCAACCCCCGCCAGCTGAAGCCTTCTTCAGCACGGTCTCCAGCGCAGTCGCAGTCTGCCCCCTGCTCTTCTTTGTTTTTGCTCAGGCAGCGAAAGCGGCTGTGCCGGAGACCGCGCTGAAGAAGGTTTCGGCTGGTGGGGGTTGAGGACCCCCAGCAGCCAAACCAGGGGCCCGGATGAAATTTGCAGGGGCCCAGGCCCCCGTGGCCTCCCGTAGCTATGCCTCTGAACTCTGCCTGTTATCAAAAGTTTCTTTCTAATTTGTACCAAGTATTCATGCCACATTTTTTAAGCAGTATGTCTTTTAATAGTATATCGGCAATATCACAATTTCTAACTTGCAAGCACTTCACCATTTGGAATCATAGATGCCCTTTTACAAAGGGGCGCTCGCTAAAAAAGGAGGTACTGCAACAGCCCAGAGGGAAGGGAAGGGAAATGGGACTTGATATACTGCTTTTCTGAGGTTTTTGCAACTACATTCAAAGTGGTTTACACATACTCAGGTACAGGGCCGTGCCTAGGGTCTCTGGCGCCCCCCTGCAGACTATCAGTTGGCGCCCCCCCCGGTGAAAATGATCGCTCACCACTTGCTACACTGACAGGAATTGTCAGCAATATTCTTAGAAACAAATTGCTATACATTGCAAAATAAGATAGCAGATGTAAATTCTCAAAGTAGACATATTCCAAACGCTAAAATGAAAATAAAATGATTTTTTTCTACCTTTGTTGTCTGGTGACTTTCTTTTTCCGATCATGCTGGCCCAGTATCTGAGTCTGCTGCTATCTGTCCTCTTAACTCCATTTCCAGGGCTTCCTTTCCATTTATTTCTTTACTTTCCTCCTTTCTTCTTCATTTCTTGCTCTAGATCCATTTCCAGCAATTTCTTCTCTCTCCCTGGGTCCTGTCCTCCCATCCATGTCCATCCTTGTCCCTCTCTGCCCTTCCCTCCTCCATCCATAGCCAGCAATCCTCCTCTCTCCTCTCCCCTCCATTTCCAGCAAATTGTCCTCTCCCTGGGCCCCCATGTCCATCCTTGTCCCCCTCTGCCCTTCCCTCCTCCATCCATAGCCAGCAATCCTCCTCTCTCCCCTCCCCTCCATTTCCAGCAAATTGTCCTCTCCCTGGGCCCCCATGTCCATCCTTGTCCCTCTCTGCCCTTCCCTCCTCCATCCATAGCCAGCAATCCTCCTCCCCTCCCCTCCATTTCCAGCAAATTGTCCTCTCCCTGGGCCCCCATGTCCATCCTTGTCCCCCTCTGCCCTTCCCTCCTCCATCCATAGCCAGCAATCCTCCTCTTTCCCCTCCCCTCCATTTCCAGCAAATTGTCCTCTCCGTGGGCCCCCATGTCCATCCTTGTCCCTCTCTGCCCTTCCCTCCTCCATCCATAGCCAGCAATCCTCCTCTCTCCTCTCCCCTCCATTTCCAGCAAATTGTCCTCTCCCTGGGCCCCCATGTCCATCCTTGTCCCCCTCTGCCCTTCCCTCCTCCATCCATAGCCAGCAATCCTCCTCTCTCCCCTCCCCTCCATTTTGTCACGTCTGTGGCCGTGACCACCCTCAGACTTACCCTGTTTCTGGGAGTCAGTGTCTGTGCTGGCTTCTGCCTGTCTCTGTGTCTGTCTCTGTCTTAGTTTCTCTCTGGCTCTGTGTGCTGATTGCCCTACTGAATCTCACCTGTGTGGGCTTTGCCTCTTCCAAGATGGCTACCGCCTCTTCGTCTCTGCCAGTTTCCAAGATGGCTTCCGCTGTTACTTTCTATGGGATGCCTGCTCTGAGTGTCAAGCCTCTGTTTGGTTGCAAGGTGATTGCTGCACCTGTGGCTCTGGTGTTGGGCTTTATTAGTCATCTGAAGACTACACTCCTGGCCTTTGCATTGCCATTCCCTCCGCAGTGCTTTAGGTCCCGAGGTTAGTGTGCTGTTAGCACCGTGTGCTTTCCTTGTTATTTGCTCTGTAGATTCCCTGCCCCTCTGTGTTTATTGCGCTATGGGCTTCCTGCCCTTCTGTGTTTAGCGCTTTGTGGGTTTCCAGCCCTTCTGTATTTTTGCTCTATGGGCTTCCTGCCCTTCTGTGCTTATCGCTTGTGGGTTTCCAGCCCTTCTGTGTTTCTTGTTCTGTAGATTCCCTGCCCCTCTGTGTTTATTGCGCTATGGGCTTCCTGCCCTTCTGTGTTTAGCGCTTCGTGGGTTTCCAGCCCTTCTGTATTTTTTGCTCTATGGGCTTCCTGCCCTTCTGTGCTTATCGCTTGTGGGTTTCCAGCCCTTCTGTGTTTTGCTCTGTAGATTTCCTGCCCTTCTGTGTTTAGCGCTTCGTGGGTTTCCAGCCCTTCTGTATTTTTTGCTCTATGGGCTTCCTGCCCTTCTGTGCTTATCGCTTGTGGGTTTCCAGCCCTTCTGTGTTTTGCTCTGTAGATTTCCTGCCCTTCTGTGTTTAGCGCTTCGTGGGTTTCCAGCCCTTCTGTATTTTTTGCTCTATGGGCTTCCTGCCCTTCTGTGCTTATCGCTTGTGGGTTTCCAGCCCTTCTGTGTTTTGCTCTGTAGATTCCCTGCCCCTCTGTGTTTATTGCGCTATGGGCTTCCTGCCCTTCTGTGTTTAGCGCTTCGTGGGTTTCCAGCCCTTCTGTATTTTTGCTCTTTGGGCTTCCTGCCCTTCTGTGTTTATCTCTGTGGGTTTCCATCCCTTCTGTGTTTTGCGCTGTGGGCTTTCTGCCCTTCTGTGTCCATTGCTTTGAACCTGCCTACTGCCAGAACCCGGACATTCCCTGCCTGTCTGCCTTGCCATCGCCTAGGGGCCGGGGGGCACTCCTGGACCTTCATTCCTGCGGTTCCTGTAAGCCCTACCGGCTGCCAGAACCTGAGGGCTCAACCCGAGGGGGAAGGCAGTCAAGTGTAGGTGAAGCCTAGGTCCAGTCCGGGTTTCAGTCCAGCGGGTTTCTCTCCGGTATGTTCCAGTCCGGTGGGGCCACTCCAGTGTGTCCAGTCCAGCGGGCCCCACTCCAGTGCGCACCCGTCCGGTGCGTTCCAGTTCTGAGTATTCCTGTATAGAACTCCAGTCCGGGGGATTCCAGCCCAGGTGTTCCGGTTCGCTGGGCAGTGCCTGCAGTCCCTGCCGTTGTGCTTACCCAGTGTTGGTTGGTGGGTTTTGCCTGCTGCTGTCGCTCCTCGTCAGCAGCCCAAGGGCTCACGTTTGCTCCAGAGCCCGGTCCCGCGGGCTCCGAACCTGACAGAACGTGACAGAATGCAAAGGCCATGAGCCCGGCAAGAACCCCCACCCAGCTGACCCAGCTGGGGTCCAGCTCTATCGTTGTTCTTGATCCTTCTATGACTCTTCATCAGTATCGTGGGAAACTTTTGTCTCATCCTGTTTTGAAGAAGACCCCTGAAGCGGCAGCTGAGAGAAAACGTGTCCGGTGGCTTGGAATCACTGAAAACCCAGTTTCAGATATGGACCCTTTTATCACGCTCGCTGAATATCGCCGCAGCCTGGTCTTGAATCCAGCTTTGTGGGATACTCCTGAAGCTGTCGCTGAGAGGAGACGTCTGGGGAATTCCATGCTCTGGGCCCAGCAGGGGTCCAGTCCCATTCAAGCAGCGCGCCCAGACAAGCCCCTGAATCCAGTCCGAGCAGCACGTCCAGCCAAGCTTCAGAGTCCAGTCCGAGGGACGCTTCTGACCGAGCCTCCGATGCCAGTTCAGGTGGCGCTTCCATTCGAGTCTCCGAGTCCAGTCCGTGGGGTGCTTCTGACGGAGCCTCAGATTCCTATACAAGTGGCGCTCCAGGTCGAGCCTCCAGTCCTCCTTCAAATGGCATGCCCCTTGAAGTCTCCGAGTCCAGTCCGTGGGGTGCTTCTGACGGAGCCTCAGATTCCTATGCAAGTGGCGCTCCAGGTCGAGCCTCCAGTCCTCCTTCAAATGGCATGTCCCTTGAAGTCTCCGAGTCCAGTCCGAGGGAAGCCTTCGATGGAGCTTCAGATTCCTGTGCAAGTGGCGCTTCGGGTCAAGTCTCCGGTTCTTGTTCAAGTGACCCGTCCAGTCAAGCCACTGAGTCCAGTTCGAGGGGGGCTTCTAACCAAGCCTCCGATGCCAGTCCACAGGGTGGTTCAGGTGGCACCTCCGCTTCCAGTCTGGAGGGTACCTCCAATCAAGCTCGGAGGGCCAGTTCGAGTGGCGCTTCCGCTCGAGCCTCCGATCCCTGTCCAAAGGGTGTGCTCTGCCAAGCCTCAGTTAAAGTCCAGTTCGTGGGGCGCTCCCAGCCAAGCTCCTGAGTCCAGTTTGAGGGGCCCTGCCAGTCAAGCTTCTGATTCCAGTCCGGGTTCCAGTCCCGGTTCAACTCCTGTTCAAAGTTCCAGTTCCAACCAAGATGCTGAGTCTGTTCTAAGTTCCAGTTCCAGCCAAGATGCTGACCCTGCTCCGAGCTCCAGTTCCAGCCAAGATGCTGAGTCCGTTCCAAGTTCCATTTCCAGCCAAGATGCTGACCCTGCTCCGAGCTCCAGTTCCAGCCAAGATGCTGAGTCTGTTCCAAGTTCCAGTTCCAGCCAAGATGCTGACCCTGCTCCGAGCTCCAGTTCCAGCCAAGATGCTGAGCCAGTTCCAAGTTCCAGTTCCGGCCAAGATGCTGACCCTGCTCCGAGCTCCAGTTCCAGCCAAGATGCTGAGTCCGTTCCTAGTTCCACTTCCAGCCAAGATGCTGAGCCTGCTCTGAGTTCCAGTTCTAGTCAAGCTCCTGACGCACGCCTGGGTTCCAGTCCCAGTTTGCTTCTTGACTCTAGTCCGGGTCCCAGTCCCGGTTTGCTTCCTGAGTTCAGTCTGGGTTCCCTCAGAGAAGGGTTCCTTTTGAACATGGCTCTTCTTGATGCATCCAAGTTCCTGAGTTGGCCCAGCGGTGATTGGAAGGAGCCTCCTGTTGACAAGTTCCGCTCCTGTCTGCCAGTTTTGAACTTCTTTGTGATTTCCAGTCCAGTGATCTATGTCGGGCTTTTGAAACCGATCAGAAGGTTTCACCACAGTTACCCCTGGACACCTGACCTCCTCAGGGAAACCGAGAGGGGGGTCTTGAGGAGGGGGTACTGTCACGTCTGTGGCCGTGACCACCCTCAGACTTACCCTGTTTCTGGGAGTCAGTGTCTGTGCTGGCTTCTGCCTGTCTCTGTGTCTGTCTCTGTCTTAGTTTCTCTCTGGCTCTGTGTGCTGATTGCCCTACTGAATCTCACCTGTGTGGGCTTTGCCTCTTCCAAGATGGCTACCGCCTCTTCGTCTCTGCCAGTTTCCAAGATGGCTTCCGCTGTTACTTTCTATGGGATGCCTGCTCTGAGTGTCAAGCCTCTGTTTGGTTGCAAGGTGATTGCTGCACCTGTGGCTCTGGTGTTGGGCTTTATTAGTCATCTGAAGACTACACTCCTGGCCTTTGCATTGCCATTCCCTCCGCAGTGCTTTAGGTCCCGAGGTTAGTGTGCTGTTAGCACCGTGTGCTTTCCTTGTTATTTGCTCTGTAGATTCCCTGCCCCTCTGTGTTTATTGCGCTATGGGCTTCCTGCCCTTCTGTGTTTAGCGCTTTGTGGGTTTCCAGCCCTTCTGTATTTTTGCTCTATGGGCTTCCTGCCCTTCTGTGCTTATCGCTTGTGGGTTTCCAGCCCTTCTGTGTTTCTTGTTCTGTAGATTCCCTGCCCCTCTGTGTTTATTGCGCTATGGGCTTCCTGCCCTTCTGTGTTTAGCGCTTCGTGGGTTTCCAGCCCTTCTGTATTTTTTGCTCTATGGGCTTCCTGCCCTTCTGTGCTTATCGCTTGTGGGTTTCCAGCCCTTCTGTGTTTTGCTCTGTAGATTTCCTGCCCTTCTGTGTTTAGCGCTTCGTGGGTTTCCAGCCCTTCTGTATTTTTTGCTCTATGGGCTTCCTGCCCTTCTGTGCTTATCGCTTGTGGGTTTCCAGCCCTTCTGTGTTTTGCTCTGTAGATTTCCTGCCCTTCTGTGTTTAGCGCTTCGTGGGTTTCCAGCCCTTCTGTATTTTTTGCTCTATGGGCTTCCTGCCCTTCTGTGCTTATCGCTTGTGGGTTTCCAGCCCTTCTGTGTTTTGCTCTGTAGATTCCCTGCCCCTCTGTGTTTATTGCGCTATGGGCTTCCTGCCCTTCTGTGTTTAGCGCTTCGTGGGTTTCCAGCCCTTCTGTATTTTTTGCTCTTTGGGCTTCCTGCCCTTCTGTGTTTATCTCTGTGGGTTTCCATCCCTTCTGTGTTTTGCGCTGTGGGCTTTCTGCCCTTCTGTGTCCATTGCTTTGAACCTGCCTACTGCCAGAACCCGGACATTCCCTGCCTGTCTGCCTTGCCATCGCCTAGGGGCCGGGGGGCACTCCTGGACCTTCATTCCTGCGGTTCCTGTAAGCCCTACCGGCTGCCAGAACCTGAGGGCTCAACCCGAGGGGGAAGGCAGTCAAGTGTAGGTGAAGCCTAGGTCCAGTCCGGGTTTCAGTCCAGCGGGTTTCTCTCCGGTATGTTCCAGTCCGGTGGGGCCACTCCAGTGTGTCCAGTCCAGCGGGCCCCACTCCAGTGCGCACCCGTCCGGTGCGTTCCAGTTCTGAGTATTCCTGTATAGAACTCCAGTCCGGGGGATTCCAGCCCAGGTGTTCCGGTTCGCTGGGCAGTGCCTGCAGTCCCTGCCGTTGTGCTTACCCAGTGTTGGTTGGTGGGTTTTGCCTGCTGCTGTCGCTCCTCGTCAGCAGCCCAAGGGCTCACGTTTGCTCCAGAGCCCGGTCCCGCGGGCTCCGAACCTGACAGAACGTGACACATTTCCAGCAAATTGTCCTCTCCCTGGGCCCCCATGTCCATCCTTGTCCCTCTCTGCCCTTCCCTCCTCCATCCATAGCCAGCAATCCTCCTCCCCTCCCCTCCATTTTCAGCAATTTGTCCTCTCCTTGGGCCCCCATGTCCATCCTTGTCCCTCTCTGCCCTTCCCTCCTCCATCCATAACCAGCAATCCTCCTCTCTCTCCCTTCCCCTCCATTTCCAGCAAATTGTCCTCTCCCTTCACGCGATTCGCGAACCGCTTAGCACTGCTTAAAAAAAAAATTACACATCAGCAGGAACAGGCTGCTTCAGCCAATCCCAGGGGCCTTCCTTCAGCGTGTTCCGCCCAAGGGCTGAAGGAAGGCTCCTGGGATTGGCTGAAGCAGCCTGTTCCTGCTGACGTGTAAATTTTTTTTTTAAGCAGTGCTAAGCGGCAGCGCGGTTCGCAAATCGCGTGAAGGGGGGGGGGGGGGGGGGGTGGGACGACGCGACGGCAACGAAGAGGAGAAACAAGAGAAGTGCTGCGTGTGCCGGTAAGCTGCTCAAAGGCACAGGGGACGCCGTCAACACTGCCAGGTGGGGACCGGAGCCGGTTTTAAAGGTCATGGTTGGGCTGGGGAGGCTTAGCCTCCCCAAGCCTCTTATACGGGGCGCCTATGCCTCTGCTCTTTCCTCCGCACCCTGGGGCCTTTAAATCTTTTACTTCCGGTCGCAGCAGCGTCAGTGAAAGCGGAGCGCTGCCGACATCTCCCTTCGCGCTCTTGGTTCCCTCAGTGTCCGCCTTCTTCTAGAAGGCGGGACACTGAGGGAACCAATGAGTGCAAGGGAAGGGAGACGTCGGCAGCGCTTTCACTGACGCTGCTGCGACCAGGTAAAAGATTTAAAGGCCTCGGCGGCGCGGGGCGAGAGTAAGCACCGCGGCGGCGCCCTCCAGAGGTGGGCGCCCCCCTGCGGCGCTTACCCCGCTTACCGCATCGGCACGGCCCTGCTCAGGTACTTATTTTTGTACCAGGGGCAATGGAGGGTTAAGTGACTTGCCCAGAGTCACAAGGAGCTACAGTGGGAATTGAACTCAGTCCCCCAGGATCAAAGTCCACTGCACTAATCACTAGGCTACTCCTCCACTCCCACCACTCCACTTCCCACTCCCAGTGTGCCTTCATATCTGGGGGCTACAAACATATTTTTATTTTTGTGGCGCCAGTGTGTACGCGACGGTAATTGGGCAGTGCTGTGCGCTGCTTGGTTAGCACAAGAGCCGTTATCACCACCTCAATGGCTATTTCCTGAAGAAAAGAAAGACCTAACTTTTACCCGCTGCGGTAAAAGCGGGCCTCGGTGCGCATCAAAAACACACGCCGACGCCATTACGGCAAATGTAAGCCACATTGAGCCTGCAAATAGGTGGGAAAATGTGGGATACAAATGCTACAAATAATAATAATAATAATAGAGCAGGTCCCCTTATGCCACAGCACAACATGAGACTATATATATGTTTTTTCCCTCTAAACATTTCCGATGTTATTCTATTGCGCTGTTGTACTCCAGGCTGCAGTACTTCAAAGTTTCCTCTGTATGTTTTCTTATTTGCATTTTTAGTTCCCTTTTCTTACATATTGTTTATACACAGTCTATTTAGCACATCCTTAGAGTGTGACTAATTTGAAAACTAATATTTAACATACATTACTCATTGTGTTCTTATAGAGTTTATTTGCCCTTGAGTCATCTGTGGGTCTTTATTAATTGCTGTATCACCTCAGGTATGTTGTCTGTTTAGTATAACTCTATCATTCATCCCCTTGCAAATAAATATTTTGATTTCTTTATTGTTTTATAATTAGTTTTTCAGTTTGTCTTCTAGTAGTTTTAAACACTTTTTGCTTTGATCATTTTAGGTAGTTCCACCATATTTTTTGTTTCATGAATAATAGGCAGTATAGTATTCACTTATCTTTTTCAACATATATATGACATGTGTATGTGTGTGTGTATATATATATATATACACACACACAAACATTTTCAATTTCCTCAACCTTGATTTTTTTTTTGCTTCAGATTATTTAAAAGTTATATGACTGTTTTATACAATGTAAGGTTTATGTTTTTATATTTATGGTCTCCTTTCAATTACTTCTAAATTGTATAAATTCCTGATGCAGGCAATAGTGGTGAAACATGGCCCATATCAAGTTCCAAACTTTTTTGATGATTTAAGATTTTTTATTTTTATTACATTTGTACCCCACACTTTCCCACTCATGGCAGGCTCAATGTGGCTTACATGGGGCAATGGAGGGTTAAGTGACTTGCCCAGAGTCACAAGGAGCTGCCTGTGCCTGAAGTGGGAATCAAACTCAGTTCCTCAGGACCAAATTCCACCACCCTAACCACTAGACCACTCCTCCACTGTTGCTACTATGAGATTCTACATGGAATGTTGCTATTCCACTAGCAACATTCCATGTAGAAGTCAGCCCTTGCAGATCACCAATGTGGCCACTCAGGCTTCTGCTTTTCTGACGTCCTGCAGGACGTCAGACTCACAGAAACAGAAGCCTGTGCAGCCTTCTACATGGAATGTTGCTAGTGGAATAGCAACATTCCACGTAGAATCTCCAATAGTATCTATTTTATTTTTGTTACATTTGTACCCTGCGCTTTCCCACTCATGGCAGGCTCAATGCGGCTTACATGGGGCAATGGAGGGTTAAGTGACTTGCCCAGAGTCACAAGGAGCTGCCTGTGCCTGAAGTGGGAATTGAACTCAGTTCCTCAGGACCAAAGTCCACCACTCTAACCACTAAGCCACTCCTCCACTCCTGGTACCTTTTCAACTAAATAAAGAACAACTTTAAGAACTTGGTTGCTTTCTGTATTTGTTTGGTCAGTCTTACTTCTTCTTGCTTTTTGTTTTACAGTCCTTACACCTTCTCAAACAATTTTCTCTTGTACCCTCATTTATCCTCTTCGAACCCTCTACAGTCCCATTACTGCCCTTTCTGCTGTCTTCTTGCCCTCTCTCTAACACCTTATCCTTCACAATATCCTTTCCCTCTCTCTACAACCCCCAATCCCTGCTCTTCCTCTCTCTTACCCCAAAGCTCTTTCTGTATGTGTGTGTGTGTGTGTGTGGATGTGTCCCTGTGCAAGTGTTTCAGTATGAATGCACGCACATTTGTGAGTGTGTCCCTGTGCGAGTGTTTATGTGTTTGTGAGTGTGTCCTGATGCAAGTGTGGGTATTTGTGGGTGTGAGTCTGTGCGCGTGTGTGCATGTGTGTGTGTGTAGGTGTTGGTACATAAGTACATAAGTATTGCCACACTGGGACAGAACAAAGGTCCATCAAGCCCAGCATCCTGTTTCCAACAGTGGGCAATCCAGGTCACAAATACCTGGCAAGATCCCAAAAAAGTTCAATACATTTTATGCTGCTTATCCAAGAAATAAGTAGTGAATTTTCCCCAAGTCAATTTAATAATGGTCTATGGACTTTTCCTTTAGGAAGCTGTCCAGACCTTTTTAAACCCTTCTAAGCTAACCACCTTTACCACATTCTCTTTGCAATGAATTCCAGAGTTTAATTACACGCTGAGTGACGAAACATTTTCTCCAATTTGTATTAAATTTACTACTTTGTAGCCTCATCAAATGCCCTCTAGTCCTAGTATTTTTGGGAAGAGGAAACAAACGATTCACGTCTACCCGTTCCACTCCACTCATTATTTTATAGATCTCTGTCTTATCTCCCCTCAGCCGTCTTTTCTCCAAGCTGAAAAGCCCTAGATGCTTCAGCCTTTCCTCATAGGGAAGTCGTCCCATCCTCTTTATCATTTTCATCGCCCTTCTCTGTACCGTTTCTAATTCCAGTGTATCTTTTCTGAGATACGGTGACCAGAATTGAACACAATATTCGAGGTGCAGTCGCACTGTGGACCGATACAAAGGCATTATAACGTCCTCACTTTTGTTTTCCATTCCTTTCCTAATAATACCTAACATTCTATTTGCTTTCTTAGCCGCCGCAGCACACTGAGCAGAGGGTTTCAACGTATCATCAAGAATGACGCCGAGATCCCTTTCTTTGTCGGTGCCTCCTAACGTGGAACCTTGCACTACGTAACTATAGTTTGGGTTCCTCTTTCCCACATGCATCACTTTGCACTTACATTAAACATCATCTGCCATTTAGACGCCCAGTCTCGTATGTCCTCTTGTATTTTTTCCACAATCCTCTTGTGATTTAACATCTTTGAATAACTTTGTGTCATCAGCAAATTTAATTACCTCACTGTTGTTTCTGTGTATGTGTTCTTGTGGGTGTGTCCCTGTGCGAGTGTTTCTGTTTGTGAGTATGCCCCTTTGCATGGTTTTCTGTGTGTTTGTAAGTGTGTCTTGGGGAAAATTTCTCCAAATGTGTTAGTTTTGCGCATACCATGAGAGGAATGAACCACACTCCTAAGCCAGGGTACGTAGAGGATGGTCTCAGTCTCTCAGATTTACTGCCAATGCTCGCTGTAGTACTTGCATTGTGCCAAAGAGAGCTTCTTTCTGGAGTTCATAAAATGTAAAATGTGCGGAGGGGCATTTTCGAAAAGGACGTCCAGGTTTCGATTTGAACGTCCATGCAAAATGTCCCAGGGGCAGCGTATTTTTGAAAAAAGATGGACGTCCATCTTTCATTTCGAAAATACCGTCAGGGACGTCCAAATCCTTAAATTTGGTCGTCCTTTGAGATGGACGTCCCTAGACATGGACGCTTCTGATTTTCAGCGATTTTCGAAACCAAAGCCGTCCATGTCAGAAATGACCAAATGCAAGCCATTTGGTCGTGGGAGAAGCCAGCATTTCTAGTGCACTGGTCCCCCTGACAAGTCAGGACACCAACTGGGCACTGATAGCCAAGGCCTTTTCGTTCATGTAATACTTTTGTGAGTGAACAAAATCTGCATGTTAGTGAGTTGAAGGAGTTTTCTGGCATGTTTATTAGAGACTGAGTTCTGTAAAGCTGCTTGTTGATAAGTTACAGTGGCACTGTGGTTTAGGTGCTGAGGTAACAAAGTTACAATCAAGTTGGTACACCCAACAGGGGTACCTGGAGAGGCTATCTCAGTCAAGTTGAAAGTGCTGTAAGCTTACTCCACCGTTGAAATCCTTTGCATAGTATTTACAGTTTGCTTAATTCCATTACCCTTTATCAGTTGTCACCTACTCAATGAATTTTATTCAGATGTTTTCATTCAGTATTATTTAATAAAATATCAACTCGTTGTTTCTTGTCAAATGCTCTGGTCATGTGGAATTTTCTGTGGAAATCCCAGAATCCATGACCCTTCTGTTAATTTATTTATAGGTAGTAATTCCTCACTTCACCACCAGGGGGCTTGTTACACTAAACATGCGGATTGCCTGGAATTCCTCACACATAATAACTGATGTGTGTGCTTAATACCCAGGCTCCTGCCATGATGCCTGTATTCTATCACTATTGGGCCTACATGAGTTTGAGAGTGGCAAGATCACTGGAGGATGAGTACCATCATGCAGTAGCTGCAAGGATTGAACTCTTGTGTGAAAGTGTAAATTCTTTAATATAAAACTATTCACAGTTTGGATTTCAGGGCTCTGTTCTTTCCTGGTTTTCTTCTTATCTCTCCCAGCGTACTTTTAGTGTATACTCTGTTGGATCCTCCTCCACTTCTCTCCCACTGTCAGTTGGTGTATCTCAGGGATCTGTCCTGGGACCTCTTCTTTTCTCCATCTATACTTCTTCCCTTGGTACTCTGATCTTATCCCATGGTTTTCAGTACCATCTTTACGCTGAGAACTCCCAGATCTACCTCTCCACACCAGAAATCTCAGCAGGAATCCAGGCCAAAGTATCAGCCTGCCTGTCTGACATTGTCGCCTGGATGTCTCACCGCCAACTGAAACTAAACATGACCAAGACTGAGCTTCTTATCTTTCCTCCTAAACCAACCTCTCCTCTTCCCGCATTCTCTATTTCTGTGGATAACACTCTCATCCTCCCTGTCTCTTCAGCTCGTAACCTTGGGGTCATCTTCGACTCCTCTCTCTCTCCTTCTCTGCACATATTCAGCAGACTGCTAAAACCTGTCATTTCTTTCTCTATAATATCACCAAAATTCGACCTTTCCTTTCTGAGCACACTACCAGAACCCTTATCCACACTCTTATTACCCCTCGCTTAGACTATTGCAACTTGCTTCTCACAGGTCTCCCACTTAGCCATCTCTCTCCTCGTCAATCTGTTCAAAATTCTGCTGCATGACTAATATTCCGCCAGTGTCGCTGTGCTCATATTAGCCCTCTCTTCAAGTCACTTCACTGGCTTCCTATCCGTTTCCGCATACAGTTCAAACTCCTCATATTGGCTTATAAGTGCATTCACTCTGCAGCTCCTCAGTACACTCTCATCTGTCCCTACACTCCTCCCCGGGAACTCCTTTCACTGAGTAAATCTCTCTTATCTGCACCCTTCTCCTCCACAGCTAACTCCAGACTCCGTTCCTTTTATCTTGTGTCATTGATATGTTGAAACCCACTGTTCAGTGTGCAGTGTTGTCTAAGAAAGCAAATAGAATGTCAGGAATTATTAGGAAAGGAATAAATAAGAGTAGTATAATGCCTTTGTATTGCTCTTTGGTGCAACTTCACGTTGAATACTGTGTGCAATTCTAGTTACTGCATCTCAAAAAAGACATAACGGAATTAGAAAAGGTACATAGAAGAGCGATGAAAATGATAAAGAGGATGGGACGACTTCCCTGTGATGAAAGGCTAAAGAGGATAGGGCTGTTCAGCTTAAAGAAGAGATGTCTAAGTGGAGATATAATAGAAGTCTATAAAATACTGAGTGGAGTGGAACAGGTAAGCGTGGACCACTTGTTTACTCTTTCCAAAAATGCAAGGACTAGAGGGCATGCAATGAAGCTACTAAGTAGTAGTAGTAGATTTAAAACAAATTGGAGAAAATATTTCTTCACTCATTGTGTAATTAAACTCTGGAATTTGTTACTAGACGATGTGGTAAAAGTAGTTAGCTTAGCAGGGTTTAAAAAAGGTTTTGATAATTTCCTAAAAGTCCATAAGCCATTATTAAGATGGAGTTGGGGAAAATCCATTGCTTATTTCTAGGATAAGCAGCATAAAGTCTGTTTTACTGTTTTGGGATCTTGCCAGGTAATTGCGACCTGGATTGCCCCCTATTGTAAACAAGATACTGGGCTCGATGGACGAGTATGGCATTGCTTATGTTCATAGGTTCATAACTAAAACAACAACATTAACATCATGTGGCACCTGGAGAGAAACCCATGGCTGTTAGAGCTATAAGAAGATACTTTATTGTATTGATATGAGTAGATAATTACAGTTAAGGTTGAAAAGTTACACTATAAAATGCAAAGACAATTGATAGATTGATACAGTATCCGATGGGATAAGGAAAAGGCTAGCAGGATAAGAATGACAGGGTTTTGGAGCAGGATGGGGGCTATGGCTGAAAAAACTATCGTCTGAAATGCGCTTAATGATGTCTTGATTGTTCCATTTTTGTGTTTGTGAAAATGGAAATTGAAATAAAAAGATTAAAGTGCAAATCTCCTTACATATTTCACACTAGGCAATATGTATATTGGATGCAGTACAGGTAGACAAAATCTATGGTTTGAAGACGTTTGTGGATGGGGGTTGGAATTGTTAGGGGTTTAGGGGATATTACTGTATATAAGATGTATGTTACTGTTATTCTATTCTCTAGGATTTATAAACTGCAGAATCCCGAAAGGTCCAAACTGGTGTGCAGTCATATCATATTCATGATGATATATTGTGCACATTTCAGACATAATATAATATCCCAATAATAATTTTAAAAGATTACAGTCTTTGATTATGGATGAAAATACTTATTAAATAAATACATTTTCAAAGTTTTTACAGAAATAAAAATGAGTGTTGTTGTTTAACAGCTAAAGGGAGGTTATTCCAAATTAAAACAGCACCTAAAAGAGCAATCAAAAATGTTTTTATAAAACACTAGTAAAAAAGGGCCATTTCTGCCTGTGATGAAACGGGAGCTAGCGGGCACGGGACTCCCTTCCCCTCCCCTTACGCTAGTCCCCCTGGTGGTCTAGAGGTACCTGTTCGGTCGGGGCAGGAAAGAAAGAGCGCCCTCTTTCCTGGCCGTAGCGGTGCTGCTAGCAGCCCTGCTGCATCGTGTGGGAGTCCAGCTCTCGGCGTTTCAAAATGGCCGCCAAGAGTTGAAGACTCGCGAGGCAGCTTCAACTCTTGGCGGCCATTTTGAAACGCCGAGAGCCGGACTCACACACGATGTAGCCGGGCAGCTAGCAGCAGTGCTCCAGGCAGGAAAGTGGGGGCTGTTTCGTTCCTGCCCGAGCGAACAGGTACTGCTAGACCACCAGGGATAGTGGTGTAAGGGGAGGGGAGGTGACAGGGGGGAGAGAAGGTGATGAGGGGAAGAGGGTGCGACCGGGGGTGGGGTGGTACCTTTAAAGGGGCAGGGCGTTGGGGCGAAAGGGGCGGGGTGATGGGCACGTCCTCGGCGGCTGCGATTTGTTGGAAGGGGAGGAGTAGGGAAACACGCTCCGCGTGTTTCCCTACTGCTCCCTGTGCGTTCATTTGCCTTAACCAGGGTGGGACCAGGCTGTTGGCATCGGCATTTAAAAAGGAGATAGAGCAGCTTTTAAACTAGAAATGGGGGGAAGGCCGACAGTCGCTCAAAAGCGCATGGTTCGGGAAAAGGTATCTTGCAAAGATACCTCACAAACAGGGAAGATAGGGTTTCTGGATAGTGAGGTTGCACAACAGACCGTGGTAGGCCAGGTGCCCTTAAATACAACTAAAGATCAGACAAAAGATGTCAAATCAATAGTGTCAGGTACTAAGCATCATGCAAATAAGAACAACAAACATTCTCTGAAATGTCTATATGCAAATGCTAGGAGTCTAAGAAATAAGATGGGAGAGTTGGAATATATTGCACTAAATGAAAAATTGGATATAATAGGCATTACTGAGACCTGGTGGAAGGAGGATAACCAGTGGGACACTGTCATACCGGGGTACAAAGTATATCGTAATGATAGGGTGGACCGGACTGGTGGAGGGGTAGCATTGTATATTAACGAGAGCCTTGACTCAGATAGATTACAAATTCAGCAGGACACAAATCACACCTTTGAATCACTGTGGGTTGAAATTCCATGTATAAAAGGGAAAAAAATGGTGATAGGAGTGTACTACCGTCCGCCTTGCCAGGATGAGCAGGTAGACACAGAAATGATAAAAGAAATCAGAGACGCGAACAAAATGGGCAATGTGATAATAATGGGTGACTTCAATTATCCAAATATAGACTGGGTAAGTGTAACATCGGGACACGCTACAGAGATACAATTCCTTGATGAAATCAAGGACAGCTTTATGGAGCAGCTGGTGCAGGAGCCGACGAGAGAAGGAAAAATTCTAGACTTGGTCCTTAGTGGAGCGCATGATCTGGTGAGGGACGTTATGGTACTCGGGCCGCTTGATAACAGTGACCATAATATGATCAGTTTTGACATCGACCTTGAAGTAACTGTACACAGAAAGTCAAATACGTTAGCGTTTAACTTTAAAAAAGGAGACTATGATAAAATGAGAAGAACGGTAAAAAAAAACTTAGGGGGGCAACTGAGAGAGTAAAAACTGTACAACAGGCGTGGACGCTGTTCAAAAATACCATCCTGGAGGCCCAGGCCATACATATTCCGCGAATTAGAAAAGAAAGACGGAAGTCCAAAAGACACCCGGCCTGGTTGAAAAGTGAGGTGAAGGAAGCTATTAGGGCTAAAAGAAACGCCTTCAGAAAATGGAAGAAGGAACCGTCTGAAAATAACAAGAAACAGCATAAGGAGTGTCAAAGCAAATGCAAGGCACAGATTAAGAAGGCCAAGAGGGAGTATGAAAAAAAGATAGCATTAGAGGCAAAAAAACATAGTAAAAAAATTTTTCGGTATATTAAAAGCAGGAAGCCGGCAAAAGAATCGGTTGGGCCGCTGGATGTCCGAGGGGTAAAAGGGGTGATCAAGGAAGACAAAGACGTAGCGGAGAGACTGAATGAATTCTTTGCTTCGGTCTTCACCGAGGAAGATTTGGGTGGGATACCGGTGTCGGAAATGGTATTTCAAGCGGACGAGTCGGAGAAACTTACTGACTTCACGGTAAACCTGGAGGACGTAATGGGGCAGTTCGGCAAACTGAAGAGTAGCAAATCTCCTGGACCGGATGGTATTCATCCTAGAGTACTGATAGAACTGAAAAACGAGCTTGCGGAGCTACTGCTAGTGATATGCAACTTATCCTTAAAATCGAGCATGGTACCGGAAGATTGGAGGGTGGCCAATGTAACGCCCATTTTTAAAAAAGGCTCCAGGGGAGATCCGGGAAATTATAGACCGGTGAGTCTGACGTCGGTGCCGGGGAAAATGGTAGAGGCTATTATTAAAAACAAAATTACAGAGCACATCCGAGGACATGGATTACTGAGACCAAGTCAGCATGGCTTTTGTGTGGGGAAATCTTGCCTGACCAATTTACTTCAATTCTTTGAAGGAGTGAACAAACATGTGGACAAAGGGGAGTCGGTTGATATTGTGTATCTGGATTTTCAAAAGGCGTTTGACAAGGTACCTCATGAAAGGCTACAGAGGAAATTGGAGGGTCATGGGATAGGAGGAAATGTCCTATTGTGGATTAAAAACTGGTTGAAGGATAGGAAACAGAGAGTGGGGTTAAATGGGCAGTATTCACAATGGAGAAGGGTAGTTAGTGAGGTTCCTCAGGGGTCTGTGCTAGGACCGCTGCTTTTTAATATATTTATAAATGATTTAGAGATGGGAGTAACTAGCGAGGTAATTAAATTTGCTGATGACACAAAGTTATTCAAAGTCGTTAAATCGCGACAGGATTGTGAAAAATTACAAGAGGACCTTACGAGACTGGGAGACTGGGCGGCTAAATGGCAGATGATGTTTAATGTGAGCAAGTGCAAGGTGATGCATGTGGGAAAAAAGAACCCGAATTATAGCTACGTCATGCAAGGTTCCACGTTAGGAGTTACGGACCAAGAAAGGGATCTGGGTGTCGTCGTCGATAACACACTGAAACCTTCTGCTCAGTGTGCTGCTGCAGCTAAGAAAGCGAATAGAATGTTGGGTATTATTAGAAAAGGTATGGAAAACAGGTGTGAGGATGTTATAATGCCGTTGTATCGCTCCATGGTGAGACCGCACCTTGAGTATTGTGTTCAATTCTGGTTGCCGCATCTCAAGAAAGATATAGTAGAATTGGAAAAGGTGCAGCGAAGGGCGACTAAAATGATAGCGGGGATGGGACGACTTCCCTATGAAGAAAGACTAAGGAGGCTAGGGCTATACAGCTTGGAGAAGAGACGGCTGAGGGGAGACATGATAGAGGTATATAAAATAATGAGTGGAGTGGAACAGGTGGATGTGAAGCGTCTGTTCACGCTTTCCAAAAATACTAGGACTAGGGGGCATGCGATGAAACTACAGTGTAGTAAATTTAAAACAAATCGGAGAAAATTTTTCTTCACCCAACGTGTAATTAAACTCTGGAATTCGTTGCCGGAGAAAGTGGTGAAGGCGGTTAGCTTAGCAGAGTTTAAAAAGGGGTTGGACGGTTTCCTAAAAGACAAGTCCATAAACCGCTACTAAACGGACTTGGAAAAATCCAAAATTCCAGGAATAACATGTATAGAATGTTTGTACGTTTGGGAAGCTTGCCAGGTGCCCTTGGCCTGGATTGGCCGCTGTCGTGGACAGGATGCTGGGCTCGATGGACCCTTGGTCTTTTCCCAGTATGGCATTACTTATGTACTTATGTACTTATGTACTTATGTGTTACGCCCTCGACATCATCACGTGTGACGCGAGGGCGGGACATGAAGACATGGTGAGTGTTGTGGCTTCACCACCATGAACTTACGAACCGGTGTCTGAATGCCTGCAGTGACGTCAGTGTCCTCAGAACGTTGAGGGTGCGTTTTATTATAGTAGATATGCTTTTGGAAGTTGGAAAGCCTATTAGAAAGCAATTGATCATTCGAAAATTTCTCCCAAAATAAGGCATTGTAATCAGCTTTGTTAGATATAAAGCTACCTGACCAAAGATTAATTTATTTACAAAACATGGTAACTTAGGGGTCCTTTTACTAAGGTGCACTGAAAAATGGCTTGCGGTAGTGTTGGCACAGGTTTTGGGCATGCGCCGATCTATTTTTCAGCGCACCTTTAAAAAAGGCCTTTAAAAATTTTTTTTGCTGAAAATGGATGTGCAGCAAAATCAAAATTACCGCACGTCCATTTTTCGGTCTGCGACCTTACTGCCATCCATTGACTTAGCGGTAAAGTCTCACGTGGTAACCGGGAAGTAATGACATATACGCGTCAAATGCCACTTGGTGCGCGTCTGATACGCTGCGTCTGAAAATAAAAATTATGTATCGGATGCTCGCCAAAAATGAAATTACCACAAGAGCCACACAGTAACGGGGTGGTAACTGCATTTTGGTGCGCATTGGGCACGCATAGATGCTTACGCAGCTTAGTAAAAGGGACCCTCAAATACTATTCTAGCTTCAAAAGGAAGCCAATATAATTTCATCAGTAACGAGGTTTGCTCTTTCAAATTTCATAGTCCCTTAAATCAGTCTGGCAGCAGTATTTTGTATAAGTTGAATTTTTATTGAAATACCAGCATATACAGAATTGTGCACCCAAAACTCGTGCCTACACTACCACAGCGCATCTCAGTAAAAGGACCCCTAAGATGTTTAAGGTTAAAAATGCTTTTTTAATAAGCTATTCATTTCAAGTTCAGAAGAGGGAGTGGAATTTAGGAGTATGCCTAGCACCGTAGGATAATGTACTTTAGAACAGGCTGTGTCATCTACAGAAATTGTGGGAGGTATATTTTGATCACAGCTATTGAACTATAACACCTTACTTTTGTTTGTATTCAGACTTAGCATATTTGTGAAAGCCTATTGCTTATAAACACAATTCCCAATCTTAAAAAAGGTAGAATCTCTAAAGATACTGATATTAAAATAAAAATATCATCAGCATAAGAATGTAAGAGCTCATCACTCTCTGATTGGATTGCTCCCAAAGAGGTCATAAAAACATTAAACAAGATTGGCAAAAGCAGTGAACCCTTAACGACCCCACTGGGTGGTTGCCAGGTAGAGGAAATTTCACCATTTTTCTTGTCACCGCCTATTTCAGACGTTCTGTTTGTGGTTTAGATGTTTGGACACTGGCATTTAGACATCCATATTTATTTATTTATTTGTTACATTTGTATCCCACATTTTCCCACCTATTTGTAGACTCAATGTGGCTTACATAGTACCAGAGAGACGTTTGCAGACTCCGGTGTGAGCAAATACAAAGTGATATTGTGGATAGATAAAGTTCATGTGGCACAGCCACATTATGGAAGAGTTGTGCTATGTCCATTACGTACTTTAGTTTTGTTGTGTTGCAGAGATCAGGCATTTACGTTGGATTGGTAGGGTATGGCTTTTTAAACAGGTAAGTTTTTAGTTTTTTCCAGAAGTTTAGGTGGTCATACGTAGTTTTCATGACTTTTGGTAATGCGTTCCATAGTTGTGTGCTTATGTAGGAGAGACTGGATACGTAAGTTGATTTGTATTTGAGTCCTTTGCAGCTTGGGTAGTACAGATTTAGGTACATTTGTGTTGATTTGGATGTGTTTCTAGTTGGTAGGTCGATCAAGTCTGTCATGTATCCTGGGGATTCACCGTAGATAATTTTGTGAACCAGAGTGCAGATTTTGAAAGCTATGCGTTCTTTGATTGGGAGCCAGTGTAGTTTTTTGTGGAGGGGTTTTGCGCTTTCAAATTGCATTTTTCCGAAGATAAGCTTAGCTGCGGTGTTTTGCATGGATGTCCAAATACCGATTTTATAAAGCCAGACTATGGACATCTAACACTGCAGAACAACCATATGGCAAGGGGGAGTGGTGTGGGTGTGTTTTGGGTGGAAGTAGGGAGGGGCCAAAAGATAGACCTCCAACTCCGATTGCAGAAGGGAAAGGGACTTCCATATTCAAAAAGATGAATGTCTTTATTTAGACCTGGTGCTTGGCATGTCCAGGTTGCAGAAAAGTACTCTGATTGAGCAGTTCTCCATTGAATGGAGATAAAGGAAGTCACAGCATAGGCGCCGACTCCGTGGGTGCTGTGGGTGCTCGAGCACCCCCAATATTTCACCCACTGGAAGTTCCCTTTGTCCCTCCCTCCCTTCCAGGCCCCATCCCTCCGAATTTTAAAAGTCATCATCTTACCTCATCGGGGTTACAGCGGCAGCAGCAGCAGCGGTGAAAAGTGTGCAGGCTCGGTGCTCAGTTCAGTCTTCTCTTCTCTCTCAGCTCTGGACCAGAGCTGAGAGAGAGAGAGAGAGAAGGGAAGACTGAACTGAGCCTGCATGCTTTTCACCGCTGCTGCCGCCGTAACCCCGATGAGGTAAGATTACTTTTAAAATTTGGAGGGAGGGGGTCTGAAACTCAAAGGGAGGGAGGAGGGGGGCCTTGGAACTTGGAGGGAGGGGGAAGAGTGGGAGGGAGGGGGAATGCACCACCTGTAAAAAAAAAAAAAAAATGTCAGCACCCCCAATCATTTTGAAAAGTTGGCTCCTATGAGTCACAGTGGGTATTTTCTGTCCCTGGAGTGCTCACAATTAAAAAAAAAGCTGCAGTGGGATTTGAACCAACAACCTGTTTAGCTCTGTGGTAGTTTACAGCTAACTGCTTTAACCATTAGGCTATTTCTACACATGAACAGCTAAGTGGCTATTTTGTAATATGGATGTTTCTGTGCTGCCACACAGATGTCCGTGTCCCTCGTTTTGCCAGTTCATAATTTGGACTTTTCAGTTAGTAAAATGGATGTTCATGCTGGACATTTCCCACACATGGGTTTCCATCTCACAGGTGTTTTAGAACAGGTTGTATCATACGAGATGGATGTCCACTTGTGAGATACTGACTGGGACATCCACTTTCTGAGTTGGTCTTCCTTTCTAAAATTCCCTTCCCCATGTTTTACTAGACAAAAATTCCTCAAACCAATCAATGACAAATCCCATTATTCCCATATCACCTGATTTGGACAATAGCAAAGCACGATCTACGGTTTTGAAAGTGCCTGAGATATCAAACGGAAATAAGATAATTTGATTCCCAAAACAGTGCCTTCCTCACTTCAGATATGATAACTACCAAAAGTGTCTCTGTAACTATGTAACGTAAAAAAGACAAATTGCATTGGGAGTAAGATATCAAAGTTATCTAATTTTTTGAGCTGTTCAGAGACAAGAAATTCAATTATTAGTATTTTTTTTAGTAAGAGAAATACTTGCATCAGGTTCAGAGACAAGAGATTCAATTAGTTTTTTTTTTTTGTTAATAAGAGGAATACTTTCAACAGGTCTAAAATTATATATTTTTGAAAAATCTAAAGCAGGAACTTTACAAATAGATGTCAGGACAATCTATCCCATTGTAGTCTGGAAGTATTTATTTTTGTTACATTTGTACCCTGCGCTTTCCCACTCATGGCAGGCTCAATGCGGCAATGGAGGGTTAAGTGACTTGCCCAGAGTCACACCAATGTGGCCGCGCAGGCTTCTGCTTCTGTGAGTCTGACGTCCTGCACGTACGTGCAGGACGTCAGACTCACAGAAACAGAAGCCTGCGCAGCCTTCTACATGGAATGTTGCTAGTGGAATAGCAACATTCCATGTAGAATCTCCAATAGTAGCAACATTCCATGTAGAATCTCCAACATTCCATGTAGAATCTCCAATCTCCAATAGTATCTATTTTATTTTTGTTACATTTGTACCCCACGCTTTCCCACTCATGGCAGGCTCAATGCGGCTTACATGGGGCAATGGAGGGTTAAGTGACTTGCCCAGAGTTCCACTAGCAACATTCCATGTAGAATCTCCAATAGTAGCAACATTCCATGTAGAATCTCCAACATTCCATGTAGAATCTCCAATCTCCAATAGTATCTATTTTATTTTTGTTACATTTGTACCCCACGCTTTCCCACTCATGGCAGGCTCAATGCGGCTTACATGGGGCAATGGAGGGTTAAGTGACTTGCCCAGAGTCACAAGGAGCTGCCTGTGCCTGAAGTGGGAATTGAACTCAGGTCCTCAGGACCAAAGTCCACCACCCTAACCACTAGGCCACTCCTGAATGAAGGACATAATTGATTCTGTAATAAGCTAGATGGTCAACAATCTAAACTACAATTAGAATTAGATAGTTTACAAAGAGAAGACAAATTTTTTTTCCACATTAACAGCTTAAATTTGGACCATGATCTATCTATTGGGTAACTCCCAACAGTTTCCCAACAAAACTATATTGCCTGGTGTATGAACTGGTAATAATGACTCCCTTATCTTTAAAATTTTATTTGGAAGGAAAAAAAAACCCAATTGTAGATCATCAGCATTCAGTCGTCCTTGTTGTCCTGACAGAGGGGTCCCTTTACTAAGGCACGGCAAAAAGTGGCCTGCAGTAGTGTGGGCACATATATTTGGCGTGTACTGGGCCAGTTTTTACCATGTCTGGGAAAAGGGCTTTTTTTTCAATGAGCCGGGAAAAGGGCCTGTGGTACAATTGAAACCAGCATGTGCCTATTTACGGCCTGTGCCCTTAACGCCACCCATTGATCTAGTGGTAAGGGTTCATGCGCTGCACTCGCGGTAACCGGTCGGCACACGCCAACTGCCAATTAACACCAGAAACACCGCACGTGGTAGGAAATAAAAAAAATAATTTATGGGCACGCGCCGAATCCAAAATTACTGCCTGGGTGACACGCTAGCCTGGTGGTAGTCTCGTTTTGGCATGTGCGTAGAGCCTACCACGCCTTTGTTAAAGGGACCAGAGTATCTACAGATGTAATATCTTTAAATAATTTAAACAACGTTTTCTGATCTGGACAATTAACTCCACTTTGCTCTGAAAAATATAATTTCTTAGAAACTTCTTGCTTATATAAAGATATTTGGCACTTCCAGGCTCCTTATCTGAAGAAGCACCAGACTTTTACCAAGTCGTCTCTAGTATATGACATTCCTGTTTACGAGAACGCAATTGCAACACAAACCAAAGTGAAAATTTATTTCTAACGTATTTTTTTCTCATTGGGGCAATTAGTTCCGAAATTTTGGATGCTACCGTGTTCCAGCTTCATAAAAGATGATCACAATCTTTTGTGTTATCAGGTTAAGAAGGACTTGTGTCAATTGAGCCTCATCAATTCTACCCTTTGATCAGTAAGTTCTATTGTTTGACTGCACCCGCTGTTTTGAAATGTTTTTATATAATACAAAATCCAACAAATAATGGTCGGACCAGCGAATTGATTTCCAGTTACAAACGGTAGAAGTAGAAAGTAAATTCGAAGTTATAAAATCCAAGGAATGTTGTTTCTCATGAGTTGGGGCTATAGTAGGTAAACTAAATCCTAGATATTCTAAAAAGGAAATAAAACAAACACCATTACAATCTGAGCTATCTTCTAAGTGAAGTGTTCTGTTGTCCAGTAGCAGGATGAGGCAGGTGAACAATGTTATAGATGATGTCATGTAGACAAGATCTCATTAAGACAACCAAACAATGGTAGGGCAAGGTTGTTGGTGCTGGGAGGGAATTAGCTATTTACAAACGATACCTAGGATTTTCTATCACCATTAGCATAAGGGACTAAGGATGGTGCATTGGATCTGTGTGAGGTGTCACGTTGGTCCACCCCAGCAATAGTAGCATCATACTCATTGCTAGGACCTCCCACTTGATTTGACTGGCAGGACCACCACAGATGGATGCTGCCAGTTTCTTCTAAGCCTTTTCCCACACGTCTTTTTCTTAAGATCCTTCCCATACCTGTTATTGTGATAAATGGCATTTAACTTTCAGCAAATACCACTCCAGAGGGAGATCTTTTGATTTCAGTTTAAGGTTTATTACATTACTACCTTTCACACTACAGAATAGCTAAGTGGTTTACAAGAATGAATAAAAAGGGAGGAATCAATCTAAAGAGAGAGATCTGACAGATATCAGGAAAAGGATTATTTTATGACAACACACAAAAGGATGTCTAATACAATAGTCTTGACTACAGCAGTTATAACTCCAACCCTCCTGACACAAAAGGTCAACACACTTTGGGCCAGATGCACTAAACTTAACGAGCCAGCAACGTGGTTTTTAAACTGGTTCTAGCCAGTTTAGCACGCAAGTAGTAAACCGGGACATGCACAAAAGGGTTCTCCGAGCCATTTTCCTGTCATAGTAGCAGCTAACGAAAACGGAATGCAAATGAGCTAAGTACTATTATAATGTGAATGCGATGCGATGCACTACCGTTTCCGACCCCATGCACAAAAGCAGTCCCTACCTTTACCGTGGAAATTTTAACGGGAGATGTGGACCTGCCGGTTCTTCATTATCGCAAGTAGGAGAAGTGGAGAAACAAGGCAGGGAAGATGGAGCACAAAAAAAAAAGTATAACAGCTTACACGCAGCTTCTTCGCGTGTATAAAAGCCATGCCACATGTTTCTTTTTCAAATGACATTTTACTGGCAAGAAATTGGGGAGGGGGGCAGTACCGAAATGTAACGCATAAAAGTAATGGTGGCTTACCAAAAATGCAAGGAAGACAAGGGTCCATCAAAGAAACAGCATCTGTGGGAAACGGGCTTGGTTCCACCCTCAGCTGTTCCTGCTGCTTCCTTCTATTGGCTGGCTGACATCCTAGAACGCCCATCTCCCTGAAGATGGACTCTCATTGGCTGGCTGCTGTCCCAACTCCTCCTTCCTGCAGGGCTTTCCTGATGACATCACTTTAAAGCTATGAACTGATTGGATCTGAACTTCCTGTTGCCCCCTCTACAGGGAGGGGCTAAACCAATTGGACAGCATCAGCCTGGGTATTACTGGAGGGGGACACCAGGAGTTTGGATCCAATCAGTTCACAGCTCTAAAGTGATGTCATCAGGGAAGTCCTACAGGGAGGTGGAGTTGGGACAGCAGCCAGCCAATGAGAGTCCATCTTCAGGGAGATGGGCATTCTATGTCAGCCAGCCAATAGAAGGAAGCAGCAGGAACAGCTGAGGGTGGAACCACACCCTGATGCTGCTGATTCCTCACAGAAGAGCGGAGAGCAGCAGAGAAGTTTTTCTCACTTTTTCCCAGCAGCGGGAGGCAGGGAGCTGCAATACAGGTATGCCCATCCAAAGAAAAGCGCTATTGTGTTTGCAAAAAAAAAGAGGTAACTCTACTGCTATCGTGTATGAGAGCCGTCTGTAGCATGCGCAGAGCAGCCATGCATAGCGATTGACTGTTCTGCGCATGCTCAGTTCACCGACTTGCTTCCCCCATATCGCATGTAAATGAGCTGGGTCGCAAAAGCAACGAGCAGCTCATTTGCATGTGATTTTCTTTGTGAATCCCTCTGTGTTTCTAAATCGGTAAATTTTTACCGATTTTGTAAACGCAGACGGATCCTTAACGGGACCTTTGTGCATCTGGCTCTTTGAGTCTCTCGGGGACCTCATAGTCACAGCATGGTGCAGGGGCTTCCGTTCTTCTATAGTGATTTTGGATGGAGGTTCTCGCAGAGGGGGAAGGAAGGTTTTTGTGCGACAATCGGATTGGGTGAGGGGATCTTTTGAGGGAGGGATCAGATCATATGGGGAGTCTTTCTGAGGGTGTGGGGCAGATTGGATTTAGTCAGAGTTTTTTTGGAGGGATTGGGTGGGGTGGGAGTTCTTGCAGGAGAGACTGGATCATGGGGGAACAGATTGAAAGGGAAGGACTGAACTGCTGCCACAGTGGTCTCATTCTCTGCACTGGGGCAGCTGTTTTACTGAACTGCTGGTAGTACAGCTGCAGTTAATGACACCTCTTGAGGTCACCTTAAGTGCAGTTGTGCTTTCAGCTGTCATGATTGCTACCAAGTGGTACTGACTTATGGTCTTGCTGTCACAGCAGACTGCTTTGCTCTGCCCTGTCACTTCCACGCACCACCCCTAACTGCGTTAAGCAGCTGGCATGGGGTTTTTATCATACTGGTTGTCTTAGCACACATTTGTCGTTATTATGGGTTCATGCTGATGATAACATCTAATGCTTGGTAAAACCTGTGTTGGCTAGTGGCTTTGAAGATTGCCCTTTCCAGGACTTATCATGGGTCAACATTCAAAGCGCTTTAACAGGCCAAAAACAGTTCCTGGCTGGTTAAATCGCTTCTTCGGGGCTAACCAGTCATTTTCAGTGGCGGTTTTTATTTCGGTTTTTTTTTTTTTTTTTTAATGTTTGTACAGTTTATTTTCTAACAAATCCACCCGGAAGATTTCTTCAGTTAGAAGTTCTTTGAAACAATGCCATCATTCTTTGCAAGCCTGAGGATACAGTCATCTGACTCTCCCATTCTACGGATCGCTCCACAGATAGCATAGGTCTTGAACTGCCCGTTGAACCTGCCTGTGTTTTTATCGACCTCAGCCACATTTATCTGGATGGAAGCATGGTCCTTAGCTCCAATAATTCTATTGCTAGCAGAGCATTTACGAGGGACATACAAGTCCACAAATTCCCCAGCATCGTTCTGCATGTTGTGTCTTGTCTGCAGTCGCACAGTACCCTCCCTCAGTACAAATGGCTTACACAAAAGAGCGGCGATTTTTATTTCTAGTGGTGCAATGTAGAGTATTAGTTTCTTTTTAAAAAAAATGCTGAAGTGATAGAGATTTCAAAAATATCTAAAGTTTTTCAGTCCTATTCCACAATTGGTTATCTATTCTGAAGCTGCTGGTTTGGGTCCATCTTAATTTTACCTCAAGGAAAAATGCATTGCCTTAAGTCCAGCTATATGGACTTCTATCCTAATTTAGCCTTGACTAAATATCAGCAATCCAATTTTGGTTTCATTGCAAACTGAACAATTGATCATGCTATTGCCTTCTATATCAATAAAGTCAACACTAAAACAAGTCTACTTTACGTCTATGGCAAAGTGTTTCTCATGCCATAGCAGACTATACCTCCGTTAGTTTATATGCTAATAATATCAAAGACTGTTTGAAATTGCTTTTATTCACAGTCATAGTAACATAGTAAATGACGGCAGAAAAAGACCTGCATGGTCCATCCAGTCTGCCCAACAAGATAAACTCATATGTGCTACTTTTTGTGTATACCCTACTTTGATTTGTACCTGTCCTCTTCAGGGCACAGACCGTATAAGTCTGCCCAGCACTATCCCCGCCTTCCAACCACCAGCCCCGCCTCCCACTACCGGCTCTGGCACAGACCCTATAAGTCTGCCCAGCACTATCCCCGCCTCCTGCCACCGGCTCTGCCACCCAATCTCGGCTAAGCTCCTTAGGATCCATTCCTTCTGAACAGGATTCCTTTATGTTTATCCCAGGCGTGTTTGAATTCTGTTACCGTTTTCATTTCCACCACCTCCCGCGGGAGGGCATTCCAAGCATCCACTACTCTCTCCGTGAAAAATCTTTGTCAATTATTGAGGTACTAAGCTGCCTTATGGCTTACGAATAAGGATGCGTTAGGGATTAAATAAGCACTGAAGGGCCACTTATGAGAACCTGTCATTTCTTGTACTTTTGTGTGCCGTTTTGCTGTCTTCTCAGTTGTTAAACTTAATTTAACAATGATTAGTGTAGCTAGGTGACATTGAGATTTTGTAATTTCTTTGCTGGAAATATCACAGCTTTTACTGTTAATAGTAAAAGTATGCTAGCATTGTTTCCTATTAAAGTTTGGTGGAGCACAGTGCCAAAGGAACAGCCGTGCCTGTCTGAATTTTTTGCCTGTAACATTTGTGCATAACCTAAAGCTCAGAGATTCAAATTCCAGTGCTATCGTTCTCTCTTTTAGTAGAGAGGTGCGGTAGGCGTGTTAGTCCACTTTTAAAGGTAATCAATAGAAATAAAACAAAATAAAACATGGAAAAGAAAATAAGATGATACCTTTTTTATTGGACAGAACTTAATACATTTCTTGATTAGCTTTCGAAGGTTGCCCTTCTTCGTCAGATCGGAAGTAAGCAAATGTTAGTAGATGACAGTATATATACCGTATTTTTCGGACTATAAGACGCACCGGACCATAAGACGCACCTAGGTTTTAGAGGAGGGAAATAGGAAAAAAAATTTTTCCTTTTTCCCTCCTCTAAAACCTAGGTGATCCGGTGCGTCTTGTCCGAGTTCGGGATCGCCCTCCCCCGGCCCTGTCACCACTTCTCCCCTACTCACGTCACGCGATGTTCCCTGGTGGTCTAGTGATGTTGGGGCAGGAAAGAGCCCCCTCTTTCCTGCCCAGCGCGCTGTTCTCCGTCCTCCTGTATGCTGCCTGACGGTCTCGGCGAGATTCAAAATGGCCGCCGAGAATTGAAGTCTCGGCGGCCATTTTGAATCTCACCGAGACCGTCAGGCAGCATACAGGAGGACGGAGAGCAGCGCGCTGGGCAGGAAAGAGGGGGCTTTTTCCTGCCCCGACATCACTAGACCACCAGGGAACCGCGTGACGTGAGTAGGGGAGAAGTGGTGACAGGGCCGGGGGAGGGCGATCCTGAACTCGGGGGGAGGGCGATCCCGAACTCGGGGGGAGGGCGGGAGGGAGGGAACTCGCTACCTTCGGACTATAAGACGCACCCCCCATTTTCCTCCCAAATTTGGGGGGAAAAAAGTGCGTCTTATAGTCCGAAAAATACGGTAAGTGAAATATCAAGGTATTTCAGTGACACTCTTTTAAAAAGTGTCCCTTTCACCTGCATGGGTTCCTTGCTTTTAAAGGAATGTAAAAGGTGAATTATTAACTGACCAGAAAGGCAGTTGCTTTACATATGCCCAAGAGGAGAGATACTGCCAAGCCATCCTACACCATGGAAACAGAGAAACATAAATACAGTGGGTAGACAAGGACTGAATGACCTACAGTATATAGGCTGGGAGCTGAGGCAGAGCTTCCACAGAACGGCTGTGTAAATGAGGAGCTCCCAGGTCTGCAATACTGTTCAGTATTTTATCCTTGGAATGTGACCTGCTGTGCTGTTTAAAACTGCCCTCCTAGTGTTTTAAGAATCTCTTGCAAGATTTGAACATGTTTCCAGGGAAGTGCCAGCATGAAGAAACCAAAAGCTGATTCCCCCAATGACTTCCCTATGAGGAAAGGCTAAAGCAGCTAGGGCGCTTCAGCTTGAAGAAAAGATGGCTGCGGAGAGATATGATAGAGATCTATAAAATACTGAGTGAAGTGGAACGGGTAGACATGAATCACTTGTTTACTCTTTCCAAAATACTAGGACTAGGGGGCATGCAATGAAGCTACAAAGTAAAACAAATCAGAGAAATTATTTCTTCACTCAATGTGTAATTAAACTCTGGAATTCGTTGCCAGAGAATGTGATAAAAGCAGTTAGCTTAGCGGGGTTTAAAAAAGGTTTGGCTAGCTTCCTAAAAGAAAAGTCCATAAGCTATTATTGAGATGGACTTGGGGAAAATCCACTGCTTATTTCTAGGATAAGCAGCATAAAATGTACTGTTTTCAGATCTTGCCATGTTCTTGTAACCTGGATTGGCCACTGTTGGAAACAGGATGCTGGGCTTGATGAACCTTCGGTCTGTCCCAGTATGGCAACACTTATGTACTAAGCCATGATGACAAGGTCTAGAACAAAAACTGTTCAAGCTAGTACTTGCACAACTACATGAATTCAAGAACGTGCTTGCAGCAAATGATTAATCTGAGATGATGAGGTGAAATACTTCAACCCTTTTGGGACATTATTCAAGAAAGGTTTGGACATTTGTCACGCGTGAAGAAATGGACTTTGACATGCACTACTTATTTTTGTGCTGTGTTTTCTGATTAGGTGCCCCTTTTGAATGTATGTATATTTGTGTACAGAGGCCAAACAAAACCAGAGCTTTTGGTTTTGGCCAAATCCCTCCAGTGGTCATCTGGTCACCTTTTTGAGACCAAGTGATCTAACTTTTAGCCCTGGACATTTTTGGTTTGTTCTGTAATAGCAGAAATCATCCAAATTTTGGGAATGCCCAAATCCCACCCTTAACACGCTCCGTTGTGATTTGGACATACTACATATGAACTGAATAGAAAACCGTCTTAAAAATGGGTTTTGAAAATAGGAATTTGGACATTTTGGGGGTATTTGTCAGCAGGTAGGGGGTGAAGGCAGGACTTGGCAGTATTCATTAATGTGTCTTTAGTGGGAAGAGGGTATCATTGGAGGGGGAGGGTGCAGCTTCTTTTTTTTTGTGCACAGGCCCCTTTAAGAAATGCTCCTGAGTAGGTTTAAGCTGGCGTTATTTTTCCTGGAATAATGTAGCTTGTGGTTTTCATTGCAAACTGTGTTATTAGAATTACATAATAATGGGATGTTTTGCATGTATTTGCATGGGAGCAGAGCTGGAAGTTACCTGGTATCTCCAGTGGTATCTAGATATCTATTTGGCAAGTTCGACCAGCGGAACAATTGTCCTAACTTACCAGGTACGAACACTGAATATTGGTAACACCCAGCTATCTTCTGGCAGTCACTCTGTACCCAGATATTCAGCGCTGATATTCAGATATCAGCTGGTGCTGGATATCCAGGTATAGATTTAAAAGCTACAGTTGACGTTTGACTCCAATGCTGACCATAGTGATTGAATATCTCGGAATGAATGTTGTCTGCTATGAATGTAAAAATGGGGGATGGGGGGGGGGGGTGGGGAAGGAGGTAGCCATTATTATGCTAAGGGCTTCTCTTTTCTGCTGTGGAAAATCCTGTGTGGAATTCACTGCATTGGCTTCTAGTATTTTGCCAGTCTGGGCGAATGAAACATTTGACTTTGAAACTGATGCGAGGTCTAAGTACCATAGTAGAAATGAAACCAGCGATTAAGAAAACTGATGTACTAGGAGAGAGAACTTTATAGACAGTCTAGAGAGTTTTGACACATTTGGAGCAAGACATTACTTGGAAGGTCACTAGTATTCAAAATGATGCCACATCTTTAAAACATATATAAGAACACCAAAATATTATCCAACAGAAATTGGAATTTAGAGTTCAGAATCTTGAGAATAAACCCACGGATCTACAAATTATAACACTTTTATAAAGGAAGCCTTTCTTAGTAGAAAATCAGAATAGAGAATTAAGCAAAAACAAAATTAAGAATGATTGATTTTATGAAAATGGATTCTGTCTCACCTTCTATGAGGGAAATTTTTTAGCCAGTCCAGGTGATCTATAGCATCAACACGGGCATTCGGCATTCACTCAGTCACACCCCTTCTATATCCAAACACCACACCCACAGCCAATTTCTTTAACAAATGTGGATTTATTTAGGCCGCAGCCAGGTCCGCAACAATTTACCATAAACCTTCACATAAACAATCATTGATAAACATCATTGATAAACATTGATAAACATCTCACTCCGAGTACACAGCCGTTCTTTCTTATTACCACAGGCTGTGCCGTTCAAGCACCCTGTTCCTCCTCAGTGCTGTCTGCTACAGCACACACTGTCAATTCAAATGCATCCCGTACAAGGATGCATTTACCACTTTAACCAAAGCTATTGGCCCCCTGGCCGTCCAAGCCAGGAGACTAGCTGTGTCCATCTTGTTCTGTAAGCCTGCCCGCATGCAGGCATACCATTTCGCTCAGTATTGTAACTTTCAACAGCTCCTTAACATATATATAGTAACTCACTTTGCCATATTATCCGCTGAGGTGCTGTGTACTCGTCGCTAATGTTACCTAATTTCCATAGCTTATGCCTTGCTGCGACAACTACCCTTTCCCTGTACCTCGTGGGCGGGAGGGCGGGTCAGCACTGCTCCCTCCGCTTGCTGAAACCAAATGGTGCTGTGTTTCCTTTCAACACCCTTCTTCACCCCTCCTCCCTACCCGCCCCTTTTCCCATTACCCTTCATTCTCCTATCCTTTCTATCTACTCTCACTCCTCCCTCCCCCTCCCCCCAAATTCTTCATGAGCCTCCAGCCCGGTTGTAATCGGCTCCCCTTTAAGGGTGATCCTTTCCATTTTCCTTTGAAAATGTTGCTGGGACTAGTGCTATGTGGCATTTTTAAAATGTGAGTTAAATAATGCGTAAGGATTTGAAAATGAATCCCTAATAGGGGCATAATTGAACGCGGATGCCCATCTCCATGGGCGACCATCTCCGAGGACGGGTCCACAAAGGGGCGGGACAGACCGTATTTTCGAAAAAGATGGGCGTCCATCTTTTGTTTCGATAATATGGTTGGTGCCGGGCAAACGCATCGGATTTGGGCGGATTTGAGCTGGGTGGTATTGGTTTTCAGCGATAATGGAAACTGAAACCGCCCAGCTCAAAAACGAACAACTCCAAGGCATTTGATCATGGGAGGGGCCAGGATTCATAGTGTACTGGTCCCCCTCACATGCCAGGACACCAACCAGGCACCCTAGGGGGCACTTATAAAAAGTAAAAAAAATTTTTTAATACATCCCAAGTCCATAGCTCCATTCCCTTGGGTGCTGAGCCCCCCAAATCCCCCCCAAAACCCACTCCCCAGAACTCTACACCATTATAGGTAAAGGGGGGCACCTAGATGTGGGTACAGTGGGTTTTGGGGGCGGTTTGGAGGGCTCCCATTTACCAGCACAAGTGTAACAGGTAGGGGGGGATGGGCCTGGGTTCACCTGCCTGAAGTCCACTGCACCTACTAACAACTGCTCCAGGGACCTGCATACTGCTGTGATGGAGCTGGGTATGACATTTGAGGCTGGCATACAGGCTGGAAAAAAAAGTTTTTAAAGTTCTTTTTTTTTTTGGTGCGAGGGGGACCACTGGGGGAGTCAGGGGAGATCATCCCGGATTCCCTCCGGTGGTCATCTGGGTAGTTGGGGCACTTTTTGGGGACTTGTTCGTGAAAAAAGGGTCCAAAAAAAGCGGCCCAAATTCTCGCTACTGCCGCCCTTTTTTCCATTATCGGCCGACCGCGCCCATCTCGGCAGATAAGCACGCCCTAGTCCCGCTTTCACCATGCCTCTGACACGCCCCCGTGAACTTTGTTCGTTCCCGTGACAGACTGCAGTTGGAGGTGCCCAAAATCTGCTTTCGATTATACCGATTTGGGCGCCCATGAGAGAAAGGCGTCCATCTCCCGATTTGGGTCGAAATATGGGCGTATTTCTCTTTCGAAAATAAGCTTGTAAGTGTACCTCAGTTTGCCCTCCTCTTTTCCCTAAAGATGGGAGAAGGAACTTTTCAAAGGGTCCTTCTCTGTGGGTAAACTCCCATTTACCCTTGGAGAATGCTTTTGAAAGTTGCCCCTGCACTTTTCTTGAATGGATTTCAAAGGGGAAAAATATTCAATATTAAAGAACTAGTAAAAAAGGCCCGTTTCTGACACAAATGAAACGGGCGCTAGCAAGGTTTTCCTCGGAGTGTGTATGTTTTGGAGAGTGTATGTGAGAGTGACTGTTTGAGAGTCAGAGTGAAAGTGTGAGAGAGAGAGTGAGTCTGGGTGTGAGTGTGTTTGTGAGAGAGTGTGTGTGTGAGAATGAGAGTGTGTGCAAGTGTGTATGTGAGACACAGTGTGATAGAGAGTGTGTGTGTGTGGCCATCCATGCTCCTCTGTCCCCTGCCCCCTCCATTCATCCCTTTCCAGCATTTCCCCTCTCTGCCTGAGGCCTGCCCTGCAATCCATGCTCCTCTGTCCCCTGCCCCCCTCCATTCATCCCTTTCCAGCATTTCCCCTCTCTGCCTGAGGCCTGCCCTGCAATCCATATCCATCCATGCCCATCTGCCCCTCCATTCATCCCTATCCAGCAATTCCCCTCTGTCCCTGAGCCCTGCCCTCCCAATCCATGGCCATCCATGTTACTCTGTCACCTGCCCCCTCCATTCATCCGTATCCAGCATTTCCCCTCTCTGCCTGAGGCCTGCCCTGCAATCCATGCTCCTCTGTCCCCTGCCCCCTCCATTCATCCCTTTGCAGCATTTCCCCTCTCTGCCTGAGGCCTGCCCTGCAATCCATATCCATCCATGGCCATCTGTCCCCTCCATTCATCCCTATCCAGCAATTCCCCTTTCCCTGAGCCCTGCCCTCCCAATCCATGGCCATCCATGTTACTCTGTCACCTGCCCCCTCCATTCATCCCTATCCAGCATTTCCCCTCTCTGCCTGAGGCCTGCCCTGCAATCCATATCCATCCATGCCCATCTGTCCCTTCCATTCATCCCTATCCAGCAATTCCCCTGTCCCTGAGCCCTGCCCTCCCAATCCATGCCCATCCATGCTCCTCTGTCCCCTGCCGCCTCCATTCATCCTTTTCCAGCAAGTCCCCTCTCTCCCTTCCATGACCCCCCCTCGCATCCATGCTCCTGTCACTCCCATGTCCCAGCCTGGCCCGCCCTCTTCTCCCCCCCCCCCCCCCCCCTTCGCATCCATGCATGGCTTTTTTTTTTTTTCTTCTTTTAAAATGTACCTCCGTGGCGGTTCCGGCAGCGAAGCGTCAGGGAAGGAGGCGGCGCTCCCGACGTCTAGGTTTCCCTTCGCTGTGTTCCGCCTTCTTTTGACGTCATCCTTGACGTCAGAAGAAGGCGGAACACAGCGAAGGGAAGGCTAGACGTCGAGAGCGCCGCCTCCTTCCCTGACGCTTCGCTGCCGAGCGATGCGATTGGGTGAGTGTCATTGCTCCGCCCTCGACGTCATCACGTTTGACGCGTGGGCGGGGCAGACACAATGCGATCTCACCCCCTTCACTTTTGGCTAAGAGAGGCTTCATAGAACGTTGGAGGTGCGTTTTATATAGAGAGATATGTTTCTTCTTTAAGGAAGTTTCAGATGTATTGTAACCTGTAATTTACATTATTGTGTTCAATTTCCTTTATCTGGAGCTACACGCTTTGGTAGTTTGCTCTGAAAATGGACTGTGATCTCTTTTAGTGTCGGTTTTCTCTTGCTCATTTGTCAGAACAAGTGCTGGGATGTGGCACCAGGAGTCTTCATTTACAAGAATCTTGAGTATTTTCCCCTTAGTTTTTAAACCCCATCTCTCTCATCATACCTAATGAGATCATTGCATTGTTGGTCCTTGACTGGGACTCCTTGAAGAAATTCTTAATCCTGGGACCTGAATCCAATGGCTGGGCGTCACCCTTAAGGAAGGACCATGACTCCCATCCTATGGGGGGAGGAGGGTTGTGTGAATGCTGCAAAACAAGTAGGGTAAACATTCCAAACATGGCTCCTGTAATTCTTTTCAACCTTATGTGTGTGTGTGTATGTGTGTGCAGTAGAGAATCCACAAACGTGGAGAACTCAACGAAGTCCCACGGATAGTCACAGTACAACAAAGCAGTGGGTAAAAAACCAGGAGTCCCAGAGTGAAGATGAACCAAACTTTATTAATCAGTGTATTGACTCGACACAACGTTGTGTTTCGGTCAAAGGGCCTACATCAGGAGTCTAAATACTGGAGTTGAGAACGATAATGATGATCCAGAATTAGCAATGTTGTAAAATGCAGTCTGTATTGTAGTGGTCTTAAAAAAGACCTTTGTTCTGAAGCGTGAGCTGGATCACTTGCATGAGCGTCTGGGCTGTGCAGTCTAAGAAACGAACAAAGGTTTTTATCCACTGCTTCGTTGTATGTGTGTGCACACATTTGCATTTGTGCTTGTGTACATGTGTGTGTACATAAACTGTACAATCCATCCTTTGAAATCTGACAGTGGCATCTAACACTTTGATATATTATCACGTTTGATTTCATTGTCTTGTTCTTTCTAAAATAACAGTGGCACCCTGTGGTTAAATGGTAAAATCCATTCTTTGAAGTCTGTCTGTGTTGTCTTTCTGTGTGTGCCTTTGACCTGGAGGAGAAAAGAGAGGGGTAATTTGGTGGTATGAATGGAATGGTACCCAAGCATTCTGTCACTCTGGAAAGAACAATCAAGCAAAAGCAAGCATGTTAGCATAATGTCAGCAGATTTCACAGGATGACTTTTATAGTTTAACTGCTTTTCCATGCAACAGGTAAGAATGCTATAGGGTTCACTCATCAGTTCACCACTCAAGATATGAGAAGAAATTTGTTTGGAATCAGTTCCAAAGGTGTTGATTTTAACGAAAATTTACTCTATGCTATGAGATAAATACTGGATTTTTGATGCAAAATTACATGCATAATGTAATTTTAAAAATTACCCCAGGAAAGCTATCTATATATAGTTACACAGGCTATTTGGTGAGCTATTAGTTTTTCCATGCACACAAGTGCAAACCCTTCCATAACTTGGCCTGTGAGAACATCTCTGCTCACTACTGCATGCTTGTACTTGTACCTGAATATTATACAGGTAATTCTGTAAAGGCCCATTCTGCCCATGGTAATGGCTTAAAAAAATTAACTTCCTACATTTCATTTTTAGGGAACACCAGGTAAAAAGGTTTTCTATAAGATTAGAACTGTAGGAAGTTATTTTTCTTTATTAGAACTTTATTGATTTGTTGCTTTGTAATTTCTAATTGGTAGGATTTTTCTTTATAACTGGCCATTTGTTGTAATTGTGTTTTGCTTCTTTATACAGTTTGAGCTCTTGACTCTCCCCTGTTATTGTGGTTTCAGAGAAATAATCACTATCATATTTTTTGCATATTTTTAAATGTTATGTATTTTCCTTTGTAAGTACTGTATTTCTTGTTGTTGTATATTGCCTTCGATTAAAATACCTACCCCTCATAGTTAGGTGCACAGCAGGTGTATTCTGTATCCCTGCATGTAGATTTTCAGAATGCCCACGGCCATGCCCCCTTTTTGGCAGCGCGCATTAGAATTTATGCGCACCATTCTACAGTAGTGGCGTATCTATGGGGTGGGGGGCATGGGGGCCTGGCCCCCTAAATTGGCTCAGGGACTCCTGATTTGACTGGCAGGGGTCCCCAACCCCCTACAGCTGAAGCGTTTGTCCCATGCTGGTCTCGCCGCATTGCCTACCCTGCTGTTCTCAAGTCATGCCATGCACACTTGTAGTGAAACTGAGCATGTGCGACACTTTGCCAGCCAAGGTAACATCATGTGGCAGGTGGGGTGGCGGCGGGGAGGCGGTCCAAAATGTGTCTCTCCCACATTGGGCTCTGGCTCCCCCCGTTGAGGTCTGGCTACGCCCCTGCTTTGCAGAATACGCCTAGCAAGTTGTGCACGTAAATTCTAATTAATGCTAATCAGTGTCAATAATTGCTTGTTCAGTGGCAATTATCGTGCCGATTGGCTTCATAAGTAAATAAATTGCATTTGCAAATACAGAATATGACCGGATTTATGCGCGCAATCTCGGTCAATCTATATAGAATCCAGGAAATAATGGCTGACTCCGCCCCAATTCCACTTACGGACTACCCTGGCATTAACTAAAAATGCTATGGTGGTCAAAGGGGATATTGTGTGGCACTGTGCGGTTAAGTGCCACTCAATATTTGGGGATGGCTCATAGATTGTGCTTTAAGCAGCCTTTTCTGTTGCATAAACCCTTTTAAAAATCTGCCCCCAGATGTTTTAGTTTATGGTTTGTACAAACTCTCAATAAAATATAAAGGGGCCAATACTGAGACTGGGGGAGGGAACCCAGCTAACTCCTGTGGTCGGCGCGAACCCTGAAATTCAATACCAGAGTCATATCCGGCGACCGGCATTGAATTTCTGGAGGGGAGGGGGGGGGGGGGGGGGTTGGCCACCAAAAACATAGCTGATTAAGCTGATATTCATCAGCTGACCAGCTAAGTTATATATATGGGGTGGAGGAGTGGCCTAGTGGTTAGAGCACAAATCCAAGAAGTAGGGGTGGACCAAGAAATCTTCAGAGCCAGAAATCAGTAAAAGCAATTTTATTCAGCACCGCACATGTATTCGACCCGTGTTTTGATGGAACAACCGTCTGCTTCAGGGGTCTGACACCATACATAAGATATATATAGATATGTGTATATATATCAAAGAACGCATCTCTTTCAAAATCTGCACCTTAGTCCATAAGATTATCTATGGAGTAGTCCCAGATTACATGATTGACCTAGTCAATCTCCCAATCAAAAATAGTACCAGTTCATCACGGTCTTACCTGAATCTCCATTACCCAAATTGCAAAGGACTAAAATACAAGACAACCCATGCATCCAATTTCTCTTACATAGGTGCACGCCTGTGGAACGCATTGCCACAAGTGGTGAAAACAACTTATGATTACCTAAAATTCAGAAAGTCCTTAAAGACTCACCTATTCAGAAGGGCATATCCGAATGACTCAACTTAAATGACTCAACCCTGCAACACCTCACTATTAAAGATCGTATTGGACATTAATGAACTCTTTTACCTCAACCCAACTTGATTGAATCTTATCTTCCCTATCCCAATACAACATATTGTACCTATCCCATACCAGATTTGGTGAATGCCTTCACGGTATTATGTAAGCCACATTGAGCCTGCAAATATGTGGGAAAATGTGGGATACAAATGTAGCAAATAATAATAATAATAATAATAATGATAGATATAGATATAATGTCAAACATTAAACATTAAAACAATTTAAAAAATGACCAAATGGTCTCAAATAGCAAGTATAACTATGGGAAGAGCATGAAAGACAAAAAAAGTGAACAGGTATCTAAAGCAATATATAATTAAAATATATAAGCATAAATGTATAAATCATTCATAAAAGGAACAATAATATTTTAAAAAGAAAATACTGTAAAAGGACTGACCTTACAGTTGAAATCACACAGTATAGGTGCAGAATAACGCAACAGGTAATAAATAAGCCTAGAGAGACCACAGAAAAGAAACTGATGTGTAACCAATATAAAATGACGCATATGAAACACGGTGGTCAAAATAAGTCATGAGCATGGCAAAGAAAGCTCTCTCCTGAAAATGCATTATATAAAGAAGACTCAACCCAAACATTGCGCTCAAAAATAACAATATTCTTATGGAATACAAAGATCCCAAAAGATATAATTAATTAACAAAAGAGCAGTGCAAAAAAAAAAAAAACGCTTGAAAAAAAGAAAAAATGATTGCATACAAAATATATATAAAAAGAAACACATATGGGGAAAAATAACTGCCTCACAACATCACTATGAACAAGAAAAAACTGTTTCACCCAAAACCAAAAAAAAAAAAAGGGACAAACGAGATCAGCACACATTCTTTTTTTCTCTTTCTTTTTTTACAGTGATTTTTTTTTTTTGCATTGCTCTTTTGTTAATTAATTATGGGGCACTTTTACTAAGCCACGTAGGCACCAATGTGCGCCCAACGCGTGCCAATTTGGAACTGCCACCCAGCTACCTTGTGCCCCATGCGGTAATTTCATTTTGTGTGTGCGTCCAGTAGGCACACTGGAAATTTTCTGGCACGCGGCGCTAACCGGGCTGTAATCGGCATTGTTTGTTCGCTGACGATTACCGCCCGGTTAACGCATGAGACCTTACCACTAATTGAATGGGTGGCGGTAAGGTCTGAGGCCCAAAATGGACACGTGCCAATTTTCATTTAGATGCACTTCCTTCCCCCCCCCTCCCAAAAAAGACCTTTTTTGCAGGCGCGCTGAAAAATGGACCACTGCACATCCAATAAACGTGTCTACAACAGCGCGGGCCATTTTTTGGCACACCTTAGTAAAAGGACCCCTATATCCTGTAGGACCTTTGTATTCCATAAGAGTATTGTTATGTTTGAGTGCAATGTTTGGGTTGAGGTTTCTTTCTATAATGCATTTTTCAGGAGAGAGCCGCTAACTGCTAGCCGCTAAGTGATAATATTCAGCTGAAATAGCTGGCTGTCTCACACTAAATATTAGTGCTTAGCCAGCTTTAGGCTATTTAACCAACCAGGAGCTGTTCCTGGCCAGTTAAATAGTTTTAAAATCAATTAACTTCCCATCGCAGCAATGGAAAGCAGTGATTGTAAAAAATGATGTTATGATCACAAGTTTTAATTAAATCAAGCTGTGAATTTGTTACCTGAAAATTTCTTCATACGAAGGTTTTTTTTTACAGCTATAAATTTTGTGAATGAAATTGCAAAGTTGATTCATGTGATCCAAGAACTACTTTCAGCAAAGATTTAAAAAAAAGCATCTATGCCTACTATTTCAGTCTCAGTAGACAGAAAAAGAGAGTCTGAGAAAGACTGATGAGAGAGAAAGAGAGAAATTTTTTGGATGAACAACAGTTAAAAACTCTTCAATGGCACAGATTCTATGTCTCCAAATTACACCAGTTTCCAGAAATATATATGTAACCCTGGTCTCACCACAAGTTCTGAGCACCAGTTAGCTCTTTGGGTCAGGTACAGTTGTGCTTTTACTGAGCTGGGCGCAGGCTGGGGCCAGGCTAAATCTCGGTAGGCTCAGTGGCGTAGGAAGGGGGGCGGTGGGGCAGTCCGCCCCGGTGCACGCGCTGGGGTGGGGGGGTGTTGGCTCGCTGGTTCCGTGCTCTTTCTGCCCCGGAATAGGTTACTTCCTGTTCCGGGGCAGAGAAAGCAGGGAAGCAGCAGAGCCGACGCAGCTCCCAGTGACGTGCACTGGGGGCGGATCGGCCCTCCCGCCTGCCCCCCTGCTGAAAGGTAGGGTGTGTTTCGGGGGGGGGGAGGAGCTCTCCGGAGGGGAGGGGTGCCGTGCCCTGCACCTGGGGGGGGTGGGAGGTGCGCAGCGGCGGCCCGCCCCGGGTGTCAGGCACCCTCGCTACGGCACTGGGTAGGCTATAGGCTTTTAAGCCACACTCTTTATTATTATTGTTATTTTTTTTTTACCAGTCTGTGAGTAAATTAACTTCACTCGTGCTCAAAATAAACTCTACACTCCAGGTATTATGATAAATGCAAAACACAACTTTACTGGACCATTGCAACAGGCAGATATCCAAACTTCATACTTTTCGTTAACAAACATAAGTACATATAAGTACATAAGTATTGCCATACTGGGAAAGACCAAAGGTCCGTCAAGCCCAGCATCCTGTTTCCAACAGTGGCCAATCCAGGTCACAAATACCCGGCAAGATCCCAAAAAAGTACAAAACATTTTATACTGCTTATCCCAGAAATAGTGGATTTTCCTCAAGTCCACTTGCTGAAAGATGTTTTTGTGCCAATCCAAGACTTTCAGTGTAAAACTTCCATCTACAAAATTAATAGTCTCTTGAAAATCTTAGGGTATTTGCATATTTGCAGTATCCACCCATCCTTTCTGGCAGAACAATCCAAGGCTGTGGCTTCCCACTCCCATGGCAAGCTGTCCCACTGGGCTTTTACCCAGCCACTAGACCCACTCAGGGTTGGACCTCCCTATCCATCTTACTCCTCCAGAGGTGCACTTCATGCTGCTGCCTCTGGTACCGAACGGGCTCTTCCAGATCTGCTCCTTGGAGGGGGGGGGGGGGGGGTTAAGTCTTTCTACCCACCAAGAGCTCTCCTCATAATTACTGCTTGTGTTAACAGTAATTACTCTTTGGTTCAGCCTTACGTTATTGAGCCTGATCAGGGTACCCCTTCTCCTCACGGGTCCTGGCAGGGGTGAAGGCAATCAAAGACCATGTGCTCACTAAAGCTATAATTTTTATAATCTTCAAACTCCACCCCAACTATGAGATCCCTTGTCACTTATGTGACAGGTCACGGCAGCCATTTTCAAGAAGCGCCACAAGGGGCAGGAGTGGGGGGGGGGGGCTGTGCTCTTACACTCAACGACCCCCGCTGGACCACCAGGGATACAGGTAGGCCTGGGAGAGAGCCTACCTGCATGGTTGAGGATGGGGTCTCCTGGGGGGTGGGGTCTTGATGCAGACTGGTGGGAGGAGCGAGGGAAAGAGGAGGCATTGTTGGGGAGGGTCATTAGCGGGAGGGACTGGGGAGCTCTTTTTTATGAAACCAAAAACAAAATTATGCGGGCCTGGCCTGATATTCAGCTGGAGCCACATAACTCTTTTGTAATCCCGGCTGAATATCGGCCAGACCTGCATATGCTCCAGGTGGCTAGGCTGCCCAAAATTATCCCCGATATTTAGTGCCAGTGCCCTGACTTGGCCCGGCACGGAATATCAGAGGATAATATAGCTAGCAATGATCGGTATTTTTAAAAATTCTGACTGCCGCCAGCTGAATATCGGGGGGGGGGGGGGGGGGGGGGGGTGATGAATCTACCAATATTGCTGAAATACAGATCTGAAATTGAATTACTCAACCATTCTATTCAAGACCTATATGAGTTGCTAGAACTCCAGATACAAATGCACTCAGTCTGCTGCCCCTCGCTACCTCTCTACCCTCATCTCCCCTTACGTTCCCGCCGAAACCTCCGCTCACAAGACAAATCCCTCCTCTCAGTGCCCTTCTCCACCACCGCCAACTCCAGGCTCCGCTCATTCTGCCTCACCTCACCCTATGCTTGGAACAACCTTCCTGAGCCCTTACGCCAAGCCCCCTCCCTACCCATATTCAAATCTTTGCTGAAAGCCCACCTCTTCAGTGCTGCTTTCTGCGCCTAACTCTTACCTTTTAGGAAATCCAGACTGCCCCAATTTGACGGCCCCTATCGGACTGACTGTTCATTTGTCCTTTAGATTGTAAGCTCTTTGAGCAGGGATTGTCTTTCTATGTTAAATTGTACAGCGCTGCGTAACCCTAGCAGCGCTTTAGAAATGTCAAGTAGTAGTAGTAGTAGTAGTAGATAGGCTGGCTGTGTACATATGTCTCATTCTTAAACTTGTGAGTTAACACAATCTTCTTTATTTAAGGGGCAATTCTATAACAGAGCAACTGGTAGGTGTCTGTTGTTTAAAGGAAAGTATGTGCCTGCTTTCCTTGATAGGATACTAGCATATTTCAGTAGCTACACGCCTATGCACTCATGCACAATGTCAATGATAAAGCGGGTTACACTCCGTCATGATTAAATACTGCATTACCAATAAGGCAGTCTCATAATCATGGAAGAGTAGTTTTCTAAATTTTGATGCAGTAAAAGTACATTTATTGTCAGTACTTGATTAAACCAGTGATCCTACAATGTTGCAATCTGACAACATTTTACTTGCTATCAATCAACATTAAGGTGTCTCCCCTTCCCCTCAGAGATGCATTCATAGCATGTGAATGCGACATAAAACGCACACACTTTTTCTTGATCTGTCTCTTGTATTCTCTGCAGAAATTTGCCTGGTACTGGTCCTACTTCCAAGTCACTGGAGTTGCCATCAAAGCTCACTCCTGTCCATCCAAATCTGGTTTCCCATAATCTGGACATAGACCATAAAAGTCTGTCTTGTTTTGCCATATTTGGGACACAGACCATTGAAGTCCTACCAATACTGGTCTTATTTCCCTATTTTGTTTCGATTTCATCCTTTTTCCTTTTAAGGATCCTCTGTATTTATCCCATACGCTTGAGAGTTCTGTCACCATTTTCGACTCCACCACCTCCCCGGGAGGGCATTTCAGACATCCACCCCCCCCCCCCCCCCACCTCCATGAAGAAGTATTTCCTGACATTACTCCTAGGACTACCACATAGCTATAGATATAGTGGCTGAATATCGTTTGTAGAGCTGGTGTCATTTGGTGGTCTCTGTGCATAATCAGTGCCACTCACTATATAAATAGTGATGCTGAATATACATAATGGGTCCAGTATTCAAAGCAATTTAGCTGGCCGCTGAATGGTTAAATCATTTGTTCAGGGATAGCCACTAATATTCAGCAGCACATAACCAGCTATGGGCTCCTTTTACTAAACGGCGGTAAGCCCAATGTGGGCTACCGCAGCAACTAGTGTTTCTTCCCACCCCTAGTACGCCATCATTTCGGGCGCTACAAAAATTAATTAATTTTTGTAGCGCCAGAGTGTACCTGGCGGTAATTGGGCAGTGCCACGTGCTGCTCGGTTACTGCAGGGTTAACGGGGGAGCCCTTAGCACCACCTCAATGGGTGGTGGTAAGGGCTCCCCCCCCCCCCCCCCCGAAATGGCCGCATGGCAAGTGCTTTACTCAAAACTCAAAGTCCTGGATTTAAAACATACTGACTAACAAAATGAGGGCATGCCTGAAGAATGAGCTGATGGGATGGGAAAACAAAATGGAAAGACAATGGTCCAAGCTGAAAGGAGCTATTAAAATGGTTACTGACATTTACGTAAGGGGAGTAAATAAAAGCAAGAAGAAAAGGAAACCAATATGGTTCTCCAAACAAGTGGCTGAGAGAATAAAGGCAAAGAGGTGGCGTTCATGAAATACAGGAAAACTGAATAAGAGGAAAACAGAAAAGTATACCAGGAGAAACTGAAAGAAGCCAAGAGGGAGATACGTCTAGCGAAAGCAGAGGCAGAAGTACAAATGGCTAGAAATGCAAGGAAGGGAGACAAAATTTTTTCTGGTATATTAGTGAAAGAAGGAATGCTAGAAATGGAATTGTGAGACCGGATGGCTATGTGGAGTGCAATGAAGAAAAAGCGAATGTGCTAAACAAGTACTTTCCTTCTGTGCTTATGGAAGAAAATCCTGGAGAAGGATTACAATCAGCTGGTAAACATACATATAAGAATGGAGTGGATATCACACTGTTCACAGAAGAAAGTGTTTATGACCAACTTGAAAAATTGAAGGTGGACAAAGCCATGGGACCGGATGGGATCCATCCCAGGATATTGAGGGAGCTTAGAGAGATTCTGGCAGGTCCTCTTAAAGATTTGTTTAATATATCCTTGGAGATGGGAGAGGTTCCATGGGACTGGAGAAGAGTGGATGTGGTCCCGCCTCACAAAAGTGGTGACAGAGAAGAAGTGGGAAGCTACAGGCCGGTAGGCCTCACTTCGGTCATTGGAAAAGTAATGGAAGTGTTGCTGAAGGAAAGGATAGTGAATTTCCTGGAATCCAATGAGTTACAAGATCAGAGGCAACATGGTTTTACCAAAGGTAAATCACGCCAAATTAATTTGATTGAATTCTTTGACCGAGTGACCAAGTCGCTGGTGAGGCCCCACCTGGAGTATGTGTCCAGTTTTGCTATGGGATTTGCGCCACAAGATGTATGAAAAGAGACTGGAAGACCTGAATATATACAGCCTACAGGAAAGAAGGAACAGAGGAGATATGATACAGACGTTTAAATACTTGAAAGGTATTAATATAAAAAAAATCTTTTTCAGAGAAGGGGAAATGAGAAAACTAGAGGACATGAGCTGAGGTTGCAGGGTGGTAGACTTAGGAGTAATATCAGGAAATTCTTTTTCACGGAGAGGGAGGTCGATGCCTGGAATGCCCTCCCGAGGGAGGCGGTAGAGACAAAAACAGTGACGGAATTCAAAAATGCATGGGATGAACACAAAGGAACTCTATTTAGAAAATAGATGGTAGAAAACAAAAACAAATTAAAAAAAAAACCCTTAAATGGCTGCAGGGGTTGGATGTGTGAGTGATGCTTAGATGACTACTCTGGATGTAATGAACTAAGGCCAGTGCCAGGCAGACTTTGTAGGTCTGTGTCTGTATATGACAACCTGGTTTAGGATAAGCTGGAAAGGGCTTCAATAGCAACTTCAGTAGCTGGAACCAAGGACAGTACTGGGCAGACTTTTATGGCCTAGTGGTGGACTTTGATCCTGGGGAACTGAGTTCAATTCCCACTGCAGCTCCTTGTGACTCTGGGCAAGTCACTTAACCCTCCATTGCCCCAGGTACAAATAAGTACCCGTATAGAATATGTAAGCTGCATTGAGCCTGCCATGGGTGGGAAAGCGCGGGGTACAAATGTAACAAAAATAAAATAGATACTATTGGAGATTCACCATGGAATGTTGCTACTATTGGAGATTCTACATGGAATGTTGCTATTCCACTAGCTAATAACCACAAACCAGGACTCAAAAGCCACCTACTGCGAGTAAGTGTAGTAATAAACAGTTATTTCACCCGTATGTGATCAATAATTTTTATGTGTAGAGTACCCTCAGATATAAACCACCGTGACTGCAGTCAATAATGCTGCTACAACGTGGCATAGCACTTCTTTCATTGGGTAACTCTTACTATATTTTTTTGGGTAAAGAGCAACCTCTGCTCATATTTTTTTGCATCCCAATCACCACAGTGCTATAAAATCACTTATATATTTGTTTAAAAAATTACATGTACTAGGTGAAAAAAACTGTACACTTATCTCGTGAGTTCTTGCCCCTCTGGCAGAACTATGTTGCCTTGCTGAAACAATTAGCAGGGGAAGGCAATTGCTAATTGTTTCAGCAAGGCAACATAGTTCTGCCAGAGGGGCAAGAACTCACGAGATAAGTGTACAGTTTTTTTCACCTAGTACATGTAATTTTTTAAACAAATATATAAGTGATTTTATAGCACTGTGGTGATTGGGATGCAAAAAAATATGAGCAGAGGTTGCTCTTTACCCAAAAAAATATAGTAAGAGTTACCCAATGAAAGAAGTGCTATGCCACGTTGTAGCAGCATTATTGACTGCAGTCACGGTGGTTTATATCTGAGGGTACTCTACACATAAAAATTATTGATCACATACGGGTGAAATAACTGTTTATTACTACACTTACTCGCAGTAGGTGGCTTTTGAGTCCTGGTTTGTGGTTATTAGCAGTTGAATGTTACCAGAGACATTGATATTGTGAACTCGCTATTCCACTAGCAACATTCCATGTAGAAGGCTGCGCAGGCTTCTGTTTCCATGAGTCTGACGTCCTGCACATACGTGCAGGACGTCAGACTCACAGAAGCAGAAGCCTGCGCAGCCACATTGGTGTGACTCTGGGCAAGTCACTTAACCCTCCATTGCCCCATGTAAGCTGCATTGAGCCTGCCATGGGTGGGAAAGCGCGGGGTACAAATGTAACAAAAATAAAATAGATACTATTGGAGATTCTACATGGAATGTTGCTACTATTGGACATTCTACATGGAATGTTGCTATTCCACTAGCAACATTCCATGTAGAAGGCTGCGCAGGCTTCTGTTTCTGTGAGTCTGACGTCCTGTACGTACGTGCAGGACGTCAGACTCACAGAAGCAGAAGCCTGCGCGGCCACATTGGTGTGACTCTGGGCAAGTCACTTAACCCTCCATTGCTCCAGGTACAAATAAGTACCTGTATACAATATGTAAGCCGCATTGAGCCTGCCTTGAGTGGGAAAGCGCGGGATACAAATGTAACAAAAAAAATGACAAGATGGATTTGGATAGGCTAGAGTGGGCTTTGACGGCAACTCCAGTAGGTGGAACATAAGGATAGACCTGAATGGACTTCTACGGTCTATGTCCCAGAAACACCAAAGAAAGACTGATGATAAAGTATATAATATCACATTCATTGTTGATTTAATCATGAATTGATAATGGGTACAACTGTTAGGCAGACTGGATGGACAGTTCAGGTCTTTATCTGCTGTCACTTACTATGTTACTATCCAGCTTATAATCGAACGAGAAAAACGCCCAAGTTCCGACCTAAATCGGGAGATGGGCGTTTATCTCACAAAAACGAATAACGCGGTATAATCAAAAGCCGAATTTGGGACGCTTTCAACTGCACTCCGTCGCGGATGCGGACAAAGTGGACGGGGGCGTGTCGAAGGCGTGTCAAAGGCGGAACTGGGGCGTGGTTATCACCCGAACAGAGATGGGCGCCCTTCGCCGATAATGGATGCGTTTGTAGCTAGAATTTAGGGCACTTTTCCTGGACCCTGTTGTTTCACGAATAAGGCCCCAAAAAGTGCCCTAAATGACCAGATTACCCCCAGAGGGAATCGGGGATGACCTCCCCTGACTCCCCCAGTGGTCACTAACCCCCTCCCACCACAAAAAAATGATGTTTCACAACTTTTTATTTTCACCCTCAAATGTCATACCCTCCTCCCAGGCAGCAGTATGCAGGTCCCTGGAGCAGTTGTTAGGGGGTGCAGTGGACGTCAGGCAGGTGGACCCAGGCCCATCCCCCCTACCTGTTACAATTGTGCTGCTTAATGCTTATTAGTCGTCCAACCCCCCCAAACCCACTGTACCCACATGTAGGTGCCCCTCTTCACCCCTTAGGGCTATAGTAATGGTGTAGACTTGTGGGCAGTGGGTTTTGAGGGGGATTTGGGGGGCTCAACACACAATGGAAGGGTGCTATGCACCTGGGAGCTCTTTTACCTGTTTTTTTGTTTTTGTAAAAGTGCCCCCTAGGGTGCCCGGTTGGTGTCCTGGCATGTGAGGGGGACCAGTGCACTACGAATCCTGGCCCCTCCCACGAACAAATGCCTTGGATTTATTCGTTTTTGAGCTGGGCACTTTCCTTTTCCATTATCGCTGAAAAGCAAAAACGCCCAGCTCACACATTGGCGAATAAAACATGGGCGTCTATTTTTTATCGATAATACGGTTCGGTCCGCCCCTTCACGGACCCGTTCTCGGAGATTAACGCCCATGGAGATAGGCGTTTCTGTTCCATTATGCCCCTCCACGTATATCCACAATGAATGTGCACGAGATAAATTTGCACACACTTCCTTCTTGGTCTAGCCATGAGTAGCCAGGTGATCCCCCAGGACTCGGTTGAAGACTACTGTTGTAAACTGTGGGCAGAGCCTGTGAGGGATCTGTACTGTCTAAGGCTGGGCAGAAAAGGCCAAGGTAAAGATCTTTAAGAGACTGAGTCACATACAACACGCGTCAAATTAAAACTACCGCCCGGTGTTAATTCTAATTTTTACGTGCGTCCGATAAGCGCGCCGGAAAATATTTTTTATTTTCTGGCATGCGGCGCTAACCGGGCAGTAATTGGCAGCGTATGCTGATGATTACTACCCAGTTAATGCGTGACACTGGGCGTTACCGCTAAATCACTGGGCGGTGGTAAGGTCTCAGGCCTAAAATGGACGCGCGCCAATTTTTATTTTGCCACATGTCCATTTTTAACCAACAAGAAAAGGCCTTTTTTACAGGCGTACTGAAAAATGGACCTGCACACGTCCGAAACACGTGCCTACACTACTGCAGACAATTTTGCGGTGCACTTTAGTAAAAAGACCCCTGAGCTGTTTTAACCTTGCTGAAGAATAGCTGTGGGGCTCAGGATAACCCCAGAAAGTTATTGTCTGCTTTCGTTTTGCAAGCCATAGCTATAGTAGGGATTTACAACCAGATGTGGCTGAAGAAAAGCCCAGAACTTGATTGTAAAGAACACTGAGAAAGAGACATAAATCAATCAAGCTAACCTCATTGTCTTTAATACTACAACTTCACAGGAAAATTGTTCTTGATCCAGCAGAACAAATCAAGCTTGTGTTGTCAACGATTCTAGGTTTCAAATTCCAATACTTCCATGGAGTGAAAGTTGTAAGAAAGAGACCTACATTAATTCCAAACATAACCACCCAAAGGGTGGAGGTGCACTAATTCCTACGTCAAAGAATGCAGATGCAAAATGTAGGAAGGGTAGGCTCTTCTCAAATACCAGAGGAGACGTGATGATGAAAATAAAGTCTTTATTGCAAAAAAAAAAAAAAAAACGACTCAACACAGCAGCCATACTTCAGAAAGAGACCTACACCTCACTGAGGTGAAGTTTTCTTTGTTGTGAAAAATGACCTGCAAAGATTTTTTTTTTGCACTTGGTTTTTTTCTAATTCCGAATTAATGAGCTGCTTTGCATGATATTGCATTGCAGCAGTTCATTAATTTTAAATATGAATAAAATTTTATGTGGAGCAGACTATTTATGAAAGTGGGGTTTTTTTTTTAAACAAAATGGCTCTTCCTATGCAAAGTGTGGAGGAGTGGCCTAGTGGTTAGGGTGGTGGACTTTGTTCCTGAGGAACTGAGTTCAATACCCACTTCAGGCACAGGCAGCTCCTTGTGACTCTGGGTAAGTCACTTAACCCTCCATTGCCCCATGTAAGCTGCATTGAGCCTGCCAGAGTGGGAAAGCGCAGGGTACAAATGTCTCACATGACAAATCCCTCCTCTCAGTACCCTTCTCCACCATTGCCAACTCCAGGCTCCGCTCATTTTCCCTTGCTTCACCCTATGCCTGGAACAGTCTTCCTGAATCCCTATGCCAAGCCCCCTCCCTACCCATCTTCAAATCCTTGCTTAAAGCTCACCTCTTCAGTGCTGCATTCGGAACCTAACCTTTGAACATATAGGTTGCCCCAATCTGTCTGACCTATATGATTAACTGTACATTTGTCTTTTTAGATTGTAAGCTCTTCGAGCAGGGACCGTCCTTCCATGTTAAACTGTACAGCGCTGCGTAACCCTAGTAGCGCTTTAAAAATGTTAAGTAGTAGTAGTAGTAGTAGTAGTAAATGTAACAGAAAAAAAATAGATACTATTGGAGATTCTACATGGAATGTTGCTACTATTGGAGATTCTACATGGAATGTTGCTATTCCACTAGCAACATTCCATGTAGAAGGCTGCGCAGGCTTCTGTTTCTGTGAGTCTGACGTCCTGCACGTACGTGCAGGACGTCAGACTCACAGAAGCAGAAGCCTGCGCGGCCACATTGGTGTGACTCTGGGCAAGTCACTTAACCCTCCATTGCCCCATGTAAGCCGCATTGAGCCTGCCATGAGTGGGAAAGCATGGGGTACAAATGTAACAAAAAAAAAAACTTAAATAGTGCACGTTATCACTAATAACCTGCTGTAGTTAAGATTTTTGCGCATAAAGCACTGTTTGCAGAAATTGGACTCATAGTAACAGACGATAGCAGAAAAGATCCAATTAATCCACCCACTCAGTTGTCTTCCTCTCTTTCTGCTACCAGTGTGCCAGTATAGCCAACCCTCCAATTTGAGGGGAGCCCAGAGGTGTGGACTAGGGGGTAGGCAATGCATTCTCTCTGACCCTCCCTTCCCTCTGCCCCCCTCCCCGGTGCACCAAAAATAATAGCTTTCCTGGTGGGGATGCTGAAGCCCCACCAGCCAAACCTCGTCCTCATGCTGCTGCAGTACAGAAGAAGTTGGCGGCATGCCTCCAGCCACCAATGCTGGGACTCCCTGAGCATGCTCAGTTCTTGCGCAAACTCAGCATGCACGATGAGTTCCGGTGTCAGCAGCTGGAGGCACTCTGCGTACTTCTGTACTGCGGCAGCGTGAGGAAAGGGGCAGCTTTGAAATCCCTGCTACTACTACTACTACTGCTACTACTACATATCATTTCTATAGCGCTACTAGATGTACACAGCGCTGTACACTTGCACATGAAGAGACAGTCCTTGCTCGACAGAGCTTACAATCTAATTAGGACAGACAAACAGGACAAATAAGAGATAAGAGAATTACTACTACTACTACTACTTAACATTTCTAGAGCGCTACTAGGGTTACGCAGCGCTGTACAATTTAACAAAGAGAGACAGTCCCTGCTCAAAGAGCTTACAATCTAATAGACAAGTGAAGAATTACTAAGGTGGGGATAATAAAATAAGGGTACTGAACAAGTGAGTAAGGGTTAGGAGTTAAAAGCAGCATTAAAAAGGTGAGCATTTAGCCTAGATTTGAAGATGGCCAGAGATGGAGCTTGACGTACCGGCTCAGGAAGTCTATTCCAGGCATAATGGATTCTGGAGTTAGCGGTGGAGGAGAAGGGTGCAGGTGAGAGAGATTTACCCAGTGAACGGAGTTCCCAGGTTGGAGTGTAGAGAGAGATGAGAGTGGAGAGGTACTGAGGAGCTGCAGAGCGAATGCACTTATAAGTCAATAAGAGGAATTTGAACTGTATGCGGAAACGGATAGGGAGCCAGTGAAGTGACTTGAGGAGAGGGCTAATATGAGCATAGTGACACTGGTGGAATATTAGTCGTGCAGCAGAATTTTGAACAGATTGAAGAGGAGAGAGAGATGACCTGTGAGAAGCAAGTTGCAATAGTTTAAGTGAGAGGTGATAATAGTGTGGATAAGGGTTCTGGTAGTGTGCTCAGAAAGAAATGGCAAATTTTGGTGATATTATAGAGAAAGAAACTGGTTTTAGCATTCTGCTGAATATGTGCAGAGAAGGAGAGAGAGAGAGAGGAGTCGAAGATGACCTCAAGGTTACGAGCTGATGAGACAGGGAAGATGAGAGTGTTATCCACAGAAATAGAGAACGGGGGAAGAGGAGAGGTTGGTTTAGGAGGAAAGATAAGAAGCTCAGTCTTGGTCATGTTTAGTTTCAGTTGGCGGTGAGACATCCAGGCGACAATGTCAGACAGGCAGGCTGATACTTTGGCCTGGATTCCTGCTGAGATTTCTGGTGTAGAGAGGTAGATCTGGGAGTCATCAGCGTAAAGGTGGTACTGAAAACCATGGGATGAGATCAGAGTACCAAGGGAAGAAGTATAGATGGAGAAAAGAAGAGGTCCAAGGACAGATCCCTGAGGTACACCAACTGACAGTGGGATAGAAGTGGAGGAGGATCCACCAGAGTATACACTAAAAGTAGGATGGGAGAGATAAGAAGAAAACCAGGAAAGAACAGAGCCGTGAAATCCAAGCGAGAACAGCGTATCAAGGAGTAGGCGGTGATCAACAGTGTCAAAAACAGCAGATTCTCAATTCCTGCCAGCTATCTAATAGGAACTGCAGGTTTGGAGGGGGCCTGAGCCCAAAGTTTGGTAGGGCCAGAACCCAAGGCCCCCCTGTGGCTACACCATTGCAGTTTGCATAAATTCAATGCCCTCCATATCTGTGCCAAGCATGTGAAAATTCTGTTATAATACTGGCCAGCACTCCAAACATTGAGTTTTAGCATGTCTTGTACTGTTTAGGACTTTTAATGCAACTCCTTACAAATCATTTTAAAAAGTTACACAAATTTTGAGTTGTTGGCAAATGATACCTCAGAGTACATCATTAAGGTTTATGGCAAGTTGCACCATTTATGCTAATGTTTTTTCTTTTTATTACATTTGTACCCCATGCTTTCCCACTCATGGCAGGCTCAATGCGGCTTACATGGGGCAATGGAGGGTTAAGTGACTTGCCCAGAGTCACAAGGAGCTGCCTGTGCCTGAAGTGGGAATCAAACTCAGTTCCTCAGTTCCCCAGGACCAAAGTCCACCACCCTAACCACTAGGCCACTCCTCCACTGTTGCTGCTATTTGCGATTCTACATGGAATGTTGCTATTCCACTAGCAACATTCCATGTAGAAGTTGGCTTCTGTGAGTACGTGCAGGACGTCAGACTCACAGAAACAGAAGCCTGCGCAGCCTTCTACATGGAATGTTGCTAGTGGAATAGCAACATCAATATATATAAAAGGCGAGTGTCGTACTCACTCGCAAATGCGCAGTAGAGACCTTCTCTGCCCCGCCCCCGCGTCAATACGTGATGACGGGGGAGCGGAACATCATCAATATATATAAAAGGCGAGTGTCGTACTCACTCGCAAATGCGCAGTAGAGACCTTCTCTGCCCCGCCCCCGTGTCAATACGTGATGACGGGGGAGCGGAACAGAGAGGGTCTGTACTGCTTATTTCTGAGGGAGGGAGGGACACCGCCGTCTAACGCTCCCCCCACCCGAGTCGCTGCCGCCACCCACCTTCTACCCGGTCGGGCCCTCGCTCCACTATTGAAACAGCGAGGGTCCGGGAACGCAGCACTGAGCTCTGCTGAGCTGCCGACATCGCCTTTCCTTCTTCTTCTCTGCCTCTGTCCCGCCCTCGACGACGTTACGTCACACGAGGGCGGGACAGGCAGAGAAGAAGAAGGAAGGCCGACGTCGGCAGCTCAGCACTCAGCAGAGCTCAGTGCTGCGTTCCCGGACCCTCGCTGTTTCAATAGCGGAGCGAGGGCCCGGCCGGGTGAAAGGTGGGTGGTGACGGCTCGGGGGGGGGGGGGGCGGCGGCCCTTCCAACCCCCCCTTCCTATAATAGCCCGTTTTCACGGGCTCAAAGGCTAGTTCCATGTAGAATCTCCAATAGTAGCAACATTCCATGTAGAATCTCCAATAGTATCTATTTTATTTTTGTTACATTTGTACCCCACGCTGTCCCACTCATGGCAGGCTCAATGCAACTTACATGGGGCAATGGAGGGTTAAGTGACTTGCCCAGAGTCACACCAATGTGGCTGTGCAGGCTTCTGCTTCTGTGAGTCTGACGTCCTGCACGTACGTGCAGGACGTCAGACTCACGGAAACAGAAGCCTGCACAGCCTTCTACATGGAATGTTGCTAGTGGAATAGCAACATTCCATGTAGAATCTCCAATAGTAGCAACATTCCATGGTGAATCTCCAATAGTATCTATTTTATTTTTGTTACATTTGTACCCTGCGCTTTCCCACTCATGGCAGGCTCAATGCGCCTTACATGGGGCAATGGAGGGTTAAGTGACTTGCCCAGAATCACAAGGAGCTGCCTGTGGCTGAAGAGGGAATTGAACTCAGTTCCTCAGGACCAAAGTCCGCCACCCTAACCACTAGGCCACTCCTCGATTAATGCCAACATCTTATCCCTTTTTCATTTTTAAAGAAATGTGAATATTGTAAGGTCATTGCATTTTTTTGGGTGTTGCCTTTTGTGTGATATATGTTTTCTGTAGTGATTTTTTGTCAGTCTCTTTTGAGATTATTACCGTGGTGTGCCTAAGGAACCTGCAATGTCTATCTTGTATGCTGAATGGGAAAGAAAATTTAAAGAGGGCCTTCCTTCGCAAATTTCAATTTCCAGCCCTGTAAGATTCTGTGTAAGAGGGACAATTTCCATGCACAACAGGCCAGTAGAAAAGTAGTAATGACTTTTTTTTTTTTTTACTGTAGCAACATATTGAGATACCACATACTGTGAAGTGATGAATTAGTGTTCAGTAATAAGAAGCAGATGGAAATAGCTAACTGATTTTTTTTTAAACAAGTGATACAATCTCTTTAATTATGAACCGTACAAGACGTTATACTATGCCACTGGACATTTGTACCTGATATTAAGGTTCTAGAGGAGGGAAGAAACGATATGGGAACATTTTTGAATGGACCATTTTTCAGAAAATTGAGAATTCCAACACATTTAACAGAAGGCAGCTACTATTAGCTTGTGCAGCTTTCAGTTTTTGACATTTTTTTCCTGTTGCTATGGCAGCAAAAGGAATTTTTAAAATGTAATTTGCATTGTGATTATAATTTTACATCTTCCTTTTTTGATATCGGTCTATTCTCATGTGCATAGTTAAAAAGCATTTGGATGGTGTATAACTTCAGAATTTATTTAAAGACAAGGTGTGCGCATTGATATGCATTTAAAATACCTTAAAGTAAATATCTGTTTATCTTGATATACCACAGGGGCCAATACTGGCATCATTTTGCTGGAGGAAAGCTGAAGGGTCAGCAGGAGTGAGTTACAGGAAACTGGATGAGTGGGTAGGTAGGAAAGGCTTGGGAGAAAATGTGAGTTTTAAGAGCACCCTTGAATCTAAGATAGGAGGACTTAAAGCGGAAGGCAATAGGCAGAGTATTCCAGAGTTTGGGTCTGGAGTGAGAAATGGCATAGGCGCAAATAATGTCTAAATGTATAACTGAAGGTGGGGGGGAGTGCAAGTTGAAATGCATTAGCAGAACAGAGGGTTCGGGTAGGGACATAGGGTGTGAGCAACTGGGCCAAGTAATCAGGAGCAGAGGGAAGGCGACTCTTAAAGACTAGGAGCAATAGTTTAAATTTCATACGGAAAGAACGTGGAAGCCAGTGTTCGTAGAAACATAGAAGCATGATGGCAGATAAGGGTCAAATGGCCCATCCTCAATAACCACTAACACCCCCTTTTCCTAGGGATCCCATGTGCCTGACCACGCGTTCTTAAATTCAGACACAGTCCTTATCTCCATGACCTCAATCGGGAGGCCATTCCATGCATTCACCACCCTTTCTGTGAAAGAGTATTTCCTTAGATTCCTCCTAAGCCTATTTCCTCTTAACTTCCTGTACATTAATTCCATTGAGGTATTTAAACATCTCTATCATATCTCCTTTCTCCCGCCTCTCTTCCAGTGCATACATGTTGAGGTTCATAAGCCTGTCCCTATATGTTTTATAATGGAGACCGCTTACCAATTTTGTAGCCACCCTCTGGACCAACTCCATCCTGTTTATATTTTTCTGTAGTTGCGGTCTCCAGAATCGCATGCAATATTCTAAATGGAGCCTCACCAGAGACTTATTACAAGGGCACTATCACCTCTTTTTTCCTGCTGGTCATACCTCTCCTTATGCACCCAAGCATCCTTATGGCTTTGACTGAAGGATGCTTGGATGCATAAGGAGAGGGATGACCAGCAGGAATAAAGAAGTGATAGTACCCTTGTATAAGTCTCTGGTCATGATGAAGGAGAGGAGTGATGTGGTCAAAAGTTTTAGTGCCAATTAGCGGACTGCAGTGGACTGGACAAGTTGAAGTTGTTTAAGAAATTAGAGCGGCAGGCCCATATAGAGCGAGTTGCAGTAGTTCAGATGTGGAATAACTAGACTGAGGAGAAGAGGATGGATTGTGCAGTCAGAGGGACAGACCTAACAGTATGAATCCGGTGAAGAGCAAAGAAGGGAGCAGGTACAACAGAATCAATGTTTTAAACGTTAAGCTACAGTCAAAGGTTATACCAAGAATTTTAATGGTGTCTCTAAAGGGCAGAGGACAGTTGTCAATGAGTGGTGGGGCAGGTGCAGTGACATAAGGGTTAGGTTAATGAATAGCTTCACAGTTGTCTATGTTCAGATAAAGGAGGTGGTCACACAGCCGGGCAGAGACAGCAGTAAGACAAGAGTTAAGGAATAGAATTTGGACGTCATCAGCGTAGCATATTAAAGAAGTTGGGAGCCAGAATGGAGCCCTGAGGAACTCCTGACTGCAGAGCAAAGGTAGCAGAATAGGATCGATGATGCATCAGTTGAAAAGATCTGTTGGAAAAGTAACTGTTGCACCATTTGAGCACAATGCCAGAAATACCAATGGATTGCAGATTGTGATTAACAAAATCGAAAGCTGAGGAAAGATCCAGGGAAACCACCACCACAGAGGAGTAGTGTTCTAGAGATGTCCTAATAGTGTTGTGAAAAGTGACTAGAAGGGTATTCATGCTGTGATCTTTTTTAAAGCCGGCTTGGTATGGGTGAAGACCAAGGTTTTTTTCTAGATAGATAGAGAGCTGAGTGTGAATGACTGTTTCAAGGACTTTAGAGAAGAAAGGAAGGTTGGATATGGGGTGAAAGCGTGGCTTGATGAATTGAGAGAGAGTTTCTTTAGGAGAGGGGTGATAATGGCATACTTTCAAACACTGAGGACCTCACCTGAGGTAAGGTTTGCCTCCAATAGGGGGAGGAATAGAGGAATCATTTGCTAGGTGTTTTAAAAGATGAGAGGGCCACGGGTCTACAGGTGAGGTTGAAGGATTCATATCAGCAATTATAGACGTGAGGGAAGAGGAGATGATAGTGCTGAAGGAAGACTAGATGCTAGAAACTACCATTGAGCACATGGAGGTAGAAGGAGGATGGGTGTTGGAAAACTGAGTGGATTAGGGGCACAGCACAAAGTGGTTCAATCTTATTTTGCCAGAAGGAAGCAAGAGTTGCATGTGGGAGGATAGAAGGATCATGTGGGGAAGGACTTCTGACCATGGGGCGAGCTTAAAGATGATGTGAAAGAGAGTATGCGGTTTATTGGATGCAGTTTCAAGTTGCTTAGGGCCCTGTTTACCAAGGTGCGCTAGCATTTTTAGCATGTGCACAAAATTAGCGCACGCTGTGTAGGTGCCCATAGGCATATTGTGGGCACCTACACAGTTAGCATGCGCTAAAAGCACTAATACGCCTCTAGTGTGGCTTAGTAAATGGGGCCCTTAGTGAAGTAGTTTTTTTTATCAGTACAAAGTTTGGAATGGCAAAGCCTGATGCCTGTATTGAGATTGGTAGGCCACCAGAACTTGAGGAGTGCAGTGGCGATCCTAGGTCGGCTGCCACCCGGGGCGGATCGCTGCTGCGCACCCCCACCCCGGGTGCAGCGGTGTCCATCCCCCCAGAGTGCAACACGACACCCCCCTCCCCGGCGCATCAAGGCCCCCCCGGCGCAATGACATCCCCCTCCCTGGCGCATGAAGCCCCTCCTGGGTGCATTCTCGGCTGCTGGAGGGTGCAGAGAGCAGCAGAGAGCAGCTGCGCGCCTGTCGGCTCCACTGGCTCCCTGCTCCCTATGCCCCGGAACAGGAAGTAACCTGTTCTGGGGCAGAGGGAGCAGGGAACCAGCAGAGCCGACAGGCGCGCGATTGCTCTCTGCACCCTCCAGCAGCGTGCACCCGGGGCGAACCGCCCCCACCACCCCACCCTTCCTACGTCACTGCAGGAGTGTGCTGTTTATGCCAGGTGCATTCAAAGCTTTGTAGCTGTAACTTAAGAAGTCATAGGTCTGAGGAGAATCATGGATTATAAAATCAACACCTATGAGTGGCTGGGTGCAGTGGAGCAGCGATGTCTAAAGCTTTCTGGAGGGAGGCATTAAGTTTCTCAACTTGTGGGGAAAGAGGAACAGGTGACGAGAGTTGAATGGGAGAAGGGAAGGAAATTCTCAAGTTGGAGGTATTGTTGTCGGAGAAAGAATGATAGGGAGGTGGAGTGCTGGGGGAAGGTGGAGCAGAGGGCATCGATAGGGAGACAAACAGATAAAATAATATGATCAGACTAAGGGACTCAGTGGGTAGAGATTGTGCCAAGGTGGAGAGTGAAGGAAGAGCGGGAGAAAATGAGGTCTAGTGTGTTGCCAACATTGTGTGTCAGACCAGAGACGTGGTTGGTGAGACCAATACGCTGGGCAAATGAGTGGAAAAAAACATTAGAATCCAAGGTTGAAAGTCGCCCAGTATATGTAAAGGGATGAAGAGAACACTAACTTCAGATAGGAAGGCAGAGAGCTCCTCAGTAGAATCAGCGGAAGGAAGTGGGGGTGATAGACAACTGCTAAAAGAACTAGAGGTGGTGTGGAAATGTACCATACCAATGTTGGAGATCGCAAGAGAATTGAAAACCAACAGTGATGTGGAATAGATAAAGGCCAGACCCTCACCCCTCCTGGGCAAAGCTGTAGCTGGTGGAAGAGGCTTTGAGGAGAGTTGCCATGTCCTTGGGTTTAAGGCAGATTTCAAAAATACATAAGATTTCATGAAACACCAATTTACTGCCAAGAAGGCCACATCGGAATCTCAGGGGCCCTTTTACAAAGCTGCAGTAAGCACTAACGCATGCTTACTACAATAAAAAAATTGCTTGCCCTGGAGTTGCCTGAAGTGTCCTGTGGTAATTTTTGGATTTGAAAGCGCTACCCATGAGTTTAAAAAAATTTTCTTGTTTAGCAGCGCTGGGGGTGGGTCTGGGGGGGGGCGGAGAGTGGGCGTGTTCTGTGCTAATCAGCATATGGGCATTGCCACACGTTAACCAATTATTGCAGGTTTAGTATGCGAGTCCCTACCGCCTACAAAATAGGTGTTGGTGGGGGCTCATGTGCTAATGGGAAAATTAGTGGGCGCCCATTCATATGGAAAATAGAAAAATTGACCATTTTACCCGGCAGTTAAAAGTGGCCATAGCTTTTGGGAATGACCTGTGTAAGGATGCGCTGAGGCCACATTTTACTGCTGTTTGGTAAAAGAGCCTTCAGTGTATACTTTGAAGTGAATCTCAAAGGTTAAAAATCAACTCCCCTGCCCCCTATGAACTGCTAAATTTGTCATAAGGCCCAGAACTTGAGTCATTTAGAAAAAGAATGACATTTATTCCCAAGCTGAGTTTTGAGTTAGCCTGTCAGTGCAAATTCTCTCCACTAAAAGGCATAATTTACTCACATTACTTTGGTTGCATGGATAAGCCTAAAGCAAATCATACACATTTTGTCTGGCTAGATGTAGGACATTTTCTGTAGCAAACCAGCCAAAAATTTGGATAACCAAGTAAAATTACCTAGTTACCTTATCATTGGCTTTTGAAAATAGACCTGCTTGGTTTTATTTGTAAAAAATGTTATGTTGACGTCCTAAGCAGAAAATCATCCAAAGCAATGTCCAGTCTTTGGATTACTACAGGCAATTAATACTCACCTGAATTCAGATACTCTACACCAATGGTTCCCAAACCTGGTCCTGGAGGCACCCCAGCCAGTCCGATTTTCAGGATATCCACAATGAATATTCATGGAGCAGGATTTGTATGCAAATATCCCTCATGGATATTCATTATGGATATCTTGCAAACCTGACTGGCTGGGGTGCCTCCAGGACCAGGTTTGGGAACCACTGCTCCACACTCTTAGGTTAGGGAGAGGGGAGATGGCAATACTGCTACAGCCATGACAGGAATTACACACCTTTGAAGGAGGGGAAGATGTGCATAATGAACTAGTCAGGATAGAGGCTGAACGCTGGTGAGAAACCTCTGAAATTCAATTCACGTAGCTCCTGATGCGAGAGGTTTCCTTTAATTCTCCTGTTGGGGGTTTCAGAAGAATAGATGCTTCGTCAGACCAAGATTCAGTGAGCCCCAGAACCCATCTCTGGTAATGGCCTGCCCAAATAATAAGTACCTGGCAGATTCTGAAAAGTACAGCTAAATCTCATATCTCATTTCAAAAGATAAACAATGGCTCTCCACAGCCTACCTGGAAAATCATTTTTTTTATGAATGTTTCCTCCAGGAACTGGTTCAGACCTGTATTTAAACCCAGTACGTTAGTCACCTTGAGCGCATCCTCTGGCTTAATTATTCCTACTTACGCACTGTGTGAAATACTTTCTACAATTTGTTTTCTGTCCACTATTATTAGTTCCGTGGAGTGTCCTCTTGTTTTATTGGTGTTTGAAAGGTTAAACAACCATTTTGTTCCACCTCATTAATAATTTTGTGACATTCATACTTGCTGTGTAGTACCTACAGCTTATTTTTCCAAGCAGAGATCATGGGATTTGAACCTATAACCTTCTGGCTCCCAAACAGGGAGTCTACTGGATAGAGGCAAGACATTTTGCTTATAGATAAAGGGTCAAATATTGAGTTTGCCTCGTCTCATTATTCTTCTTCTATTTTATTCCCCCCCCCCCCCCCCACTCTCAAAAACTGTCTATTTGATGCAAAGTCTCCTCAATTATTGCTCTCTGCAGTTCCCAACCTGAAATTTTTCTGACCTCTGAGAACAAAATTAACACCCAAGAGCATTTGAGCCATACAGCTCGTTCCTCCCTAAAGTATTTTAATTCATAAGTCCATTTATGATTACTTCACATGAATAGTTATAGGTCTAATGTAGACAGTAGCTGATTATAATTATGCTTAATTGCAACATTTGTCCTTTACCCACGCTTAGAAAAAGAGATAATATAAGGAGATAAATGAACCAAATTATAATGAGATCTCCAATCTACCAGAAAAAATGATCAAAAAACAAAACAAAACAAAAAAAAATGCATTTACACTGTTTTTTTTTGTTTATTGGTATGATTATTAGTTATATCCTATATAATAATTCTCACCTCCAACGTTCTAACCTGCCTGGGACTGTGGATCCCTTGGAGGTGGTCTGCTAGGCAGCTAAGAACACACTGACGTCAGTGTAACGTCACTGACAGCTGATTCCAAGACAAGGGGAGTGTTTCCCTACTCCTCCCCCTGCCTGGGAATCAGCTGTCAGTGCGCCGCTCCCTGCCACTTCTGAGCAAGTGACAGGGAGCGGAGCAACACAGAACCCCCCCCCCCCCCGGCACATCACCAAAGCACCCCCCCCACACACACACACACGTCACTCCCTCCCTCCCATCCCGTTCAAGGCCCCCTCACGCCCCTCCCAACGAGTTCCAGACTCCCCCTCCCTCCGATTACAACACCCCCCCCCTCCGTGTAACTGACCCCTGGACCCCCCTGCTGCAACCCTCTCAACTCCCCCCCTTTCCGCCAAAAACCCTACCCCGCCGCCGTCACGTTCCTGTGCTGACGACAACCAAACTTCTCTTCTCGGCTGCGCCGGGGCGTTGCTTAATGAATGATCATCTGTTCAAGTTTCTGTGCGTGCATCTGACATCAGACGCACGCACAGAAACTTCAACAGATGATCATTGAACAAGCATCGCCGGTGCAGACGAGAAGAGAACTTTGGCTGACTTCAGCACAGGTATGCGACGCCGGTAGGGGAGGGTTTTCTGCGGGAAGGGGGGGGTCAAGAGGGTCGCGGCACGGGGGTCCAGGGGTCAGTTACGCGGAGGGGGGGTGTTGAAATCGGAGGGAGGGAGGAGTCTGGAACTCGGCAGGAGGGGCGTGAGGGGGCCTTGAACTAGGTGGGTGGGAGGGTGGTCTGGAACTCAGAAGGGAGGGAGAGGGGTCTGGAACTCAGACGGAAGGAAAGGAAGGAAGGAAGGGAGGGAGGGGTCTGGGGAGGGGGGTCTGGAACTCGGAAGGGAGGGAGGGAGGGAGGGGGGTCTGGAGGGAGGGAGGGGGGATTACCTTGCTAGCACCCGTTTCATTGACTACCGAAACGGGCCTTTTATACTAGTGAATAAATAATACATGCTGCAGCATGCATTACCAACATTTCTCAGCTGCATTTAAACATATGCATAAAGAAGTAAAATAAGAGAGCATGAAAACCGCATTGATAAGAGCTCCGTTCAGTTTTAATTATATTAAAAGAGGAAAAATATTCCAGTTACTTAAAATTTGAGTGGTCTTCTGTATGTGAAAGTCAAAACAACTTTCCAGTTTTTAAAGACAGTGGACAGATGTGTGTTTGTGTACGGGGCCCGGGTAGGGGAATGAGGGGTGTTCACCATAAAGAGGTTCCTGACCTCTAAGAACTATCGTAACCAGGGTTGCCAGCTGGGAAAAATTTTCCCAGCCCCAAACCAGCCGTAAACCCGCCCCAAAACCGCCCGCAGCCAACCCCCGCCCCCCCCCCGCGTCACCGAACCCCGCCCCCTGCATCACTAACCCCGCCTCCTGCATCACTAGCCCCGCCTCCAGCGTCACTAGCCCTGCCCCCGATGTCACCCCTGACGTCAACCCCGCCCCTGAAAGGCTTCTATTGGACCAAATTGGACCAATAGAAGCCCCGGCAGCGGGAAAACCGGCCAATCGGCGGCCGCGAAAACCTACCCGATCCCGCACCGCGGCCGCTCGAAAACCCGCCCAAATCCCCGCAACCCACGCGATTCGAAAATTCGCCGCAGCCGTTCCTGAAAAGCCGCCCAATTCTGCGGCTTAACCGCAATCCTGCCGACAGTGATCGTAACAAGTTCTGGAGTTTTTCATCCCCCACTGGAGTTAAACCAGAAGCAGAAGCAGTGCCGCTTGCTATGGGATTCAAACAGCCAGGATGCAACTAAATTCAAAACCTGAGGTGGATTCCTTTAAACCATGCCAGTGAAATTCACAGGAAGTTGCGGGACTTACTCTGGCCCCTACTGGTAGTGACAGAGTTAACTTCCATATGGTTTGGTTTGAACTCTAGGAATTGATTTATGTAACTGGAGTGTATCAGTTGAGAGCTGGAAGTTGGAAGGAGAGGGCTGAAACAGAGCCAAAGTAGAGACTAGAGATAAGTGAAGTTGGCCTACGCTACAGCAATGCAAAGTGTATGCCAGTGAAGCTGATTGTTATTGAACATTCTCTGTTCTCTGATAAATTCCTGGGATGCAAGGAGAGTTTGCCATAGAAGCTGAGGGAGCAACTGTTTTGAAACCAATCATCTACACTTCAACAGGCAGAAGTGTGGACGACCCAGTGTGAGGGAGGAGGTAGGGCCCGAGTCCTGGGTGCAGCCTGCTAATCTTCAGCAAGGAGGGGTTGCAAGTAACTTGGGGGTCCTTTTACTAAAGTGCGCAGAAAAATGGCTTGCGGTAGTGTAGGCGTTGGCTTTGGGCGCAAGCCAAACCATTTTACAGAGCGCCTGCAAAAAAGGCCTTTAAAATTTTTTTGCCGAAAATGGATGTGTGGCAAAGTTAAAATAGCCGCGCATCCATTTTGGGTCTGCAACCTTACCGCCAGTCACTGACCTAGCGGTAAAGTCTCATGCAGTAACCGGGTGGTAATGATTTACATGCACCAAATGCCACTTGGCGCGCGGCCGATACGCGCACCCGAAAATAAAAATTATTTTTCGGCAGCGCATATCAGATGCACAGCAAAAGTGAAATTACCACAAAAGCCATGCGGTAACTCCATTTTGGCTTGCATTTGTTACAAGAAATGATTTATTTGGGGAAAAGAGCTCTAGAGCACTCGCTACTGTTTATAATTTAAGAGCAGGTGCTGTATTTATAAGTTTTAGGATATTAATTTCTCCACCAATCACCAAAGGTGATAACTGCAATAAATTAAATAAATTAAGTATATATAAAAGATACCATATACTCAGAACACAAGGAGACCGTATTTTTAGCTTCAAAAAGGTAGATTTAATATACAATTGCACACAAGAGGTAGGTTTTAAGAGATCTTTACAGATAATCTGTGCTTAAGTAAGGCAAGGTAGCAGGTCTAGATCAAAAGTTATGTTACTTACAAGTCCTTGTTACACAGTATGAACAGCATTAGGTAAGCACATGTTTGCAGGACAGGAGAGCTTCTGCAGTGAGTGGATCTGAGTTGCTTGCAGTTGAAGAGAATCTGAATCTTGGGGAAACAGCTTTTGCTTTTATATCTTGCAAGCTGCAGGAGGATATACCATGTGGATCTTTGTCCTGGTTTCCTGGTTTCCACAAGACCCTTGGGCATTTGCAAAGCATTGTGGTATCTTGGTCTCATGTCTTATGACATCACAAGACTTGCTGTCTGGATCTTGCTGACAAATGGTCTTTTGATGTGAAAAGGCTTCCTGCTCAGTCTCTGTGATAGATAAGATTTGTCTGGGGCAGCCAGCAGGTGCCCTTTGTCTTTAAGTTGGATTTCACACCTTTCCCACTTGCTTGTCTCCTTGCCTCTACTGGTTAGGTCCAATCATTGTTGTGTTGATCAGAGGAATAGAGTCAATTTAAAACTTTAAAGCAGTCTTAAGTCTTTTGTTTAAGGAATGAGAAAAGGCAAGGTGAGGTCCCTGCAACTGCAGCAGTACCTTTGTAAATGTCTTTTAAATATTCCCCAAAGGGAGAGGGAAGAGGGCTTTTGGAATGAAAGCCAGTTCTGCTGCAGTGTATTTTTAAAAGCTGCACAAATATATTGGTGTATATATATGTATCTGATCCAACACAACATCATGCTACACATTTAATTCTGATGATTGGCTTATACCATAACACATTAGGTGCTCATAGACACTTACGCGGCTTAGTAAAAGGGCCCCTTGGACTATGAGGAGAAAAGTCCCTAATGAAGAGGAGGGATTTATCCTGTGTGTGGAGTGACTGCAGAAAGAGAGAGAAAGAAGAGGCAAAAAAGATCCATCCTTAAGCTGCCCAGCAGCACTACAGTGTGACTGGTAGTATATCAAGTGCCTGAAAATCAGGGGCGTAGCTGGGTGGGGCCACGGGAACCTGGGCCCCCGCAAATTTCATCCGGGCCCCTGGTTTGGCTGGTGGGGGTCCCTAACCCCTGCCAGCTGAAGCCTTCTTCAGAGCCGGTCTCCGGTGCAGCCACGTTCTGTCCTGCATAGAGACAAGAGACAGAGCAAAGAGAAAATGAAACATAGAGGGAAGGGGATGGGGTTGCACAACATTAAGTACCTAAAGATTCAACAAAATGCAGAGAAAATTGAGCACAAAAGGGAAGGAGAGAAAAAGTGGTAGAGGGAGGGGAGATCAGAATGAGCTGGGGGGAGGAAGAACAGCTAAATTGATGCGTTAATTGGTTCGGCACTGAATATCCACTTAAAAAATACTGACCACTACTGGCTGAATATTGACCCAACAGTTGTATCTGGTTGGAGGGTTTTGCTGGTGTTCCACTTTCCTCTGAAAATGTAATTTAAAAATAGGGAGAGGGAGGAGAGGGGAATGGTAACAAGGGAGCACAGCTTAGGGAGGGAGGGAATTGGTTAATGAATAATTACACCAGACAAATGAAAATTGAATATTGATTACAGTTTACAGTGACCATGTTCAAAAACCGCGGCTGAAGGCGTTCTACAAACGAGCTGTTCAAACAGCGGGAAATATAACCTGATTGTTTATTCTACATCTTTGTCAACTAGCTAATTAGCTGACCTAGAAGAGCTCTTTGACCCCTGATGCAGGCGTTTGTACGCCGAAACACGGCCCGTGTCGGGTTTTCATCATAAATAAAGGACTACATTTTTCTCAATCCTGAAGGCCCAGTGTTTACTTTGTTTGTTTGTTTGGTTGCTTTTGTATGCTGTTTTCCCTCTTTTCTGTGACTTCTTCCTCTTCAACATCAGCAAAATTCGCCCTTTCTTCTCTGAACACACCACCCGAACTCTCGTCCATGCTCTCATTATCTCTCGCCTTGACTACTGCAACTTACTCCTCACCGGCCTCCCACTCAGCCATCTATCCCCCCTTCAATCCGTTCAGAACGCTGCCGCACGTCTTATATTCCGCCAGAACCGATATACTCATATCACCCCTCTCCTCAAGTCACTTCAATGGCTTCCGATCCGATACCGCATACAATTCAAGCTTCTACTCCTTACCTACAAATGCACCCGGTCTGCGGCTCCTCACTACCTCTCTACCCTCATCCCCCCCTATGTTCCCGCCCATAACCTCCGCTCACAGGTCAAATCCCTCCTTTCAGTACCCTTCTCCACCACTGCCAACTCCAGGCTCTGCTCATTCTGCCTTGCCTCACCCTATGCCTGGAACAATCTTCCTCAACCCCTACGCCAAGCCCCCTCCCTACCCATCTTCAAATCTCTGCTTAAAACTCACCTCTTCAATGCTGCTTTCGGCACCTAATCTTTCGAGAAATATAGTATGCCCTATCAGATTGACTCTACACTTGTCTTTTAGATTGTACACTTGTCTTTAGATTGTACACCTGTCTTTTAGATTGTAAGCTCCTTAAGCAGGGACTGTCTTTCCATGTTAAATTGTACAGCGCTGCGTAACCCTAGTAGCGCTTTAGAAATGTTAAGTAGTAGTAGTAGTAAAACAAGAGTCTTTGCAGAAGCGGTAGAGGTGGTGGACACAAAGACTGTTTTTGAATTCAAGATAGCGTGTTTCAAGCACATGGGATCTCTTAGGGAGAGGAGGTGATAATGGATGATATGGATGGACAAACGATGGGCCAGTTTGCTTTTATCTGCTGTCATGTTTCTATGATTCTGTGTTTCTAAATAGAGCAAGCGTGCATGTTGCAATTGTATACCCAGTGGACTTACCAGTAAGCTACAGTTGGACATTTCTGTAAATCACGCATTCAGATGCCTCTTTTGTCATCGATGGGAGAAATGTATGTATGAAGGCAAGCACGCATTCATTCCTGTAGGGAAACAATGCCGCAACACTTATGCTGAAGTTTCTTCCTGGGCAGAAATCTTCTGGAAAGTGATTAAATCCACCGCAGTTACCAAAAGATTTGAAAAGGCACTCAAAGATGACTGTTCGCTCAGTGACAACTCCTATATAATTTCTTCCATGAGGAAGCGGCAGCTTTTGCAGCAGAACATTTAGCAGATTCCTGCTTTTACTCAGACTTTGAAGGGTTCACTTCCGATGATGAAAATGAGAACTCTGATAAAGATAGTCCATGCCAGAACTCTATGATTGCCTCAGAGACTCTGTAATTCATGCCTGTTATAATCTGCCAGGTATGCGAATCAAGCGACTTCTTAAATTACTTAGTAATTGTTGAACACATGTATTTCATTAAGTTTCAGGAAATTCACGAGGACAAACAAAAACATAAATGTTTTTGTATGTTCTTCTTTCCACTGTTGTACGCAATTCTGGAATTCACTGCCGCGCAACCTGAAAACGACCTACGAGCAAGCCACCTTCCGCAAACTATTGAAGACCCATCTTTTTGAGAAAACTTACGGAAAGAACCAAAACACATAAAGCCCACACCCACGGTTCAATAATGCATCAATACAGCCACTCTGAATTCTCATTTCCTGTAACCTCACCACACTCATACCTCTACTCACAGAAAATGTATACCATATGCTTTCTTGTTGTTATGTACTGCCCCTTTCAGTTTCCCATTGTTTCCCCCCAATGTTTCACTGCTCTTTTCCATTGTTATATTCCTTAATGATACTCTGAGTTTGTCTCGCATAACTCCTCACAATGTAATCCATAACCGAGTAGTAACAAATTGTATTTCTATCACTCACAACTTATTGTAAGCCACACTGAGCCCGCAAAAAGGTGGGAAAATGTGGGATACAAATGCAATAAAATAAATAAATAAATAAATATTGTGAAATTGCATAAATAAAAAAAAACTTTTTAAAAATGTAAGAAAATGTGTTGAGCGCTGTTAGTGGAACCATCATTCCACATGTAAAAATGTGTATTGCCTGCTCTCATGTATATCCCACAAATTCTGCTCCAAACTGTAAACTTATGTATTCCTTCTGAGATATGTAAGAGAAAATATGATATACTGCTAGTTATGTGCATAAATCCCATAGTGATGCTGCTCTACTTTGAATGCCTTCTGTTACAAAATGGGCTCTTTTGTTGTGTATAGTGCAAAATGCATATGTTTTCTTTGGTGGCACTCACTGAGCCTTTTTATAAAATAGTAATGTAGCTTTAAACATATAGGGGGAGATTCTATATATGACACCTGGAAAATCCGTGCGGAAATTATTTTTGCCTAAGCATATTCTATAAGATTTAGGCGTGATATATAGACTATGCTTAGTTGATTTCCCAGCATCTAAAACTAAGAGCAGTTACACCAGTGAAAATGTGGTGTAAATCCCTGCGTGTAGATTTAGGCAGACTGGGTCACATTCTATAACAATGCGCCTAAATTTGAGAATGCCCATGAAACACCCGTAGCCATGCTCCTTTTGAACTGCGCGCTTTAGAATTTAGTCGCAGTTCATTACAGCATACTCAACGAGTTACGTGCATAAATTCTAATTATTGCCGATTAGTGCTCATTATTGCTTGTTAAGTGCTGTTAACGCTGATTGGCTTGTTAAGCCAATTAAGTTACGCACATCCTATATAATAAAAAGCACCTCCAACGTTCTGAAGCTGACTCCGTGGCACTGAAACCTTGAAGCATGCGTGCTCTCTGTATCCATCTCCTGAATTGACGTCACGTACTTCCGGGTTTGTCACCAGCAGCAGTGACCAACCACACAAGGGTTCGTAATCGCCCCGCCCTCGAGTGCTATATGCTGTGAAATCCATTTCTCCGAAACAGAACTAAAACAAAGACAAAATATGATTTCTTTTCCTGCTGCTTTCCGCTCCGCTACAGGAGCTTGCCTGCGCCCTGCTCCCTCCCCTGTGCCCTGCCTTTTTCAGCAGCCGCCGCTGTAGCTGCTACTGCCGGAGAGCGTGGCACTGTCTGTCCAAAACATCAAAAAGTAACGGCTTCCGAACATCAATCGCCGCTGCAGCCGCATTACTTCCCCCTCTTCTCCACCTACTCCTCTCTCCTTCTTCCACACATGCTTCTCCGCCCAAGCTCCGCCTCGCCACGCGCATCCTTCCACGCAATTCTTTGGGAAGCGATGGAAGGAGGGGGAATCAACTAGCGGCAGGATGGATACGAACTACAAGATGATAAAATAGTTTGTGCTTGCTACAAGTTGAAAGGAGTATGAGGGAGGGAGGGGGACGACGACCCTGGCAGGGAGGGAGGGAGGAGGACCCTGGCAGGGAGGGAGGGGGGGAGAAACACCCTGGAACTGGGAGGGAGGGAGGGAGGGGGGCCCCTGACACACACACTCATTCTCACACACACACTATCTCTCTCACAGACACACTCGCACCCAGTCTCACTGTCTCTCTGTCACACACACACACACAGTCGCACATTCACTCTCTCTCTCTCACACAGTCACTCTCACACACAATCTCTCAAACATACACACTCTGAGGAAAACCTTGCTAGCGCCCGTTTCATTTGTGTCAGAAACGGGCCTTTTTTCCTAGTTGTTATAGAATATGCTTAGATTTAGGTGTGGAACACTAAGTCGCAATATATAGAATCCGGCAGATAGCCTTGAATGTCTGTTTCCTCACCTAGATGACCTATACAAAATACCCTCTTTATTTCATTTTCCAAGCTTAAAGGTCACGAGAGAGACTTTTATCTCTAGGTCCTTTTTTTCAAATCCAGTGAAGACAGGAATGATTGAAAGTCATTACTTTCTGACAGTTGTTTGCTGGCATATGTATAATGGTTTGAGTTCATGTCCAAGTGGACAGATGCATGCATTATTACAAAGCCACCGTTACAGTTTTTTTTATTAATTGACCGCATTCTTGGCAGTCTCAGCAGATGGTGAAAAGATTTAATAGACAAGAAGAACAAATTAACCTTTCACCCTTAACAGTGCCCTCACCAAAACAGGTTTTAAACACATGGAAAGGGCAATGAGAGAAAGCTTATGCTACCCCTGCTTGTCCTCTTCTACTCCTATCATGTACAAGAATCAAGGACTTTGTCTTGTCCAAAGTCTGTCAACCTTCAAAAGTTCCAAATTCACATGCAGTATTTTTTTAAAAGGTGAACTTAGATGAAGGTAAGTTGAGCACTTAATAATATATGTTCTTATGAAGTGGTGGTAGCCATCTTTTGTTATGATAAAAGTGTAATTAAGGGCCACACACAATGAAACTACTGCATGGATATTGGGCAACATAGAGGGGCATTTTCGAAAGAAACGTCTAAATCAGTATTTGGACATTATACAAAAACGTCCAAATTCCGAACAGGAAAGAAGGTCATTTTCGAAAAAGATGGACGTCTATCTTTTGTATTCGAAAATACTATGGACATCCTATGATTTGAACGTCCTTTTTTTTTTTTGGTCCATTTTCGAACAAAAGACGTCCAAATGCAAGACATCTAAAACAGAGGAGGAGTGGCTTAATGGTTAGTGCAAAAACCGGTAAAAATACAAAAACTCACCCCACAGTCCGTGATAAAAATATATCATATACTACTAGAACCAAAGATCTATGCTGTTGAAAAAACGTGAAACGGGCTAACAGCAGAATAAAGTGAAAAACTTTTAAATACTTATACAACAACACTCATGTTATAGGTTTATAAATGTCTCAATATTTTTTAAGAGTACCCTCAGAAATATCCACCTATTTTAAGGCAATATCATTGGTTTTGCCAGGTGGCATAGCACATCTTTCACTCTTATTCATAAGTGTAGGTGCTATTGCCTGAATCAGAAAGTGATAACAAATAATATAGTGCACAATGTTAAAGAAAAAACGTGAACTTATCTTTAAACGTTTTTTTAAAAAAAAACCTTTTTAGTAGGAATACTCAGCTTGCTTGTCCAGCTTACTTGCTGTGTACTTCCCAGTAACAAAATGTAGCTGCCCAAACGGCTTCCCCTGGTGACGCATTACTCCGCGGGTTTCAACAATTTCCTCAGGGACTTGGGTTAAAGCCATCCGATGCCTCCATTAAAGCCAGATACTGTTGGCTGCACCATAGTTGCTATTATCACTGCCATCTATAGTGTTGGAGGGAGGTCTACAGATACTTACCCACCAGGGTTTAAGTGTCCGATATTGATGTTGTCAGTTGAAGGTTTGTTTTTCCCTTTCTGAGGAAGATATTCGAAACTCAGCTAGAGTTAAAGGGAAAAGGGAAATTGTTGAGATGGAGTGAGAATGAAGAGTAGGAGTGGACTACTAATGAGGTTTTAAATCACTCGCACAAGCACGTTTGGGTCCCCAAGGGAAGTGACTCTCTCTCTATATATATACATTGATTATTGTTTAGGTTTCTATATTAGTGGAAGTGGTATGTGGGAACACGGTATTCATAGCAAACTGCCTTCTATTACCATCAGCATAGGCGCCTGGTATCGAAGGCTTGGGGAGGCTAAGCCTCCCCAGCCGCAGCGAGCCGGCTCCTCCCCCTCCCTCCGGATCCGGTCCCGTCCCTCACGTTACCGACCTGACTCTTCGGAGCTCAGCTGTCAGCGCTAACTCTCCCCCGCTGGTGCTGCCGGCGTTCGAGCTTTAAAAATGGCCACCGAGACTTCCAGAGGCGGCCTCGCGAGACTGAAGTCTTGGAGGCCGCCCTGTAAGTCTCAGCGGCCATTTTGAAGCGCGAACGCCGGCAGCGCCAGCGGGGGAGAGTTAGCGCTGGCAGCGGGCAGGCAAGATTGTCTGCCCCAAAGAATTCGAAGAGTCAGGTCGGTGTAGGGGACCGGATCGGGAGGGAGGGAGAGAGAGAATTCACCATAGAACTCGGGAGGGGGTGGCAGGGGAGAGAAGGGAGTCGCAGGGCATTTGTGGATGGAGGGGAGAGAAGGGTCGCTGGGTATAATATAATGGGTTCATGCAGGGCAGGGGAGAGGAGGGTCAACGGGTATGGGTGCATGGAGGGCAGGGGAGAGGAGGGGAGAGAGATGAAATGCTGGACATGGATAGAGGGGAGGGAAGAGTGAGGAAGGAGATGAGAGGAGAAAAACACATGGATGAAGAAAATAGGCAGAAGCTGAGGACCAGAAATGAAGAAGAAAGGAGGAAAGGAAAGAAAGAAATGGAAAGGAAGCCCTGGAAACGGAGTTAAGAGGACAGATAGCAGCAGAATCGGATACTGGGCCAGCATGATCAGAAAAACAGTCACCAGACAACAAAGGTGAAAAAAATCATTTTATTTTCATTATAGTGTTTGGAATATGTCCACTTTGAGAATCAGGTGCTCAACATTAAAAGTTTATATTTATTTACTTATGTATGGCATTTTATCCCACATTAAACATGAATTAGGATGTTTTGTGGCTCTACATGAGAATTGTGATATTATGATCCCTTGTTTCATATTGTTGACGGTCTGCATTTTCCGTATGAGTGGTATATTGGTGTATTAGGTTCTGCCCAGTGTAATATTTATGGTACAGTAAGGTTCTGAGTGTGTTTTTGCACAAAGTTGTGCATAGTGTTTTGCAGTTGAGCGATTGTGCTTAGAATATGCTTTGAGCAACCACTTTATTCTTTGACATATGATACATATCTAATATCTATATTTAATAAAAGGTATTAATTGTGACTTATTTTTATTTATTTATTTTTTCTGTGTGTTATCAGACAATTATGGATTTAAGCTCTACCCATGGCTCCACCCCTAACCCCGCCCCCTTTAGCCTCCCCAAACAGTTGGGCCACTGACCGCCTATGACCATCAGGGATTGTTAGAGATGAATCGTGCATGCATTTATAAGCAAATGTAGTGGTACATGAATTGAATGTGGGCTTCCTAATAGGTCTAAGTGTGATCTGTGCCATATGGTTTTGATGCATTGATAGTTGAGATTAACAAATACAGGTGTGTGCGCATACACTTTAAAGGAGGCGGAACATAGAATGTGCTGTGATGGTTCCACCTGTGACACTACCACATGCTTCCCCTGGGGACGCAATGGGTGTAATGGGTACGGACTGAGCACATTTCAAAAAATTATAAAACATTTTTACATTGATTATATATATATATAGGAGGTCATTTTGATTGAATTTGACCTAAGAAAAAATATTATTTGTAAAACCAATGATATTGCCTTAAAATAGGTTTTTTCAACAATGGTTAGTGCAGCAGGCTTTGATCCTGGCAACATGGGTTCAATTCCCAGTGCTGCTCCTTGTGACTTTGGGCAAGTCAAATGCAGAAGGGGTATTTTTGGATATGACATCTAAGTCTGAATTTGGACGTTTTTTGAAAATGCTGTTTGGAAAAATGTTTTGTGATTTGGATGTTTTATTTTTTGGGCCATTTTCAAACAAATACATCCAAATGCAAAACATACAAAATACACAAGAAAATCCACAATAAAGTGAATGTTCTAAGTGTGGTAAAAGCTTTGGTTGTAATGTAAATCTCAAAGTGCATCAGAAAGTCCACACGGGAGAGAAACCATTTGCATGTATAGAGTCTGGTAAAAGCTTTGGTCAGAAGGTAAACCTCACAATGCACCAGAGAATACACACAGGAGTGAAACCATTTGCATGTGCTGAGTACGGTAAAAGCTTTGGTTGGAAGAAAGCCTCACATGGCATCAGAGAATCCACACAGGGATGAAACCATTTACATGCACTGAGGAGGTAAAAGCTTCAGTTACATTGGGGCAGGTAATTAGGGAATGCACACTCTTGCTATGAAGTATGGAAAAATAGCACTCTGGTATTTAGATATATGTAATGAGACCTCCTTTTCATTTATAGATCTGAATTCAAAGCCCAAATCTAATGATAAACAATAGACACAAGGCTCAGGTGTTATAAAAAAAATAATAGAAAGCTTGGCATCAGGTAGAATAGTGGAAAAGTGACATCCCAGGAAAGCAATAGGGCATCCTTGGGGGCACCCAAAACCCACTACCCCCAACTGCACACCACTACCATAGCCCTTACAGGTTGTGAGAAGGGAGAGTCTGTCCTACCCTGGTTAGGCCCCTAGAGGGCGCTGTTCCCCTAAAATGTCCAGGGAGAAGGGCTGGGTGAGTCGCTGAAGGGAGCCAGTAAGGGGAGGTATAGCTGGAGGTTGCTAGGACCGGGGAGAGTCCTGGAGGGGGAAACAGGTGCAGTAGGTTATGGGCTGGGTCCTGTTTGGCCATTAAACACTTAATACCCCACCTGAGTGGTGAGGGGGAGGAGGAGAGCTAGCAGCGGAAGAAGAGAGCTGGTAGCTGAAGCAGGAGGTCCCCATGTGAAGTACTGGCTGAGCCCTTTGGACTGCTGGTGAACTGTGTGCAAAGCAAGGAAGCTGGCTGGGGTAAGAAGGCCCTAGAGTGCCAGGTATAAGGACTGTGTGTTACAAGGACGGACTGGGTGTCCGGGTTACAAGGAAGGACTGGGTGTCCAGGTGCTTAAGCGGGAAGATTGAACTGAGTAGGAAGAAATGCTTAAGCTGGAAGATTGAATTGACTAGGAAGAAAGGTTTAAGCTGGAAGGACTGTTTAAGCTTGTAAAAGTGTTTTAAGCTGGAAGAAGTATGCCCCAGGAAGGGGGAATAAAAGATTTGTAAGAGAATATCCTGTTGGTGAGACCTGACTGTGTTTGCCTTTGAGAGGCAGGTCACCCTGAGCAGAAAGGGGTAGTAGAATAATTTGCATAAAATCTGCATACTGAGAACCAGCTCACCCTGAGTGAAAGAGGGACCTGGGATCCTGAGGTGGGAGCTTCATCTTCACAGTAGCCTCATCTTCACAAGATGAAGGGAGGACCAATATGTGGGTACAGTGGATTTTTGGCGGGTTTTAGAGGGCTCACAGTTTCCTCCACAAGTGTAACAAGTAGGGGGAGGTACATGGTTTGTGTCCCCCTTCCTGGCCTCCCCTAGTATGAATGTTCGGTTTAATATATGATCTGACACAGCCTTTGGGCGAAATCTGGCCACATCTGATTATTTGTTTTAATAAACTAACTGCTTTATGTCTTTCACCTGGGATCTGTTTCTGTTTTGTGGATTAACTGGATAGTGCCATGACCATCACAGCTGATTTCAGTAGCAGCGTCCAGTTAAGTGCCACTGAATAACAGCAGCTGAACTTTAACCTGGCAGAAGCCTCTCGGCCTGGTTAAATTGTTTTGAATATCACCCCCCCCCCCCCCCCCCCCAATTTTCTTTGCATGCCCATGGCTGGGAACACTTGAAGTTCCTGGCCCTGCGAATCCACATAAAAACTTTTGGCAAGTTTAACTATGGATGCAAATAAGCCAGGCACTTATTTGCATCTGTATCTAAATTTAGGAGTCCAGATCATTCAGATCCATTAAAGTCAATGTGGGAAACGCTTTACAAGTAGTTCTCTACCCATTGCCTTAGAAGGATCTGAGTGAGCCAAATGGGTATCAGAGCCTGAAAACGGATCAGACGTAATGACTGAAAACTGATTCAGAAATGAACCAAATTGATTTTTTTTTTCTTTCTGTTCACTTCCCAAGTGGCTAATCGCTTTAAGCAAAATTATAATTATCCTCATATGCCTTTTAGGAGATGACATTTTCCCAAAGCCTGAAAGCTGTTCATTTATGCAACATCAGCATCATTTCTCCTTGATTCTCGCTTGGCTTGAGGTTGCACTGTTCCTAAAGCCAGATATAGTGTGCTATTTGTGTCTCATCAGACGTAAATTTGAATCCATAAACATAAAACAGAGTCAAATGTGGATCAATCTATCTTTCAGTAGTACACAGCTCTCCCAACAATTGAAATGGCTCTTCTGGCCAGATGCACAGTGTTTTAATGGGTGGTATTATGGTGCTATTCCAAAGCTTTGAGAACACGCCATCTGTAAAGTCCAGATAAACAGAGCACTAAATTTCAGCGTGAAGCCTTCCATTCTGATTAACTGGTTGGGAGCTGTTGGAGGAGGTGATCCAGGAGATGTTTACAAATTATGCACAGGCTTTACAGTCCCCATAGGTAAGCTGTCTAATTATTTTAAAGCAGCAGCTCTGGCAAAACATTTTTCAGTGAGTTTAGCTGGCAGCTAGAACAAGCAACACGACAACCATCTCCCTTTATTTAATCCTGATTTATATTCCATTCCTGGGGAAATTATAGTCTTTTTCCAAAGCGTTTGAAAGGTCCGGGCATGTTGCATTTGAGACAGTCTGAAAGCTACTGATCAGAATCCCACATCGTCATCGCACTTACGCTTGTGCAATATAAATGTAGCAGCAACCTCTGAAATAGTGACTTCGGGGAGAGGGGGATTTAGAGAATGGGTGCAGTAAAAGGGGCCTTGCGCTAACAGTGGTGGCCATTTTTGCCACGCGTCAGGGCCCCTTTTACCGCGGTGGGTAAAAAGCCCCCCCCCCCCCCCCCAATAAATGGCCGTTCGGTAAGTTCGCTAACCCGGCAGTAACGCCCGTGGAAATAGTTTTCCAATATTTCCGCTAGCACTGGAAATGCCGTGTGCTGGGGGGGGGGGGGGTGGAACTACCGTCGGCGCCCGTGTTGGGGCCGGCAGTAGTTCCGGATTGCCATGCGGCAACCGTTTAGTAAAAGGGCCCCAAAGTGAGGAAAAGGAGGCAATCCAGCCACAGTATCAGAATCACAAAGGAGCAACAGTCAGGGAGAAAAGCATTCCTTAATGTTCTCACATCAAAATCTTTTTACTGGTGTCCTATTTTGCTTCGGTACAGAGATAAATACTGAGGTTGATGTATTTTGTGGCCTATGCATGCTCCATGTCTGGATTTGTAGCCTCCAGCACCCCCTCCCCCTCCTTTTTTTTGTTTTACTTCTCCACCTCCTCTTTCTTCCCCCCTTTTCTTAATGTGTTTCTAGTTGCGGATAGTTGTTTTTTTTGAATGTGAGCTCCAGTTTTGCCATGTTTGTAACGTTGTTTGTTGAACTGTGGTGGGCTCTTGCTTGTATTGTATTACTAGGAAAAAATGCCCGTTTCTGAGTGCAATGAAACGGGCGCTAGCAAGGGGCCCCCTCCCTCCGTCCCTCGGAGCTACTTGCGTTACTTGTTCGGGGTTCGCGTTCGCCTCGTGTTTCGGCCCTCGAGTGTTATAGCTCCGCCCTCGACGTCATGACGTTTTGACGGGAGGGCGGTGCAGACACTCCAGGGCACACCGGATATCTCGGGCGCCTCAACTTCCGTGGAGGCTTCAGAACGTTGGGGTTGCCTTTTATATAGAGAGATGATAAAATCCAATAAAAGATATCAAACAGAAAAAAAAAATCTTTTTACCTGCTACAGTCAGAAGTGTATTATTAAGAAAACAAAAAGACAATCTGTAATAAATGCAGTCTTTACAAAAAATATAATTAATGGCACTGTTTACATTAGAACAATAATAATATATTAAAACTCAGATTTTTTATTCCTGGCTGCTACTGTTTTTCATAATGAATGGTGCTTACCTATTCCGGAAAGCTTGGCAGTAAAAGGGAGAGAGTTACTAAAAGGTGCTAACACATTTGTGCACACTAATATTCATTAACACGCATTACCTACGCAAATTCCTCTTTATACAATGATACCTGTTTACTACCAATGCATCTTAATGGTATTCGAGTTCGTTCACACAGTAGCAGACTTGAGTGCATGTAGTCTTAAGTTAGGAGGAAGCGGAAAACAAACTCGGGGCCCTTTTACTAAGCGCCACTAAAACGTAGCCTGCGCTATAACTAGCTCGTGGGTTTCCCGCATTCTGAGGCCACTTGTAGCATGGCTGTAAAATGGACGCATTTTCCATTTGTTTGATTAATGGCCACAAACTACTTTCCCAATTAGCACATGGCCATTAGTGCAGGAGCCCTTACCAACACCTGCTTACTAGGTGGTAAGGGCTGCCGCGCTAACCGTGCGCTAATCAGTTAGCGTATGGCGATGCAGCTGTTCTAGACAATTAGTGCTGGGCACACCTAGTCTCCGCCCCTAAACACGCCCCAGCGCTAAAAAATATTTTCAATTTTGTAGCACTTGGGAAGTGCGCACTGAACCCCACAGCACCGCAAGACGCCACAGTGCATCCCACGGAAGGCATTTTTAACCTGCAGTAACCACGTGTTAGTCTTACCGCAGCTTAGTAAGAGGACCCCTTGATCTAAGACCTGAACAAGGAAGAAGAAGAGAAAACGGGCTGGTTGATAATTTGAGGGATTTCGTTTACTGTGCTGCTTGAAGTGTTGAACGTTGTGCACTTTCCTCCTGGCATCCTGCTTAAGACGACTGCGGTCTAACAATTACATCAGAACCTTAATAGCAAGATAGAATTAATATAGCCCTAGCACATCTAAGGGCTCCTTCAATGAAATACATAAGAAATCAAAATAACAGAGGTGGGGGCAACGATGGGCTGGGAAATGTATGTGGTATTTAGCTGGTCGTATAAGTATGGAATGGAAAAAGCAAGAAAAGGACATGCGAAGCAGTCTCGAACATATGCCTGCTTATAATCGAACGAGAAAAACGCCCAAGTTCCGACCTAAATCGGGAGATGGGCGTTTTTCTCACAAAAACAAATAAAGCGGTATAATCGAAAGCCGAACTTTGGACGCTTTCAACTGCACTCCGTCGCGGATGCGGACAAAGTTGACGGGGGCGTGTCGGAGGCGTGGTGAAGGCGGAACTGGGGCGTGGTTATCACCCGAACAGAGATGGGCGCCTTTCGCCGATAATGGATACGTTTGTAGCTAGAATTTAGGGCACTTTTCCTGGACCCTGTTTTTTTCACGAATAAGGCCCCAAAAAGTGCCCTAAATGACCAGATGACCCCCAGAGGGAGTCGGGGATGACCTCCCCTGACTCCCCCAGTGGTCACTAACCCCCTCCCACCACAAAAAAATGATGTTTCACAACTTTTTACTTTCACCCTCAAATGTCATACCCTCCTCCCAAGCAGCAGTATGCAGGTCCCTGGAGCAGTTGTTAGGGGGTGCAGTGGACGTCAGGCAGGTGGACCCAGGCCCATCCCCCCCCTACCTGTTACAATTGTGCTGCTTAATGCTTAGTCGTCCAACCCCCCCAAACTCACTGTACCCACATGTAGGTGCCCCCCTTCACCTCTTAGGGCTATAGTAATGGTGTAAACTTGTGGGCAGTAGGTTTTGAGGGGGATTTGGGGGGCTCAACACCCAAGGGAAGGGTGCTATGCACCTGGGAGCTCTTTTACCTTTTTTTTTGTTTTTGTAAAAGTGCCCCCTAGGGTGCCCGGTTGGTGTCCTGGCATGTGAGGGGGACCAGTGCACTATGAATCCTGGCCCCTCCCACGAACAAATGCCTTGGATTTATTCGTTTTTGAGCTGGGCGATTTCATTTTCCATTATCGCTGAAAAGCAAAAACGCCCAGCTCACACCTTGGCGAATAACACATGGGCGTCTATTTTTTTTGAAAATACGGTTCACTCCGCCCCTTCACGGACCCGTTCTCGGAGATAAACGCCCATGGAGATAGGCGTTTCTGGTCGATTATGCCCCTCATGGTCATCTTTCCATTATTGAGTCTTGTTCATTTCTGTAGTTCTAGAAAATTATGCTAGAAAGGTTGTAATTAATTGTACCTAAATACGGTTTAAAAAAAAAAAGTAGACAAACATACTTTGAAGGAGAAGATGAACTGGAAGGATACGGTGGAAACATTCATATGCCTCAAATATTAGTAAAGGGTGTTAAGCCCTGAACGTGCAGTTAGAGCGTGAGAACAGACTACCACAGAAACATGGTAAAGTGTTTGGTGGTATTTTATTTGTTTGTATGCACTAGCCAGCGCGTTACCCCCTCCGAAAAATATTTCTAGAAAATGGGTGGAGAGTATTCGCTCCTACTCTGGGCAAGTCACTTAACCCTCCATTGCCCCATGTAAGCCGCATTGAGCCTGCCATGAGTGGGAAAGCGCAGGGTACAAATGTAACAAAAATAAAATAGATACTATTGGAGATTCTAGATGGAATTTTGCTACTATTGAGATTCTGTTGCTACTATTGGAGATTCTACATGGAATGTTGCTATTCCACTAGCAACATTCCATGTAGAAGGCTGCGCAGGCTTCTGTTTCTGTGAGTCTGACGTCCTGCACGTACATGCAGGACGTCAGACTCACAGAAGCAGAAGCCTGCGCGACCACATTGGTGTGACTCTGGGCAAGTCACTTAACCCTCCATTGCCCCATGTAAGCCGCATTGAGCCTGCCATGAATGGGAAAGCGCAGGGTACAAATGTAACAAAAATAAAATAGATACTAGTGGAGATTCTACATGGAATGTTGCTACTATTGGAGATTCTACATGGAATGTTGCTATTCCACTAGCAACATTCCATGTAGAAGGCTGCGCAGGCTTCTGTTTCTGTGAGTCTGACGTCCTGCACGTACGTGCAGGATGTCAGACTCACAGAAGCAGAAGCCTGCGCGGCCACATTGGTGTGACTCTGGGCAAGTCACTTAACCCTCCATTGCCCCATGTAAGCCGCATTGAGCCTGCCATGAATGGGAAAGCGCAGGGTACAAATGTAACAAAAATAAAATAGATACTAGTGGAGATTCTACATGGAATGTTGCTACTATTGGAGATTCTACATGGAATGTTGCTATTCCACTAGCAACATTCCATGTAGAAGACTGCGCAGGCTTCTGTTTCTGTGAGTCTGATGTCCTGCACGTACGTGCAGGATGTCAGACCCACAGAAGCAGAAGCCTGCGCGGCCACATTGGTGTGACTCTGGGCAAGTCACTTAACCCTCCATTGCCCCATGTAAGCCGCATTGAGCCTGCCATGAGTGGGAAAGCGCGGGGTACAAATGTAACTAAAATAAAAAATAAAATAAAATACATTATCCAGCTAGCGTGTTATGGATTAGCATGCTAACTGGATAACACAGAGTTAAGGCTGGTGCACCGAGTGCCTCCTAAATACGAGGCAGTAAAGGCTCTTCTGTTAATTCAATGCAGGTGCCAAGTGCTAATGACAACATTAGTAAATGACCTGCAATAAAATATATTACAACCCCCCCCCCCCCTTAAGTGCTGCATTAAATCTGGGCTTAGCACACTGGAAAGTCCATCATTAAAACACGTTAAGCCCAGATTTAATTGCACTTTAATGAGGTAAACAATATGTAGCATAAAAGTAATTCAAAAATGAAGGTTTATGATAGGAAGATGAAAGAATATTTATTTATGTATTTGAAGTATTTGTATCCCCCATTTTCCCACACACTAGCAGGCTCAATGTGGCTTACAAGACACCGTACTGGGTCGATGTTAAACAAATACAATCAGAAATTGTGTAAGGGAAGGCAGAGGTTGATGGGAACAATAAATGACAAAGGAAATAAGAAATAACATTGTCTTTTAAATCAGTGCAGAGTTGAAGCAGCTAAGCAGATTCAGAAGGGTAGGCCTTTAAAAACAAATATAGACTCAGGGGTCTATGTACTAAAGTTTATTTTCAAATATGCAAAAGTTACTATGCTCTGATGTAAGGGATCATTTTACAAAGGGTTTAATCACCTAAAAAGGAGTTAAGTTTCTGAACTGGCCCGTTTGAAAATTAAGATTCTATATATGGTGCCTAGAATCTGCGCAGAGGTACGTGCGTACCTTAATTGGCGGAACAAGGTAATCAGCATTTTAACGGCACTTAACAAGCAATAATGAGCGATAATTGACAACAATTACAATGCTAAGCGTATTCTGTAAAGAACTGCGCCTAAATTGCAAAGCGCGCATTTCGAAATAAGCATGCGTAACTGGGCGTTTCGTGGGCATTCCAAAATGTCGGTGCATAATTACAGAATATGGTCAGTGCGCCTAAATCTATGTGCAGGGATTTATACCAGGTTTTATTGTCGTAAATGAATGCATGTAGATTTAGGTGCTGCGGTATCGACTAAGCATATTCTATATAGCGTGTATCTGTCTACGTCCCTTACAATTGTGCAGTATGGATTTTACGTGCACATGTTATGGAATACTGACCAGGGTCAGTTGCGTGCATAACTACTAGAAACATAGAAACATGACAGCAGATAAAGGCCATATGACCCATCCAGTCTGCCCATCCTCTGTAACCCCCAGTTCTACCTGTTCCTTAGCGATCCCACATGATTATCCCATGCCTTTTTAAATTCTGGAACAGTCCTCGACTCCACCACCTCCACCGGGAGGCCATTCCACGCCTCCACCACCCTTTCTGTGAAATAATACTTCTTTAGGTTACTCCTAAGCCTATTCCCTCTTAAGTTTGTCATATGCCCCCTCATTCCAGAACTCTCCTTCATTTGAAAAAGGCTCTCTTCCTGTACATAAATGCCCTTGAGATATTTAAACATTTCTATCATGTCTCCTCTCTCCCTCCTCTCTTCCAGCATATACATGTTGAGGTACATAAGCCTGTCCCTATAATTTTTGCATTCAAGACCGCTTACTAATATCGTAGCCTCCCTCTGGACCGACTCCATCCTGTTTATATCTTTCCGTAGGTGCGGTCTCCAGAATTGCACACAGTACTCCAAATGAGGCCTCACCAGAGACTTATACAACGGCACTAGCACCTCCATTTTCCTGCTTCTCATGCCTCTCTTTATGCACCCAAGCATCCTTCTGGCTTTGGCTGTCGCTTTTTCTACCTGTTTGAAAGCTTTAAGGTCATCAGACACAATCACCCCCAAGTCCCGCTCTTCCTTCGCACACTGAAGCACTTCACCCCCTATACTGTACCGTTCCCTCAGATTTTTGTGACCCAAGTGCATGACCCTGCATTTTTTGGGTTGAACCTTAGTTGCCCAAATATCGGTCCATTCCTCTAGCTTCGCTAGGTCCTTCCTCATGTCATTCACACCCTCCAGGGTGTCCACCCTGTTGCAGAGTTTAGTGTCATCCGCAAAGAGGCAAACCTTACCAGGCAGCCCTTCCGCAATATCGCTCACGAAGACGTTAAAAAGAGCCGGCCCTAGGACCGATCCCTGCGGTACTGCACTGACGACATCCTTTTCTTCAGAGCAAGCTCCATTTACCACTACCCTCTGTCTCCTACCATTCAACCAATTTTTAACCCAATCAGTTACTCTAGGACCCATATCGAGGGCACTCAATTTATTTATCAGTCACCTGTGAGGAACAGTGCCAAAGGCTTTGCTGAAATCCAAGTATACCACATCAAGCGCCCCTCCCACATCTAACAGTTTGGTCACCCAATGTACCATGCACAACTTTGCACGCTAAAGTGGAAAGTTGAGCACCCAATTTAATAGAATTTTGGGGTATGTCAAGTAAGTAGAAGGTGTGCAAACCAATATAAACTGATGCCAGCTAAAAAGTTAACAATACCAAAGATTTACTGAAAGGGGCTACTGCATTAGCATGTGCTAACATATATTAGTATACATTATTTGCAGCAGGTAATATTTTATGCAAAGAATTCATGCAAACTCAGCCTCTCTAGCCCATGCCTCCCACATTTTGCCGGGGCCGAGCTATTATATGCTGGCTGCGGCATGCATCTCCACATTCTCTTGCGGGCGTGCTGGTAGTGTCTGAAACACTGCCTCTCCTGTGGGGGGCACTCTCTATTTTTGTGTTTGGGGTGTGCAGAGCCTGAGCTTGCTTTTGCATGCATGCACAGAATGGGTCAATTGTAGCAGACAGTCGAAAAAGTGCTGGTGCTCAGTACCACTGAGTACCCAGGAATAAAAGCCATGGTGTACCATGTACTACAGGAAGGCTGTATAGATTTTCTTTTTAATGACACAAATTATGTTCTTTTCAACCTGGTTAGCAGTATTGGATAAAAGTATTACAGTGCCTTCCAGTGATACCTCCAAACCAGGTTGAATTAAATCTGATCCTTCTAATATGATCAACATTATCTGAGTCACAGCTGACTCTGGATTTAAAGTGTCTCAAATCAAATCTCCACTTGCTTGGCTTACATTGTAGTTTGTGATGAGTGCAACTTGCAAATCTTCACTCAGCTCACTGAGGGGTCCTTTTACCAAGCTGTGGTAAAAAGGATCAACACTACAATGGAAAGATGCAGTGGAACTAGTGTATTGGTAAGGTAAATCTATACAAAACATAGTAACATAGTAGATGGCGGCAGAAAAAGACCTGCACGGTCCATCCAGTCTGCCCAACAAGACAACTCATATGTGCTACTTTTTGTGTATACCCTACTTTGATTTGTACCTGTGCTCTTCAGGGCACAGACCGTATAAGTCTGCCCAGCACTATCCCCGCCTCCCAACCACCAGCCCCGCCTCCCAACCACCAGCTCTGGCACAGACCGTATAAGTCTGCCCAGCACTATCCCCGCCTCCCAACCACCAGCCCCACCTCCCACCACCGGCTCTGGCACAGACCGTATAAGTCTGCCCAGCACTATCCCCGCCTCCCAACCACCAGCCCCGCCTCCCAATCTCGACTAAGGATTCCTTTATGCTTATCCCACGCATGTTTGAATTCCGCTACCATTTTTATTTCCACCACCTCCCGCGGGAGGGCATTCCAAGCATCCACTACTCTCTCCGTGAAAAAATACTTCCTGATATTTTTCTTGAGTCTACCCCCCTTCAATCTCATTTCATGTCCTCTCGTTCTACCGCCTTCACATCTCCGGAAAAGGTTTCTTTGCGGATTAATACCTTTCAACTATTTGAATGTCTGTATCATATCACCCCTGTTTATTTTCGAAAGTGATCGCTGGCCATCTTCCGACATAAATCAGGAGATGGCCGGCGAACTTGCAAAAGCGGCGAAATCGGTGTAATCGAAAGCGGCGTTTTTGACACCATCGCTGCTTTCCCGTCGCTGCGCCGGTGAAAGTTCAAGGGGGTGTGTTGGCGGTGAAGCGAAGGCGGGACATGGGCGGGCATGGGCGTGGCTACCAGATGGCTGGCTTTTGCGGATAATGGAAAAAAAAAAAGCGGCATTAAGCAGTATTTCGCCTGGTTTACTTGGTCCTTTAATTTTCACAACCAAGCCTCAAAAAGGTGCCCCAATTGACCAGATGACCACCGGAGGGAATGGAGGATGACCTCCCCATACTCCCCCAGTGGTCACCAACCCCCTCCCACACTAAAAAATTAAAAATAAAACACTTTTTTGCCAGCCTCTGTGCCAGCCTCAAATGTCGTACCCAGCTGCCTGACAGCAGTATGCAGGTCCCTGGAGCAGTTTTTAATGGGTGCAGTGCACTTCAGGCAGGCAAACCGAGGTCCATCCCCCCCCCACCTGTTACACTTGTGGTGCTAAGTGTTGAGCCCTCCAAACCCCCCCCAAAACCCACTGTACCCACATGTAGGTGCCTCCTTTCACCCATAAGGGCTATGGTAATGGTGTAGAGTTGTGGGGAGTGGGTTTGGGGGGGATTTGGGGGGGATTTGGGGGGCTCAGCACACAAGGTAAGGGAGCTATGCACCTGGGAGCTATTTGTGTATTTTTTAAACATTTTTAGAAGTGCCCCCTAGGGTGCCCGGTTGCTGTCCTGGCATGTCAGGGGGACCAGTGCACTACAAATGCTGGCTCCTCCCATGACCAAATGCCTTGGATTTTGCCAGGTTTGAGATGGCTGGCATTTTTTTTCCATTATCACTGAAAAACAAAACCGGCGATCTCAACCCCGGTGAACTCTGGCATTTGGCCGGGCTAAACCGTATTATCGAAAGAAAAGATGGCCGGCCATCTTTTTCGAAAATACGATTCCAGCCAGCTGTTGCGCTGCCACCAAAATAGATCACCGGCGACCTATTTCGCTGGCGACGTTTGATTATGCCCCTCTAAATGTCCAAGGTTTGCTTGACTCTCCTTCTTTTTTTATTATTTATAGTGCTCAATGCTGTGTTTCAAAATAAACATCTCACAATGAAAAATGGGCCTGCGTGCGTCCAATACACACGCCTACACCAGTGCAGGCCATTTTTCAGCGAGCCTTAGTAAAAGGGCCCCTCAAATTGTAAGCCCTCAAAGGATGAGGAAATACTTACTGTACATAAGCTAAATATAAAATATGAATGAAATGAAAATATATAGGGTCCAATGTTTAAAAGGGATTTAGCCAGGTAGGAAGGCTTCTACTGGGTTAAATCCCGCATCCCTAGAGCAGAATGTTCAGCAGCACTTAACCAGACAGTATCATTGAATATGTACTTTGACTGCCATGGTACTCTTTGGTTAGTACAGGGGGCAGAGTCGGAGTGGTGCCTGAATTTGTCCAGTTGGCATCAATATTCAGTCTATTAGCTGGGAAGGCGCTTACTTTCAAAAGAGAAAAACGTCTCAAAAGCAGTACAAAGCCGCAGATGGATGTTTTTCACAGCAAAACATTCAAGTTGTGATTTTTGAAACTCAGGTTTGAGACAGTTTTCTCAGCTGTTCATCTAAATTACAAGCAAGCATGATAGGGGCGTGTTCGATATTTTTCAGGGATAATGGAACAAGATAAAAAATGTCTAGGGCAAAAATTGCAACGTTTCTATCTGGACCTGTTTTAATCATGACTAAGTCACAAAAAAGTACCCTAACTGACCAGCTGATCACTGAATCCCCCACTGGTCACTGACCATACATACCAGGCTCTTTGACAGCTTCAGATATTATTGTCATTGCTATTACAGCTGCAAGCTACTACTACTACTACTTAACATTTCTAGAGCGCTACTAGGGTTACGCAGCGCTGTACAATTTAACAAAGAGAGACAGTCCCTGCTCAAAGAGCTTACAATCTAATAGACAAGTGAACGGTCGGTCCGATAGGGGCAGTCAAATAGGGGCAGTCTGGATTCACTGAACGGTAAGGGTTAGGTGCCGAACGCAGCATTGAAGAGGTGGGCTTTAAGCAAAGACTTGAAGACGGGCAGGGAGGGGGCTTGGCGTAAGGGCTCAGGAAGGTTGTTCCAAGCATAGGGTGAGGCGAGGTAGAATGAGCTGGTCCTAGGAGTAGGGTGGGGGGGTCTGTGCAGTGGACTGAAGAGAAAGGGGCCCAGGTTCATATACCATTCTAACCAGTACACTTATGATGGAAATTGTGAGCCTTCCAAACCCCACAAAATACCAACTGTACCTATAGATTGGAGAAACCTGCAGATCTGAGGGCTTTTGAATTAGCGTACAGTTAGGTACAATAGTTTTTTAGGTGTTCCTTGAGGGCTCACAATACAAAATAAGGGCCCTGTTTACTAAGGCGCGTTAGCATTTTTAATGCGCCTACAATTAGCGCGCATGGTAACTGTGTAGGCACCTAAAAGGATATTGTAGGCGCGTACACTGTTAACACGCGTTAAAAACACTAACGTGCCTATAACGCGGCTTAGTAAACAGTGCCCTAAGGGTGCTAAGGTGGGATTTGAACTTGGATCCCTTTATATAAAGTCCACTGCACCAGGGGCGTAGCCAGACCTCGGCGGAAGGAGGGGCCAGAGCCCGAGGTGGGGGGCACTGTTCAGCCGCCTCCCCCCACCACCACTTTGAACCCCACCTCCACCCCCGCATCAGGTACTTTGCTGGCGGGGGTCCCCAGTCCCCACCAGCCGAAGAGTCTTCTTCAGTGCCGGTCAACTCCGGCACCTTCGTTGTGTGATCATCTGTTTCTGACGCCCTACATCCTGCACGGGGCTACATGCACGGGGCAGGACGTAAGGTGTGAGAAACAGATGATCATACAATGAAGGCGCCGGAGTTTACCGGCGCTGAAGAAGATTCTTTGGCTGGCGGGGATTGGGGACCCTCGCCAGCAAACAAGGTACCTGATGATGCAGCGGCGGGGGGGTGTCAAATGTAGAGGGGGCCAGGGCGTAATCTGTGGGGGCCCATGCCCCCGTGGCCTCACGTAGCTACGCCCCTACACTGCACTAATCACTAGGCTGCCCCTTTGCTCTGCTGGGATGTCTTTACTAGAAGTGGTGCCACACAGCCGCTCCTATGGCTTGTTGTTGTGTTTGTCTCTAGGGCATTTTTTAAATGGTACCTAAAGAATACATACTGAGCACAAACATGTTTGGAAAATAGCAATTTTCAAAAAAAGAAAGATTAGCTGTTTTTTTGGTTCAAAAATTGCTATGTCCAGTACCCTTCTTCACCACCGCCAACTCCAGACTCCGCCCTTTCTGCCTCGCCTCACCCTATGCTTGGAATAAACTTCCTGAGCCTTTGCGCCAAGCCCCCTCCCTACCCATCTTCAAATCCTTGCTCAAAGCCCTGCTCTTCAATGTTGCCTTCAGCACCTAACCTTTATACCTATTCAGGAAATCCAGACTGCCCCAATTTGACTGACTGTACATTTGTCCTTTAGATTGTAAGCTCCTTGAGGAGGGACTGTCCTTCTATGTTAAACTGTACAGCGCTGCGTAACCCTAGTAGCGCTTTAGAAATGTTAAGTAGTAGTAGTAGGCTGAGAATTTTAGTTGTTTTCAGCAAAATGTATACAATTGGACTTGGATGTCATATTGAAAATGCCCCTCTATGTATCCAGATAAAGTTAGAATAGTGAAAAAGCTGCCCTACCTTTATCTGGACACAGGTCTGAATATTGACGATACCTGCGTAAGCCCTGGTGGCCACATTATACTCAGCTATTCGGTGCTGGTATCCGGACAAAGTCCGCACTGAATATTCAGGTTTATAAAGCCCAGGGTGGCTGACACTTTAAGAAATGCTGACCAGCCCACAAATGTTAATTTCCATTGATGTAAGATTTTGCCATTTTTCACAAGACAAGGTTGAACAGAAACATATCTATTCCTTTAATATGAATGCAAAATATAGCACCAGTGTAATAACATTGCTATTTTCTCTTTAGCTTTTCTTTTGAATTCTCGCCAGCATTTTGTATTACTTAAATTTCTCTGTAATTTTCTTCTAACACTATTAATTTTTACTAACAATGTTTTTTTTATATCTTTTTATTCTTGTTAAAGGTTTAAAGTTGAAGATTGATATCTACATAATTGTTTTTCACATCTTAAAGCTTCTAATAGAATTTCTATTTCTTTAGAAATGAAATTAGATCTGTGCTTTGAGGTTTTTTGTTCTTGTTTGTGCCATATTGCTGGATTTCATAGTACTTTGGGCATAATTCATTGAATATAGCCCAGGTTTATGGCACTCCCTAGTACTCCTGTAAGACTGAACGTTGTCTTGTCACAGTGTGTTGCTACGTTGAGATAATCAGACATGATCGTTTCGTGGCCTGTTTCCTGTTTGCTGCGCATCAATCAGTCTCTCAGCCTCCATTGCATACCACTCATTTGGATTTCTGTAACCCAAATGCCCGAATGCTCATTTTTACATTTAAACTTAGTTGCCAAGCACTGAACTACTCATCAGGTTTTCTTAAACCATGCCTCATTCTATTTGCTTCCTCTGGAAAGTTAAGTTTGTTTCAGACCTTAGTGTCACCAGTAAAAAAACTCAGGGGCCCTTTTACTAAGCCGTGTAGGTGCATACACGCGCCCGGCTACTGCATGGCCTGGGCAGTCATTTCATTTTTTACGTGCGTCCACTAAGTGAGCCAGAAATTTTCCAGCACACGGCTCAAACTGGGCATTAATCAGCATTGTACGTACATAGACCATTATCGCTCGGTTAACGTGTGAGACTTTACCGTTAGATCAATGGGTGGCGGTAAGGTCTCAGGCCCAAAATGGACGCGTCCCAATTTTTATTTTCTGCATGTCCATTTTTGCCCCTGCCCCCCCCCCCCCCAAAGTCCTTTTTTGCAGGTGTTCTGAAAAATGGACCTGCATGTGTCCAGTAAACGTGTCTACACCAGTGTAGGCCATTTTTCGGTGCACCTTAGTAAAAGGACCTCTCAAACTTTTGTCAGTAATTTCTATGTAATATTGCTCATGAAGGTTTTGAACAGTATGGATCTGAGGTCAATACGTCAGGCTGGATCTGTGTGCTACTCCACTGAACAAAAAAACAAAATTACAGAGTATATACAAAGGCATTGATTAATGAGACAAAGCCAACATGGATTTAATCAAGGGAAATCTTGACTCACCAATCTACCACATTTCTTTCAGGGGGTGAATAAACATGTGGATAAAGGTGAGACAGTCAATATGGTGTATCTGGATTTTCAGAAGGCATTTGACAAAGTACCTTTTAAATGACTCCTGAGGAAATTAGAAAGTCATGGGATAGGAGGTAATGTCCTACTGTGTATTAAGAACGGATTGAAAGATAGAAAACAGAGAGTAGGGTTAAATGGTCAGTATTCTCAATAGAGAAGTATAGATAGTGGGGTTCCCCAGAGGTCTGTGCTGGGACTGCTGCTTTTTAACATATTTATAAATGATGTAGAGATGGGAATAACTAGTGAGGTCATTAAATGTGCTGATGATAAAAATTCATAGTAACGCTTTTTTCAGGTACATCAGAAGCAGCTGTGAGGGAATCCATAAGACCGTTAGATCATGAAGGAGCAAAAGGGGCACTCAGGGAGGTGAAGACCATAGCGGAGAGATTTAATTCTTTGCTTCGGTCCTTATGGAAGAAAATGTAACAGATCTACCAGTACCGGAAATGGTTTTGAAGGGTGACAATGCGGAGGAACTGAAAGAAATCTCAGTGAACTTGGAAGATGTACTGAGCCAAATTCACAAGTTAAAGAGTAATAAATCACCTGGCCTTGATGGCATACACCCCAGGGTACTGAAAGAATTGAAACATGAAATTGCTGATCTGTTGTTAGTGATCTGTAGCCTATCATTAAAATCATCTGTAGTACCTGAAGATTGGAGGGTGGCCAATGCAATGCCGATTTTTAAAAAGGGTTCTAGGTGTGATCCGGGAAATTACAGACCAGTAAGCCTGTCTTCAGTGCCGGGGAAAATAGTAGAAACTATTATAAAGAATAACATTACAGAACACGTAGACAAACATGGTTTAATGGAACAGAGTCAGCATGGGTTCAGCCAAGGGAACTTTTGCCTCACCAATTTGCTTCATTTCTTTGAAGCCATAAATAAACATGTGGATAAAGGTGAGCTGGTTGATGTAGTGTATCTGGATTTTCAGAAAGCTTTTGACAAAGTTCCTCATGAGAGATTCATGAGAAAATTAAAAAAGTCATGGGATAGGAGGCAATGTCCTTCTGTAGATTAGGAATTGGTTATTGACAGAAAAAAGAGGGTAGGGTTAAATGGCCACTTTTCTCAATGGAGGAGGGTGAATAGAGGAGTACTGTAGGGATCTGTACAGGGACTTGTGTTATATAACATATTTATAAATGATGTGGAAATTAGAATGATGAGTGAGGTGATTAAATTTGCAGATGACTCAAAACTATTCATAGTTGTCAAAACATATGCAGATTGTGAAAAATTGCAAGAAGACCTTAGGAACCTGGAAGACTAGCCAGCTTATTTTCGAAAGAGAAAAACACCCAAATTCCGACCTAAATCGGGAGATGGACGTCTTTCTCTTGTGGGTGCCCAAATCGGTATAATCGAAAGCCGATTTTGGGCGTTTCCAACTGCACTCTGTCGCGGGAACGCATAAAGTTGACGGGGGCATGTTAGAGGCATGGTGAAGGCGGGACTGGGGCGTGGTTATCGACTGAGGAGAGATGGGCGCGCTCGGCCGATAATCGAAAAAATAAAGGCGTTTTTAGCCAGAATTTAGGACACTTTTTCTGGACCCTGTTTTTTCACGAACAGGTCCCAAAAAAGTGCCCTAAATGACCAGATGACCAACGGAGGGAATCGGGGATGACCTCCCCTGACTCCCCCAGTGGTCACTAACCCCCTCCCACCAAAAAAACCCGAACTTTAAACCCTTTTTTTTCCAGCCTCTATGCCAGCCTCAAATATCATCCCTAGCTCCATGACAGCAGTATGCAGGTCCCCCGAGCAAATTTAGTTTAGTTGGTGCTGCCTGGACCCATGCAGAGAGCAAAAATCGGAAGAAAAAAAAAACCATGCAAGTGCAGTTGGAGACGTCCAAATTAAAAAATAGTAAAAGGGAGATTTGAACCAGCCACCTTCTGATTCCCAGGCCAATGCTCTAAGCACTGCACCACATGAATCAGTTGTTTAGATGTCCTTCCCTTTCCATTAAGTCCCGCCAAGTTTCTGTCAGCCAATCACAGCTGTTTAGCTGACTTAATGTCACCTTGAGTATTGAGCTCAATTCTTGCCATCGTATCTCAAAAAAGATATAGCGGAATTAGAAAAGGTTGAAAGAAGAGTGACCAAAATGATAAAGGGGATGGAATTCCTTCCTTATGAGTAAAGAGGTTAAGGCTCTTCAGCTTGGAAAAGAGATGGCTGAGGGGGATATGATTGAGGTCTATAAAATACTGAGTGGTGTAGAGTAGGCAGAAGTGAATCGAATTTTCAGTCTTTCAAAAGTACAAAGACCATGAAATTACATGGAAACACTTTTAAAACTTTCCTATTGAGGAAATATTTTTTCACTCAAAGAATAGTCAAGATCTGGAACTCACTGCCGGGTAACTCGCTGCACCTTACGCCTGGAATAAACTTCCCGAGCCTGTACGTCTAGCCCTCTCCTTGGCCGTTTTCAAATGCAGGCTAAAAGCCCACCTCTTTAACGCTACTTTTGACCCCTAACCATTACTCACTTGCCCTGTACCCTTTTATCCCCACCTCTTTAATTCCCTTACCTCTTAGTTATTCTGTCTGCTCTTTGAGCAGGGACTGTCTTTTCATTTATGGTGTACAGCGCTGCGTATGCCTTGTAGCGCTATAGAAGTGATAAGTAGTAGTAGTAGCATATCCAAAAAGGTTTGGACAAGTTCCTGGAGGAAAAATTGATAGTCTGTTTTTAAGTTGGGTATGGGGGAAGCCACTGTTTGCCTTCGGATTGGTATTATGGAATGTTGCTTCTAACTGGGTTTCTGCCAGGAACTTGTGACCTGGATTGGCCACTGCTGGAAGTAGGATACTGGGCTACATGGACCCTTGGTCTGACTAAGTAAGGCTATTCTTATGTTCATATTCAAAGTTGTTAAATCACAATTGGATTGTGAAAAATGCAAGAGGACACTGGGAGACTGGGCATTCCAATGGCAAATGATGTTTAATGTGAGCAAGTGCAAAGTGATGCATGTGGGAAGGAGGAACTCAAATTATAGTTACGTGATGCAAGGTTCCACATTAGAAATCACCACCCAGGAAAAGGATCTAGGTGTCATCGTTGATGATACATTGAAACCTTTTCCTCAGTGTGCATCAGTGGCTAAGAAAGCAAATATAATGCTGGGAATTACTAGGAAGGGAATGGAAAACAAAAATGAGACTATTAAGCTAATTGCTTTTACCACACAGCTTGGAGAAGAGAAGGCTAAGGGGAGATATGATAGAGGTCTATAAAATATTGAGTGGAGTGGAACAGGTAGATGTGAATCACTTGTTTACCCTTTCCAAAAATACTAGGCGTAGGGTGCATGCAATGAAGGTACTAAGTAGAAAATTTAAAACATCAGAGAAAATATTTTTTCACTCAACGTGTAATTAAATTCTGGAATTTGTTGTGTGGTAAAAGCAGTTAGCTTAATAGGGTTTAAAAAAAAAAGGTTTAGATAATTTCCTAAAAGAGAAGTCCATAAGCTATTATTAAGATGGGCTTGGAAAAATCCACTGCTTATTTCTAGGATAAGCAGCATAAATCTGTTTTACTGTTTTGGGATCTTGTGAGGTACTTGTGATGGAAACAGGATATTGAGCTTGATGGACCTTTGAGTGGAGTTAAACAAGTATATGTGAATCACGTGTTTACTGTTTCCAAAAATACTAGGACTAGGGGGCACACAATGAAGGTACTAAGTAGTAAATTTCAAATGAATTAGAGAAAATATTTCTTTACTCAAAGAGTAATTAAATTCTGTAATTCGTTGCCAGAGAATGTGGTAAAAGCAGCTTAGCAGGGCTTAAAAAAGGTTTGGATAATTTCCTAAATGAAAAGTCCATAAGCCATTATTAAAATGGACTTGGGAAAATCCACAGTATATTCTAGGATAAGCAACATAAAATCTGCTTTGCTGTTCTGGGATTTTGTCAGGTAGTTGTGACCTGGATTGGCCACTGTTGGAAACAGGATATTGAGCTTGATGGACCTTTGATCTGTCCCAGTATAGCAATGCTTATGTTTATATGATTGCCTTTTTTTGCTCAGAGGGGCCATGGGGGGGGGGTGGGATGGGGGCTGATCTCCAGCTTACAGTCTTTTTTTTGGGGAGGGGGCATGATTTCTGGCTTACTGTCTTGTGGGGGGGGGGGCCTGGACTCTGGTTTACTGGCTTTGGGGTTGGGGAGGGAGTGGGGGTCCTGGACTCCAGCTTTGTAGCTTGGGGGGAGGGGGCATGTATGGGTGCCTGATCTTTGGTATACTTGCTTTGTGTGAGGAGGGAGGAAGGATCATGATCAAGGGGGGGTGTGGGGGGAGAATCACAGATCTCAGCTGAATATCGGCCGCTGGGACCCACATAACCTTCGGCAGCTTCCTTAAAAAGAATTCGCTCCTGATATTCAGTGTTGCCCTGGACTGAATATCTAGAGCTGATTCTGCCCCCAGTGATCAGCATTTGAAAAAAAATGGCTGAATATTGACTGGCAAGTTTGTATATGAGGCAATAGAGGGTTAAGTTACTTGCCCGAGATCAGAAAGAGCTGCAGTGGGATTTGAACAGGGCAGTGGTGTGCTGGAGCGGGCTCTCACGGGCTCGCGAGAGCCATTTGTTAAGTTTTTAAGAATTTTGGGAGCCGGTTGTTAAAGTAGGCCTCCCCATGGCTACTTTAACAACTGACTCCCAAAATGTGGGCTTGGGCCCCCTCCTGAATTCTCTTTTACTTTGCTGGCAGTGATGCTGGCCCCACCAGCCAAGTAAATAGACTGCTGCTGCTCCCTGCTCCTTGTTTCTGACTCTGAGCATCAGGCTGGGACTTTTCATGCAAGCGCAAGAAGGTTCCATCATGCTGCTCAGAGCCAGAAACAAGCAGCAGAGAATGGTGGCAGTCCATTTATTATCTGGTGGGGCTCGGCAAAGGTATGCCTAGCGTGCCGGCACAAGGGAGGTGAAAGAGAGACATGTATTTCCCCCCCCCCCCCCCCCCCCCCCACACACACAAAATTTCAGGACCGGCTATGCCCGGAGAGAGAGCCCGCTGTTAAAAATTTACCAGCACACCCCCGGAACAGGGTTTCCCTGGTTTTCAGCTAGATGCTTAACCAGTAAGCTGTTCCTCCACTCCACTTATATTCTACTGTGTTCTTTTAAAAGTACATATTTCTGATGCTCTATCATATTACAGTTATTACAATTTAGTTTGCTTATCTACAATTACCTCATAGTTTTAACTGTTTTTACACAGACATTTGGTCATTTTATTGTTGTCCTGTTGTTAATATATTGTAAGTTATTTATATCAAGCTATGCCTGTTCTATACTGCCTTGGGTGAATCTCTTTAAAAAAGGCAGTTAGGAAATTTTACTAAATAAATAAATATTTCCATGCTGATATCACTTATCATATTATACCACATTAACTAAGTTCTTTAAGAACCAAACTGTAAGCTAACTAAGCAGCCTGCATTCCATCCCACAGGCCTTATGTTGGATATTATTGATCCGTGTTACAGGGCTGATTGTCAGTGTATTATGTTTTACAAGCCGTTAAGCCCATTAAAACGGGCACACATACACACTCTCACTCTCTGTCTCTGAACTCACTCTCACACTCTCTCTGTCTTTCAGACAGGTGCGCACACACACACTTTCTCTCTCTCTCTCTCTCTCTCTCTCTTTCTCTCTCTCACACACTCACTCTCTCGCTCTCTCTCTCTCTCTCACACACACACACACACACACACACACACACTAACAAAATATTAGAACAATAATAAGCACTGTGCACAGACATGTAAAATAGTCCCTGCTCGACCTAGTTAGAGTTTGCCAGAACTGTTAGTGGCCGAGATCGGAGGGAATCTCAGCTCTGCAGAGCAGACTGGAAATACTAAGAAACACCTAGAGACCACACCCCAGAAGGTAGCTGCCACTGCCCCACCCACATCTTCCATGCTTTCCTGTCACGCCACGCCCCTGTTTGGCCCCTCATGTTTGCCGTAGGGTGAAACGTCGTGACGTCATTGTGCGTCAGCGACAGAGGAGGAAAAATCAAGGCGAAGGCTTCCCCACAGCCTGGTCGATATTTCTGTCATTGCTGCTTGGCCAAGATCTTCCCGCGGCTGCCGGTGAGAGGCGGACGGACACAGCACGGCGGAGGGAGTGATCGCCAACCAGAATTCTGTTCTGTGAGAGGAGAGGAGTAGACAGAGCCAGGGAAGGAGGGAGGGAGAAAGTGGAGAGAGGGAAGAGAGAGAAACGGATCGATGAGAGGCACAGATCTTGGCCTGGGGGTCTTGTTGTTTCTGCTGCTATGGGTACTGAAGCTCATTTTCCTTTAGTCCCTTCTCTGGGAAGCCACGGAGAACCGCACTGCTGTCAGATCTGTTAGGGTGTAGTGACGCATGCGCAGAACAGCTGTGCTGTTCTGTGCATGCGCGGCACGTCGGTCACAGCTCATTTATATAGTAGGATATTACCTGTTATGTATATGTAATTCATATTGGGCCAAATTGTATAAATGGTGCCTTAAAAATCGGTGCCCAAAAAACACACACTTAGCACAATTCTATAAACTACGCTTAAAGTTTATAGAATTGTTTATGTGCTGTTCTTGCAACTAGAATTTAGGCGCACTCATTTAGGCCACTAAAACCAGACCTAAGTACCTGCACCTAACTTAGGCACAAATTGGATGTATTCCATAATAATGCGCATAGTTTTTTGAAATGCCCTTGACCCGCACATTCCACGCCCATGGCCATGCCCCCTTTTTGGTTGTGCGCATTAGAATTTACACACATCTTGATATAGAATATGCCTAGAAAGTTGTGCTTGTAAATTCTAATTAAAGTCAATTAGTGCCAATAATTGGTTGTTAAGTACCAATTATCAGCGCTGATTGGCTTGTTAATCAATTAAGTTGTGCATGCAATTCGGGCAATTGGCCAAATTAGCATACACAAGTTAAGGCGCCATTTATAGAATTTGGGGGATTAAATATTAGCGTATTATATCTGATGTGAACAGCTGCATATATATTTTGCTTCACTTTTCAATATTCACATGCGTAATATAATCAGCTATCTATAATATTTATATGACTGACATATTAGAAACTGCAATATATCTGATTTTACATTAATGAGTACAGTTATAAAATGATGTCGTGAATAATTAACCGCCACATTGATCAGCTTAAGTTTGTCTTAACCTGTATATTTTGTGTCACTATCAAAATAGGTAGCAGCATGGAATATACTGGTAGTGTTGTCACCATGACTTCACTATCCACGTGGAGGACAATCAAACATATAAACGGCAAGTGACTGTACTCACTCGCAAATGCGCAGTAGAGACTTCCCTGTCTGTCCCGCCCCCACGTCAGTACGAGATGATGGGGGGGGCAGGGCAGAGAGGGAAACTGCGCGAAGGGGAGGGAACCACAGAGGTCGCCACCGCTACCCCCCCCCCTGGAGTCGCCACTGCCGCCACCCCTCCACCTGGCCGTCTCTTTGCTATTCAACTTACATCTCCGCAGCAGGCAGATCAGCTGAGCTGCCGTTGGCCTTCCTTCCCTGCCTGTGTCCTGCCCTCACTGACGTTACGTCACACAGGGCGGGACACAGACAGAGAAGGAAGGCCGACGGGAGCTCAGCTGATCTCTGCCTGCTGCAGAGATGTAAGTTGAATAGCGAAGAGACGGGCCTGGTGGAGGGGCGGTGGGGGCGGCGAACTCAGGGGGAGGGGGTGGCGACCCACCAGCCCGTTTTAACGGGCTCAACGGCTAGTTCTATAAAGAAACACCTGTTTGGAGCCTATTCTATACAGGAAAGTAAGTGCCTACTTTCCTATATAGAATACTAGTGGAACCTCAACAATGAAACGGGCCCTAGAAGGGCTCTCTTGTAAGCTATTTTTTGTCTCTCCCCTGCCCTCCCCTCCATGTCCAGCGATTCTTCCCTTCCCTCCCCTCCATGTCCAGCAATTCTCCTCTTCCCTGCCCTCCCATCCGTGTCCCGCAATTCTCCTCTCCTGTCCTCGCCTCCCATCCCATCCCATCCATGTCCATCAATTCTGCTCTGCTCTGCCGTCCCCTTGATGTACCGCGATTCTCTCTTCCTTTGTACCTCATCGTTTTCTGGCTGGCCTGGCTGGCTTCCTTTCCGTTGGTAACATCCTGATGTCAGCTCGCCTCTAGCGTTCCCTTCCCTCTCACTGTTGCGCCCTCTGGCGTCATTATGTTTTGACGCGAGGGCGGGGCAGTGAGGGGGAATGGAACGCTGGAGGCTGGCTGACATCATGAGATGTTACGAGCCCAGGCAGCCAGACAGCGATGGAACATTGGAGGTGCAAATTATTATATAGGACTAGCATAACTGGGTGTATATATGTGTCTATGCTTTGGCATTAGAGCTTATGCCAGCCATAGAGCTAGTTTAAATGCTTGTGCTTAGATTCGGGAGAGATCTTATAGTATTTTATAAGTTACATACATAAGTGTGTGCCCCACATACTCTCTGCCTGGACGCCACCCATTTGACCGCCTGTCTCAAAGTTTATATCGAAGATATGTGCATATGCATACGCACACAGAACAATACATAGCTGGATTATTCTCATTTACATTCTTTAGTAGATTGAGGTCATGTATAAATTGGAAAGGTCCATCCAGTACTCCCCTAGGCTGCTTCAGCACTCTGGAACAAGTAATGAGTCCTCCTCCTCACAAGATAAGTCCTGCTCCACGGATAGTCCAGTTGGGCCTAGCCTGAAAATCCACTTCTGACCCTGCAAGATCTTGATTCTTGCTGTCCTTTTCGCTCAGTGTGAACAAATAAGTACATAAATTAGAATGTCACACACATACTGTGTATTCATGAATGACGCTTGCATTAGTCTGTAAGGTCCATTCCAGTCTGTTTACTTTTCAAAAAAATACAAAGAGTAAAGGGCACAACACTACCTTTAAAACAGAGAAAATATTTTTTTCACTCAGCACATAGTTGAGCTCGGGAACTGGTTGCCAAAGAATGTGGTAAAAATAGTATAGCTGGTTTTAAAAAAGTTTTTTGACACATTCCTGGAAGAAAATGTTCTCCTGGGCTTCCGTGGCTGGCATCATGGTTCTTGAAAGCAATTTCTCCAAATGGGCAATTTCTTGAAGCTGTCTGGGTGCTGCTGTGCCCAATTTTGCTTGAGTGATATTTCAGCCATCTTGCTGTGGCATTCTTCAGGGTGGTGCATCACAGCAAAGTGGATGAAACGTCAGTCAAGCAAACTTGAACAGCGCATCACCTGGACATCTTTAAGAATCCTGGAAAGAATGATCCGTGAACCATTTATAAAGGTAAACCTGGAGAAACCCCTTGCTTATATCTGGATCTTGCTACATTTGGTACTTGAGACTTGGAATGGCCACTATTGGAAACAGGATGGACCTTTGGTCTAACCCAGTATGGGTCTTATGTTCTTTTGGGGGTTTGCTTTCCTTTATAATATAGTGGTTCAGAGACTGATAAACTATATTCTAAATTGAGGTCCCTGTGGAGATCTCCAGCGGTTAGGTTTCAGGGTTTGGCTTCTTCTCTAATATGTGGTACAGAGGCTGAGATATATCCTAAATTGAGTTCTCGATAGAGATCTCTAGTGGTTCGGTTTTGGGGATTTGGCTTCCTTTATAATAGAGTGGTAAAGATACTGATGATGTGGAGGGGCATTTTTGAAAGGAGTCCAAGTCAGAGTAGAGATGTCGAGCTCATAACGTCCAAAACAGACATTCATTTTGCATGTATTTTCCAACAGGAAATACATGAGATGGTTGTTCGAGTGCTGAGGAGGTCCAGCATGAGCAGCCATTTTACAGACTGGAATGTCCAATATGTGAATGGCAAAAAAGCAGAGACAAGGACGTTTGACTGGCAGCATTCTTAGAAGAATGGCCACACAGACATTCCTGTAGAGCAGAGGGCAGCCCAGTGGTTAGTGCAGTGGACTTTACACCAATAGACTAAGGCTCAAATACCACTTTAATCTCTTCTTTTTATAATTGTGAGCCCTCCAGGGACAGAAAAATACCTACTGTTCTTGAATGTACACCACTTCAATAGCCTTCAGGCTTCCAGGTGACTTATATATTTAGGTACAATAGGTATTTTTCTATTCCTAGAGGGCACACAATTAAACAAAAACACCCCAAAACAAAACAAAAAAAAAAACTATAAAAGAGTTAAAGTGGGATTTGTACCTAGGTTCTGTTAATATATGGCCTGGCTTTAAGGCTACCACTGGAATAGTGATGGCCAAAGCTATGCAGCCTAAAACAACTGAAAAAGTACTGACTAGGCCAAACAACAAGTAAATGATTTAATATTTGAGAATCTGTAAAAAGCAGGTCTGAACAATGAGTCCTGCCACAAATTGGTACAATTTTTAAATCAAATACAGCACCTGTAATGAAAGAATGATGGATCAGATGAATAAAATGGAGCTTATAATTTTTGTATAAAATGATACAGAGGTCATACAGAGTTCATAAGATGGTGTGAAAAGTATTGCAACAGGGAGATGTGAAACTGTTATCTCAAACCGCACGATGAGAAAAAACAAAACAACTTGTTCCCAAAACATGCTGATAAGACGCGTGGGAAAGTATGATCTCAGAAAGTGAGAAAGATTAGGAGCAAGGTTTCTCACCATTCACTTCTATGGAGAGGTTTGTGTATAAAAGAGGGGAGATTTTGCCTTAGTTTCGGAGTCCTCCCCAACGCTTCTCTCAGACGGCAGGGCGCTGTGCAGATGAACCCAGAATCTGTCTGATGTCTGTATTTGTATCAACTTGAAGACTTGTCTTAGGGTAAGGAATAAAATGTACCTATCTATTTAAACCTATCTCTGTCTCTATTTTTATTGATTCTATCTTCTCTTTACCTTACATTTAGCCTACAAGGTAGGTCCCATACAAGTGACACTCAGTTTTGGACAGAAAGCAGTAGTTATGGGAATTAGTTTTCAATTACGGCTCCTAATGCCACCCCAGAACAGACCCCCTTGTGATTGGGTGACAATGGAGGTTAGAGAAACTATACAGAACCTGTTATATGAAATAAGTACCTTTAGTCCCCCTGTGTGAAAGGGGCAGAAAGAGGTCTTTAAGAAAGGGACATTTAAACAGTTCTTTGGTTGAAAGTCTACTGTACTCACCACTAGGCTACTCCTCAGACTTACTTCCTGCTTTGCTAAGAATGTCTATAATACCTGAAGCTGTCATTGGGCCTGGCATATCCTTTAATTTTACTTTCAAGGGACAGGGAGGGGAATGGCAACCACTGGGGGATTAAGGGGGTGTTGTGTCTTAATCCTTCCAATGGTCAGGTGCTCAGTCGTGGATGTGACTGAAACAGGTCTAACTTAGGACATCCTTCTTTTTAGACTTGGACATTTCTTCCCATTTGATTATCACTGTTGGATGTCCTATTTATGGGCCCTCCCTAGTCCTGCCCGAAACATACCCACAGCACACCCTCTTGCTATTTGGACATACTACAATGTTGGATGTCCCTTTTCTCTCTTTGCAAAATTTGGTTTTGGTCGTTTCAAGCACATGGATATCTATTTGGGCACCCTTCGAAAATAAGCTCCATATATTCAAAATTTAGTTCCTTGAGGAGATCTCCAGTGGTTAGGTCTGGGGGTTTGGCTTCCTCTATAAAATGGTGGTACAGGGACCGAGATATATCCTAAGTTGAGTTCCCTTTGGAGATCTCCAGTGGTTAGGTTTTGGGAATTTGTTTTCCATTATAATATGGTGATACAGAAATGGATGAGATGCATGTCAAGGTAAGGACGAGGGTTAGAGAAAAAGAAACAAAATCATATTTGAATGAAGTAAGTCAAAACAAAAAATTGGCCATAATGTCAGTTTGTTGGGATCCTTTTATGTTTCTTGCTAGTTTATTTTTGCAATATCTGTAAAAAATAATTAAAAAAAAGGAATGAGACCATTATGTTACCACCTCTGGAATATGAAACAATTACCATCATTCTTTTTTAGTTTCATCTCAATAATCCTAGTAGTCAGTTTGGAGGAGGTTTCACCTTGTGGGAGTCCAAATTAATGAGGGAAAGGAATACACAGCAGGAACCAGAATCAAAGGAGAGCAAACACCAGTTACATTGATTTAATGTTAACTTACTCATTTAGAAAAAGAGTGCAGAGAGAAAGCATGCCAAATAAATACTAAACATAATAATACAGCACATGTTCCAGTTTGCAGAATGCGTTGTTTGCTTTTGTATAATAGGACGACTCTTCAGCTCCTGCTCACAGTAGTCTATCATCTTTAATAACCATTCTCCACTTACTAACCATTCCCATTTGGTCATGATATAAAGGGGCTCATTTTCAAAAGAGAAAAACGTCTTAAAAATGGCATAAAGTCTCTTAAAAACATTCAAATCACAATTTTCAAATCTCGGATTTGAGACTTTTACTCTGCAGTGCATCCAAATCACAAGGGGGTGAGATTGGGGTGGAATTGTGGGCCTTCCCAAAACTTGGATGTTTTTATGCTATAATGGAACAAAGCAAAAATGTCCAGAGCTAAAAGTTAGATGTTTTGGTCTAGACCTGTTTCAGTCATGACTAAGGTGTCTTAAATGACCAGATGACCACCGGAGGGATTAAGGCATGATTCCCCCCAGTGGTCACTGACCCCCTCCCACCCCCCAAAGATATGAAAGAAATAGTACATACCAACATCTATGACAGCTTCAGATGTTATGGCCAGGTCTAGTAGAGCAGCAAGCAGGTCCCTGGAGTAGCCTAGTGGTCAGTGCAGTGCACTGTAGAGAAGGGGGCTCAGGCCCATATCCCACTCTAACTGGTACACTTGTGGTGAAAAGTGTGAGCCCTACACAACTCAACAAAAAACTACTGTACCTTGATATAGGTGACACCTCTACACATAAGGGCGGTGTACAGTTGGGTACAGTAGTTTTTTGGTGGGTTTTGGAGGGCTCAGTATACAATATAAGGGGGCAATAGTGAGATGTGTACCTGGGACCTTTATGTGTAGTCCACTGCAGTGTCCCCATAGGGTGCCCCATTGCTCTGCTGGGATGTCTGTGTTGCCAGTCTACTAAGAATGCTGGCCCTCCATACATCCCAGTGGCTTGTTTATGTACCTTTTTCCCTTGGTTTTATTTTTTTTCAAAAATGGTCCAAAAAGGTAGACACACTGAGCACAAAAACATCTAACAAGTGGCCATTTTCAAAACAAAAAGTTGGACGTTTTTCGGGTTTGAAAATGGCCACGTTCACTACTGGATTTTTGGACGTGTTCCACAAAATGTCCAAAATTGAATTTAGATGTCATATCAAAAATGCCCCTCAAAACCGTTAATTTTTTATTCATTTAATTTCGAATAATTCAGCCTTGCAAGAAATTTTTGAAGTACCGTCAGTGATATTCAAACATAATTAGATTAAACTGGGCAATGCAATGTTGAAGCCCGAGGAGAAAACCATATTTTTTTGTGCCAAAGGTTTAATCCTCCTACTTTGGTAGTGATTGTAAAATAATCATAGGAGTGGGAGCTATGACTGTGTCTCTCCACCAGACCTCATACTGTACAGGTTCTCCAGTTCATACCAGGGGCGTATCTGCGTGGGGCCACAGGGGCCTGGGCCCCCGCAGATTTCGCCCTGGCCCCCCTCCCGCCGCCAACCCTCCCCCGCTGATGTTGTTTACCTTTGCTGGCGGGGGACCCCAACCCCCGCCAGCTGAGGTCCGTTTCCGCCTGCTTTTAAATATAATTCTTCAGCTGGCAGGGGACCCCAACCCCCGCCAGCTGCCGAGGTCCCCCGCCAGCTGAAGAATTATTTTTAAAAGCAGGCGGAAGCAGACCTCGGCTGGCAGGGGTTGGGGTCCCCCGCCAGCAAAGGTAAACAACGTCAGCGGGGGAGGGTTGGCGGCGGGAGAGGAGGTGGAGAGAGTCGTTGGTGGCGGGGGGGGCTCTGGCAATGGCGGGGGGGAGTCGATGGCAGGGGGGGCTCTAGCAATGGCAGGGGGGTCGGTGGTGCCGGGAGGGCTAAAATGTGCCCCCCCCTTTCTGGCCCTGGCCCCCCCTACTGCCAGAGTCCAGATACGCCCCTGGTTCATACAAAAGGCCAAGACGGAAACATCCTGAGCTCACAGATTGGTGGACCCCATGCTTGGATGTTAAGCAAAAAGAGATCAGGATCCACTGAACATACCTAGATGAGAAAGTGATAATGCAGACTTCACCACAGTAACAAAACCAATACAATTTTTTCTTCTCCCAGACACAAGTTAGCCTCCTGTCCCCTGATTTTTAATCCACGGCTATGCGAATCTGGAATTGCATCAGCCTTGCATTTTGTAAAAACGGCCGGAGCGCTTGTCAAACTTGCATTTATGGAAGCAGTATGCTGCCTGGAAAGCAGGAAACTCTGTGGCTATGCACCTCATATATCACAGAATTAAATTATTTTTTTTTTCAATTACTATTAGTCTTTCACGCCTGCTGGTTTTGTGCAAGCAGGAGATTTACATTAGGATTACACTTTCCTTTGTGAACTGCAAAGTCATTTACAATTTTTTAAAAAAAAATTACAAAATTGAAGTCATTTGTTTAATCATTGTTAATCTCCACTTTCCCGAATTTATTTTTGCAATAATGAGTCTCTGGAGGTGGAAAATTGCACCTTTAGTACAACTGTAGCAGAAATAAATAAATCCAACCATAAAAGTGAGAATCTTCCAAAGCAGATTGGATATGAGTTTGAAAACTTTTGTTCATTTCACTTGTTGGCAACCATTTACCCACATCTGCATTTTAATAACACAGAAGTTTTTTTTTTAATTCTCTTCTCACAAGAGAAATATGATTATCCTAACTAAAAGCCCTTAATTAAGTATCCAAGGAACAACAGATATAGATGAGAATGAAAACATTTAAAAAGGGAAGCTGATACCCTTGTCCATCTGCTTAATGAATCTCATTCAAACTAATTATGAATTCCAATTATTCAAAATGTGTTGCTTGAAGCCTGATGGTAGTATTGTGCACTAGAGGCCATGCCATCCCCTCAAGGGGGTGATAGTTTCTATTGAAATCTGTCGAATCCAGTGAATACGTATTTTATTGATTGGAACCCTGAGTACAGTGCAACTTAAGTGTGTTCACTGGCAGTCAGTATTATACCCACAACATATAAATGAATTTCAAAAGTAGAAGTGTAATTAACAACTAGGGGCTAGATATCCAGCCTGCAGCGGTCAACAGCTTTTAGACCACTTACAGCTACATTTATTTATTTATTTAACACATTTATACCCCACATTTTCCCACTAGTTGCAGGCTCAATGTGGCTTACATAATAACATGGGTAGGCTATAGTTCAATATAATATCATTAAACAATGTCATAGTAAAAAAGAATTAATCGTAGACTTAACGTCTAAAACAACAAAGATAATAAAAGATAATGGAAAAACATTAAGGGTCCATAAATTTTGCTGAACAAATAAGAAATAAAGTAAGTAACGTCTGGATGGTACGCCTTCTTGAATAGGGTGGTCTTCAATAATTTCCTGAAGATTAAGTGATTCGGAGTTGATTTTAAGAGTTTAGGCAGTGCATTCCATAGCTGAGTTCCTATGAAGGAGAAGCATAGGTAGATTTGTATTTGAGGCCATTGCAATCTGGATAATGTAACATCAAATAGAATCGGGAAAGGCTGGAACTATTTCTGGGTGGTAGATCTATTAGGTTTAGCATGTATCCTGAAACATCACCATAAATGATCCTGTGAATCAAGGTGCAAATCTTGATGGGAAGCCAATGTAATTTTTCTCGAAGGGGCTCGGCAGATTCGAATGTAGATTTTCCAAAGATCAGTCTCGCTGCTGTATTCTGTGCGGTCTGAAGTTTCTTGATTAGTTGATCTTTGCAGCCTGCTAAATTAACCCCAGATATTAAATACCAGGCTATGCTGGACATTGAACATTTGGGTATGTGTGGTCACCCAGACGTTAACTGTGTGCCGGCTGATATTTAGACTGGTGTCTCATTAGTTCATTAGATAAAGTTAGAACAGCCATTTTGTTGTCCTAACGTTATCTTCTTGCTTAGCCGGTTAGTGGACTGAATATTGCTGCTAACCGGTTAAGTTCTGGCTCCACCCCTGGATCGCCCCAGCACCAGTTCTGTCCGATTCAGACGAAAAAATTTTCGATTCACTCAAATGAATTGGTTTTTCGATTTGATTTGATTCAGCTTAACTGAAATAGAAAGGCAAATACCTTCAGGCCTATGCTAATATTATAACAGATATGAGTAACACAAACAGGCAGCAGCAACTGGACAAAACTAACTATAATATGAACAACTCTTAGTGTGAGCATGCAGTGTTACAGCATAGGAACCTGTGGGAGAAACTTTACTTTTTAAGAAGACTAGTGCGTGTTTCATTGTACAGCTGTGTTGCATATGGGGTCAGGTGGCAAATCAGGGACTAGTGTCACCTCAATACCAGCAACACATTAGAGAAGGTTCAGAGACTGAAAATACCAGAGATTTTAGCACAACATAGAGAGAATACACATTAAAGATGGTCCAGGGACTGAAAATACAAGAGATTTTAGTATAAGAGACTAAATTACCTCAGTAATGGGCCCTTTTACTAAGCCGCGTAAGCGTCTACATGCGCCCAACGTGCGCCAAAATGGAGTTACCACCTGACTACCATGTGGCTCTTGCGGTAATTTCATTTTTGGCGTGCGTCCAATACGCACGTCTGAAAAATATTTTTTATTTTCAGGCACAGGTAATGGACGCGCACCAAGTGACATTTGGTGCGCGTAGATCATTACCGCCCAGATTCTTTACCGCTAGGTCAATTTTGATTTTGCCGCACGTCCATTTCGGCCAAAAAAAAGGCATTTTTTGTAGGTGCGATGCCGCTGAAAAATAATTCTGCGCACACCCAAAACACGTGTCTACATTACCGCAGGCCATTTTTCAGTGCATCTTAGTAAAAGGACCCCTAAATGAGCTGAAAATGTCAGAGACTGAATTAGACAGCACTAGAGAGAGCACTGAAGCTGAAAATATTGGAAGACTCCAGCACAATTCAGGGTGCAGAGAGCGCAAGGATTATATGGCATGGGGCAATGGAATCCAAGAGTGCTGCTCAAGTGCTCAGTGCCCGCTGGCTAACTGTGCCATAGGCTTGGGAGAGAGGGGCGCCACGGGGGAAGGTGGAAAAGCGGCGGCCTGGGGGGGCAGGCCACCTTGTCAGACCAATCCAAAGGCAAGTCGGACAGCAGTAGCATGAGGGACAAGGAGGGAGAGGGGTGCCGCAGAGGAAGGTGGGAAAGTGGGGAACAGTGAAGGCAGAGGAGGAGTGTGTGCAATAGGCTGATGGGCCTTTTGGTCTGACAAAATGCGGTGCAGGTGGTGAGTAAAAAAATCTATTTTATCAGGAAACAAATCGATTCGCCAAAAACAAATTAGCGAATCAATTCAAATCGCGAGTCGGACAGCACTACCCAGCACTAACCAGACAGTGCCTAGATGGTCACAGGAAATATTCAGTGATATTAACTACTTAAGTGCCATTGGATATTGCCGGATGGCTAGCTCAGCGGGGTTTAACCAGGCAGAAGCCTCTCCTGCTCATTTAAACCCTTTGAATTTCAGGAACTAGAAAGTGAGGTGCTAGGTGAGAAGGACTAGAGCAAGGACAAACAAACTTTTTTCCCTAGGTGGCATGGCTGCAGCTGCTCTGGATGCTGGGGTTGGCCCTCCCTTCTAGAGAAAGAAGATTGGTGGCAGTGGTGGGGGGTGGAGTTACAGTATACCTGTGTCATCCTCCCTCATTGGGAACAGTATAAAGAGAGGCAACTACAAAATCTAACAATAAAAAAAGAAGACAAGACAGTGAAAATAATACTTTTATTAAATTAAGGAAAGAGAAAGAGAAGAAGCAGAAGGGACCAAAGAGAATGTGGAGAAAGTAAGCGTCGTGGGAGGTTCAGTAAATAGCGCCTAAAAAATCTGAGAACCCTGCACTTAAGCATTATTCTATATGCCATGCATAAAGTTTGGCACAGTTTATAGAATAATGCTTAAGCAATATGGTCACGCACAAATTTAGGCACCACCATTTGCACCGATGAAAACATGGTGTAAATGCCCATGTCTAAATTTACACGCGGAGCACCTTTATTCTGTAATTAAATGTGTAACTCAAAGCCACACCCCCCATTCTGCCCTGAAACGCCCATGACATCCCCTTTCTGCACCCCCTTTATTGGACCAAACTTAAAGTTTAGGCGCATAACACCCAATTAAATCTAATTAGTGCCAAAAATTGCTTGTTAAAAAGCCAATTATTGGTACTAATTGACTTATCCTATTAAATTTGCACGTGCAATTTTCAGTGACCTTTATAGAATCAGGGGTACTGTGTGAGTGCAGTGGCCTATGCCAGGGTGATGTTTCAAGATTGTATTTGGAGTTTAGATATAATTTCCGTTTCAAATGCAAGCTCATGGCGAGTTACATACAGGTATAGTAGGTATTTTTCTGCCCAGAGGGCTCACAGTCTAATGTACATGTTTACTAAGCAGTGCTAAGGGCATGCTAGTGTTTTTAGTGCATGCTAATGATTACCACGCGCTAAATGCTAAAGTTGCCCATAGAAACATATGGGTGACTAGTGTTTAGCATGCACTAACACTAGCGCACCTTAGTAAACAGGGCCATAACTTTTGTAGTTGACCATTGGAGTGCAAAGTGAGATGCCCAAGGTCACAAGCAATGTCAGTGGGAGAGGCAGGATTTGATCCCGGGGTTTTACTCTACTGTTCTGCTCCTCCACATTTAAGTTTTAGAAAAGACAATTTCTTATGATATATTTTTCTTGTACAGTCTTAAGTGTAGTACTTGTAGAAATGTTTTGTCGTTACTTTAGAGCTACTAGTTGAACACATCACTATACAAATACACATCTTTTGCTCCCCATAAAAGCCAGAACTATCTTCCGGATTACAACACTTGTCTTCACGATTCCTCAAGGACTATCCCCGGAATATCTCATGACAGTGATCGACCTTCCCCTAAGGAACGCCACAGCAGGTACTTGCGACTTCCTAACTCTCCATCTTCTGCACCATAAAGGAATACGTTACAAATCTATATACGCCACTTGTTTCTCGTACCTCTCATCTAAGGTCTGGGATATCCTACCACCTAATATCAGAAATATCACCAACTACCTGAACTTTCGGAAAATGTTAAAAGCCTATCTGTTCAAACAATTTGTCACTGACACAGGATAATTAATTTGGATCTCTCAACTTCCTCCCAATCACAGCCTCTTCCACACCCACAAAAAGAAAAAAAAATTACCAGTAATTCCCCACCCACTTTGATAGCCAGATATCTCCCTTCTTTCGATGACTCTCTTATCGAGATCACTCATGCTAAACATTAACCTTGTTGCTGAACGCTCTTTGCCGTCTCAGGACTACTTAACACCTCACTGTTCCCTTTTTTTTCATGTCTGTTTAATGCTTGAACAATTGCTTCGAGCTTACAAAATGTTATGTTATCATGGTAAGAACCTAATTTTCCCATTCAAGCAAGCCTATCCTAATGACCCAGACTAATCTTATGAACCCATCTACCTAACACATATCCATGTGACAACGACACTGACCTAGACTGTATCTCTACCTTACTCTCTTCTGCACTGCTTATCTCTACCTACTCATCTCTTCTATTATTCTGGTATATTTAACTTTTACTTTCTCCAACAATATTCTGTATTCCCTATTACTGTGTAAGCCGTATTGAACCTGCTTTGAGTGGGAAAGCGCGGGATACAAATGTAATAAATAAATAAATATTCGCATGCTTACCAGTTGTCATGTTATTATTGTTCAGCGAAATGTTATAGTTGTTTGTTCACACGTTATTACTATTTTTCTAGGTTATACATAATCCATTTACTCCTGTTCTATGTAAGCCACATTGAACCAAATCTGCTTTGGAATAATGTAGGCTATAAAAAGAAAGATTTGCTTCTCTTCAGTTTCAGGAAGTCAAGTTGTACGAGTGAAACATTGTGCAAGAAGAACTGTGGAACTTTAAAATGCAAAAGAACAAAATATATGAATCACACAAAAATTCTATAGCACTTTTGCACAATTTTGTCTGCATAACTTGTTCTGTGGAATTTTTTCTTCCTAAAAGTTGCAAGAAATTTTAGGTGTGGATTCTGCAGTTAACTTTACATCCATTATTCCCAATTAAATATAAAAATCGCGTTTTAAAAAGCCAGTTATTGTCACTAATTGGCTCATTATTCTATTAAATTGTGTGCGCAAGTTGAGAATGCTCCTAAATTTTCATGTGCAATTTTTGGTAACCTTTATAGAATCAGGAATTTATGCTCACATTTACTTGCCACTTGAGTGAGCAAATGTACTGAATACTAGTATTTTCATGGCTAAGTGTGCACATGCGCTTGAGGCAGCAGGGAGACTAAGCGCTGCTCTGTAAGTAGAATATAAAGGCAAGGGGGCATTCAAACCTTTAAAACAAAACTTAAAAGGGTTGCATATGTGTTTGCATGTCAAGTGGTGCTTAGATGGCAACTCTGGCGGTATCAACTAGGACCGGTGCTGGGCTGGCTTGTACGGTCTAAGTCTTGCGGAAACTCCAGTAATTTGGAAGTGAGGACAGTGCCAGGCAGACTTTTACAGTCTTTGTCCCGCAAATGATAAGATGGATTCAGATAGGCTGGAATAGGCTCTGATGGCAACTCCAGTAGTTGGAACATAAGGATAGAGCCGGGCGGACTTCTATGATCTATGTCCCAGAAACACCAAAGAAAGACCATGTTCAAGTATATAATATCATGTTCACTGTTGATTTAGTCTTGAATTGAGCATGAATGTGACTTTTGGGCAGACTGGATGGACCATTCAGGTCCTTTATCTGCTGTCACTATATTACTATGAGAGGGGCATAGACAGGGCTGCCACTTAACTACACAATTTTCATTGACACAGCCCTGTCACATTTACGCAACCACAGTTATGCTAGACCTGTGGATAGTGTAACTGCAGTCTTGTACATGTAGGCTTGCTGATTCGAGGTTATGACAGTAGCCTATAACAAAATCTAGGTGCTCAGATGCCGTTAGGTGGCACCCACTTCCAGAATTGCCTCTTTGATCTGCTAATAATATTACTGAACCGTTCAAACGCCTTTCAAATAAATTCACAGAAAAAGGTCATTCTTCCAAAGAGAAAGAAGAAAAGCCTCAGAGCTCAGTTCGGAGCTCAGTTTCTCTCACAAACTTGTATGAGCTTCCTCATAGGCATAAAAACCTCCTAAGTAAACAGTGCAGAGGAAAATACATTTCTTAAATGACATTAAAGCATCAATTTAAATATGGTTAATCAGTTCTCCAAGTCTTTCATTTAATAAGTTCTCAAAGTCTCCTTTAAAGGAAAAAATTACTTTTTTTAAATGAAAGGCTTTCAGAACTTATTAAATGAAATACCTGGAGAATTGATTAACCATATTTAAATTGATGCTTTAATGTCATTTAAGAACTGTATTTTTCTCTGCATTGTTTACTAAGAAAGTTTTTATGCCTATGAGGAAGCTCATACAAGTTTGTGAGAGCAATTGAGCTCCGAACTGAACTTTCAGACTTTTCCTTCTTCTCTTTGGAAGAATTACCTTTTCTGTGAATTTATTTGAAATGAGTTTGAATGGTTTAATTAGTATTTATGTTTGGGTATTGATTGAGAGCTCTGTTTCTTTTGTGTTTTGAGGCACAGAAATCACTCCCTGTCTGCTGTCTCCCCTGAGGTGGCTATGGCATGGTAAATTTTAGGGTGAATTTATACCTCCTCCCAAATACCAATGGGCCAGCCACTTGTAATTTGTTAGTGGGAAATAAATCACCCGAGGCTACGTGCAGTTGAGAAAGCAATTCAAATCTTTGATTAGTAACTTATCAAATACAGATACAATTGGTAATTGCTTTGGGGAGAACGGTTGTTGTATAAAGGTATTTGCAATCTAGATCTCCCTAGAAGTAGGAAATACAATCACTCTTATACCTTCATAGTGGCAACAAATTATTCATAGGTAATATGACAATAAACACACTTATTGGCTATGAGAATATCGTGGTTAGCACTTATTGGATATATGATAATAAGTTGGTTAGTACTCAGAAAGACTAATAATAATTTTACCTAGAAATGCTAATAATAATATTGGTTCTTCTAGGAATACAAAGTCACATTCCTTTGGAGTTAACAGGTTCTGCAACTGCAGAACATCTGTGACCACTATGATGTTGCACTATGTTAATCTGTCTTTCCACCTATGCCCGTTCCCCATTTTAGCTTGCACTTACGTTTCTCAACTGATCATGTGGCTTGGTACTGATCTGAAGCTCAGGCCAGTATTAACTTAGGACCTGTCAGCTTTTAGGAGGACTTGAGCCCTGAACCAAAGTAAAGACAATGGTTCATGATATACATCTCCCCCCTTGAAGGTCTTTGAAAGTAAGACCTTCAGAAATATGGAAAGTCAGTGTCTCCAGCAGTGGGCCTAGGCCTGCACCAAGGCACACACTCACACCCCCAAAGCATGAGCCAGCTCGTAGTGAGGAAAAGCTCAACGTGATTAGTGCTCCGATTGTAGGCGGTCTTAGGTTGCAGACATCCTACAGTCCCTCAGCAGGATGAGAGTTCAGTTCCTGTCTTACCCGACGGGTAAAACCCGTCATGGCCATACAATCTCATGAGCACTAGGAGGTGGGTGTAACTGATGAGACATGATAGGGGAAGGTCAAGAGCAAGGGGTTACAAATGGGATGGGTAAGGCTAGGATGGCCAGGGCAGGATATCATAGCAGTAACAATTCCTAGGGGGCAACAGGCCAATATGAGTACAAACATAGAACTGCAAGAGGAAGGAAACTTGGCAAACGGAAAAAACAAAAAGAACCATATACCAAGGCTAAATACTCGTATAATAGCATCTTAACACTAGCATACATGAAATAAATGATGTATATATGTATAATGGCATAGATAAGAGCAATTGATTACATGTGTAACTATTTATAGGATAGTCAGGCATTGAGTGCGACATCATCATAAATGGCAACATCGGGGTTGGTAGGGGAAGCTTGCATTTGAGCAGAATCAGTGTCATCATCGTGATTGCCTTCCAGTGGTTCATACAGAGTCAAGGCGTACTCTATAGCTTCTTTCTTGCTTAAAGCAGTTTCAATTAAGCGTAACACCAACCCTCTAACACAAGGAATAATACCGCAACCCAGAAGTATAAGTACAGGAACGACAATAACTAGAGTGGTTAAACCTGAAAGTATGAAATCTTTCCATTTTCCAAAGATACCCTCCAACCAACCAGTCCAAATGGTGTCTATACCAGAGTTTTCAGCAAGTTCCTTAGCCAAAGTGGTAAGGCCCTGTAAAGCCCTTGTGATACAACCATCAGGTGCAGTGTTATTATTATTATTAACATTTGTATAGCGCTACCAGATGCACGTAACGCTGAACACCTGACATAGAGAGAGACAGTCCCTGCTCAATAGAGCTTACAATCTACAGGCTCAGGAAGTCTATTCTTCTTATTATTATTATTAGGGATATAAGTACAACAGTGGCTGCCTAACATCAAACGCACACCCCCTTTCTCGGCCAACATCATATCAAGGACTAATCGATTTTCCCAGGCCATGCGGCTAGTGGCATCCAATTGTTCAGCAATACCTTTGATGGCATCATGGGTGTAATTAATGAAACGTTGTTGATTGTAATAGATGTAATTAATCCAATCAACATTCTTGTTAATGGTAATCCACCAAAATATTGAAGATACAAAACCTGCAGCAATCTGATTTCGGGGTTTAAACTCATCTGGAACCCCCCTTGGTACACCTATTGCATCAATATAGACTCTGCCATCAAAAGAGCCAGCAGGAGCCTTTCTTCTTAAGCAGTGGGGGATGGATTGATCTTTGTGTCGGGATGCTATGGTAAGTGGGATATCTAACTGGGCCAAAGCACATTGTACTTACCAATTAGGGGGCAATGTGGGGTAAAGGGTTTTAGTTCCACAGAATGACCACACATCGGCCAGGGGATTGGAAAACTTTGAAAAATCCATAGAGTTAATAGCAAGTACACTGAAATTACATGCTGTTAAATTCCCAACAAAGTGGGATTTGGTTACATTGATCCTTACTAGACAGGTAGTAAATTTTAATAGTGGGGCGGGGACTTTGAATACAGGGGGCATTCTAGTTTCTTTGGGTAAATTTGGAAACAGTAAAGCAAGGGATTTACAAGATTTGTCATTATCGTTACTCTGAAGTAGTTTTAGCATGTATACGGCCCCCTCATAACCAGTGTCAAAATTTAAGGGAAATGGAGCAACAGTGGGCTCAGGATGAGGGGTAGAACAAGCATAGCGGTCAGACACATTCAAGCTACGTGTTGTGTACCTGATCCAGTCTAACCACATATTAATATCCCCATAACCGGTTTCAAGGGCAAAAGTTTCCTTCAAATCGGTTACGTTATGGATTTTAACAGGGATTTCTTTTTCCGACAACTTAGGTGGCAACAGAGGATTATGTGGGTCGCCAGCGGGTGCTGAAGAATGAGGTGGGTTAACAAAAACACAAAAACGGCCAATGGGGTCCACCCTGTGAAGGACATCAATTCCAATACCAAAGGTGCAGTTAACTGCCGCATTTACTCCCTAAAAGGTGAGGGTCACAGGGTGGAGTGGGGAACGCTGGAGTCATGTTGAACTGGGTACATTTCCAGCTCGGGATGCTTCTGTCTGCTGCTGTACATTGTCCAATGTGTACAATATTTATTTATTTATTGCATTTGTAGCCCACATTTTCCCACCGTATGGCAGGTTCAATGTGGCTTACATATTGCTAAAAAGGCGGTTACAAAATTTAGGTTTGTAGAAGTCTAGTACATAATACAGAAGTACAATAAACACTTAGGTTGATTTATTAGCATATTGTGAGAGATGTTAATATTATTGTTTTCCATTTCTGAACTTTTCATGATGTATGGTGGTGTGGGATTAGGAAGATCCAGGGGGAAAGACTTCTTGAAAAGATGCATTTTCAGGTTTTTTCTGAATTGTAGGTAGTTTTCTGTGAGTTTCAGGTCGTTGGGTAGTGAGTTCCAAAGTTGTGTGCCTATAAGGAGAGGCTAGTGATATGTGAAGATTTGTATTTTATGCCTTTGCAATTGGAGTAGTGAAGGGTTAGGTAGGTTCTTGCTGTTCTCGTCACATTTCTTAATGGTAGATCGATAAGTTCCGTCATGTAATCTGGTGCAAGTCCGTAGATGGACTATTATTAGATTGAAACCATTGAAGGAATTTTTTTCAATAAATCTTACAATTTTTAGAGCAATATACTCAGTGTCCAGACTGGTTGTTGGAGGAGAAATAGTACCATTTGTAGCCTAAAGCCCATGAAGCTTTGCTTCCCCAGTGTCAGAACTAACTTGAGGAGCTGCACTGGGAGGTGTCAGGGTCTTAGCAGCTCTATAGTGAGCCCCTCTCTATGGAGAGGACGCTGGAAGAGAATTACAAAAGTCATGTAGCTGAATTTTGAACATAAGTCAGGATACATGTGAGGAAGAGGTTATAATAGCCCAAGCTGGAAGAGAAGAGAGAGTGGATTAGGATCTTGGCAGTGTATTCAGAAAGTAAGGATCAGATTTTAATGATGTTACAGTTGATCTTAGCCAAAAGGCCGAGAAGTGATATTATAGAAACAATAACATTTTAGTATCTCCTCATAAACAAGCAGAAAGAGAGCTGCAGAATAAAACTCCAGTGACAGAAGCTGAAACTTCTATTACCATATGGCCTTAGGATGTTGCGTCTCAAATCAAGAAAGGTCTAAATTCATCCATCTGGCAGCTCCATCTCCTGAGAGAAAATGATGCAAAGGCCTGATCTACCAGAAAAAATCTCGTTGAAAGCAGCTTTCTTTTTGGGCCTCTTCAATTAGAATATGCAATTTAGAATAGGAAATCTCTTCCACGCCTCCCTCCCTCCCCCCCCCTTAACACATACTTCAGAAACAGAAAGGGAACATGGGATATCATTCATTCCCATCTATAAAAGGGGACTCACATAATCATTATAGGCATCAGGAAGGGAGTCAGACAAGGGTTGAAAGGGTGGAGCTGTAGATTGACAAGTACAAAAAAGCCAAGACAAAAACCAACTACTATGATGATATTTGTAAAATCCAAATCCCATTGAAGATGGAATTTGATATACCACCTTTCTGTGGTTTCAATCAAAGCGGTTTTACACAGTGGAGTAGCAAGGGCGGGGCGGTGGGGGAGGTCCGCCCTGGGTGTCAACGGGTGGGGAGGTGCTCCGTCCACCCCCCCCGGCGTGGAACGGCACCACCCCCTGGCGTGGACCCCCCCTGGTGCAGCGCCTCTCACTCCCCCCCATCCGACAGTCCCCACTTGCCTACCAGCTGAGCTCCATGCACCCGGCACCTCGAATCTGCAGCGCTGCTGACTGTAAAAGAAGAAAACCGTCTCGTCGTTGGCCCTTCACTCACTGAGTCCCGCCCTCTGATGTAACTTCCTATTTCCTCGAGGGCGGGACACAGTGAGTGAAGGGCCAATGACGAGACGGTTTTCTTCTTTTACAGCCAGCATTCCAGCGCTGCAGATTCGAGGTGCCGGTTGCACTGAGCTCAGCTGATAGGCAAGTGGGGACTGTCGGATGGGGGGGGGGGGAGTGAGAGGCGCTGCGCCTGGGGGGTCCATGCCAGGGGGGTGCCATTCCATGCCGGGGGGGGGGCGCCATGTTGCACTGCACCCAGGGGGGGTGCGCGCAGCGGCGATCTGCCCCGGGTGTCAGCCAAGCACGGAATGCCACTGGTTTTACATATTATATACATATACTTATTTTGTACCTGGGACAATGGAGGGTTAAGTGATTTGCCCCCAGATACAAGGAGCTGCAGTGGGAATTCAACCCAGTTCCCCTGGTTTTCAGGCCACTGCACTAACCATTAGGTTATGCCTCCACTGGAAAGCTCATTATTGTTAAAGGAGAAGCATACAGCTCCCTGGATCCTTGCATGAGAGAAATCAAAGCCCCCAAGTCTTTGTAATCATCTCTCCCAAATAATACTTTCTATTCTGCCCCTAAAGTAGTGTGACTACAATGTTCTTCCACTTAAGTGCATGAAAATAATGGTGAACAAACAAAAATATGATAGTATTAGGTGCCATCTCTCTGGTGCAGTGGGAGCTTGAGCATCCCAGTATTGAACACATTTCTTAAATCCATCCAGGGAGGAGGAGGGGGGGAGGAGCAAGATGGCGTCCTAGCTGTGCTCACGGAAGCTCTCGAATTGTTTGCGGGTAATTCTCAAGACTTTTTCCTCGATTCCTAGTATGCCCCATACTAAAAGAAAGGGGATGACAAAAGTGCAACCGCCAATTGCACTAACGTCGTCCCCTAACCAGCAGACGTTAGACCGCTTCGTGAGAAGCTTACCGCTCGATACCGGTTCGGCGATCCCCGCGTTGGCCGACAACGAAGGAGCGACGTTGGCCAGGGGCCTAGATGTTACCCTATCGCCGCCGACGCTGAATCCGCCTCCTTGTCCCGCAGGAGCCAGAGTGGAGTTAGGGGATCAAGCGGGAACCGATGTGGTCGATGACTTGTCCCTATCTGGCGGTTTCTCCCCTGGAACAGCGGTTGAGAATACACTGGAGCTGGAAATGCCCCAGGAGGTGACAATGGAAGCTATTTGGATGGCGCTTCAGAGACTGACTATTAAGGTGGCTAAATCTACAAGAGAAGTTTCCACGATTGCAAGTAAGTTGACTTTAATGTCAGAATCCCATGAGGAAGTTAAAAGAGAATCCGCTACTCAATTTGCCACAGTAAAAGAAGAAATAAAAATGGTAAAGTCAACTGTTGATTCTCTTGTGAAGGATAAAGTTTTCACTTCTCGTAAAATAGAAAATTACAACCGACGCCTCATGCTTAGAATGTTGAATTTTCCTATTTCACCAGCTTTGACTCCCCGTGACTTTTTAAAAAAATATTTGCAGGAGACTTTGAAGTTTTCTCCAGCGGATATTCCACCTTGTAATAAGATTTATTACTTACCTAAAGTGCAAAAGCAAGGAGAAGTACCTCAACCCTCTGCAATAGATATTCAGAACTTAACAGCACTACTGGAAGACTCAATGATAGAAATAACTTCAAGAGGGACCCTTATAATATCTATGGTTTTTGAACAGGATTTGAACATGATTATGAAAATGTACTTTAAACATTCGTCAGCCCTGTTTTGTGGGCAGAAAATATGGATCTACCCTGACGTTACTAAGATAACGCAGCAGAGGCGAAAGCAATTTCTTGCATTGAGAGATGAAGTGAAAGCGCTGGGTGCAATATTTACCTTGGCATATCCATGCAAATGTATAATTGGTATGTCTGGCATTAAATACGTCTTTTTTGAGCCATCTCAGTTAAAGGTTTTTCTGGACGCTAAAAATCCATCCAGCTGAATAGGAAGAACGATTGATATCAGCAAGTAAGAATTAAGAGAAAGTAAAATCAGGACTATGCCAATTTGTGCTAAGATTTTTTTTCCCTCTCTTTTAGAGTAATAATTCTCCTTAAATTTGTTTGGACTCTCCCCTCTTATTTTATGATGGTGTAAGGAAGAGCGATAAGATAAATAAGTTTGACATGTATGTTTAAATGGAATATTTTTTTTTCTTTCCTCAATAACTCTCTGTATTGCCTTACAAACTTGAGTTGTTTGTATTATAATTAAAATCAATAAATATAAAATTTAAAAAAAAATCCATCCCGGGAGTGGCAATTTGAGTTGACTTCAGCACCCCTTCTTCTTTTGAAAAGTTGCCTTCTACGAAGATGAAGTTCAGTCAAAAGAGCCTAAGCATTACAAACAAGACACAAAAACAATAAAGCAGTACCGTATACTATAATATTAATAAGAAAAGGTAATTTCAGTTTAAATATAGAAGAGGCCAGTTTTCAGATGGCACTTATTTGGTACTGAGTCAGATAGCTAAGTGCCACTTAAGTTTAATTTTCAGTGAAGCAGTGAATATAAGATTAGGGCACAATCTGACGTACACGTATGTGTGGAAAATTGTGTGTGAAAGGGGTGTTCAATAGGCGGGGCCCACTACGCACTGACTCTAGTCATGTAGGAGCAGATGTTGAGCGCCTATACACCTACCCCCAATTTATTGATTTATTGGTGCTTATATCCCACATAATCTGAATTTTAGTTATTCAGTTCTATGTGGCTCACAATAGTAAAGAAGTGGTAAGTTATACAATATGTAGTTTCAAGCAAGATGAAAAGTAATACCATTATAGGAGCTAAACATATTAACGAATTTGATTAAGGATCAGAAAACATTTTTCAATTCAGTAAGTGTTTAGAAATTTGTGAAACATTAAGTAGTTGGTAATACTTTTTATCTCATTTAGAATGGAATTCCACCATTTTGAGCCCATGTGTGAAAAGTCTCTATATAGATTTAAATTTAATAGTTTTATAGCTAGGAAAACGTAGTATGAGAAATTCTCATCATCTTGTAGACCCATTCCACCCAGATTCTATATAGCACACCTAGATCCACACATTCCTATATAATAATTTGCACCTCTGTCTGGATGCCTGGGTTTGTAACACACTTCCCATTGGTCCGCCCTGGCGATGACGTCAGAGGGCGGACCAATGGGAAGTGAGAGGGAAGGGAAGCCAGCACCAGACAGCCACAGAACGTTGGAGGTGAGTACAGAATCACCCCCCTCCCTCCGAGTTCAAGGCCCCCCTCTCCTCCTCCCCCCTCTCCTCCGAGTTCCAGACCCCTCACCTCCATGCCCCCCTACCTCCCTCCCTCCCTCCTTCTCCTCCCCTCTGAGTTACAAGCCCCCCCTCCCCTTCGAGCTGCAGGACCCTCCTTCCCTTCGAGTTGCAGCCCCCCCTCCCATCCTAGTTCCATGCCCCCTCTCCTTTGAGATCCACACCCCCATGCCTCCCTCCCCTCCGAGTGCAAGCACGACCTGTCCTCCGGCAGCCCCTCGCCTTCCTGCGTGCTGGCTCTAATTAAAAAATTCTTACCTCGGGGTCCGGCGTCAGCATTGAAGGCGAGCGGCGCTTCAGACTGCCTTCCCATCTGTCTCAGCTCTGCCTCTGGTCCTGCCCTCATTTCCTGTTTCTGGAAGGGCGGGACACACAGAAGCCCTGCAGAGTACAGCGAAGATCAGCTGGGAGGAGCGCGTCTGTGTGGGCCGCGCACGCCGGAGTCAGAAGACAGCACTTCTGCTGGCGGGGGTTGGGTGGAAGGGGCCCGGCCCGGTGGCGGAGGCGGGTGGGACTGTGGCGCCGGGCCCCCCTCAGGGGGGGCGTTGACAACCTGGGGGTGGCAGCGGGGGCGGGGCCAGGGGCCTGGGGGCGGCCTTGTCCCGTGCCCGGCCCAGTCTCTCGGCGGCCCTGGCCCACACACCCACAGGCCACTTTTTACCGCAGCTTTGTAGAAGGACCTCTAAATTATGGCACTCTGTTTTGAATCTACCCCTACGTATACAGTACCGTTGAAAATGTGTTAAATCTACATGTATACTCTAGATGAATATGTGGACATCCTTAGATATCTCATTTGAAAATTGTCTTGATGTATATATAGTCTAAACATTAAAACCCAACATGACCATGTTTTCGTTTATGCCTGCATCAGGGGCAAAAACAGCATATAAAACCTTTAACTTCACCCCAATATCAGAAGCAATAATAGGGAGAGCACGCCTCAAAAAAATCTGTTCATCTTGGCAAAGGAGAAAGCCAATATCATGCAACTAATGGACAGAAGAGAAAA